>NC_044031.1:234825381-235425381 GCF_901765095.1 Microcaecilia unicolor
AATAGTCAGTAGGAAAAACGAGCTGATAATGCCGCTGTATAAGTATTGGAGTATTATGTACAGTGCTAGAAACCACATCTTCAAAAGGTCCGGAAGGTGGCTATTATAATGGTCAGTGGTCATCATCACAAAATATATGCAGACATACTTAAAGATCTAAATATGTAAACTCAAAGAAAGAAGAGAGAGGGAAGATAGGACAGCAACATTTAAATATCTCCATGGTATATATTATGTTTCAAAAAAAAAGTTGGATCTTTATAACAAACAATTGGTTGAGTGTACAAAAATAAAACTTGGATCACAAATAGGCCTATGATTGAGCTATGAAATGATCATCCAACAAATATATAGCATGATAAATATTCTTTGCATACCATGATACAATAATGATTGGTCATTTACAGTTGTTCAATATGAGTTTTTTGCTGGAATATAAGCACATAATAAAATTTCTGAGACAAAAGAAAACATTACAGAGTGAAAACATTTCTTTAACATATTTCCAGAGAAACAATGCCTATTTCCTAAGAAACAATGGCCACGGTGGACTGAAGAAACTTATTCACCTAATCAATATTACTGGCGATTTGAAACGTTGCTCTGATAGCAGTTAACCCTGCATCACACAGAGGGGCATAATCGAAAGGGTGCCCAAGTTTTCCTGAGGACATTCTCGCAGGATGTCCCAGCAAAGGGGCGAGGAAACCGGTATTGTCGAAACAAGGTGGGCGTCCATCTTTCGTTTCGATAATACAGTCGGGGATGCCCAAATTGCGAAATTTAGGTCGACCTTAGAGATGGTCGTCCCTGATTTTCGGCGATAATGGAAACCGAGGACGCCCATCTCAGAAATGACCAAATCCAAGCCATTTGGTTGTGGGAGGAGCCAGCATTCATAGTGCACTGGTCCCCCCTCACATGCCGAGACACCAACTGGGCACCCTAGGGGGCACTGTAGTGGACTTCAGAAATTGCTCCCAGGTGCATAGCTCCCTTACCTTGTGTGCTGAGCCCCCCCCCCCCCCAAAAACCCATTCCCTACAATTGTACACCACTACCATAGCCCTTATGGGTGAAGGGGGCACCTACATGTGGGTACAGTGGGTTTCTGGTAGGTTTTGAAGGGCTCACATTTACCACCACAAGTGTAACAGGTAGGGAGGGGTGGGCCTGGGTCCGTCTGCCTGAAGTGCACTGCACCCACTAAAACTGCTTCAGGGACCTGCATACTGCTGTCATAGAGCTGGGTATGATATTTGAGGCTGGCATAGAGGCTGGAAAAATATTTAAAAACAATTTTTTGAGGGTGGGAGGGGGTTAGTGACCACTGGGGGAGTAAGGGGAGGTCATCCCCAATTCCCTCCGGTGGTCATCTGGTCATTTAGGGCACATTTTTGTGGCTTGGTCGTAAGAAAAAAAGGACGTCCAAGTGTTTGTCAGGGACGCCCTTCTTTTTTCCATCATGGGTCGAGGACGCCCATGTGTTAGGCACGCCCCAGTCCCGCCTTCGCTACGCTTTTGACACGCCCCCATGAACTTTGGTCGTCCCCGCGACAGAAAGCAGTTGAGGATGCCCAAAATCGGCTTTCGATTATGCCAATTTGGGCGACCCAGTGAGAAGGATGCCCATCTTGCGATTTGTGTCGAAAGATGGGCGCCCTTCTCTTTCGAAAATAAGCCTGACAGTCTACCAATGTCATTGACCAAGTGGAAGATCTGGTATTATGTCAGGAGGACCCTTTGCAGACCTACTCCACAAAAAGACATTTCGAACATGCACTTTAATCTGTCTCAGCAAATAAATTACATTCGTCATATTTTTGTATGCAAATTGACTTTGAGCATAATGTTCTTAGCATTCACATTTATCATTTCCGTTTGTTCACATAATGCTTTGAAGTACCTTTATTATGTGAAGTTTGCAAAGAATATGTATCACGTTACATATTTGTTGTATTCATGATTTTACAACTCTATCATAGGCCTATTTGTGAGCCAAGTTTTATTATTGTACACCCAGCCATTTATTTGTTATAGAGAAATATGGTATAAAGGAAGCTGGAATAAGGGGTCATTGGATGATGATGAACAGATGTAGACTCAGCAGAAATCTAAGAAAATGTTTCTTTGCAGAAAGGGTGGCAGATGCATAGAACATCCATCCAGTAGAGGTACATAAGTACATAAGTAGTGCCATACTGGGAAAGACCAAAGGTCCATCTAGCCCAGCATCCTGTCACCGACAGTGGCCAATCCAGGTCAAGGGCACCTGGCACGCTCCCCAAACGTAAAAACATTCCAGACAAGTTATACCTAAAAATGAGGAATTTTTCCAGTCCATTTAATAGCGGTCTATGGACTTGTCCTTTAGGAATCTATCTAACCCCTTTTTAAACTCCGTCAAGCTAACCGCCCGTACCACGTTCTCCGGCAATGAATTCCAGAGTCTAATTACACGTTGGGTGAAGAAAAATTTTCTCCGATTCGTTTTAAATTTACCACACTGTAGCTTCAACTCATGCCCTCTAGTCCTAGTATTTTTGGATAGCGTGAACAGTCGCTTCACATCCACCCGATCCATTCCACTCATTATTTTATACACTTCTATCATATCTCCCCTCAGCCGTCTCTTCTCCAAGCTGAAAAGCCCTAGCCTTCTCAGCCTCTCTTCATAGGAAAGTCGTCCCATCCCCACTATCATTTTCGTCGCCCTTCGCTGTACCTTTTCCAATTCTACTATATCTTTTTTGAGATACGGAGACCAGTACTGAACACAATACTCCAGGTGCGGTCGCACCATGGAGCGATACAACGGCATTATAACATCCGCACACCTGGACTCCATACCCTTCTTAATAACACCCAACATTCTATTCGCTTTCCTAGCCGCAGCAGCACACTGAGCAGAAGGTTTCAGCGTATCATCGACGACGACACCCAGATCCCTTTCTTGATCCGTAACTCCTAACGCGGAACCTTGCAAGACGTAGCTATAATTCGGGTTCCTCTTACCCACATGCATCACTTTGCACTTGTCAACATTGAACTTCATCTGCCACTTGCATGCCCATTCTCCCAGTCTCGCAAGGTCCTCCTGTAATCGTTCACATTCCTCCTGCGACTTGACGACCCTGAATAATTTTGTGTCATCGGCGAATTTAATTACCTCACTAGTTATTCCCATCTCTAGGCCATTTATAAATACATTAAAAAGCAACGGACCCAGCACAGACCCCTGCGGGACCCCACTAACTACCCTCCTCCACTGAGAATACTGGCCACGCAATCCTACTCTCTGCTTCCTATCTTTCAACCAGTTCTTAATCCATAATAATACCCTACCTCCGATTCCATGACTCTGCAATTTCTTCAGGAGTCTTTCGTGCGGCACTTTGTCAAACGCCTTCTGAAAATCCAGATATACAATATCAACCGGCTCCCCATTGTCCACATGTTTGCTTACCCCCTCAAAAAAATGCATTAGATTGGTGAGGCAAGACTTCCCTTCACTAAATCCGTGCTGACTTTGTCTCATCAGTCCATGTTTTTGTATATGCTCTGCAATTTTATTCTTAATAATAGCCTCCACCATCTTGCCCGGCACCGACGTCAGACTCACCGGTCTATAATTTCCCGGATCTCCTCTGGAACCTTTCTTAAAAATCGGAGTAACATTGGCTACCCTCCAGTCTTCCGGTATTACACTCGATTTTAGGGACAGATTGCATATTTCTAACAGTAGCTCCGCAAGTTCATTTTTTAGTTCTATTAATACTCTGGGATGAATACCATCAGGTCCCGGTGATTTACTACTCTTCAGCTTGCTGAACTGACCCATTACATCCTCCAAGGTTACAGAGAATTTGTTTAGTTTCTCCGACTCCCCCGCTTCAAATATTCTTTCCGGCACCGGTGTCCCCCCCAAATCCTCCTCGGTGAAGACCGAAGCAAAGAATTCATTTAATTTCTCCGCTACGGCTTTGTCCTCCTTGATCGCCCCTTTAACACCATTTTCGTCCAGCGGCCCAACCGACTCTTTGGCCGGTTTCCTGCTTTTAATGTATCTAAAAAAGTTTTTACTATGTATTTTTGCTTCCAACGCTAATTTCTTCTCAAAGTCCTTTTTTGCCCTCCTTATCTCCGCTTTGCATTTGGCTTGGCATTCCTTATGATCTATCCTGGTAGGGATGAAAATGGTATCTGAATTCAAAAAGGTATGGCGCAGCTATGGAAGATCTCTGATGGAGAGGAAGGGATTGCAGAGCTTATTAGCTGGTGTAAATGGACTTACTATTTTGTATAATTTATACTCAAAACATGAATATATCTAACCATAACTTATGGGAAAAGAATATTTGATTATATGTAAGTACTACTGAGTGAAAAAGCATGTTAACATTTCCGTCAGTAACTGGTGTCAGTTCTTTGCGCAGCAATAACTTCATCTAAATGTTATGTTTCATTGTTTATGTGTCACACTACTCATGATAAACTTTGGCCCATTCTTCCATATAGAACTGTTTCATCTTTGACATGTGAGGACTTCCTTGCATGAACAGATGATGTCAGGTCTTGCTGCAACAATTCAACAGGCTTTAGATAAGGACTTTGATTTGGCCGATCCAAAACATGAAATGTTTATGTTTATTAAAAGCTTGATATACTGCCATTTCTAGGGGTAGGTCACAGCAGTTAACAAAAAAATTAAGAATGTAAGTTAAAATAGAAAAAGAAAGGAACGCCAAATTGAGATAGGAAAGATAAACAAACACAGCACAGTCACACAGATAGAAGACAAATGTCCCACAGGTGGATTACAGACTCAAACCCACTAGGTGCTGTCTGTTGAAAGAACCAGGTTTCCACCACAATCAAGGCTTAGGTAGTGAGGTACAGAAAGTGAGCTAAAAAAAATAAGTCTTTAACGGGGCCTTAAATTTTAGGTAAGAGTGCTCGGATCTCACAGAAGGGGGAAATCATTCCAAGTTCTGGGGGCAATGAAAAAAAATGCAGCGTGCTATGTACATAAGTACATAAGTATTGCCATACTGGGAAAGACCAAAGGTCCATCAAGCCCAGCATCCTGTTTCCAACAGTGGCCAATCTAGGTCACAAATACCTGGCAAGATCCCAAAAAAGTACAAAACATTTTATACTGCTTATCCCAGAAATAATGGATTTTCCCAAGTCATTTAATAATGGTCTATGGACTTTTCCTTTAGGAAGCTGTCCAAACCTTTTTTAAATTCCGCTAAGCTAACCACCTTTACCACATTCTCTGGCAACAAATTCCAGAGTTTAATTACACATTGAGTGAAGAAACATATTCTCTGATTCATTTTAAATTTACTACATTGTAGCTTCATCGCATGCCCCCTAGTCCTAGTATTTTTGGAAAGCGTAAACAGACGCTTCACATCTACCTGTTCAACTCCACTCATTATTTTATAGACCTCTATCATATCTCCCCTCAGCCGCCTTTTCTCCAAGCTGAAGAGCCCTAGCCACTTTAGCCTTTCCTCATAGAGAAGTAGTCCCATCCTCGTTATAATTTTTGTCGCCCTTCTCTGCACCTTTTCTAATTCCACTATATCTTTTTTGAGACGCGGCGACCAGAACTTAACACAATATTCGAGGTGCAGTCGCACCATGGAGCGATACAAAGGCATTATAACATCCTCATTTTTGTTTTCATTCCTTTCCTAATAATACCTAACATTCTATTTGCTTTCTTAGCTGCAGCAGCACACTGAGCAGAAGGTTTCAACGTATCATCAACGACAACACCTACATCCCTTTCTTGGTTTGTAACTTCTAACGTGGAACCTTGCATAATGTACCTATAATTCGGGTTCCTCTTTCCCACATGCATCACTTTGCATTTGCTCACATTAAATGTCATCTGCCATTTAGACGCCCAGAGTCATAATGAGCCTGTTTTGGGAAAGGGAGGGTCAGTTGGTGAGTGAAAGGAATGCGCAGGGGTATAGGGAATTGATCAGTGATTCAAGGTAAGAGAAGGCAGAGGAATGAAGGGCTTTATGGGCAAGACAAGGAATTTTAAACTGAATATGGAGCTTGACTGGGAGCCAATGTAATTTGATAAGCAGTGAGGAAACAGAGTTCATTCTCAGTGCAAAGAAAACAAGCAGCAGTGTTCAGCAGGGTTTCAACTACAGGTCCCATAAGGCACCAGCTGTAAACCTGGAATGGTGCTGCCTTAATGGAACAGGGTGGTTTCCCTCATAATCTGTAAGGGAAACTACAGTACTAAGTAGGAGGGGAGCTATAAGGATACAGTCAGAAAACAAGCTCTTATCTGGAAAGAATGATCAAGATTGGGAAGCTCTGGGGCTATGTGTCTGTTCCTCAAAGCAGAGTGTAGGGTTTTCTTGTTCTCCATGGAAAGGGAGAGAAGCTAATCTCTTGGCCTATCAGGTGATCCTCAGAGAATGCTTTGTAAAGGATTCCTTCCTGGAAGAAGCAAGGGAGTGCTCCTGTAATAGGAAAAAGCTGTATGTCTGTGATCAGTGGGGGAGGGGTGAAGAGGCTTCCTGACTCCACAGTAGCTACAGCCTAGGGAATGGGGCTAGGTCTTCTGGGAATTGTAGTCCAGCCCTATACCCCATAGAAAGTAAGAGGGGTGGTGATGTCATTCCTTGGGAGAGAAGAAGTGCAGAGTTCTAGAAAAAGGTTTTGCAGACAAACAGAGAGCGAGAGAGGAAGGAAAAAGAGGTGAGAAGAAAAGAACAGGAAGAGGGAGCTCCCTAAGGACCTGGACAGCTGGGAGAGAGTAAATGGGCTACCTAATCCGGGACAGTGAGGACCCCAAAATACAAGCTGGACTAAAGTCAAGTATTCCTTAAAGGCAGGTGGGAAGTGAAGAATGTGGCCAAGGCTAGCCTGAAGGAAAGGGGGGGGGAGGGGAGAGATCCAACCTGTAAAAGAGAGGCCTGAGGGGAACCCCATAAAGTTATCGTTTAAGAGCTATGGGGGCTGTTAACCGTTTGTTTACTAGAATGTGCCTTTTGTTTTGACTTGTGTTGTTGCCTAAAAGTATGGGAACATTTTGGGTACAAATGAAAGAGAAAACCTGGACTGATCAGTGTGAGGCCTTGAGTTGGAGTTATGAAAATTTGCTAAGCTGGGAGTTTGGCAGCCGCCCAGAGGTCTAAGGAGCGCTGAGCCCAGGGATTTGTCACAGTATACATGGGCAGAGCATTGGTGGGACTCCCAGTTACACATGTACCTAATATGTGCCTCTTCCACATTTGGGCACCTAATGTTTTACCAGTGAATTTCCTGAGCAGACAATCTCTAGATCCAAGAAAATGGGAGTTTTCTTAGGAGGCCTTCTTCTTCATCACGAATCAGTATGGCACACCTATCATGGATTATATGGCAATGAAGAGGAATGTGAATGTACCTTGCTCAGTCATCATAAAGAATGGGAACTGGCTGAGTCAGAATCCCTAGTGCATCAGTAGCTCCAGACAGGGCTCCCATATGTGTTTTTCCCATGGCCACTTTGGACCAACGCTTATTACCCAATAGTACTACAGAGCTTTTGTACAACCTGGCAGTGAAACTTGCTTTTCCTTTGGGATGAAAGTGTAGGTCAGCAGGTGAACAGGCTGGGAGGAGATCTCTGAAGTGTCCTAGCAGTGTCGAGATGAATAGAGGAGTGCAGTGGAGTTTATAAGCTGATGAGAATACGAGACAATGACAGCTTGTATCTGATGGAAGTACTAGATAACCTTTGATCCCTGGGGATGCTTCTTTTATGTGGATCTGACAGAGGTACTGTTCTTGAAGATAAGGTAACCAATTCATTGTGCTCTGGACATTCTGATTTCAAAAAGCACAAGAATGTCCACTTTTGCGTCACACTGGAAAGTCTCTTCAAATCCAGTCTCCAAATTGGCTGAGGTAACTTGACCATCGATCCTTATCTCTGCACAAGAAGTCCATGATGCAATGGTTGTAAGGTGATTGCATCAGCTGAGTGGGCCACAGACATCTTCTTGCTGAAGTGCAGGCCTTGGCAGATTCGGATCAAAGTTCAGGCTGCATTGAAGCATTGTCTAAAGTATGAATTGCAGGAGGTTGTTAGCCAAAGTCTGTTAGTAGCCATATAATCAGGGGTCTAGACCCTACAATATAAAAGGGGGTTCTTCTTTATTTTCCATCTTTTTGGACTGGTCTGGTGGATGATAAGAAAAGAATATGTTGGTCTTACCTGCTAATATTCTTTCTTTGAATCCTATCAGTCCAACACAAATTCTATGTCTTTGACATAGACTTCTGGTTGTTGTCATGATCTTATTTTGGGAACTTCCTGGTGTTCTCTCATG
Source organism: Microcaecilia unicolor (assembly GCF_901765095.1). Classification (NCBI taxonomy): domain Eukaryota; kingdom Metazoa; phylum Chordata; class Amphibia; order Gymnophiona; family Siphonopidae; genus Microcaecilia; species Microcaecilia unicolor. The sequence goes on from NC_044031.1 coordinate 234,833,739, forward strand.
TGAAGAATCTCGAATCCCTCCCTGCTCTCTTGGATGCAACTTTTTTTTTTTTTTGGGGGGGGGGGGGAGGAGGAAGGGATTGTCTACATATTCTTTGTTACAGATCTGAGATGTTGATGGTACACAATGCCCTAGATAAGGTAGAACTTCTCGAGTGGGTAATGAGGCATAACCCATCTCTTTTGGACTGGTCTGATAAACAAAATTAGCAGTAAGACCAAATCTCTCCTTTCCATTGGTTCTGTGGGATATGGGAGTTGGAGTTCCATAGAGGCAGGAAGCTAGGTGGTACACAGACTCCATGAACAGCTTTGCACTGTCCAGAATTATTTTAGCTATAAGTGCATAAGTATTGCTACACTGGGACAGACCAAAGGTCCATCAAGCCCAGCATCCTGTTTCCAACAGTGGCCAATTCAGGTCACAAATACCTGGCAGGATCCCAAAAAAGCTCAATACGTTTTATGCTGCTTATCCCAGAAATAAGCAGTGGATTTTCCACAAGTCAATTTAATAATGGTCTATGGACTTTTCCTTTAGGAAGCCGACCAGACCCTTTTTAAACTGCGCTAAACTAATCAAGGCAAGAAAATATTGTGATACTTTTATTACTTACTATACTGTTCCTCCAGAATTATCTAGGGCTCTACAGTTGGACTTTTATTCTCTTTGTCAAATTAAGGCAGTCTATAGCTATTTTGATCCTGCCACTGCGCACCTTGTTACACGTTAGTTTTTTTATAGTCAGATTATTGTAGTGTTGTTTTTTCAAGCATCGTACTATCCTATTTGAAGTACTTACAGTCCTTTAAACACACTGGTGCACATTTTTATGCAATGCTCCAAAGTTTAATCGCATTACTTCCCTTTTGATCCAACTTCATTGTTTTCCTGCATTATCTCACATACAGTTTAAGATTCTTCTGCTGATATTTAGGACCCTATGGGAAGGCTCCCCTGATAATCAGGTTTCACTTGTCATCCCATATGTACCTTCCTGCACCCTACATTTGCATAATGACCATCCTTTAGTGCTGCCTCCACTGGCCCTGGCTCACTTGGAATTTACAAGGCATTCTGCATTCCTTTTTATGGCTCCTTCATGTTAGAATAATCTTCCTTTGTAGTTAAGATCCGAGTTTTCTGTTCATACTTTAAATCTAGCCTTAAGACTCATCTGTTTTCTTTTTGAGATGAAGGGTCAGGATTTGTTGACTAACATTTTCCTGTCCATTATCTCTTATGTCACTTATCTTGTTTCCATGCTTTGTATGTTTGTAATACTGTCCTATTTAAATTGTAATTTCATTTTATATTATTGATTTTGTTCTGCTAGGTTAACTACTCTGATCTGTGCACCAGCAAGGGTGATATATCAAGTATAAATAAACTAAACTAACAAATGTTGAGAGTATTTACTTGATTATATTTTTTCTGACATGGGACAAGTGTAGTATTGAGCATAGGACTGAGCACCACTGTCTGAAGTTTTGAAAGATGAAAGTATACTGTAAATTAAAAATTCTTCAAAAGAGCTTAAGTTGTTATCAACTGGGGTTTTTTTCTCTTTGCTTCCAGGATGCAATGATCCATCTGGTAAAGATCTCCCGGATTATTCGGACTCCACAAGGAAATGCATTGCTGGTTGGTGTTGGTGGTTCTGGAAAACAAAGTTTGACCAGATTAGCTTCGTATATAGCTGGATATCAGAGCTTTCAGATTACATTAACAAGGTACATGTGCTATCTTCAGTCTCTTCTGTAAATCCCATGTTAGAGATAATAATTTTTACATCTTCACTCATAAACCTTTATCTTATGTTGAAATATACTGTACACAATCAGAGGACCAAATTTCTGGGAACAATGCATTTGTGTTCCAATGCATTTTCAAACTTGCTTTGACTTTTTGCACTGGTGGCAATAAATTGTATTCATGGTGATTTGTCAAAGCAGATTTTTTGAAAAAGAAGTTATAATAAATGATCTAAAATATTTTAGACAGAGCTGTAATCTAATATGATAAGACGTGTAAATTATCTGATGCAAATAGCAATAAGGAATAGAATGTAAGAGATTTAAAATGCATGTTATAGGCGACCAGAGGCCAGGTTCCTAAGTGGTGATATATGTTAGCAAAATATATTCTTGCTGAGGAATTAAGTGTGCTCTGATGTAGACTCTTCAGTGACTTTCAATAATGTTGATAAAAATGTTCTTTCACTTTCCTGCCTTAGAAGTGAAACTCTAAGCTAAAAAGGGAGGAATGTGTTGTGTAAATGTGTAAATTATTGGTTTGTGCAGCAACTAGATCACCCAGGGTGTATTTAGCTTCTTAGCAACATTGGGTTAGATATTGAAACGGGTTTAAGTGGGCAGGAGATGCTCATACCTGATTAAACACCCACTCAGTGGGCTATCTCTGGCTATTCAGCAGCATAATGACACAGTGCCGCTGAATATCCATTCTGAGGCACTGTGCAGTTAGTGCTGTGGCAGTCCATGGAAAAAGTCAGGGAGAAGCCGGCAGTTATGAGGACACTAGTGATACTCGGAGTCAGTGCCTGCATAACTAACCAGGACCTCACATAAAACAGTCCTATCTTTGTCTAATTAGCTATGTGGGTGCTGGCACTGAAAATCGGCCAACACCCGCATAACTTCCAGGTCCACGGCTAAACCAGATATTTAGTGCTGGTGCCCAGACATGGCCTGGCATTGACTATTTGGGTTAGATACAGCCTGCAGCGGTCAGCAGCTTTAAATCGCTGACCTCAGTGGGCTTAATATTGGGGTGATATTACATGATGACAGATACTGAAATAGATATAACAAAAGAGAGGGAACGAAGTACAAACTAAAGTCCAAACAAAAAAAACAGCACCACGGCCTTTAAAAATGGAACACAGTTCTTTAATGAATGAGCCTTGACAAAAAGACCCGACACGGGCCGTGTTTCGGTGACTAGCACCTGCGTCAGGGGTCACAGTGATGACGTGGAAAACTTGGGGAATAACTCGAATATATTCCTCTACAATATATTATTCCTTACCCCACGTCTCATATAGTAAAAGCTACAAAACACCAAGGCACTTTCACTTTCTGTATCCAAATGGATGAAAAGCTGTGCTCTTAAAAGGCTCTGCTTTTAATACCATGTCACACAGGGTGGAAAAATTTTTTAATTAACTTAAGTGAAAACACCTGATCTTCACAAAGCATTAACCTTTATCCTATCAAATAAATTTAGGTGGTTACTGGGTCTAAAAGCCTGCCAGATATGCAGGAATCATTTACTAGGTCCTAAAGCCTCATTCATTAAAGAACTGTGTTCCATTTTTAAAGGCCCGTGGTGCTGTTTTTTTTGTTTAGATACTGAAATAGGCCATCTAGTCTGCAAAGCAAGGTGTTTAGAGTTGCAACAGTTGTTGCATAGAGTCCCTTCCCCCCACCCCCCACCCCACACCCCGCCATGCATTTTTGAAGCACCTACAACTTTCCTTCCAGGTATATCTTTTTAACAAAAGCTTCACTTGATTCCAGCAAAATATTCACATGGACATCTTCCAAAAAACTTGGTGTGAACTCTTTAAGGGGGGAGGGGAGGAAAAGATTCTCCACTTCAGGGCCCAAGATGTATGACTATTAGTATAAGGAGAAACTTTAGGCATGGTTGTAATGTACCAGAATAAGACTGGTTAAGTTTCTTCAAAGTGAGCAAGTTCAGTGTTAAGAATTTCAGTTCTGGCTTGAGGCTTCACAGCATACAGGTACACAGGCAGAATAGGGATTCTGATTCTTGCTTCCACGGCCTTTTAGGCTGTATGTTTGGTACAACGCCTTTCAGAGTGTGAATCAAGGCAATTTACAAATCTAAAAACAAACCAAGATGAAGAAAAGAACTACAACATTCAACAGGACAGAGAAAGGAGAAAAGAGGAGAAGGGGAACAGGTAAAATCTGGCTAGGAGCTGTGCCTCTGCTGTCTGACTACCACTGCCTCAGCTAGGGAGGGGCAGGAAGTGCTAAGGAAAAGAGGTGGGTTGTTAGGGAAGCTCTAAAACAGGGATAGGAAAGCTCTGTTCGAAGTTCAGAGGGAAGTGCATTCCAGAGAGAAGGGGCAGTGAAGAAAAATGCAGAGTGCCTGGTTGGTTCAAGTCTAGAGCAACAGAAAGAAGGGGGTAGATAACTAATTGCTAGTAGAGGAACATAGAGAGCGAGTTGGTCAGTAGGGAACAATCAGGGGGGAAAGGTAGAGGGGAAGCCTGGAATAGAGAACCCTATGTATTGATATTAGGATCTCGTGCTGGATTATAAATGAGATTGGGATCCAGTGGTGGTGTTTGAGAATAGGAGTAATATGGTCTGAACGGTAGCATGAGAGAGAAGACATATTGTGATATTTTGGACAGCCTAGAGCTTCTTAAGATGAATGAGAGGAAGGCAAGAGTAGACAATGTTACAATAGTCTAACATGGAAGCTACAAGAGCGTAGAGAAGAGTAGCACAGGAATTGTCTTAAGGATGTAAAGAGCAAATGGTGCCTAAGGAATAGAAGCAAGACTTAATGACAGAGGATATCTGAACACTGAAAGAAAGGCTTGTCTTGAGACTCACTCCCAGATGGCTAATGGATTCTACCAAAGTGAGAGGGGAACTCTGCAATGTAGGGTTAATGGGAGGATAAGAAGAGTGGGCTATGATTCAAAGTACTACAGATTTAGAGGGATTAAGCACCAGATGATTGATACAAAGCCAATGATCTATAGAAATTAAACATGACTGAAGAGAAGTGAGGTCTGGCATGTAGGGGTCCAAAGTGGCAATCAAAAGAATATCATCAGTGCGTCTATATATATATAGACACACACACATGGGTGTACTGGTAAATATTTAACGGGCTCTCCGGGCGTAACCAGCCCTGCAATTTGTGGGGGGCCATGGGTGGACTGGTGGGGTCAATGTATGCCTCTCTCTCCCCCCCCCTCCCTCATTCAGGCACGCTAGGCATCCCTTTTCTGGCAGGGATGCCGAGCCCCACCCACCAATAAATGGACCGTCACCACTCCCCACTACTTGTTTCTGGCTCGAGCAGCATGCTATGACTTCTGTCACATGTACAAAAAGTCCTAGCCTCCTGCTCAGAGCTGGAAACAAGGAGCAGAGAGCAGCAACAGTCTATTTACTTGGCTGGAAGGGCTCAGTATCCCCGCTAGCAAAGTAAAAGAGAATTCAGGAAGGGGCCTGAGCCCACATTTTGGGAGCCAGTTGTTAAAGTAGCCATGGGGAAGCCTACTTTAACAACTGACTTCCAAAAAACTTAACAAATAGCTGTTGCGAGCCTGCTCCAGCACACCACTGTATATATCTATATCTATATATAATCTGATACTGGATTTTTAGATGGGTCTTGCTAGTGGACTGAGAAAGATATTGAAAAGGAGTGGTAAAAGGATTGACCCTGGGGGACTGAAAAAGGGGTGGATTCTGAGTGAGTAGTCGAAACCTGACAAGCGAGGTCAGAATGGAAAGCACTTAACCAGTAAAATTCTCTACCCAAGATACCCAAAGCTGATAGCCTAGACAGGAGTAGAAAGTGACTAATAAGATCGAAATCTGCAGAGCGATCAAAGGAAACAAGTAGGTCATCGCAGTGATCAAAAGCTGAATGAATTTCATTAAGAAGAGAAGCTAGAATAGTTTTAGTTGAGTGTCTGGGGCAGAATGGGATGCAGAATGTTGGAAATTTCAGTGTGTTGGAGCAGTTGTGTATAGACAATCCTCTCTGTGAGTTTGGTCAGGAAGGGGATGTTAGAAATGGGCCTGTAATTGGAGAGAACGAACGGGTAAAGAGAAGATTTCTTGAGATTTCTTGAATGGGCTGAACAATAGAGATTTTACAAAGGGGAGGTACTATTCCTAAGGAGAGGGATTTCAGAACCATATTGAATGCCAGTGGGAGAAGACCATAAACGGAAATTGCGATCCAGGAGGAGGGAATTGGATTGAGGGGGCAGATGGTCTTCCTAGAAGAGGAGAAAACTTTGGTGAACGATGTAAGAGAGGGGAGATTGAACTTGGACCATGTAGTCCCTAAGGAAAGAAGCTGAGCATGATTAGGGGAGCAAGGGGAACTTATGGGGTGAGAGCTTGATGGCAGAGACAAGGGAGAATTAGTAGGCGAACCAATAGGTGAGAGTGGAAGCAAAGCTTGGAGAGTCTCACTTTTGCATTGAAAGAAATGTGCAAAGTCAGATGCGAATAGCATAGAGGGGATAGTAGATATAGGAGTAATTGTTTAAAATTAGTGACTTGGTGGTAGAGTTTCTTAGAACAGTTTGAAGATTTATTAATTAAAGTAGTATAGTAGGTGTGACGAAGGGTGCAATGCCAGGAACGATATTCATTGAGGAGGTTGTGGAAGTAAGATCTGAAGTGTATCTGGATCAATGCCAAAGTTGCAGATTGCAGTTGCCTTTTAATCAGGCAGAAGTCACCCTGAAACCAAGCCTTTTCTGGTGGTACGAAAAGAGTGGCCTATGTTGAACCATTTGCTTGATTGCTGAGAGTAGGGTTGAGTTCCAGAGGGTGGTTTGGCTAGGAACAGCGAAGTTGAAATTCAGGGGGAAAAGAAGAGAAGAAAGGGAGGGGGAGAGAAGAAGAATCAGTGGAACTTAAAATCATGGTATATCAGTTCCTGGACTTTCTGACTGCCCAAAGTTTTTTTTTTTTGTACTTGTTCCTCAATATACTTGACTGTCTTTTTCTCCTCTGTTTCTTTGGACTGTCCCATTTTACTTTCACCTATCACATAGCTAAGTACCTCTTGATAGACATGTGACTGACAGGATCAAAACTAAATTGATCAAGTCCATCAAAAATAATCCCAGATAAAAGCAACAAAAAGAAAATAGCAGTGTGGGGCTTCATAGCCTGCACACATGCTCAGTATCTGCCAGTTCCATCCCCTCTAACATAAGATGCTTCCATTTTCTATATGCTTCAGGTGTCTGGATGGCAGTGGCACAGAAAAGGAGGGGAGATGATTGAATAGGGATAAAAGAGAGGATTGTAGGAGATGCTGGACATGGGGAGGGTGGAAGGAGAGATATTGGACATGAGGGAAGTAGAAGGGGAAATCATATGAAATGCTGGTCATCAGGGGAGGTGAAGAAGAGATACTGGACAATTGGACAGGTGGAAGGAGATATCAGGAGAGTTTCTAGACAGGAAAGATGAAAAGGGAGATTGGAGAGTTGCTATGCTTCAGTGGGAGGTAGAAGAGGAAGTCAGGAGAGATGCTGGACATAGGGAAGATTGGGAGAGATGCTGAGAAGAGGGCGATAGGGACAGGAGGGAAATTGATGGACATAGGTAAGAGAAAGAGGAGAGATATTTGACATGGACAGAAGGGAAGGGAAGGAAGAAGAAAGTGCCTGGCATGGACATAGGGGAAAGGAAGAGAGAGAGGAGTTCTGGACATGTGTGCCTAGGTGTATTCTATAAACATCGCTTTAAGTTAGGTGCAGTTTATAGAATACACCGAAGTTAGACACAGTTTACAGAATACACCAAAATGCTTGGTCTGGCAACTAAACTTAGGTGCTGCCATTTATGCCAAGTAAAACTTAGTGTAAATGCCAACTCCTAATTTATGCATGGATTGGTCATATTCTATAACAGTGCACATACTTTTAGGAATGCCCATGAACTGCTCATTCCACACCCATGGCCACACCCCCTTTTCACATCCATGTCTTAGAATTTATGCACATTACTTTATAGAATACGCCTAGCAAGTTGTGCATGTAAATTCTAATTAATGCCAGCTAGTGCCAATAATTGCTTGTTAAAGGAAGAAGTGAAATAGGCTATTAGGGCAAGAACATCTTGCAGAATATGGAAAAAAGATCTGAGTGAAGAAAACAAGAAGCAACATAAGCATTGGCAAGTTAGATGCAAAGCATTGATAAAGAAGATCAAAAGAGAATACAAACAGAAACTTGCCTCGGAGGCAAAAACTCATAATAATAACTCTTTTTCAGGTATATCATAAGCAGAAAGCCTGTGATGGAATCCGTGGGACTGTTAAATCATAAAGGAGTAAAAAGGGCACTCAGGGAGGACAGGGCCATAGCAGAGTGGCTGAATTAATTCTTTGCTGTATTCTTTGGTTTGATGGTTTTCAATGGTGATAATGCAGAGGAACCAAAATAAATCTCGGTGAACCTAGAAGAAGTACTGAGCCAAACTGACAAAGTAAAGACTAGTAAATCACCTGGACCAGATGGTATACACCCCAGAGTACTGAAATAACTCAAATATGAGATGGCAAATCTTCTGTTAGTGATCTGTAACCTGTCCTTAAAATCATTTGGAGGGATCCGGGGATGATCCGGGAAATTACTTACCATTGTAAACCTGATGTCAGTGCCGGGCAAAACAGTGGAAACTATTATAAAGAATAAAATCACTGAACACAGAGACAAACATGGTTTAATGAGACAGAATCAGCATGGATACAGCCAAGGGAAGCCTTGCCTAACCAATTTGCTTCATTTCTTAGAATGCGTGAATAGACATGGATAAAGGTGAGCCGGTTGGAGTAGTGTATCTAGATTTTCAGAAAGCATTTGACAAAGTCCCTCATGAGAGACTCCTGAGAAAATTAAAAGCCTATGGGACAGGAGGCAATGCTCTGTTGTGGATTAGGAATTGGTTGATGGATATAGAAAACAGAGGGTAGGGTTAAATGTCCAATTCTCCCAGTGGAGGAGAGTGAATAGTGGAGTGCCCCAGGGATCTGTACTGGGACCGGTGTAATTTAACATATTTATTAATGATCTGTAATTGGAACTACAAGTGAGGTGATTAAATTTGCAGACAACACAAAACTATTCAAATTTGTTAAAATGCTTGCGGATTGTGAAAAATTGCAGGAAGACCTTAGGAAGTTTGGAAGACTGGGCATCCAAATGGCAGGTGAGATTTAATATAGACAAGTACAAAGTGATGCAAATTGGGAAGAATAATCCAAATCATAGTTATTTGATGCTAGATTCCACTCTAGGAGTCAGTACCCAAGAAAAAGATCCAGGTGTCATCATGGACAGTACGCTGATATATTCTGCCCAGTGTGTGGCAGTGGCCAAAAAAGCAAACAGGATGCTAGGAATTATTAGGAAAAGGATAGAAAATAAGACAAAGGCTATTATAATTCCTCTGTATTGCTCCATGGTGCAACCACACTTTGAGCATTGTGTGCAGTTCTGGACACCGTATCTTAAAAAAGATATAGCAGAATTAGAGAAGGTTCAAAGAAGGGTGACCAAGATGATTAAGGGGATGGAACTCCTCTCATATGAGGAAAGAGTAAGGACTCATCAGCTTGGAAAAGAGACGGCTCAGGGGGGATATGATTGAGGTCTACAAAATACAGAGTGGAGTAGAATGGGTAAACGTAAATTGATTTTTTACTCTTTGAAAAAGTACAAAGACCAGGGGACACTCAAGGAAGCAATACGTGGTACTATGTTTAAAATGAAGTTAAGCTCTGGAATTCGTTGCCAGAGGATGTGGTATCAGCAGTTAGTGTATCTGGGTTTAAAAAATATTTGGACAAATTCCTGGAGGAAAAGTCCATAGTCTTCTATTGAGATAGACATAGGGAAAGCCACTGCTACTATTTGGAATTCTGTCAGGTACTTGTGACCTGAATTCGCCACTGTTGGAAGCAGGATACTGGGCTAGATGGACCATTGATCTGACCCAGTTTGGCTATTCTTATTATGTTCTTAGAAGTTTCCAGAAAGAGCTGTGGCTGTCTGTCAGCAACTGGATAGCACAGGATCAGAGTGAAGGCAGAGCATGGGAATTTTACCTAACTCTATGGTAGCTGGGATATTTAGCAGCCATTCATATTGTGACAAGGCTACAGCCCAGTTGTACAAAATGAAGCAGCAAAACCCTGAACTACATCTCCCAGAATGCATTTCCAGTCCCAGCAGGGGGAGCCCAGGGGATAGGCAAACTGGCCATATACCATGTCTGACCACAAGAGGGAGGGAGAAGGAAGAAGCCCAGTTCCCCTGGACCCGCAATCAGTATATCATGCCTCCCACCTGTAAGAGGGAAGGGTGGGGTGAGAAGCAGGAGGAGGATTGGATGGATTGGGTGGAAGAGGGGGTTAATGAGGCTGAGCAAGGGGAAGAAAGCAGAATGGAATGGGAGCTTGAGAATCCTGAGGAGCACAGCACCTGAAGGTTTGCAAACCTACATTGCTTTGGGAATTTATTTTGATTTAAACCCTACGTAAATATGGAAGCCTGTTTTCTTCTGTGGAACCTGTTTGCCTTGGGGGGAAACCCTGAATGTTGGAAAGTTTGCTGGAAGAATTACAAACCTGTTTGAAACCTGATTATTTTGAGAAACTGTTGAATTTGAAAGGCTTGTTTATGAAGGAGGACTGCCTGGTGGGAAGAGGGGAAAGCCTGCTTGGGGGGGGGGGGGGGGCAAGTACTGTTTGTGTGTTATTGACTTTGACCAAAAAGGAGGGAGTTCAAAAGGACTAATGAATCCCCCTCAGGGAGTGGGGCAGAGTCTTTGTGTTTAGTGGGCTGATGTACTAAGCAAGGCAGAACCGCCCTGCCGGAGAAGCCCTAACCAAGGGCTCTGGAGTGAAGTTTGGTGGTTAACCTGACAAATAAAGGAATGTTTTGAAGTATCCCCTGGTGGCAGTTTTGTGAAGATCTGGCTATTCGCAGGAGGCGGTTTCCTCCCCCATACTGGAGCAGCGGGCCCGTTTACAATATAGATATTCAGTTTAATTTAGGCCAGCAAAAAGGTCAGTTGTCTCTAGGGTATATTCAGCACTGCTCACCATATGAATAGGGGGGGGGGGGGGGAGGCAGAAATGCAATATGCCCAGGCTACCACATTCTTTATAGTATACTTGCATACTATCATATTCTTTTTTCACAACAAATGTTTTCATTGTATGTGAATTTCATTTCTTTGTGGATATTTCCTTCCATTCTATCTATACTACAGTATTTCTACAGACAATACTACAGTATTTCTGTACAATGTGTACAGATGTTAAGTCCCATTTTCCACAGAATGTTGAAGTAGAACTTGAGATGACCAGGTTGGGATGTTTACAATTCCTCCTTTATTTTATAGAAAGCTCTGGTGAACATGGAGCTTTTCATACAATATGGATAAGGACGTATCAGAGTGCTTGTGCATTTGCTAGCATACAGCTGAAGCATCCACGTTAAAAAGCTACACTTACAGAAAAAGAGGAGCATCACTTGGGGCTATACCCCTGTAAATGTCAGTGCCTCACATGTAGTTGATAATTTTGCAACATACATATTTATTTATTTATTTATTGCATTTGTATCCCACATTTTCCCACCTCGCTCACTTGTGTATGTGACAGATTTTAAAAAGCTACATGAACAAGAAGAGCCAATTAAGGAGCTGAGTGAAATAACTCTTTTTTGTGAATTGTTCAGGTACTGTTAGACATACTGTACTGCACAGGAAATCTTAGATTATGCTGAGAATAAAAAAGGTGTATCAGGCCGTAGATGGAACCACAAGGTGGAACCAGATTTCAGAGGAAGCAATATTTATTCGAAGACCCGTTTCGGCGAATGCCTGTGTCGGGTCAATTTAAAAAACAGCGTAGAACGCCATCTTTTGGCAACTCTTCTCAGCAAAAGCAACGAATGAATATTCTTGTAGGATAACTCTGTGCTCTACAGCAGCATTTATGTTGTTGTTTCCCGCTCAGTTGCCTGATTATTCTGAGGCACTATCTGGATACTGCTTCTGAATATCCCAGTCAACTGCACTTATCCTGATAGCAGGTGTTTTTATCCGATAAGAGTTTTTGAATATTGACCCCTATATAAATTGACTGTTGGTCACTTGCAGAAATAAAGAAGTTGTACAATTTGCTTGGCAGCCTCTGCTTTAAGGACCACTTGCCACCAGGTTCTTTCATGGACAAGAGTTTTTTTTTTTTTCCACCAGTAAATTGCAGTCTGTATTTATTGTATAAAGTATATTATACACAGGAGTATGTGTCCATTGAAATAGGATTTCACATGCTGCATGCCTTTTACATTTGATATCTGCAACTACTGTATTGTATTGACCGTGTCTTACCTAAGCCAAAATGAATTTGTTCAAGATGTTGGGCTGAATGCAGAGGAAATTCCCTTTGTAGACAGAGAAAACAGACTGTATGGTCTTTGGTTCACTGATTCTGCTTCATGACAGAAGGCTCATTAATGCTGAACTAGACTACAGCATTTCCATGTCTTAATAGCTTGACTTAGGGGAGCCTGTCCTGAATGATGAGGAAGGGAGAGTGAGTCAGGCAAGTATATGTTTAACATTGACATGGGATTGACAGGAGCTTCTAATTATTGGGTTTGCCAGCAGGTGCTGCTTCAGAGGCTGTGGCACAATTGATCCCTGTTAAACCTTTGTTACTGAGAGTATGGATTTCCTGATCTAACAGCAATTATAGTAATAGTATGAATAGAAATTTGCTTTTTTTTTTTTTTACAGATCCCTCATTATATTGGGTTAACCCCCCCCCCCCCCCCACCTTATTTACAAGAAATTGATTAATCCCTTCCTACAACTGAAGCAAATCTATTTTGTTATGGCTCTTTAACAATTAGGGGGGGAAAGCATATTCTGATGGAAATAGTCTTATTGTAGTACCAGCTTAGTTTAATATCCAGAGGAAAATTGAATGGCTGAGTTGCTGTCAGCACATTTCAGATATACTGAGGAGCCTATCCACAAAAACTGATGCTGGATAAGTTTTTCTGTGTAACTTGGTTACATTTTTATGTGAATGTTAAGACCCCACTCCTTGTGCTATGTACCAAGTTGTACTGGGGGCACAGTAAAACTTGCCTTGCTTGGTTAGAAGACTAGCATGGATATTGTTAACACAATAATTTTTTTAACATTCATATTGGCCACAACATGACATTCCCCTTGCCAAACAGCTCAACAAAGATCAAGGGACTGCAGGGCCTGACCTGCCATCTTAGCACAAAAAATCAAGGGGCTGCATGCTCTGACTACCCCACTCTCCTTCATGCAGGATAGAAGGGACTACATTTTCCAATCTGTTCCTCATGCATTCTCCCCCCAGCCCCCCCCCCCCCCTTGTGGGTTAAAAAAAAATCAAAGAGCCACATACCTCAACTATCCTCTATCCACCTTGCACAAAGTAAAATGGGATTCATGTTCAGATTGCCCCCTTCCCCATACTCATTTTTCCCTTGCCCCAGAAAGTCCCATTCCTGTTTACCCCTTACAAAGAGATGCAGAAAAATATTGTGTGAGAGAAAGCTTGACTCCCTTATGCCTCATGACTGTGGAATTTCAAAATGTTGCCAACCTCCAGAACTACATGGTACCTGCTTCACCAATAGCCTCAATACCTCTAGCCTCAAGAATAATGATAGTTTTCATACTGGTAAGGGTTAAATAATATAAACAATACCATCTCAGTCTGGTTCATTAAATCCCTTTCCTCTTCAGATGCCATAGTTTGCATGGACAGTACAATGTAAAACTCCAAAATATAATGATAATCACTCAGAGAAAGAAATCTAAGGATGAGAGATTGATAGCTGTAGCCTAGAACAGTAGATTATGGACAAAATAGTTCACAGCAAGAATAGAAAAAGCTACTAAAATAGATATATGTAGATTCTATAAGAAATTGCTGGAAGTGCTTACTCATCTCATAGCTGGCTGAAGATTCTGGAATCCTAAAGAGTTACAAGATTCCAGAATCCCAATTAGTAGCAACATTCCATGTAGAATCCCAAATATACCGGCCTAGAGTTTCTAACCTATTAACCCAGTTACACCAAAAATATATATGATTTGCTTTTGTGTGTAACTAGGCACTTACAAGGAAATTTTAAAAGGAAGTGCCAAGAACATCCAAGAATTTAGTCCTGAGCTGGCCGATGGCTAATTACTGCAGGGTTATCGCCATGTAAGCCATTTCCGGGGATTTTCTTTTTCCTCCGGAAATGGTGCGCGCTCAAAACAGGACTACCGCCAGTGGCCATGTTGGGCCAGCGGTAGTCCCAGAAGAGCGAGTTGTAAACCTGAATTGGGCTTACCGCCGCTTTGTAAAAGAGCCCCTTATAATTTTTGCCCACAGAAGGGTATATCCTTTTTTAAAATATATGCTTTTATGCTTTCTTATCAACAGAGGTAAAAGATACCAATAATGTAGAACACTTTTTTCAATGCCATCTCTATAGGACTCCAAGAATTTAGTTAGGTCCAGGGGAGTTTAAATTATCAAACTTACCCTCTGGATTAACTGTTCTTATACCCTTAGGAAGATAGTACATAGATTTTATGTCCTCAGTTTCAAAGGCCACTTGTATCACTTCTTTCATGCACATTGTCACAGCTCTGTAAAAAAAAGTGGGAAGTGGACCAATGACCCCAGGGAAAACGGGATATAAGTTTTCAGAGTACCACTTTATTCAATGACTCAGTCATTGAATAAAGTGGTACTCTGAAAACTTATATCCCGTTTTCCCTGGAGACATTGGTCCACTTCCCACTTTCTTTACATTGTTATATTTACGTGGGAGTTAGTGTTCATCCACTTAGGTGGATTACCTTCTCATTGTCACAGCTCTGCCATGCTAAGGTTACCATATGTCTGGATTTCCCTGGACATGTCCTCTTTTTGAGAACATATTCGGGTCGTCCGGACGGGTTTTGCCCCCTCCCCCCCCCCCGCCTGTTTGCACAGATTTCTGGACAAACGGGTGGGTGGGCGAGCAGCGCTGCCTGCCCTTGCCCTGTATCCTTCTCAGTCTTGGCTTGGGATTCAAAATGGCTGCCGAAACATTTTGAATCCCGAGCCAAGACCGAGAAGGATGCAGGGCAAGGCAGCGATCTGGACGGGAAAGAGGGGGCTGTTTCCTGCCCCAAAGAGGTCACTAGACCACCAGGGCAGTAGATAGTAAGTGAGGGGAGGGGAATATGTGACAGGGGGGCAGGGCAATGATGCAAAGGGGCGGGACAGGGGCGGGACATGTGTCCTCTTAGGACAAAATATGGTAACCCTATCTAATTCTCAGCTTGCTGTTTAAATTCAGAGAAAGAAAGCGCAAATCTATGGACTGATGATTAAAATCCTGAAGCTATTTTTGGATACATTGGCCTAGAAATGCTTCTAATGTGGTGGCAATTAGAATTATAAATACTTTTTTTTTTAGGTTTTAGTGTTGCTGTGGTTTTATAAAGACAAAATATGAACTTACTTGAAAGCTCTTACATAGTTACTCCATGCTCTGAGGCAGGAGTAAGTGTGTGCACATATGTGCCAGTAGAACTCAGTTCATATGCATATAGGGGGCAGTTCTATAATTTCGTGCCAAGAAGTAGGCACACTTATGGGCCAATACACAAAGGTTGCAATTAAATACAGCAGCCTTGGACGAACTTACTGAGATGCAAACAGTGACCAGTGCACAAAGGTGATGGTATTCAAATGTGTGTGTGGGGAGGGGGGGGAGAGCTCCCGCTCTCATGAAACTTCATCTTTGGGACAAAATTTCAGAGCTTTTGTGGCTGCCTTTGGCTGTGGGGTACCAGCATAGCCAGTTTGTAAAGATGGCAGCGGGTGCTGGGATACATGAATCTGAAGCTGAACAAGGTCAGCAGAGCAGGAGGGGAGGGCTCCCTGCACCAGGCCAGGGAGTGATCGGGAGGCAGAGGCTGAAGGGAAAGGGGAACTGGACAGGGGGTCAGTCCCAGAGTTGCCAGCGTGGATGAGGAGGGCTTCACCCTGACAACTCCTGACCTGCTGTAAAATTTAGCATGTTAAAGGTAGGTGTTCCTCTCTGCATCACACGGAATGCTCATTTTAATACTAATGAGCTTGTTGTAATACCTTTTGTATAGGGTTATCCATAGCTGCTACGCCAAACAGTAAAAGGAACGTAGAACCCCTTTGTGCGTTAGATGCTAAGTAACATTTGTGTTAGACTGGCTACAACCAGTCTAAAGCAAACGTTGCAAGCACGGTAAGCTTTGTACATCGGCCCCTTAGTGCCAGTTCTGTAACTGTCTTGCCTAAATCATTATAGAATACAAGTACAAACCTGCTTTGGCGTGCCAAAAGTGTTATTTCTTTTATTTATTTTAATTAAAAGATTTATATTCTGCACTATTGCTAAAGTTCTAGGCAGATTACAAAATTACATACACAATAATACAGCTCATACACATTTTACAACATTACTAACAGACTCGAAACGGGCATAATTCACTCTTAAATTCACATTATTCTCAATACTCCAGTACCGAAATATATCAACGTGTTGTGCTTCTAGTATTGAACAAGTTAGGGTCCTTTATAGGCCTCAATGAATAGTAGAATTTTAATTTCTTTCTTAAACTCAGTCAAAGTCTGAAGCTCTGTCAACCATTTTGCGATTATAGTCCAAAACATTGGACCAACTATAAAGAAGATCTCATTTCTATATTCCTCCAATCTAATGACTTGGTATGAAGCCACATCAAACAAGTATTGCTCTCCAGATTTCAAAGATCATCTAGGCTGGTACACATGCAGCTTTGATGCCAATACAGCAGACACTAGTCTATTTTGTACCTTGAATTTCATAGGGGTTAACTGTCCCATGAGTCCTCTCTGATATGCTGGTCAGCTGCCCACATACCAGAGAGGTCTTCTAGAAGACTATTCCTAATCATCTGACTCTGTGGTTGTGTAGGAAAGTATAAATGCTCCCTATTACCCATTCCAACCCAAGAGGTTATTCACTTTAAATGTTATATAAGAAAGAGAAAAGATAGGTTTCAGAGATATATGGCTTTATTCTTACCAAAGTAATACAAGGCGATCAGGTACACAAGCAAGAGTGGAGGTCCGTCTGACAGCATCTCAGCATGGCAGCCTTGGAGATCTCCAACCCCACCCAAATTTGCTGTCAGTTTTTATACCCTTTTGCTTGCATTCAAATCAATGGGCTCTCATACCTTTCTATGATAAAGTTGTTTACTTCGATGACCCCCCCTTTTCATGCCTAACCACAGATGCTCAACAGGAAAGCCTCCCTCCTTTTCGGAAAGCTGATCCCACCCCTATCTTATTTTGGGACTTTCCTATTCCCCTGTTGCTACCTGAAGATCTTAAGATATTTCATAATTCTTCACTGTCAATCTGCAAAAACAAATCTCCTCTAACTCAGATACAGACATGAAGGAAGCCATTTCATAGATGAGAGATACCATTTTGATTTCAGATTCCTTGACCATTCTTTTTCCAATTAGGCCTCAGTCTGGGCTCTAGTCTGGGCCTTGCTTTTCCAGCAGGCTTCCAGCCGTACAAGCCATCTAATTTTTAACTTCGCCAAAGTTTCTATATGGCCTGGTCCGTCAGGTTTGGCCTTGCACCATTCCGGTAGTGGCCCCTGGCTGTATCATATCTCTACATTCCCCTCTTGCTGCCCCTATTAACCGGGGGCAGCACCAAGAACATCCAGATTGTTACCATCTATTCTAGAAGGTGCTAGACTACCAAATGAGGAGATGTTAATATTAACATTTTCAGTGTAGCCTAGGGAGTTCCCCTTCTATTTTTGTACATTAGCTATCCCTCTTGGAACTTATTCAGATCTGCGGTGAGGTATGACAAAAGGGTCCATCCACTAACCCTCAAATATTACTCAACCCATTGATGTGCAAGCATGATTACAACCTTAAACATCAAACTTAACACCTTACATTTAATCCTCTGTTCAATCAGCAACCAGTGTAGGTCTCTCAACACTGGAGTAATGTGATCATATTTAGATTTTCCTGTCAACACCCTTGCTACCGTGTTGTGAACTACTTGAAAAGTTAGGTGCAATTGCTTATGCCGGGTTAATAACTGATAGCATTCTGTAAGTTGTGCATATTTGTTTGGTGGCCCACCCATGGCCTACCCATTTGCACACCACCATGCAATTACACACTATAGCAATTAAACGCTGCCTTATAGAATAGCACCTAGCCCAAATATGCACACTACTGCTGATTATTGGCATCATTGACCTGCACAAGTGGCGCCTGCTTCTAGGCATCCATTTATAGAATCGCCTTAATATTTTATAAAATAAAATCTAAGTACCAATCCTGATCTCACTCCACCCAGTCTTTGTCCACAGGAATGCTTACATGTATATGGCACAAAAGGAACAGTATCTTTTCTCAATTTTTTGTTGATCAATATAATATATACAATCAAACAGGAAATAAAATAGTCCACATCAAGGGGAAAAATAAAGGTATGAAAAAAGAAAAATAACACAAACGTAAACAGGATTAAACAATCCATTACTAATTCCACATTAGATAAACCTATTTACCGCTTTTATCCTTTTCTCTTTCTGTCAAGAAATCTTCTAATTGAGAAGGATCAAAGAAAACAAAACAAACCTTTTTTCCTCATAAGTAATCATACATCTACATGAGAATCTGAGAAATAGCATTGCACCTATGGCCAGTACACACTCCCTGGGGTCCTTTTACTAAGCAGCAGCAAAATGTAGCCTGTGGTAGTTTGGGCACATGTTTTTGGCATTCACTTGGCCATTTTTTACCATGGCTGGGAAAAAGGGCTTTTTTTTTAAAAAGGGGGCAGTAAATGGTCATGCGCTAAAATTAATAGTGCATGGCTATTTACTGCCTGAGCACTTACCGCTACCCATTGACCTAATGCTAAGAGCTCACGTGCTACTCGTGCGGTAAGCGGGCAGCGCATGCCAATGTGGCCGTGCTGCCGATTACTGCTGGGAATGCCCCCCCCCCCCCCCCGCGGTAGAAAATAGAAAATTATTTTCTACCGTGGGAAACAAAACATACCAACTTTGAAACTACTGCAGGTAGTGCTGATTTGGCATTCGCTACCCATGCCCTACCGCTGCATAGTAAAAGGACTCTTTTATTTACAAAAAAAATGTTTTTTTTAAATCAATTGAGTGGCTATCCTGCTTATTTAGATTGTAAGCTCTGTCGAGCAGGGACTGTCTCTTCATGTTCAAGTGTAAAGCGCTGCGTACGTCTAGTAGCGCTTTAGAAATGATAAGTAGTTATTTTCGAAGGAGAAGGGCGCCCATCTTCCGACACAAATCGGGAGATGGGCTTCCTTCTCCTAAGGTCGCCCAAAGCAGCATAACTGAAAGCTGATTTTGGGTATCCTCAACTGCTTCCCATCATGGGGACGACCAAAGTTCAAGGGGGCATGGCAGTGTACAGAAGGCGGGATGGGGGCGTGGTTAGCAGATGGGCGTCCTCGGCCGATAATGGCAAAAAAGAAGGGCATCCCTGACGAGCATTTGGCCGACTTTACTTGGTCCATTTTATTTTACGACCAAGCATCAAAAAGGTGCCCAAACTAACCAGATGACCACCGGAGGGAATCGGGGATGACCTCCCCTGACTTCCCCAGAGGTCACTAACCACCTCCCACCCTGAAAAACACAACTTCAAAAACTTTTGTCTTTTTTTTTAGAGTATGTCCTTCGCTATGCCTCTGTCCCTGCGACTGCAGTTGAGGACGTCCAAAATGTGGATACTTCTGTGAGAAGGACATCCATGCCTTTGCTATGCCTCCAACACCCTATTTATTTTTTTGGATTTTGAATCACAAGTAGCAGCAGTGGGATTTGAACCACCACCTCTAGATTGCAAGACCAGTGCTCTAACCACTAGGCCACTCTTCCAATCTGCTCCACACCCTTGAAATTTGGCCATCCCTGTGGGGGGGGGGGGGGGGAGCAGTATGCAGGTCCCTAGGGGGGGAGGTATGTGTGTGTCAACGGAGGCATAATGAAGGCGTGGATGTACTTCTTTCAAACATTTTGGACAGCCTCAACTGCCCCCCACAGGGATGGCCAAATTTCAAGGGAGTAGAATAGAGTAGCGTGGAGGAGTGGCCTAGTGGTTAGAGCACTGGTCTTGCAATCTAGAGGTGGCTGGTTCAAATCCCACTGCTGCTACTTGTGATCCAAAATCCAAATAAATAAAGGGGGTGTCAGAGGCATAGTAGGCATGGATGTCTTTCTCACAAACATCTACATTTTGGACGTCCTCACTTCCCCTCCTTAGGAAAGAAACTGTGTGCAAATGAGCTAACAGCAAGCAGCTCATTTTCATGCAATTTCTTTCATGCATACCCGTTCCTTTCTGGATCGGTAAGGGAAGGGCTTTTTCCATTCAGTTAGTGGGACTAGTGCACTACAAATGCTGGCTCCTCCTATGACCAAATGGCTTTGGTCGTTTCTGAGATGGGCGTCCTCGCTTTCCAATATCACCGAAAACCGGGGACGACCATCTCTAAGGGCGACCTAAATTTCATGATTTGGACATCCCGCCCGTATTATCGAAACAAAAGATGGACGTCTATCTTGTTTTGATAATACGGGTTGCCCCGCCCCTTTACGGGGCCATCCTTAGAGATGGGCGCCCTCGTTCGATTATCCCCCTCTATAGTGACATCTGGAAAAATCTGAATACTCTGACCACAACATTTTTCTTGTATTTTAGAGAAATAAGCTTTGAGCATCCAGATTTTTTCCTGATCAGAAGCTAAAGTGTTTTTATTAGTGATCTTATACGTATCCTCTTAAGGAGTTCTTTTACTAAGTCATGCTAACGGATTTAGCACGTGCTAAATGCTAAGACGCCCATTATATTCCTATGTGCATCTTATCATTAAGGGGTCCTTTTACTAAGCCATGATAAAAGGTGGCCTGCGATAGTGTGGGCAATATGTTTTTGGCACGCACTGAGCCATTTTGTACCACAGCTGGGAAAAAAGGCTTTTTTTTAATGGGAGCAGTAAATGGCCGCAAAAATTAAAAGTAGTGCATGGCTATTTACTTCCTGAGCCTTTACCGCTACTCATTGATCTAGCGGTAAGGGCTCACGAGCTACACATGTGGTACTCATGCAATGTGCACCAATGTGGTCACACTGCCGGGAATGCCGCCAAGGTAGAAAATAGAAAATATTTTCTACCATGGGAAACAGTGTGCGCCAACTTTGAAATTATTGCCAGGAGGGCATGCTAACCGGACAGTAGTGTTGATTTGGCATGCGCTACATGTGCAGTAGTTCTACCAGGGCCCCCGAGAGGGGGGGGCAGGGGGACAAAATTCCCCGGGCCTGGGCCTCCAAGGGGGGGGGGGGCCTGGCGCCAGGGTCTCTCCTCAAGCTCCTAGGCCGCCGGCGCTGCAGTCCCCAGTCTCATCTGCCTGCCCTCGGCTCCGTTGACAGCCCCCCTCCGTCTGCCACCAGGCCCCCTGCATTCAAATTGGCAGCGCCTCACCTCCGTGTGAAAGCGACAGATCACCTCCCTTCGGGCCTTCCCTCACTGTGCCCCGCCCTTGTCTGATCTAACTTCCTGTTTGCACGAGGGGGGGACACAGGGAGGGCCTGAAGGGAGGCGATCTGCCGCTCTCACACGGAGTTGAGGCGCTGCCAATTTGAATGCAGCGGGCACGGTGCTGACGGAGGGGTGCTGTCGATGGGGCTTGGGGTGGACGGGTGGAGACTGGGGACTGCGGCGCCAGCGGCCTGAGAGCAGGAGAGGGAGGCAACAGTGGTAGTGATTGGGGGGGGGGGGGGCGGCCTTGCCGCAGGCCCAGCTCAGTCTCTCAGCGGCCCTGAGTTCTTCTGCCACTTTATAAAAGGGCCCCTTAGTGCGCACTAATCGTTAGCGCTCCTTAGAAAAAGGATCCCTTTGTTTCTTACCAGGCACTGCATTCCATTCTTTGGTCCTCCTTTTTAATCCTGTCTTGGAAACAGAATTTTTCATTGGCATTCTTTTGACATTTGACGGTGTATGATTTTTCACTTAGTCTTTCCTATATTTACTACTGAGTTTGAATTAATGGACTGTACAGTTTGGGGGCTACTGCCCTTTCAAATGTTACCTCTTATTTGTTCTTCAGGCAGACTCTGTTACATGCTTCTTCAGTGTACAAGTCATTAACCTTCTTCGGGCCTATCAGATTGCTAAATTCCCAAATGTTACAGGTGCTGAGATTTCTATTATTACACCAGTAGATTACCTATAATTTTTTTTTTGTTGTCTCATGAGAAGTTCAAGCCTAAGCACCATAAATTTGATACACTATGCTCTTCATGTTTATAGATTTTATCATGAATGCTGTTGCCTTGGGCAATTTTATCACAAAATTAAATGTGATGGAACAGGTTATAAGTGATACCTTCTTATTAGACTAACCTTAATATATGTGACTACCTTTCAAGAGCTATGCTTACAGCATCAGACAGTTTAGAATATTGTTAGTCCAGTAAAAAAAATATCACTTATAACCTGCTTGTTGGCCTATATTTGTTTAAATATTAAATATTGCAAACAATACCACTTTATTCAGAACTAAAAGGTTCCATATGTTTCTGCAGAACTGTTATCTGAATGGAGAAACTCTCTCAGTTACTTTAGACCAGTGGTTCTCAACCCAGTCCTCAGGATACACCTTGCCAGTCAGGTTTTCAGGATACCCCTAATGGATATGCATAAGATAGATTTGGCAATGCATACAAATTTATCCTGAAAACCTGACTGGCCAGGTGCTGTACAGAGTGCCTGTGCTTTATTTGTTCATATATTCAGCATTTCTATCTGTTTAAGTAGCACCACTAACTATATATTTATGCAGCAGCTTGCACTGCCACTTATCCAGCAGAGTTAGGCCAGTGGAATAGCAGGCCAAACTCAAATGAATCAGTTGTCTAGAGTGCAGATGAAATTCACCACTCTCCAGCCTGGCCCTGCCAGCATAGGTGGGTTTTATGGATAAAGTTATCTGGAATGATAAAAAAGACTTCTGCATTCAGTGTCAGCATTCACCTCATAAGTCTTTTGGAATATTGGGCACTCTGTATTTAAATTTAAAAATTTCAAGCTAAATGTTTTGAATAATTGTATGTGGTGTTAGAGATGGTTCTTAAACTCAAAGTGATCTTAGTGATTCTCAGCCAAGAGGATTGAGGATCACTAAGATGCAGCACATTATGACATTCCCTAATGACTATTAATTGTATATATTGTTTTAAAGGATTTAATATTTTATTTTATTGGCATGTGATTTAGTGAAGTACATTTGATGAGCTGAACCAGATTGGATGCTAGTGCACATATTTCTGGGTCCAAAGCCTAGGCACAGTCATACTTTTGACAAGAAGAGACTGAAATCTGCCAAAAATATTCATATTGAAGCACTGGAGAGGAAAACACTTTGATCCTAGGGAACTGGGTTCGATTCCCACTGCAGCTGTTTGTGACTCTGGGCAAGTCCATTGCCCCAGGTACAAAATAAGTACCTGTATATAATATGCAAACCACTTTGAATATAGTTGCAAAAACCACAGAAAGGCGGTATATCAAGTCCCATTCCCTTTCCCTAAAACTCACAGCTGAATGTAGCTATATCAATAATGACACAAATTCAGACCAGAGGGAAAAGCAAGTCATAAATAAGAAATGGTTGCCGAAATAGAGCCACTCATCATACTGTAATAATAAGTAAATCAAGGAACTGACAAAAAGTTGAGCAATAATAGTAGACGTGGTAGAGTATAGGCAGTAGTGTGACTGGCTTAGAGACCTAGAAACAATATACTCCTAGATGATTTAGAGGCGGGAGAAATAATATTAGTATGATAGGGATCCCTAAAACAATTTGGAATTGCATCAGAAATGGTAATAAGTCTGCCAAGTACAGTAGATCAACTATTAGAAGAATGTTCGCTTAAAGTGTCTGTGTATGATAACTCACCAGACTACTCATTCCAATGGATATTATTACTTAAACCTAGGAATAGGAGACTAGCTGGCAACCTACTAGATCTGCTATTCCCTTCCGCCAAGCGCATCAGATTGAGATCACTACATGTGCTGACTTTGCCTTATTTATCTGCGAAATATTGGAATAACTTATCGATTCAGATAAGGACTATAACTCATTTGGGAACATTCCACAAAATGCTGAAAGCCTATCTATTCGAAAGACATGTGTTACAAAATGTTCAATATCACCAATTGCTTCTGTCTAGTTTATTAGATGTACTCTAACCCCCTCCCTCTTTAGTGTAAATCTCAATTTGCAACCTCTGTAGGAATATATCTCTTTTCTTGATGTAAGTCGCAGTGAACTTGTAATGGGAATATTGGCGACTAATAAGAAATAAAGGGGCCCTTTAACCAAGCTGTAGTAAAAAACGCTTTGCACTGGCGAGGGGGGGGGGGCATTTTTCCCGTGCGCCAGGGCCCTTTTTACCGCAGCAGGTAAAAGGATCCCAGGCACACATGGCCATGTGATAAGAGAACTCCGCATGGCCATGTGACGGGGAGCCCTTACTGCCACCCTTTGAGGTGGTGATAAGGGCTCGCACGCTAACCCGGTGGTAACCGGGCAGCACGCGGCACTCCCTGATTACCGCTGGGTTATCACCGCGCGCAAGCCATTTCCAGGAGTTTTCTTTTTTCCCTGGAAATGGCACGTGCTCGGGGCGGGACTATGGCTGGTGGTCACGTTGGGCCAGCGGTAGTCCCAAAAGAGCGTGCGGTAAGCCCACTTTTGGCTTACTGCCGCTCTGTAAAAGGGCCCCAAAGTAAAGACTAATGTGCAGGGCAGATCCATGCGTAAACCCAAATGAGTGCCAATTAGCATCAATTATATTATTGCTTGTTAACATCTCATTAACTAATTATGCACGATATCTGTGCCCAAATTTGGGGACTTATATAGAATCTGGGGGTGTGTGCATAAATGTTTAGAATACTAGCACTTACACAAGTATATGTGCACATATCCATGTAATTGTTAGTAGGGTGTCTAAAAGGGGAATTCCTTAAGCAGTGTTAGGGTTTAACGCACTTTAACGCGCGTTAAGGGAATTAGCACACACTAAGGGAGAGATTCTATATATGGCGCCTAAAAAATCAGCTCTGAAATCAGAGCAGATTAAGCATATTCTATAATTGGTGCCTAGAATTAGGCAACGATTATAGAATACACTTAGTTGATACTCAGCGCCTAAAACTATGCACCTCAAGTTACATGAACGAAAATGTGGCGTAAATACTGATGCATAGATTTATGCGCACTGGGCCATATTCTATAACTACGTGTGTAAACTTTGGAACGCCCAAGAAATGCCCATTTCCCCGCCCATAACCATGCCCCTTTTTGCCTGCACACATTAGAAGTTGAGTGCACTTCATTACAGAATATGCTTAGTAAGTTGTGCACATAAATTCTAATCAGTGCCAATTAGTGCTCATCATTGCTTGTTAAGCACTTAAAACCTTCTTAAGCTTGTTAAGTTGCACACATTGTTATAGAATCCACTTGGATTTCGGTGTGGATCTCTAGGTGCACTATATAGAATCTGGGGGTAAATGCTAAAAGCCCATATGTATAAAATGAGCTTTAGCATTTAGTGCACGCTAATTCCGTTAACACGCATTTAAGGTGCATTAATCCCTAACGCTGCTTGATGAATTCCTCCTTAAGTGTTATTCTGCAATTAGCTTCATAGAAACAGGAGGCAAACTTTATAAAAAGCAAACAGTGTTTATTTATATTCCAAAGCACTCAGAGATTCAAATATCTGTGCCCAATCTCTGAGAGTTTTGGAATATAAATAAATACTGTGTGCTTGCTTTTTATAAGGTTTGCCTCTTGCTTCTATCCAGCAGGTTGGATTTGGTGGACCGCTTGCCTTCTTGCTTTCTCAGGTTTCATGCATCACCACTGTATGTAGGCACCTGCAGCTACACCAGTTCTAGAAAGGTGGAGAGAGGGTGAAGCAAGGACAAAAAGACAATACCATCAGGATAGCAGCAATTTGACAAGCTATAACATGTAATTTAGGCCTGCTGGATAATGTACAGCATTCATCACGTATGTTCAGTGCCACCAACTATATATGTAATATGTAAATACACATATTAATTTAAACACAGCACCAATGTTCATATTAAAACACCAGTGCCGCTGCAGAAAATTGCCCCTAAAGTATTTTCTGCATACAGTGACGCAGAGTGACGTTCTTACATGAATGGAAAACATTAATCAAACAGTGTAGGTTATTCAAGCCATTTCACCTCGTAATAGTTATATCTTGATTGGTCTGGATGGCATACAATTTTAAATACATAGACAGCGTTTTAAGAAATATGATATAGGCTTGTACATCAAGCACTGTAAGGAATCTTTCCTCTGCTTAAGGATGATAGAAATAGCAGCAGCATAGAAAGAAGGAGAGGAAGGGATGTCTCCTGTGTTGAAGGGCAGCATTAAAGGTCTCCAGTTGCAGAGGTGCCAAATTCACTGAAAAAATATGTATAAAATTCTGCTGGTAACAAATCTGGACCTTCTGACTTATTATTTTTCATGCTTTTAATAGACATATATTTCATCTAGTGTGAAAGGTTGATTAATACTTTCTTTAATGTGGTCTTCCAATTTACGTAATTTAAGATTCCCCAGGCAGTCAGATATTTTCTCTAAGGGAGCCTGTAATTATGAGGTATATAGAGCTTTGTAATAGATGGCGGAGCATTCCACGATCTCACTGGATTTATATGTACCATTTCCAGAGCCAGCTTTGATCTTAATAACTCTTCTTATAATTTTGATTCTATTTAAGTGGCACAATAATAATTTACTAGTCTTATTGGCATGTTCATAAAAACGTCATCTTGTCAGCAGCAAGTAATATACCATTTGAGGCTGCTAAGGAGTTAAACTTATTTTGGAGTCTACTATCCCATTATCCTTTTTCTCCTTACGTACTGCTTCCAAACTAATTAGCTCTACTTTAAAGGAGTAATTTTACAAAGCTTTTTCCACATGTAAAGTATGCACTTACTTTTATGTGATTTTTACATCGCTGCTCTTAGTGGTATAGTTTGGATGGACTGGAGGCAGAGTTGCAATGTTTGTGTATATTTTATAAAATATATGGGTACAAATCTGTGATTTCCCTGGGTGCTCGCCAGTATCGTGAGTTATGGAGGAGAACTTGAGCCTTACTCACGGTGCCTGAATAAGAACCTGACTATCTAGATTGTGTGCTGTCTAAGCAACAAGAAGCAGAGGGGGGGAGGAGGGAGGGAGAGGGGAACAGGGGGGTGGAGGGAGGGGGAAGATAGGGGGAGGGATTTTGGGTGGGGGAGGGAAGTAATAAAATAAAAGAATAAAACATGGAGGTCAGTAGACTGTTGGTAAAAGTTGTGAGGACATGTTCTGTTTTGTATTGTTACTGTTCATGATGTCTGTAACTGCATCCATGGAATAATAAAAATATTTACAAAAAATATATATATATATGGGTACACATGTAGAGCCTAATATTCAGAAAAAACTGAGCTCCAAAATGTGTGCTCCTAAGTTAATCTCTTAAATTTATGCTCTATTTTCAGTCAAATTTAGCAGCATAATATTTTAGTTGAAAATTCATGCTAAATTTAGGAACTTAAAAGTTAAGCTCATACCCCTGCCTCCTCGGGACCGGTTGGGAACCCCACCTCATGCCAATCTACTCTGGAGGCATACGGGATCCGCGCGCCGGAGACTCCAACGCCTACCTCAGTAGCGCAGACATCCGCACACAGCAGTAGCGAGGGAGTGACACTCAGTCCTCCCTCGCAAGGCCTAACCCCGCCACAACCCGGAAGCAGTGTTGTTTCAAGCAGCGAACGCTCGAGAACGTCCAAAGTGGGCTTGTTTCCTAAAGCGCTCGGAGGAGGCTTACTCGCTGAATCTCTCTCTGGAGAAACATCAATCAAGGGATTGAGATCTACCTCGACGCCGTTACAGCCCAGTGAAGGTAATTCCGGGGGAATTTGTGGCCTGGTAAGACCTGCGTCAGTCACAATTGACATGCTCTGGAATGTCATACAGAGGCTTGACTCATCTTTAATTAAAATTTCGGAATCTCTCCAAGGAGAGACTCAGGAACTTAGAAATAATTTTCAACAATTATCCAGTAAAGTAGAGGGAAATAAAGATGGTATTAAAAAAACTGGAAACTGAAATGGTATCCTCAAAAGAAACTACAACAGCACTAATTAAGGAAAGGAATGTAGTTGCTAGAAAATTTGAGTTTCTGGAGAATCAACTCAGGAAGAATAACTTAAGACTTCTGAATTTTCCTGTTTCAACATTTATTTCCCCAATGGAGCTGTTAAAGAAATATTTCTCACAAATCCTGGGTTTCACAAATGACAATTACCCACCAGTGACAAAAGTTTATTATATAAAAGGAAAAAGGGAGATTGAACAATTACCAAATGCTGATGAAGAAACCTTAAATGTAACAGAACTTTTAGAATCTTCTGTGGTAACAGAGAGAGCTACTTTATTAGTATCCTTTGCTTTTGAACTGGATAAAATTAATGTTCAACATATATATTTTCAACATATGAAAGAAGACTTCATGGGGGGACAGATAAAAATCTTTCCTGATTTATCATGGGAAACTCAGCTGAGGAGGAAAAAACTATTGGCTTTTAAGGCAAGAGTTTTAGCCCTAGGGGCATCTTTCTTTATTAAGTTCCTATGTAAATGTTTAATTTCTTATGAAACTGATAATTTTCTTTTTACCGACCCCATGAAACTTCAAGAGTTTGTAATTACTAAAGAAAGTTTGAGAAATCCCTCTGGGGCAATTAGCCAGAATAATGCTGCTGTCTGATTGTATAGTTGGTTTAACCTCTGTTCTAAAATTTAAGACGATATTGTGTTTAAGTTAACTTCTGATTCTTGGATCCCACTGGTAGTGGTCTATGAAAATGAGAATATTTTCTTGTATGTTAATTTTTGAAATGACTTAATTTCTAATAATTTCTTTTATTGTGTTCTTTTGTGAATGTTATAAACTAAAACTAATAAAGAAAATAATAAATAAAAAAAAAAAGTTAAGCTCATAAATTTAGGCCTACCATTCATGATCCTAATTTGTGAGCCTAGTTCTGAAAATCAGTGTTCAGCTCCTAATGTTTTATTCCTGTCCTAAATCTGCCCCTGTTGCCACCCACTTTTTATACTCCTAAATTTAAGAGTTCAGTGAAATTTTGAGTAAAGGTTTATGCACTCAGCCCTAGTAAATTTTCATAGTGACCAATTTATGATCATAACTCTCAAAGGTAGGAGCATAAATCCTTTAAATATCAGTCTACCCTCCCCCCCCCCCCCCCCCCCATAGACTCCTGGGTGTACTCTCTCTTGCCCACGGTCATGGTTGCATCCAATATACTGGCTGCGATCCTTCACCCTAGTCTCATGGTATCATGAAACTAGAATGAAAAGTTGTGGCTGCCAAATTGAAGCCAGGTGAGACCATGGGCAGCAGTGAGCGGGTATCACTCCTGCTCCAGCTTCCCCCAGTGGTCCACCAATGCTTAAGGTAGACCTGAAAATGGAGGAGCCATGAGGGCCTGGTTCACGGAGGGGGGGGGGGGGCACAAGAAGGAGGGGCTAGATGGAGGAGCCAAAAGAGGGAGCTGTTAATCACGAGGAGGGGGAGGGCTTTTGTTTGCAAACCTGTCTTTGGCAAACAAAATCCTGCCCATTTTCGTTTGCCAATGACAGGAAATGGCAGAAGAACAGGTGCAAGAAAAAAACAAACTTTAACTTCAACAACAATCTGTTCCATTGGGCACACTGTCCTCTTCTCTGTTAAATATTCTTCCGAACAACCTAGACAGTCCAGGAACAGAACAAACCATAGACATGCTGCGTGACAGAAAAAGAAGGGAGGGATCCTGGATTCATCTGCTGTGGCTAAAGAAAATTATCAGGTAAGACCTAATTTTACCTTTCTTAGCACATGCAGAAGATGAATCCAGTAACTGATTGGACGTACCAAAGCAATCCCTAACTAGGGAAGGAAACCGTTGCCTCCTGCGCTAACACCACCGCTCCAAAAGTCACATCTGACCTAGCAGCCACACCCACTCTATAATGCTGAATAAAAGAGTGCAGAGACGCCCAAGTAGCCGCCCGACAGATTTCATTCAGGGACAGCACCGACGTCTCAGCTCAAGAAGTGGACTGAGCCTTAATAGAGTAGGCTCGTAACACCACCGGAAGCACCCGACCAGCTAACACATATGCAGAGGAAATTGCACCCTTAATCTACCGGGCAATAGTAGCCTTACTATGCCCTCTCCGGTTCTTGGTGGGGGCATTACCCCACTGAGAACCGGAGAGGAGAACTAAGAAGTGGTCCGACCATCGAAACTCATGGGACATTATTATTATTATTAGCATTTGTATAGCGCTACCAGACGCATGCAGCGCTGAACACCTGACACAAAGAGACAGTCCCTGCTCAATAGAGCTTACAATCTAAGTAATACAGACAGACAAGACAGTTACGGGTGAGGGATGTACTGGGTGAGAAGGAGTAAGGTATCTGCAGGTATCGGAGTAGAATACACCGGACATCCAAGAGATGGAGCATCCTAAACTCTGCAGGATAGTCCTCTTTCTGAAAAGAAGGAAGAAACAAGGGCTGATTGATATGAAACACCGAGACAATCTTTGGCAAAAAGGAAGGCAACATCCGCAGAGTGACGCCATAGTCAGAAAATTGCAAGAACAGATCACAACAATACAGCGCCTGCAATTCTGAGACTCTCCTTGCCGAGGCTGCAGTCACCAAAAATGCTGCCTTCAAGGTGAGATCTTTATCAGAAGCCTTGCGCAAGGGCTCAAAAGGTGCTCCTTGCAAAGCCTTAAGGACCAAATTCAAGTTCTGGATCGGGCAAGGCTGGTGTAGTGGAGGACGAAGCCATAGAGCTCCATGCAAAAAATGAACCACATCCGGGGTGAGCAGCCAGAGAAGAACCCGATTCTCAACTCCGGAAACAGACCGGAGCCACCACCTGCACCTGCAGCAAATTAATACAAGCCAGCCCCTTCTGCAAACCATCCTGCAAAAAGGCCAAGAGCTGAGCCACAGACACCTTGAACAGAGACCAAGTGCGATCCTCACACCACGCCACAAACAGACACCATACCCGGGCATAGGCCAAGTAGATCTCTTCCAAGTCTGCAATAAGGTAGCAATTACCTAATTTGAATAGCTCTTTTTCGTCAAGCGCGACCATTCAAGAGCCAGGCCGTAAGACCAAAGCAGTAAGAATTCTCTATCTGAATTGGACCCTGGCACAGAAGGCCGGGGCAGACTGGAAGTCAAAGTGGCAGCTCCACGAGGAGATGAACCAAGTCCGCAAACCATGGGCGCCGCAGCCACTGAAAACATGGCTTAGGAGCACGGCAGAACTACCCAGCGCAAGTCCGCTGCCAAAGAGGCCAAGGGAAACACTGTTCTGGTCCTGTCAGCAGCTGTTGGTCTGTGCCTTTTACTTTCGTATTTTTTTCATAGAAACTGCTTTTTTTTTTAAGTTGGTGAGGAAGGCAAAGGAACAACTGGACCCAAGGCTTGGGATACTGGGTAAGATGGGGTGAAGCAGGAACCCGACTGAACAGGTATGCTTCCAGAGAGGACCAACAGTGGCTAAACACCCACAGCTTTCAATTGGCCAGCAACCCAGGAGAAGACCCCAGAAGAGAATCCAGGAGCTGATGAGAAGTTGTCCACCATCTGCTGGCGATATACTGCCTACTGAAGAGGCTGGTCTTCCAGTATCACTCACTTCGGTTTAAGTTATCTCTATCTCCACCTGCTGGTAGACTAATATATCCCACCAGTTTCTTGATTCATCTGCTGCATGCGCTAAGGAAAACAGGTTTTGTGATCATGGGGAAAAAAGGTATTGTGGCCATGGGAAAAATCTAAAATTAAATATATTTTTACATCTCTCTTACCCTTTTAAGGACTTAGCAGCAGATAGGGAGTAAGGCCCCAGTGTTTATTTTGAACAGGCAGGTAAAGGGAACTGACAGAAAGGGCAGGAGAAGTCTGTGGAACTGAAGTGTGCAGCAGTCAATTACTTAGTTTGGAGGGAGGGAGGGGAGCAGAATAGAAAAAAAAGTCATGCTATCAGCTGCCAGTGTTGCTGTACTGAGACAGACTGAAGATTCATCAAGCCAAGCATCCTGTTTCCAACAGTGGCAATGTGGAGCCATGCAAGGTGGCAGATACAAAAAGCAGCAGTGGTAATTTGTAAGGCGCAGAGAAGTGAAAAATTTATTCAGAATTAGAAATAAAGGCAGTAAATGCATCTGATGTGCAGGGTGCAGGAACCATTAAGATTAACAACCACAAAGTAGATTATAGCAGTCAGCCACTAGGTGGCATTAGTATTCATGATTAACAACTATAACAAATCCCCTTTTTAATCAAACTATACACAACTTTCTATTGTAAATATCATACAGATCAAGTTGCTACGGTGGCTTTCGGTGCCAGCCACTGCAAGTGCAGAGACATCAAGGATGGCCCATCTCAAGAGTAAGATTCATCACTGCAGTGAGACTGAAGGCAAATGACTGAGGTTTTCTAGCAGTACATCCAGGGTACAAATTTGGAAATATCTGGGTGTTGTTTTGCTTTCTAAATCCTGCTGAGGCTTTAGGGGAGTGGTTTTCAACCTTTTTTTCAGTCGAGACACACACTGTATGGACAATACTCACATATGTGACATACTGCATACTAGGGATGGGCAGCCTCCTACCCTGTCTGGAATAATACATTAGTTTGCTCTGTGAATCACTGTGCTGGAGGAGAAGGGCAAATAACCAGCTGATTATTCCACCCCCTAGCCCTGGACACAGCTTAACTAGTTTGCACAATAATCCTCACCAAGGTTAACCCAAACAATTTTCCAGCCTTTTGTCTATAACTGGATTACCATCTTCTCTGTCTACTTGTTTTTTATTTTCTTTTGGATTCCTTTCTCATTCCTTCTCTTTTAACATGTATTTTTCCTTCTATGTCCTTTCTTTAGCATTTCCATTTTCTTTTATACGTGTTTGCGTCTATCTTTATTTCCAGCATCTCTCTACTTTTCCCTTTTCCCTCTTACCTTCTCTTATCTCACTCCCTCGCTTCTCTTTCCCTCCACCTTTTCACCTGACCTGGGATTGCAGGAATTGTTGGGAAATGGTTTTCCTCATTTCTAGAACAAGGCATTACGGTGTAGTGCATGGCAAAGATAGATCTAACATGATTGATTTGACCACTGGTGTTCCTCAGGGATCTGCTATTTTGTTTAATATTTTTCTTCTACCGTTGTGTACTCTTCTTAGAGGTTTGGGTATTCATTATCGTATTTATGTGGCTGATATCCAATTTTTCTTTAAAATTGAGAATTCAGTGAAAAAGAGCCTTCAGGTGTTATATTTATATTTGCAGACAATCAATCAATGGATGAGAGCGAATCATCTTAGTCTGAACATGGTGGAAAACACAGGTTATTATTGCTTCCTGTTCTGCAGTAGCAGATGTTCTTTCTTTATTGATGGTTGTGAAATTGCTCTTGGAAAGAAAATTCAATCTTTGGGCATTTTCATTCAAAGCACTTGTATATCGCTTAGACCTAAGTGGTTTACAGTTTCACTTTACAGGTACTGGGTCTGTCCCTATTGGGCTCACAGTCTAGGTAGTACATTGTTCTGCTGTTGTACCTGGGGCAACTGAGGGTTAAGAGTCTTGCCCAGGGTCACACAGAGCTGCAGAGGGAATTGAACCTGGGTCCCCAGGATCTCAACGCACTGCTGACCATCAGGTAGCAGTGCGAACTGAACCCAGTTCCGCAAGTCCGCAACCCGCTACACTATCCATTAGGCCATTCCTGACTCAGCGTTGAATATGAAATCTCAAGTAGCTAAGGAAATTAGTACTGTATTTTTCAAATTAAGACTTGTTAGGCAATTGAAGGATTATTTATCTTGTGAGAATTTTTGTTTAGCGGTTCAAAGCATAGTAATGCCTCACTTTGATTACTGTAATTCATTATTTTTTAGGGTTACCAAAATATGCCTTACAGTCGTTACATATTGCACAAAATGCTGTTGCCATGTGCTTCTGGGAATGAAGCCAACACCCACAGAGGGTGATCTCACCACAGGAGAAACCGAAAGTCAAATGTACAACAAGTGGATCCAAAACAAAAGGGGTCCTCGCACAAATGGTGTTTCCCAAACAAGGTCTTTATTAGAATAAATAAAATGACCCGACACGAATCGTGTTTCGGCCACAAGGGCCTGCCTCAGGGGTCTATAAATAAAAACATAAACAATCAAACCTATAGACCTTTAGTGCAAACCAATGGTAAAACAAATAGCTCACGGTCAATTTGTCAAACAGGTGTCACATCGAATGTGCCGCTGCAACAATTTCTCTGTCAGTGTCCCGCCTTCTTCTGACGTCATTTCTGACGTCAGAAGAAGGCGGAACCGAGCGAAGGGAAGAGACTGACACGTCGGGGCGGGGGAGCACCGCCTCCTCACTAACACTACGCTGCCACACGCCGGAGAGGTAAATTTAAACAAAAAAAAAAAAGGACAAGGATCTGGGGAGAAGAGGGCGAGGTAAGCATGGTGCGGCGGGGCGCCCCCCAGAGGATGGCACCCTCCTGCCATGCTTACCTCGCTGCACCTAAAGTTAGGCATGGCCATTTACATCAGCTATTCATGGGTGTAAATGGCTCCCCCTAAATTTTAGTTGCATGGACGGTGCAAGTGTATTCTATAAACCGCACTTATTTAGGCGTGGTTTATATAATACACGTAGGCGCATGTTCCATCCATACTGATTCATTTTTGGAGCCAAATATAAAATCTAGCCCTTTGTGGACGGGGTACACATAAATCTCAGGTGTTAAAAATGTGTAGCTTCTCAGATATTAATACTGACTATTTCATTCAATATTTGTCATACTGAGATAATTAACTCCCTTTTTAAAATTTTGGGTATTTGTGTACATGTGAATACAATTTCTGGAGAATTGATGGAAAGGCCAGCATGGATGGAAATAGCATGTATTAACATGGGCATTAATGGTAACACTCATTAGTGCACAGGCCCTTGAAAGAGGTAAGTAAGCCACAGATATTCCAGAATATCCAGCGAGAGATACATGTACAGAAAAGAGCAATATTTACTACAAATGTTTCCTTTTTTTTCTGCCTAGATAAAGACATATTTGCATGTCCAGCCCAGAAGCTTGAACTAAGCAGCACTAAGGGCACGTTAGCATTTTTAGCACGCCTTAATGATTAGTACGTGCTAAACGTGAAGTCACCCATAGGAACTTAAGGGCGACTCTAGAATTTAGCGCGGCTTAGTAAACGGGGCTCTAAGACTTTGGGGGTTTTTTCAGTCTTTGCCAGAAAGAGTCAAAGAAATAACTTCTCTCCACCCACATAAATCAAATATGCAGAAAAGACATACAGGGTCTATTTCTGTCAAGGAACTTTTTTTACTTTGTGCCTGTGGGGAAAACCTGTGATA
Source organism: Microcaecilia unicolor (assembly GCF_901765095.1). Taxonomy (NCBI): domain Eukaryota; kingdom Metazoa; phylum Chordata; class Amphibia; order Gymnophiona; family Siphonopidae; genus Microcaecilia; species Microcaecilia unicolor. The sequence continues at coordinate 234,869,288 of NC_044031.1, forward strand.
AAGCAGAGACCCGGCGTAAGATAAACTCAAAAGCCATTTTGAGACATCACTTTTAAGTCTTTGGCATGAAACTTTAAATTTAACTTGAAAATAACTGCACAGGCTATTACTCAGACAGGTTGGAGTTTATTACCCTAGTGGGAATATAACACAGACTTCAAATGTATTGCCTTTAGTCTATAGTATGGATTTTCTGTTATTATTCTCTGCTCTGGATTAAATTATTCTGTGCTATAAGTGTCAGCACATTTTTCTAAGAACTAAATCTGGGTCATATCTAAAAAGGGAACTTATTCAGTGCCCACAAGTTATTATTGTGAAAACCTTGATTAGGAATGAATTTTATGTTTGTGCTGACATTTATGTTGCAGCTATGGATAAAGAACAATGGATAATCTATAGTGAATTTAAGATGATGATTCCATTGAGAGGAATCTGGTGGTATCATGCAAGTAGACTGAAAAAGAAAAAAAACCTGATGGGTTTCTTATCAAGAGAACCATGGATATAACAGCTTTGCTATAAATTGTTATACCTAATTTTCTTTTTATTTGTTTCTATGAAAAACAGACTCTGAGGCATATTTTCAAAGCACTTTGGGAGGCTAAGTTCCATATGTTTCTATGGAACTTTGGGAGGCTAAGTGCTTTGAAAATAAGCCTCATTGTGGCCTAATATTATGTTGTTATGCTCTATATGGTAATACTTTCCAAATATTTTCGTTTGGAACAGCTGTATAGGACTCCAGGTTGGTAGACTCTGAATTAGTCTGTTATAAAAAGTTTTTTATATATGTGTATCGGTCTACTTTTTATAACAGACTTTTATGTAGCAAGTAGACTGTTGCCTTTTGTGTTTTTCTTTTTAGACTCTGAATTAGGACAGGGATGGACAGAGGAGATACAGATGGGAAGCATTAATCTAAAACATATTGCCAACATAAATCTGATTGATACCTGTAGTTCGAAAAACAGATCCACTTTTCTAAAACCTTTATTTTTTTTCTTTCCTATATTGTGGCAGAACTTATGGTGCAAACAACCTCATGGATGATTTGAAAATTCTGTACCGCACTGCTGGGCAGAAGGGACAAGGGATCACCTTCATATTCACAGACAATGAAATCAAAGATGAATCTTTTCTGGAGTACATGAACAACGTCTTGGCTTCAGGGGAGGTTTCCAATCTTTTTGCGAGGGATGAAATAGATGAAATCACACAGGACCTGATACCCGTGATGAAGAGAGAATACCCACGGCGTTCACCAACTGGCGAGAACCTATACGACTACTTCCTGTCCCGTGTGCGGAGCAATCTGCACGTGGTGCTCTGTTTCTCTCCTGTAGGGGAGAAGTTCAGAACTCGGGCACTGAAATTCCCTGGCTTGATTTCAGGCTGCACTATGGACTGGTTTCAACGCTGGCCCCGAGATGCCCTCGTGGCTGTCGCACAGCATTTTCTTGCTTCCTATAGGGTAGAATGCACAGAGGAAGTAAAGCAAAGTGTTGTGAACACTATGGGGACATTCCAAGATATTGTTGCTGAAAAATGTGTGGAGTATTTTGAACGGTACAGGCGTCAAACATATGTGACCCCAAAGTCTTATCTTTCTTTCATTGGAGGCTACAAAACTATCTATGGGGAGAAATTTGCTCACGTTGGAAATTTATCCAACCGTATGAAAACAGGTACATTCATTAATATACATATTATTTTAAAGTGGATATTAAGATACATGTTACTAATTATTTCTTTTTGTGACTCTTACATTCACAACACCCATATCTAACGTAGAGGGCTCAAGCTAACATAAGTTTACCTCATTAGGGGGGTCTTTTACTAAAGATTAGTTCGAGTTATCCGCAGCAGGGCCCAAAGGAATAAAATGGGCCCTGCTGCAGATAACGAGCTAATCTTAGTAAAAGACCCCCTAAAAAGTAGAATAATTAGAAGATGGATAATTTTTGTCTTCTTTGTGAATTATCTTAGAAGCACTCCCATCTTCTTAAGAAGCCATCTCCTTTAAACCTCTGTTATACATTAATTATTTAGTTATACTACTACTTGACATTTCTAAAGCGCTACTAGGGTTACGCAGCGCTGTACAATTTAACATAGAAGGACATTATCCTTCATAATGCCTTATGCAGCAAAGATGGTTTCGAGGGAGCCGATATTCAGATTACGGGAAGTAGCTGGGCTGCCTCCTGTATTGTCACTGAGCCTGGATATTCAGTGCGGGGCCGTTTCTGGTGACTGGCATTGACTATCCGGTTTATTTTTGGCTGGTTTCAAAGTAACTGTCTAAGTCAATATTCAGCGCTGGCTGGTTAAGTTGAAACTAGCCAAAGATAGGCCTGCTATTTTGGTGGCCTATTTTGGCTCTCATTACCTCTCGCCTGGACTACTGCAACTTACTCCTCACCGGCCTCCCACTTAGCTATCTATCCCCCCTTCAATCTGTTCAGAACTCTGCTGCACGTCTCATATTCCGCCAGAACCGATATACTCATATCACCCCTCTCCTCGGGTCACTTCACTGGCTTCCGATCAGATACCGCATTCAATTCAAGCTTCTCCTTCTTACCTACAAATGCACTCAGTCTGCTGCCCCTCACTATCTTTCTACCCTCATCTCCCCTTACGTTCCCGCCCGTAACCTCCGTTCACAGGATAAATCCCTCCTCTCAGTACCCTTCTCCATCACCGCCAACTCCAGGCTCCGCTCATTCTGCCTCGCCTCACCCTATGCTTGGAACAACCTTCCTGAACCCTTACGCCAAGCCCCCTCCCTGCCCGTCTTCAAGTCTTTGTTTAAAGCCCACCTCTTCAATGCTGCGTTCGGCACCTAACCCTTACCGTTCAGTGAATCCAGACAGCCCCAATTTGACTGCCCCTATCGGACCGACCGTTCACTTGTCTATTAGATTGTAAGCTCTTTGAGCAGGGACTGTCTCTCTTTGTTAAATTGTACAGCGCTGCGTAACCCTAGTAGCGCTCTAGAAATGTTAAGTAGTAGTAGTAGTAGTAGTAGCTGGCGATGTGCTGAATATTAGTGGATAGTTGGTTATATCACTTGATATAACCAGTTATCTGCTAAGCACTAACCAGCAATATTGCAGGATAGCTGGTTAACTGCCATTTAACCGTCCAGGAGCCGTTCCTCACTGGTTAAATGGTTAAAAATATTGAGCAATATAGACACAAAATGGGGGGAAGTTCTTTTGGGGTAAGGCCTATAGTTTTTATATCCCAGAATGAATAAATATAAAATGAAGATTAAGTAATTCAGCAGGACTGATATAGAAGAGGTTCCAGCAATATTATAATAGCACTAGCTGAATCTGAGTCAATAATATAGTACTATTATAAAAAATAAGATTAAGCAGTAATAAAGATATCACAAGGTAGATAAATGAAAGACTGTTAATTCTTCTGCTCCTTGCAGCACTGATTAGGCACTTACTCCTTCATTCTATAATTTTGTAGACACATTTTTTGCATAGGACTCGGTTCTATATGTGGTGCCTGAAAAAGGTGACTCCTAAATATTGGTTTGATTTATAGAATATGCTGAACGACCATCTAAGTGACTAAATTTAGTTGCGGGCATTTGCACCAAGTGGTGTAAATGCTGAGGCCTAAATTAGGCACAGATCAGGTGTATTCTATAACAATGCGCATAGATTTTAGAATCTCCCATTCCACACCCATGGCCACACCCCCTTTTCTGCTATGTACATTAGAATTTACGCATATCACGCTATAGAATATGCTTAGACAGTTCTGCGTGTAAATTCTAACGCTAAATAGTGTCAATGATTCTTTAAGTGTCAATTGACACTGGCTTGTTAACTAATTAATTTGCCCATGCAAATGCAAAATATCACTGGATTTGCGCACGCAACTTAATTCGCACTTTATAGAATCTGGGGGATAGTGTGCAAACTTGCACATGTAGATTATAGAATAGTGCCAATTATGCATGCAACTTAATTGATCAATTAGGCACTAATTGGCACTACCAATAATTGGCTATAATTGAAGTTAATTGATAGTAATTGTCAGTAATTTGTAGTTACATGTAAATTCTAGGGGGTATGGATGTGGGGGAGGACTTCGGTGGGTCAAGCAATTACACTAATTGGCAATAATTAGAATTTACCCACACAACTGACTAAGCATATTCTATAATGTGATGCACATAATTTCTAAATTGCATAGTTGAAAAGGGGCCATGGAATGGGTGAATCATGGGCATTTAAAAAATGTATGCGTATTGTTATAGAATACACCTGGTCCTTGTGTAATTTAAGCATCTGCATTTACACCAAGTAAAATGTAGCATAAATGGCCATGACTAAATTTAGTTGCATCAATTTAGTTGTGTCGATGGACGGTCAGTGTAGTCTATAAACTGCGCGGAAATGTAGGCTTATTCGATAAAGTATGCCTAAATTAAGAAGTACTTTATAGAATATTTATTTTATTTTTATTTTATTTATAGCATTTATACCCTGCTCTTTCCCGTTCGATAGCAGATTCAGTGCGGCTTACAAAGTATGGTACAAAGTATCACAGAGATAACACAAAGTATGGTACAGTATCACAGAGATAATCCAGATTATATAGAGTAGGACAATAGGAAGAGATGTGGGGGAGAGGATTGGAGTGTGATAGTGTTCGTGGTGTGGATTAGGTTCGAGAATTAAGTTGGGTTGTTTGGGTAGGCTTGTTTGAAGAGGTGAGTTTTCAGTATACTTAGGCTTTTTCGGTTCCAATATTTTAGGCATGATATATAAATGGCCGCAACTACATTTAGTTGCATTGATGGATGCTCAGTGTATTCTATAAACCGTGTGGAAATTTAGGCTTATTCTATAAAGTGTGCCTAAATTAAGGAGTACTTTAGGCTTTTTTCATTTTGCCACCAATTTTTTAGGCATGATATATAGAATCTAACCCATAATCATGAATGTTTATACCAGCCAATGACATAGTGTTAAGTGGCATATAAGTACTGACTTAGGCTAGTATTCTATACCATCAATACAGAATTTGTGCTTAGTGTGAAGCATCCCAGTGCCTCACTTTAGGCGACCTGTACTTAAAGGGCAATTCTATAATCTAGGTATCTGCATTTACATCCCCTTATGCATGTAAATATCTGTAATACTAGTGCCAGCAGTGTGTCTACCTTACATAGCAATAGCACATAAATACAAGAAAGGTCATACAAGTGAGTGGAGACTAGGTGGGACATGTTAGTTACACTTGTTCCTACCGCATTTAGTTACCCACACTTTTGCCACTCTATGGCTGGTATAACGGTTTTCTAGAAGAACCTGGAAGCCCAAGTGATATTACAGAATAGGTTTCTACTGTGTGTCCTCGGCACCTAAATGGAAGCACCTCCAATTAGGCACTCAGAGCTTGTTCTAGAAAACTAATGTAACCAGGTATCAACGCACTTAAAATTTAGGCACATGCAATTATGTCGGTGATAGAGTTGGTGTTAATGTGAGCACCTAAGTGTGGCAGGAAAATGCATAACTTACAGTATTCTGAAAGTTACAAGTGGGATCTCCACTTATGTCCCTGCCAAGCTCTGCCCCTATGTCTGCCCCCACCCCACCTTTCAAATACGCACTATGTAAGTTAAGCAGGTATTTGCAGAATAGCAGTTAGGTGCCGTGCCACATTGAACCCGAGTTTGCTTGGCATAATGTGGGATATAAATGTCAAAAAATAAATAAATAAAGCATTTCTTCAATGTACCTTCTAGTATTCTAAATATCTGCGCACATAAATGTGAGTGCCCAGTTACATGGAGCGCTGTATCCTTTTCTGGGCCTGCTCTCTCCTCTCCTACATGGGCTGGTTCCCTTTGCATTCATTCAGGCTTTTCTTCCACCTCTTTCACCTCTTCCTCTTCTTCCACCTCCTGTTGCACTGCCCCCTGCTGGGAAGCTCCAGCCATCCCTGTGTCAGAATCTTCAGGGATTCTGTCAGCACAGTGATTGGCTGTGAAAACTCACACTGAGGACAGGGATCAATATCATGTTAGGGGACACACATCATGGCTTATCCATGCCAAGTACCAGGTCACAGTGGTATTCTCCCCCACACACCCCAGGTCCTCCAGTCCATTGTTCACCATAGTGATGGTTTGGCTGATATGCTACCAGGAGGTGGGGAGCTGATGTCAATGGTCTGGGGACTGAGTGTGTCACTAAAATACACTGTTCACACTTCTAGAAACAGAGATGTCATGGTTTGGACAGTTTGCCCTGGGTTGTGTGTGGGCAGGGACACAGGGACCCCGGGTCCTTCTGGATGGGGACTTGCATGCAAGATTCAGAGGTGAGGAATCAGCAGATGATGGGCTGGGCAGTCAGAGGTTTGTGTGTGTGCACATGCACATGGCATATAGTGGAACAAGGGCCCATGAGATCTGTGGTCAATGCTGTATTTGCCTATGCCAGCAGGTATTAGGGTTGGATGGGTATTGTTGGCAGCAGTGATTAGGGGCAACATGAGATAATTAGACACCTTTGGAGAGACCTCTCTTGGAGGGCCTCCCTTGTCCTCTACCTGGAAGTATTCCACTCCACATTCCCTTCCACCCCCATCCTCCCGGGTGGCCAGCATCTCTTCTCCCCTTCCCATTACCCTCCCTGTGACCTGCTTTCTTGCTGCCAGGACTACCCCTGCAGTGGTCCACCTACCTCCTCCAGGGCACACATTGAGGCAGAGATGCTATGCCCACCTTGTGCTAAGCCCAGGGCCATTTTGGGCTGCCCCTCCCTTACCCCCTAGAATCACAGTGACTGGGGGTATGACCATACCACAGCAGTGCCCTTGCAGTGGCCTATGTTTGCAGTAGCAGTGCTTCACTAATACTTCGTGATTCTCCTCACCAGCCTGGGATGGCCCAAGAGGCCCAGCTGCTGGGGCAGTCCCAGCAAAGATTATGGAACTATGTGATAACTTGGCCAAATGACGCAGCCTTCTGTGGCTTGGCCCTAATCCATCTATCCTGGCCAGTTGCCTGGCCCATGTATTATTGGTCCAAGAAAACAACAGGGTAACCGATCTGCAAACTCCAAGATGGAAAAAAAACAAAGCAGATTAGTGCATATAAAACCAATGTTTAATAAAAAATTGTTGAATTAAAATAATAAGCCCGACACAGGCCGTGTTTCGCCCAACCTGGCTGCATCAGGGGCTACAAAACAAATAATTGTATAACAATTAAAAACATATAATATAACACAATGTAAAAATAGAAATAGAAAAATAGAACACAATATAACGTGTTATATTATCATGGTGTGTTGTGATATCAGCCTTTAGTCATCATCATATGTTTTAAATTATGTTCACTTTTTAATTTGTTTTTCTATATATTTTTAATTGTTATACAATTATTTGTTTTGTAGCCCCTGATGCAGTCCAGTTGGGCGAAACACGGCCTGTGTCGGGCTTATTATTTTAATTCAACAATTATTTATTAAACAATGGTTTTATATGTACTGATCTGCTTTGTTTTTTTTCCACCATGTATTATTGGTGGCAGCACTGCTCTTTATAACATAGTAAATGTCAGCAGATAAACACCTGCACGAGACCATCAAGTCTGCCTAACAAGGTGGCCAGAGTTTTATCTGTCACTCTATGCAGGTTCCACTTCTTCAAGATTGAAACATTGGCATACTTAATCTTTACCTCTCCCTGCCAATTTAGGGGCATGGATCGTAGAAGTCTTCCCGGCACTGGTCCTACTTCCAAACTGGAATTACCCACAAGGCCCACTCCAGCCTTGATCTTGATATATCATTGCCATTTACGGGACCCAGACCATAAAAGTCTGCCCAGAACTGATCCTACCTCTCAACCTCTGGAGCTGCCGTTGAAGCTCACGCCAAGTATGAGGTTGTTTAAAATGGATTCCATCCTTTTTCTATATAGTAATCCTCTGTGTTTATCCCATGCATTTTTGAATTCCATTACCATATTTGTCTTCACAACCTCCCTCAGGAGGACATTCCAGGCATCCACTACTCTTTCTGTAAAAAAAAGTACTTCCTGATGTTGCTCCAAAGTTACCACTCTGCAACTTCAACCCATGACCTCTAGTTCTACTGATTCCCCATCTCCAAAAAAGATTAGTTTGCATATTGATACCTTTTAATTATATAAATATCTGTATCATATTTGCTCTTATCTCTCCTTTCCTCTAAGGCAGGGGTGAGCAACCTCGGTCCTCAAGGGTCACAACCAGTCAGGTTTTCACAATTTCCACAGTGAATATGCATGATATCTGTTTGCATACAGTGGAGTTCCTACCAGATTTTATTCCTTCCATTCACAGTTGTATGCATAGAAACTATGTTTGCATTGTTAACTGTGCTTAGAGAGTTGCCAGCTCGTAGTGGTGACTGGTGCAAAGTGAGCTGGCAGACATCATTTCCCTAGGTCCCTGATGCCAGTCTGTGTCCACATGTATGGAGGAAATGCATGCATGTATATATGTCTGGGTTGCTGTTGGGATACCATAGCCTGATCTTTAGAGCAGTGGACAATGGACTGGAGGACCCAGGTTCAAATCACACCATGGCTGTTTGTGTCCTTGGGCTATCTCAGAACCCTCGATTTCCCTGGCAGTGACCTGAAATAGTGGTCCTTCTGGAGACAGACACACTTTTTTACTTCACCTGTGACAGGCCCAAAGGAAATGATGCCCTTTACTTACTGGGCTTACGTATACTAGTGGTATGTTACTCTCCCTCCCTTCTCTCCTGCTAATGTGCTGGGATCTATTGTGTGGGGAGGTTTGGTTCATTGCTGAGGTATTACTGAGAATGTGCATGCCCCATCTGCATTATATCGCTTACATCTCTGATTCCCTGCAACATTACTTCTTCACACATTCCTCCTGCTCTACCCTTTGCTGGCATTTACTTAAATGGGAATGGCTGCCAGCCTTTTCAATCTGTTCTGCAATCTCTGCCAGTTCCCGTGCCTGCAAATGTAGTCTCTCCTCTGGCCAGGCTGGCAAAAGAGCTCTCTGACCCTGGGTAGGAACAGCCTGGCCAACAAGAGGGTGTCTGCACTAATTGGCACTTACTGGCAATAATCAGCTATAACTGAAGCTAACTGATATAGTAATTGGCACTAATTTGCAGTTACATGTGGAACTGAATTCAGTTGAAATTCTATAACTCTAGTGTGGGAATACTTTATCCAGGGCTTTTTTTGAAGGGGTACTTGGGGGTACTGAGTACCGGCACCTTTTCCACTGTCTGCTAAAATTGACCCATGAAACCCAAGATTTATTGATAGAGCTCAGGCTCTACATATCAGTTCTGCCTTGTCATAGATTCTGTGATTGGTTGCAGGGGGCCTGACTATTATGGGGTGGGTCCAGGGGTGTGCTGGTAAAATTTTAACAACGGGCTCACTCTCCGGGCATAACCGGCCCTGAAATTTTGGGGGGAATACATGCCTCTCTCTCCCCTCCCTTGTGCAGGCACGCTAGGCATACCTTTGCTGAGCCCCACCCCAATAAATGGACTGCCACCATTCTCTGCTGCTTGTTTCTGGCTCTGAGCAGCATCATGGAACCTCCTTGTGCTTGCATGAAAAGTCCCAGCCTGATGCTTAGAGTCAGAAACAAGGAGCAGAGAGCAGCAGCAGTCTATTTACTTGGCTGGTGGGGCCAGCATCACTGCCAGCAAAGTAAAAGAGAATTCAGGAGGGGGCCCAAGCCCACATTTTGGGAGTCAGTTGTTAAAGTAGCCATGGAGAGGCCTACTTTAACAACAGGCTCCCAAAATTCTTAAAAACTTAACAAATGGCTCTCGCGAGCCTGTGAGGATCTGCTCCAGCACACCACTGGGTGGGTCTCTCAGTGAAAACCCCACTCCTGAAGGGTGGCCTAGCATTTGAGTACCGGCACCTTTTTTGCTATAAAAAACACACTGACTTACTTTATCACTTAAATTCTAGAGGGTGTGGATATGGAGGGGACTTGGGTGGGTCCAACACTACAGATGGATTTACATGGCTGTTCTAGTGTTTTGCACCAGGTTTCCCTGGTTTTTTAAACTTAAGGCTTGGCAAGTTGTATTGTGACCCCTGAAGTAACGGTTTCACCGCTGAAACACGAACTGTGTCTGGTCCAGTTACAGGTCCTTTGAATAAAGGACTCTTTTACTTCACCCCGTTGGCTAGTTGGTTGTGTTTTGTGGCATCCTCTACTCTTGCTTTGGACTTTGGACTACATGTAGAGGTTTCTACCTGTTTGTGTGCTTGTCTTCTCTGTGGAATTAGGGCCTCCATTTTGAGAATGTCCCCATGTTTGTGACATCAGCATGTATATCTCGTAAATGTTTGCACATACTTTATGATGTACAGTGCACAGGGTGCCATGCCAATGGGTGCCTCGCTGCCATTTGATTCACAGATTGGTACAAAGCCGGGTGCTAATTCTGTAAAGATCTCTGATGGGGGATTAATCTTTACCTAATGCTAGTGTGCATTCTGATGCACCCTTTTGAGGGTCACCTACTTTTCACCCTTTATAGAATTACCTTTAATGTATTCTCTAGATAACTTTTCTTGGACCGGCATAAGAATTATCAAAACCTGGAAAGAATTTTGTTGGGTTTGGAAACAGTACCCTTCATTTCTGAACCAATACATATATTTTATTATTATTAGCATTAGCATTTTATAAGGCAAAATAAATCTGGTAACATGTATTTCAATTTATATAGCACTACAGTTTTAGAGATTATTGCAATCCTTTTTTTTTTAGGGTTATTGTTAAAAAATAGACACTCCTTAATATCACATGGATATACAAATAGTAGTGCCTCTGTTTGCTGAAAAAATTGAAATTTGCAGCAAATAACCAGAGGCTCTTGTTCATCTTGACATAGCCTTAATATCTGCTGAAAATTTCAGGACATTGGGATCTGCCTGCACTCTAGTCTGCTGTCCTCTGGATACCAAAATCAATAACTACTAGCACTGAAAGGCTTCTGTGTATGAATTTTTTTGCTAACAAGGAAATCCATAAGGCTTGAATTTCAAATATAATTTTTGATGTGATCATATTAGTTTAAAGAAGCAGCATCAGACCTTCAAGATAGGCATAGACAAAGATCCCAGATTCTATATATGGGGCTGAAAAATGTACATAGAAATTTGCATGCGGATCGAAGATTTGCGTGCAAATTAATTAGCTAAGTAGCCACTACCTTGCAATAAATTGATGTTAATGGTTATTGCAGTTAATTGGCAGTAATTGGAATTTGCGCATGCATCTTCTTGTATGCTATTCTATAACACTGTGCACTCAAATCTACTAGAGCACAACTCAAAAGGGGGCATGGCCAGATTCATGGCAAGGCCATTCCAAAAATTGTGTGCATTGATATAGAATAGCGAAAACACAAACAAAGAAGAAGTGCATAAGTACATAAGTACATAACATAAGTACATAAATATTACCATACTGGCAAAGACCAAAGGTCCATCGAGCCCAGCATCCTGTTTCCAACGGTGGCCAATCCAGGTCACAGATACCCAGCAAGATCCCAAAAATGTACAAAACATTTTATACTGCTTATCCCAGAAATAGTGGATTTCCCCAAATCCATTTAATAACAGTCTATGGACTTTTCCTTTAGGAAGCTGCCCAAACCTTTTTTAAACTCTGCTAAGCTAACCGCCTTTACCACATTCTCTGGCAACGAATTCCAGAATTTAATTACACATTGAGTGAAGAAATATTTTCTCGATCCATTTTAAATTTACAACATTGTAGCTTCATCGCACGCCCCCTAGTCCTAGTATTTTTGGAAAGCGTGAACAGACGCTTCACATCTACCCGTTCAACTCCACTCATTATTTTATAGACCTCTGTCATATCTCCCCTAAGCCGCCTTTTCTCCAAGCTGAAGAGCCCTAGCCGCTTTAGCCTTTCCTCATAGGTAATCCTCCACCGCAAAAACAACAAAAAGGGGTAAGGTGGGGGATGACCAATCCAATTCCAGCACAGGGGTAGACAAAATAAGTCTATTGAACAAATCCTTAAAAAGTTTTTTAAAGACTCTATGCAGATCTGCATTTTGGCGCAGAGGTGCCTGCCTAAGGAGTCAATAATATCAGTATGGGTGATTGGGAATAACAGTGTTCACTGTTTTATATAAATGAAGTACAAACAGCCACAGCATCTTCATCAGAGTCAGTACCAGCAAAAAGGTGTGAATTAAAACTTTTATATAGTTTTTCAGCTTCTTAATTCAGCTGCTACAGCTGGCGTAGATATCAGTGCCTAGGGCAAGGGAATCGGCTCTAAGTGCTAGAATAGCATTACTCTAATTTTTCCCGGCGCTGATGTTTCAGCGCTGTTTATAGAATTTACCCCAGAATGGACATGCATATTTGTGAATAAGGTCCAATGTCTTTATATTTACGCATGGCACAGCATTTGCCTGAAATTCCATTATGAAATGACATATATTTTTGTCCTAGTTTTATTCAGTAAGGGCTTCTTTTAGAAAGTCGCACTAGCGATTCCTGTGCGGCAAATGAGAGGAAGCCCATTCAGTTCCGATGGGCTTCCTCTCATTTGCTACGCAGGAATCACTAGCATGGTTTTGCAAAAGAAGCCCTAAGGTTTTGCTTGTTTGTTTGCTTTATAAATATAGAGTGCATTAGTCTCTTTCCTGTCTGAACTGTTTGTTCACCCTGGATTTCTGTGAAGATATAAGTTGGGCTTCGAGTGACATTAGAGGTGTCTACCCTGGAAATGTTTCCAGTTTTGTGTCTTTGAAATGAGAAAAGTAGCTTTGAGTGAAATAACAGAGGAAGTAAATAGCCCCTTCACAGACTTACTCATCTTTTCTGAATTTGTTGCTGCCGTTGGAAGTGTGGTGTTTTGAACGGCACCCAGTAAAAAATTATTCACACAGTTTGACTGTGCAGCAATATTTATGAATTAAAAAACATTCGTAAATTGCCTTATCGTTTGTAGTTAATGTTACAGTTTTAAAGAATTAGAAAAGGTGCAGAGAAGGGCGACGAAAATGATAAAGGGGATGGGATGACTTCCCTACGAGGAAAGGCTAAAGCAGCTAGGGCTCTTCAGCTTGGAAAAAAGGCGGCTGAGGGGAGATATGACAGAGGTCTATAAAATAATGAGTGGAGTTGAACGGGTAGACGTGAAGCATCTGTTTAAGATTTCCAAAAATACTAGCACTAGGGGGTATGCTATGAAGCTACAAAGTAGTAAATTTAAAACGAATCAGAGAAAATATTTCTTCACTCAACGTGTAATTAAACTCTGGAATTCGTTGCTAGAGAATGTGGTAAAGGCGGTTAGCTTAGCAGAGTTTAAAAAAGGTATGGACCATTATTAAATTGGACTTGGGAAAAATCCACTATTTCTGGAATAAGCAGTATAAAATGACTTGTACTTTTTGGGATCTTGCCAGGTATTTGTGAGAAAGGGTGATCCACCTAAGTGGATGAACACTAACTCCCACGTGAAAATCACAGCACAGAAGAAAAGTGGGAAATGGACCAATGACTCCAGGAGAATGGGAGATAGATTTAAAGAATCACTTTATTGAATGACTCGACACAGACAACTGTGTTTCGGCCAGGAGGCCTGCCTCAGGAGTCTGAAAACAATAGATATATTAAAAACATCAATTAAAATAAACGACAAATAATGTAATAAAAAGAAGAAGAACAATATATTGACAAGAAATATAGTATAAATATGAATAATACAGAATGATAAAACACCATAAATTTGTATAATCTAATATTAACAAAAAATATATAATATAAATATAAAATGTAGTCAAAAATACATATATATACACATATAATCACATGTCCATATGTGAAAACTATATAAGATATAGCCAAAAGAAGGGCAGAACATGCTTGCATGTTATATTGCACTAATGTGCACATACATAAATCTATGATTAAGACAAAGAAAGTCAGGAATATATATACACATATATCCACACATACATACATACATATATACGCATATATATATATATATATATACACATACATACATACATAAGTACAAAATACATACATACACACATCCATTCGTACCTACACATATATATATATATATACATATTTACATGCATATGTGTCCTTAAAACAAACTGAAAATTGAAAAATGAAATATGAAAAGTTAAAGAAACATATATATATAAGTGTGCTGAGGGTATTTAAAATTTTTTTTATATATATATATATATATATATATGTGTATGGCCATGTACAAAGCACATTTACAGAGAGGGTATAAGACCAGTGATTGCAAAAAGTATGGAATGCAATGAGTATATAGAAATATGATGAGATCAAATGTTTCTATGGGAAAAAATATATATATATAAAAATATATAAAAAGACCGACCTTGGTGATCCTTGTGTTCTCAAGTAAGAACTTGAGGTCGAATAGTCTGAAAAAATAGTCTTATATAGTTTTCACATATGGACATGTGATTATATGTGTATATATATGTATTTTTGACTACATTTTATATTTATATTATATATTTTTTGTTAATATTAGATTATACAAATTTATGGTGTTTTATCATTCTGTATTATTCATATTTATACTATATTTCTTGTCAATATATTGTTCTTCTTCTTTTTATTACATTATTTGTCGTTTATTTTAATTGATGTTTTTAATATATCTATTGTTTTCAGACTCCTGAGGCAGGCCTCCTGGCCGAAACACAGTTGTCTGTGTCGAGTCATTCAATAAAGTGATTCTTTAAATCTATCTCCCATTCTCCTGGAGTCATTGGTCCATTTCCCACTTTTCTTCTGTGCAGGTATTTGTGACCCAGATTGGCCACTGTTGGAAACAGGATGCTGGGCTTGATTGACCTTTGGTCTGCCCCAGTATGGCAATACTTATGTACTTATGTTTTTTTTTTTAGGTTAGTTCTGTTTTGGTTTGTTAGAAAAAATTGAAAAATGAGGCTCTTCCATGATCCTTCCTCCCACTCTCTCATCCTTGGTGACTTTAATATTCCTGCTAATGATCCTTCTAACTCTTATATTTCCAAGTTACTCGCTTTAACGTCCTCCTTTAATCTCCAACTATGCTCCACCTCCCTCACTCATCAAAATGGTCACTGTCTTGATCTCATCTTCTCCTCCAACTGTTCACCCTCTAGTTTCCTTGCCTCTGATCTTCCCTCCTCTGATCACCATCTTATAACTTTCACACTTAAATCTCCTCCCTCCCAGTCCCGTCCTATCTTATCTAATTTATCTAGGAATCTTCACAATATTGACCCTTCATCTCTATCCTCCCATGTTTCAAACCTCCTCTCTACTGTGGCACCATTCATGTCTGTCAACGAGGCTGTTTCTTCTTACAACAATACTCTATCCTCTGCCTTAGACACTCTTGCACCTTTGATGATCCGCCCTGTAAGGCGTACAAAACCCCAACCTTGGCTGACTTCTAATATCCGCTACCTACGTTCCTGTACCCTCTCCGCCGAACGCCTCTGGCGGAAATCTCAGGCCCTTGCTGATTTCTTACACTTTAAGTTCATGCTGACCTCCTTCCAATCTGCTCTTTTACGTGCCAAACAGGATTATTATATCCAACTGACCAACTCTCTTGGCTCTAATCCTCGACTTCTCTTCACCACATTGAACTATCTCCTCAAGGTGCCCCTCCCCCAACGCCCCCTTCATTATCTCCTCAGACCCTTGCTGAATTCTTTCACAATAAGGTTCAAAAGGTAAATCTTGCTTTCTCTACCTCACCACCTCTCCCTCCACTAGTCCATTCCCCTCCCTCTCCTTCCCCTCATTCCCTTTCCTCCTTTCCTGAAGTTACTATTGAGGAAACTACACTTCTCCTTTCTTCCTCAAAATGTACCACCTATTCCTCTGATCCCATTCCCACCCACCTTCTTAATGCCATCTCTCCTGCTCTTATTCCTTTTATCTGTCACATTCTCAACCTCTCACTTTCCACTGCGACTGTCCCTGCTGCCTTTAAACATGCTGTGGTCACACCTCTCCTTAAGAAGCCTTCACTCGACCCTACTTGTCCCTCTAATTACCGACCCATTTCCCTCCTTCCTTTTCTCTCCAAATTACTTGAGCGTGCTGTTCACCACCGCTGCCTTGATGATATCTCCTCACATGTTATTCTTGACCCACTACAATCTGGTTTTCGCCCTCTCCACTCAACCGAAACTGCGCTTACTAAAGTCTCCAATGACCTATTACTGGCTAAATCCAGAGGTCAATATTCCATCCTCATTCTTCTTGATCTTTCCGCTGCTTTTGACACTGTCGATCACAGCATACTTCTCGATACCCTGTCCTCACTTGGATTCCAGGGCTATGTCCTTTCCTGGTTCTCTTCCTACCTCTCCCTCTGCACCTTCACTCTGGTGGCTCCTCTTCTACTTCTATCCCTCTGCCTGTCGGCGTACCTCAGGGTTCTGTTCTTGGTCCCCTCCTCTTTTCTATCTACACTTCTTCCCTTGGTTCATTAATCTCATCCCATGGCTTTTCCTACCATCTCTATGCTGATGACTCCCAAATCTACCTTTCTACCCCTGATATCTCACCTTGCATCCAAACCAAAGTTTCAGCGTGCTTGTCTGACATTGCTGTCTGGATGTCTCAACGCCACCTGAAATTAATTATGACCAAAACCGAGCTTCTCATTTCTCCCCCCCAAACCCACCTCCCCGCTCCCCCCGTTTTCTATTTCTGTTGATGGCTCTCTCATTCTCCCGTCTCCTCAGCTCGAAACCTTGGGGTCATCTTTGACTCTTCTCTCTCCTTCTCTGCTCATATCCAGCAGATTGCCAAGACCTGTCGTTTCTTTCTTTACAACATCCGTAAAATCCGCCCCTTTCTTTCCGAGCACTCTACCAAAACCCTCATCCACACCCTTGTCACCTCTCGTTTAGACTACTGCAATCTGCTTCTTGCTGGCCTCCCACTTAGTCACCTCTCCCCTCTCCAGTCGGTTCAAAACTCTGCTGCCTGTCTCGTCTTCCGCCAGGGTTGCTTTACTCATACTACCCCTCTCCTCAAGTCGCTTCACTGGCTCCCTATCTGTTTTCGCATCCTGTTCAAACTTCTACTAACCTATAAATGTACTTACTCTGCTGCTCCCCGGTATCTCTCCACACTCGTCCTTCACTACACCCCTTCCCGTGCACTCCGCTCCATGGATAAATCCTTCTTATCTGTTCCCTTCTCCACTACTGCCAACTCCAGACTTCGCGCCTTCTGTCTCGCTGCACCCTACGCCTGGAATAAACTTCCTGAGCCCCTACGTCTTGCCCCATCCTTGGCCACCTTTAAATCTAGACTGAAAGCCCACCTCTTTAACATTGCTTTTGACTCGTAACCACTCGCCTCCACCTACCCTCCTCTCTTCCTTCCCGTTCACATTAATTGATTTGATTTGCTTACTTTATTTATTTTTTGTCTATTAGATTGTAAGCTCTTTGAGCAGGAACTGTCTTTCTTCTATGTTTGTGCAGCGCTGCGTACGACTTGTAGCGCTATAGAAATGCTAAATAGTAGTAGTAGTAGTAGTAGCTCTATTTCTTTTATCCACCAACCACAAAAAAAACCTGTCTCTGCACTTTGCTTTTAAACAGGTCTTGCAAAATTGATGGAAGCAGAGGTGTCTGTAAATCAGCTGTCCAAAGAACTGGCAGTAAAGGAACAAGACCTGGCCATTGCTTCCAAAAAAGCAGATGAAGTCTTGCAGGAAGTGACTATGAAGGCCCAAGCTGCTGAAAAGGTGAAAATGCAAGTGCAGAAAGTGAAAGATAAAGCCCAGGCCATTGTAGATGAAATAGCTGTGGATAAAGCAGCAGCAGAAGAAAAGCTGGAAGCGGCAAGGCCTGCTCTGGAGGAAGCTGAAGCAGCTCTACAGGTTAGAATTTAACTAATGATGGTTCATCCCCCCTCCCCCAAAAAGTTTAATATCTGTGTTTCAAAAGGGGTCAGGCCAGTAGCCTAGTGACCAGAACTTGAGCTTAAGGGTGTGCATGGCCACAAGTAGAATGGTTTGTGCTTGTTTCAACCAGTTCTTTTTTTGCTTTGTGGGCACTTGTTCATGTTCGTTTGACCTATCTGTTTTGTTTTAGGCACTCATTGTATGCATGCAAGAATTTTAAAATCCACACAATCAATTGTATACACATCAATATATAGGTCTCAATGTGTACAAGTGATTTATGCACCCTTCAAATTTTTATGTACTCAAATGAACCTCTTGCCGAATGCTGCGACGAGACCCTATCCTCCCTAACGTGGGGCAGGTGGGATGGGTGAGCCGTTGAAGTACCATGCAATATGGCGATTGCACCTTGGCAAACACTGTACCTAATACTACAATGCCAGCCCCTTTCCGCACCCCTAGGACTTCCCTTCATGCCACCTGACTCTACCCCCTTTCTCTCTACTCCTTACTACCTCCCCTCTCTCTGCCGGCCTGATGTAACTTGCATCTACCCACCCTCAATTTCTTCCCTTGTCTGATTCCCCTCCCCACAATGCCTCCCAAGAACACACTTTTTGGCTGTGCCGGGCCGCCTCCCGTTTGTGCATATGACCGCCTATGCGTCTGGGTCATTGTTCTTTACCATGAGAAACATAACTCTACCTCAGGGAGGTATTTTACATTGTTATAGGATAACAGCAATAATGTGCCAAATTTAACATGTGAAATATATTTGCATACCATTAACATGAGCTATTAACACAAAATTGTTACCAGAAGATCATTAAGATACTTTAAATAATCAATATTATACCACTTTAGCCCATTGGCCTCCAAGGAAGTTGTTAAAGTTACATGGAGAGTGACCATACCTCTCCATATCCAGGGGGATAAACTGAGCTAGTTCTGGTTTTACTCCATTACCTTCATTGAATGTAGTCCTTCATTTGTCAGGGAAATCGGGTAATTGAAATTCTAAAAAAACAACTTTGGAATATTGTGGGGCTTATTTTCAAAACAGAAAAATGTCCAAAAACCAACACAAAACAGCATATGGATGTTTTTCTTGCAAAAACATCCAAATAACTATTTTCAAAACACATTTTTATGACTTTTTTTCTACACGGTTTGTCTGCAGTGCATTCAAATCACAAGGAGGCATGCCAGAGTGGGAACTGGGCGTTCAAAGCAAAAACATCCAGGGCTAAAAGCTGAACATTTTAATCTGGACTTGTTTCAGTAATGACGATGTCATAAAAAGGAATGACCAGATGACCACTGGAGGGATTAAGGCACGACCCCCCATACTCTCCCAGTGGTCACCGACCCCGTCCCCCCCGTCCCCCCAAAGATGTGAAAGAAACAGTGCATGCCAACCTCTATGACAGCTTCAGAAGTTATTGTCAGTCCTATTACAGCAGCAAGCAGGTCCCTGGAGTAGCCTAGTGGTTGGTGCAGTGGACTGCATATCCCACTCTAACTGTTACACTTGTGGTGGAAATTGTGAGCCCTCCAAAATCTACCAAAAACCTACTGTATTTATAGGTGACACTTGCAGCCATAACGGCTATTGTAATGGTGTATAGTTGAGTACAGTAGGTTTTTGGTGGGTTTTGGAGGACTCCCCATACAGTATAAGGGGGTAATGGTGAGATGGGTATGTGGTACCTTTTATATGAAGTCCACTACAGTGCCTCCTAGGGTGCCCCACTGCTCTGCTGGGATGTCTGTGTTGCCAGTCTACTAAGAATGCTGGCTTCTCCTACATCCCAATGGCTTGTTTTTGTGAATTTTCCCTTGGATGGCGTTTTTCTTAATGGTCGCAAAAGGAAAACGCACTGAGCACAAAATGTCTAAAAATGTCTAGGAAATGGTCATTTTTGAAACAAAAGATAGACATTTTTCAGGTTCGAAAATGGCCACGTTCGCCACTTGATTTTTGGACATTTTCAGCAAAACATCCAAAGTTGGATTTAGACATCAAATTGAAAATGCCTCTCCACATCTCTGTGAATTGAAAAATATTCTATATTCCACCATGAACTTGACTTACCATAGTAAATTGGATGATCATGTATTTCCAATGTTCAAAAGCGTTTATGCAGGTAACAGCACCTGTTACCTTAATAAGTGCTGCTGACCAGAGCCAGTCACTGATTTTCAGCAGCATTACCCAGATAGTAGAAAGTTGTCTACATTCCCCTGGATTCTATATAGTGCGACTTAAGTTGTGCTTGCAAATCCAGACGTATTCTGGATTTGCGCACACAACTTAATTAGTTAACAAGCCAATCAGCATCGATAATTGCCGGCTAACAAGCAATTATCGACACTAATTGGCATCAATTAGAATTTACGCACACAACTGTCTAAGCATATTCTGCAACGCAATGCACATAAATTCTTACGCGTATAGCTGAAAAGGGTGCATGGCCATGGGCGTGGAATGGCCGGGTCGTGAGCATTTCTAAATTCTATGCACGTTGTTATAGAATACACACAGTCTGTGCCTAACTTCAGCGTCAGTAGTTACACCAAGTTTTACTTGGCGTAAATGCGTGTGACTAAAAATATTCGTGTGAACGGCCGCGCAGCGTATTCTATAAATTGCGCCGATATTTAAGCCTATTCTATAAAATACACCTAAATCTAGATGTATTTTCTAGATTACACCTAGACGTTTTTTGTGTTTTTTTTCAGTGTAAATTTTCAGGCGCCATATGTAGAATCTAGTCGAAAACAACGATATCCAGTGCCGCTATCCATATAACTGAGGATAAAGTGGGGCAGATTAATTATTAACCTAAGTTATCAGAACAGTTATCCAGAGAGAAGCACAATTATGCATTTATCTGGAAAGAACTCTGACAGTCAGCAGCATACCCGAATATTCAGCGCCACTGAACAGCAGCCTGTGCTAAATATCTGGGAACATGTTTAGACATCACAGCTGGCATTTAAAAGGAACACCAACTGCAGAATTTAAATGTTGTCCTGGTAATTTTTAATTGAATTATTGAAGGAGGAGAAAGACCTCACTATTTGTTCTGACAGCACAAGTTTTTTGACAAATTGCTGTCCCATACAACAAATATCAATCATGGATCTAGAAAATACCCAGTTCATCAAAAATGTTCTCATTAAATTTTGTGCAGAACAAAAGCTGGTGAAATAGATATCTTTTGTGGAAAATTTGTGATGCAAAAAGGTAGTATTCATTTGGCTTGTCTTTCCATATCATTTCAATGCCAGGTCTTGTTTATCCCCTGTGTTTAATATATTGATACAGACTGGGTTCAACTACTTTTTTAAAATAATAAGGATATCCTTCTGCAAATATCATTGTTCCAGGCTCTTAGAAGTAAGATTGTGACTGAATAATCTACCCTTTAGCTTTATCCTGTGTCGCAAAGATGATTGTGCGGTAATTTTATTTTGCTTGAATATACTGGCGTTTTTATAATTACATTAACATTCATGCTAGTAAATATGCACAAGCTGACTGGTTACAGTCCTGTTAAACTTCTCAGCACTATGTTAATGCAGTCTACAGTATCCCTCTGCAGCAAAATGGATGCAGTACCAGTTGGCATTATCAATAAGAGCTTGCATATTAAAATCCAACATTTGATTATTAGAAGATTTACTTATTATTATCATGGATGTCTGAAATATATGCAGGTTGTGAGTGTCCTGAGTAAGAGAACTCTTTTCCTCTGTGATTTGTTTTAGACCATTAAGCCTGCTGACATTGCTACAGTTCGTAAACTGGGCAAACCGCCTCACTTGATCATGCGAATCATGGACTGTGTGCTGCTTCTCTTCCAAAGGAAAATTGATAGTGTGTCTGTTGATCCAGAACGGCCGTGTATAAAGCCGTCATGGAGTGAAGCCCTGAAACTGATGAACAATTCAGGATTCCTTAACATGCTGTTGACTTTCCAAAAGGTAAAAATAACCTGCAGGTCTCCTGTTTTACAAGAACTAAAAGAAAGAAATTGTACATTTGTGATAATACTCATTAATTAGTAGTTACAGTAGGACATCCAAAGATCAAGGGGCACTTCCAAAGCTTGCTGTCTGGGTCAGATTTACCCTGTTCCAAGGAGGCTATTACTTCTATCAACAGAGAGCAATTATAATTCCCAAGTGAAATGTTTAGTGACTTCATTGTAATATCACCATAAAGCTACAACCAAGTTGAGTGGAAGGGACGATTGGCATTTTGGTTACAGCAGCAGGCTGAGACCCGGAGGTTTCAAGTCCCTCTCTTCCCACTGATGCTTTTTGTGACCTTCAGCACGTCACTTTTCCCTACATTACCTTATGTACCAATTCTGCTTGTAAGTATTCTGGGACAGGGACCTGCCTACTATACTTAAATTGAAACTCACCTTAAACACAGATTTGGAAAAGTAAGTAATTAAATACAAATCCATGTAATTGTAGAAGTAGGTAAAATCAGCATTATCAGCAATTATGGTCATAAACACAGCACTGAATTACAAAGCATTCACCCATAGGCAGGAGGCTTTATTGGACTGGGAGAGGGGATCATGGATGTGATATACCTCCTTTCTGTGGTACAACCAAAGTGGTTTACACTTATTTTATGCAGTTTTCTGCTTCAATTATACACATTACCTAAATTGGGTGAAAATGCTAGTCTGTCTGAAATGATCTTGATGTTCTTCTTCCTAATCATGGAATTTAGGCGACACCCCCTGAGTGATGTAAGCTAAAGCCCAGATACTTTTAAACTACCACAGATACCTCCAACACATAGAACACCACAGCACTAAGAGCTGTAGTAGTTATCATAAATGCTTGCTTTGCTATTGCAAATCCTAGGAAGGCTCAGGACTATTAGGAACTCCTGAACCCACATGCAGGACGTCAGCACTCACAGAAACAGAATCCAGATCAGCGAATGCGCCGGACTCAGAGACCGTTGCTGAAGGGGACTTCGGCAGCAAAGGTACCTACTACTACTATTTTACTACTATTTAGCATTTCTGTAGCGCTACAAGGCGTACGCAGCGCTGCACAAACATAGAAGAAAGACAGTCCCTGCTCAAAGAGCTTACAATCTAATAGACAAAAAATAAATAAAGTAAGCAAATCAAATCAATTAATGTGAACGGGAAGGAAGAGAGGAGGGTAGGTGGAGGCGAGTGGTTACAAGTGGTTACGAGTCAAAAGCAATGTTAAAGAGGTGGGCTTTCAGTCTAGATTTAAAGGTGGCCAAGGATGGGGCAAGACTTAGGGGCTCAGGAAGTTTATTCCAGGCGTAGGGTGCAGTGAGACAGAAGGCGCGAAGTCTGGAGTTGGCAGTAGTGGAGAAGGGAACAGATAAGAAGGATTTATCCATGGAGCGGAGTGCACGGGAAGGGGTGTAGGGAAGGACAAGTGTGGAGAGATACTGGGGAGCAGCAGAGTGAGTACATTTATAGGTTAGTAGAAGAAGTTTGAACAGGATACGAAAACGGATAGGGAGCCAGTGAAGGGTCTTGAGGAGAGGGGTAGTATGAGTAAAGTGACCCTGGCGGAAGATGAGACGGGCAGCAGAGTTTTGAACCGACTGGAGAGGGGAGAGGTGACTAAGTGGGAGGCCAGCAAGAAGCAGATTGCAGTAGTCTAAACGAGAGGTGACAAGGGTGTGGATGAGGGTTTTGGTAGAGTGCTTGGAAAGAAAGGGGTGGATTTTACGGATGTTGTAAAGAAAGAAACGACAGGTCTTGGCGATCTGCTGGATATGAGCAGAGAAGGAGAGAGAAGAGTCAAAGATGACCCTCAAGGTTTCGAGCTGAGGAGACAGGGAGAATGAGAGAGCCATCAACAGAAATAGAAAACGGGGGGAGTGGGGAGGTGGGTTTGGGGGGGAAAATGAGAAGCTCGGTTTTGGTCATATTTAATTTCAGGTGGCGTTGAGACATCCAGACAGCAATGTCAGACAAGCACGCTGAAACTTTGGTTTGGATGCAAGATGAGATATCAGGGGTAGAAAGGTAGATTTGGGAGTCATCAGCATAGAGATGGTAGGAAAAGCCATGGGATTGGATTAATGAACCAAGGGAAGATGTGTAGATAGAAAAGAGGAGGGGACCAAGAACAGAACCCTGAGGTACGCCGACAGGTAGAAGGATAGAAGTAGAAGAGGAGCCACCAGAGTGAACACTAAAGGTGCGGAGGGAGAGGTAGGAAGAGAACCAGGAAAGGACAGAGCCCTGGAATCCAAGTGAGGATAGGGTATCGAGAAGTATGCTGTGATCGACAGTGTCAAAAGCAGCAGAAAGATCAAGAAGAATGAGGATGGAATATTGACCTCTGGATTTAGCCAGTAATAGGTCATTGGAGACTTTAGTAAGCGCAGTTTCGGTTGAGTGGAGAGGGCGAAAACCATATTGTAGTGGGTCAAGAATAGCATGTGAGGAGAGAAAATCAAGGCAGTGGCGGTGAACAGCACGCTCAAGTAATTTGGAGAGAAAAGGAAGGAGGGAGATGGGTCGGTAATTAGAGGGACAAGTAGGGTCGAATGAAGGCTTCTTAAGGAGAGGTGTCATATTTTCTATTCGGATTTGGGACGTTTAGCACAAAACATCCAAAGTCTGACTTAGACATCATATCAAAAATGCTCCTCACTATATCACACTAAGGAGATGAAATGAGGTAATCTAACACTAAAAAATAACTTCTAAGACCTAAGTACAGTCCATTACAAATGATGCCACAATCCAATTAATTAACAAAATATCTTGAATCAATGAAGATCACACTGTTTATACTTCCAGATTTATATTTTTTCTTTTTTTTCTATTTTTATTTTGCAAAGTACAGGAGAAAATGAATTTCTGTTTCTCTTTTACCAGGATTACAGGTCAGGTTTTCAGGCTATCCACAATAACTGTGCGTGAAATTGATTTGCATATACTGCCTCCATTACTTGCAAATTCATTGTGGATAGCCTGAAAACCTGAATGGCAAGGGATACTCCAGGACCACCTAGGGAAACACTGCTCTACGGCCAAGTGTAATATTTATAGCTCCGTCTTTTCATAGGTGGGTTAGGGCTGTTATGGTGTTATAAATTTCAGTATAGGTTTTGGGTGTCATTTTGCAGGGGTTTGTGTTATTTCACAAAGTGTCTGGCCTATTTGAAAGTAGGTTCTGAGGCAAGGGCCATCAATGCTCAAGACTAGTAGTCTCCACATCATGTAGAGTTAACACATAAACAAAAGCTCATCTGATTTAAACAAAGTGTCTATCAGTGGAAGGAATGTGTGTGCTGTTCCTGAGGTGATGGTCATAATTTGAATATTTTTACTTGTAGTTAAGAAGACAGGTTGCCTGCTCTGGCCAGTTCGGTGACCTCTTCTACGTTCTGCATCCTGATGTAACTTCCTGTTTCCTTGTAGGCAGGATGCAACAGAGACAGCCTGTATTAACCACTACCTGCCACAGCCATTTCACCTGAGAACAACACAGGCACTGCTGTCCAGGGCCACTGAGAGACTGAACCAGGCCTGGGGCAGGGCTGCCGCTGCTGGGCCGAGGGTAGGACTGTCACCCCCACCCCCACAATCATTTCCCATCGCCGCTGCCACCCCCCCCCCCCCCCCCGGATTGCTGCCGCAATTGAAGTACCTTGAGTGGTCGGGATCCCGAGGCCCCGCCAGCAGAAGACGTCTTCCTCCAGCGCTGACTCTTCACTCTGACGATTACCTGCCCCTGCGGCTGCTTTTTCTCTCAGGGTATGTTCGGTTTCAAAACCGAGCATGTGCGCCTGAGAGGAAAAGCTGAGTGGCTACTCAGCAAGCAATGGGCAGAAGAGCAGTGCTGGAGGAAGACCTGCAGTGTCTGCTCCTCTGAGTCCTCCCCAGCCTTCAAGGGGACCCTGCGCCAGAGGTTTCTCTCTCCTGCTCCTGTCGGGACATGGTCACTCGGGTCCTGTCAGGAGCAGGAGAGAGAGAGAGAGAGACCCCGGCGCCGGGCCCCCTTGGAGGCCCGGGCCTAGGGAATTTTGCCGCCCCATTCCCCCTTCTCGACGGCCCTGCTGCTGTCTAGATGACACCAACCGGCACCTATTCTGCGCCCTCTGATGTCAAAACCTGGCTACGCCTCTGCTAATGGCATTTTTACAGAGGTCTATAAAGAGGAGGGGGGGGGGAGGGAGGGAGGGAGGGATAAGAGGACACCTTGTTCAAAAAAATACTTCTTTTTAAATAAAGGACTTGGAGCTCAATTTTTTTGTTGGTTTTGTTTTTGTTTTTTTTAAATGGAACGTTTAATCCTTTTGATTTGACCAGAACCCAAGCACTTTTGAGTTCTCATTCAGGTTGGTGGCAGGGTATTGTCCTGTTCAACCATTTTTCTTCGTGTTATACAAATTCTTAAACTTAGAAAAAGGACCATATCCATGTTCTGGTTTCAATCTTACTTTTGATTTTAGCAAATAAACACAGATGCTGAGAAATTATGTTTATTTTTAAAACTTGAAATATACTTTAAACAGAATAGAAAAGGCAGTACATTTGAGATACTTGTCAAGATGTTGGTTACATTTGCATATATAAAAATGTCAACTTATAGATCTATTATTAATATCATATTACATAAAGCATTTGCAGATGGTAAATGTAGATTGTAATTTTAGAAATGTTGACTCATTGTTCTTGACCTGTCAATGGCAATTTATTTTCCTAGTTAATTAAGGATTAGCTTTGGACAGGCTTAAGTAAATTCTGTCTGCTTTTGGAGTAGAAGAAACAAGAAAAAAATTCTTACTGCTGCAGTTTGTGAGTAGTCTGCTTAGCATGAATTGGTATGTTGAAGTACTTTTTCCAGTGTCCAGTGTTTTGAATAGCCTATGCAAAAATGCACTTCCAGAGCAGGTGAAGAGTTGACTGTTTTGCTATATAGTCCTTCCAGTAGGGACAGTCCTAGAAAACAACCTGGAAGGCAGTCCGCAATTTCTGAAAGGGAAGAAGTCGTTGGAACAGACGTGGTAGAAGAAACAAAACACTTTATTAAATATAAAATTTAAAAGTGTGCCCAAATTCTTTATAAGTGCAATTTTGGCTAGTTCCTAGACAAATTGAGAGGAGATCCTCAGTGTGAAATCTCTTTGGGGCAGTGTTTCTGCTATGATTCAAGTGCTTCTTGTTGTGGAATATTAGTTTATAATGATTCAATATCAAGTGTGGCTAGAATGTTATCCTCTTGATATGTGACTATCAGGCTTATTTTCGAAAGAGAAGGCGCCCATCTTTCGACACAAATCGTGAGATGGGCGTCCTTCTCCCAGGGTCGCCCAAATCGGCATAATCAAATGCCGATTTTGGGCGTCCTCAACTGCTTTCCGTCGTGAGGACGACCAAAGTTCACGGGGGTGTGTCGGAAGCATAGCGAAGGCAGGACTGGGGTGTGCTTAACACATGGGCATCCTCGGCCGATAATGGGAAAAAGAAGGGCGTCCCTGATGAACACTTAGTCGACCTTACTTGGTCCTTTTTTTTTACGACCAAGCCACACAAATGTGCTCTAAATGACCAGATGACAACAGGAGGGAATTGGGGATGACCTCCCCTTACTCCCCTAGTGGTCATTAACCCCCTCCCACCCTAAAAAAAAATTAATATTTTTCCAGCCTCTATGCCAGCCTCAAATATCATACCCAGCTACATGACAGCAGTATGCAGGTCCCTGGAGCAGTTTTAGTGGGTACTGCAGTGCACTTCAGGCAGGTGGACCCAGGCTCATCCCCCCCCCTACCTGTTACACTTCTGGTGGTAAATGTGAGCCCTCCAAAACCCACCAGAAACCCACTATACCCACGTCTAGGTGCCCCCCTTCATCCCTAAGGGCTATGGTAGTGGTGTACAGTTGTGGAGAGTGGGTTTTTGGGGGGGGGGGGTTGGGGGGCTCAGCACACAAGGTAATGGATCTATGCACCTGGGAGCTTTTTCTGAAGTCCACTGCAGTGCCCCCTAGGGTGCCCGGTTGGTGTCCTGGCATGTGAGGGGGACCAGTGCACTACAAATACTGGCTCCTCCCACGACAAAATGGCTTAGATTTGGTCGTTTCTGAGATGGACGTCCTCGATTTCCATTATCGCCGAAAATCGGGGCCGACCATCTCTAAGGTCGACCTAAATGTTGAGATTTGGGCGTCCCCAACCGTATTATTGAAACGAAAGATGGCCGCCCAACTTGTTTCGATAATATGGGTTTCCCCGCCCCTTCGCGGGGACGTCCTGCGAGGACATCCTCAGGAAAACTTGGGCTCCCCGTTCGATTATGCCCCTCCATGTCTAAAATGATGATAGTATCTGTGGAGTCTCTGACAAAGGAGGAAATCTGTGAGGCAAATGGCTTTAAAAAATGGTCCGTGAAACCCCATAGTGATTCTAGTGATTTGTGTATTTTGGTAAATATGTAAATAGCTGGTGTTACTGGATTTGTGACAGTAAGATAAATATTTCTTTGTTGATCTGAAAACTGTGGTCTCATGCAATGTCTGAAAGTGACTGGAGCACCTCACAATGCTATTTAGACTCAATTTGAAAATACATCTGGCATGTTAATGTTGTTTATATGCTGCCTTTTGGAATATTATACCCCTTTCATGGAGGGGGGTAGGGTGAGGGGTATCTGTTTATTTTTGTTAATATAGAGGATGGGTTGTGCAACTGTTGTTTTGTTTTTTTTTGTGCACTTGGCAGTGCTGTTGTCACTCTATATTTGATGTTCAAAGAAAAAGAAAATTTCAAGTAAAACTCTCCAAAATCTAGTGATTTTAATATAAGTATTGCAGTGTTGGTATTTCCAGAAGGCTGCATTTTGCTGTTTCTTTTAACAATAGACAAATCATTGTTACATACAATTTGGGTAGAAAAATAGTCTATTTTCAGTTTTCTCATGAACTTGTGTAGTTTGACTCGGGTGTTAAAGACCTTTATGTAAAACTGTTTTTCCGAGAACAATCGGGCATAATATTCTCACATATGGGTGATGTCATTCATAGAGCCTGGTGCAAACACTGCTATAGTGCACTGTCACTTTAAAACTTTGAGCCAGTGCCCGCACTGTGTATACCCGGGTGCCTTCCCGCCCAACGCTTGTGCAAGGGACCAGCAATCTATCATTTTCTGCAGAGCAGAAAGGTTGGGTTTCTACTCTCTCCTCATCCAGTTAAACTTTTCCTTTTTGGTGCCTTCCCTTTTTCGGGATTTTTTTTTCATATTTTTCTTTAATAATTTTGTTCAATTTATTGATTTTTCAAATTACTTTTCATTTTTTCCTTTTTTGGTTTTTGAGGCCTCTAAACCCTTCTTTTGGCCGGGAAGCATTGACCTTTTTCCTAGAGGGAATGTTTTAACTCATTGACCTTTTGTTGTACATGGCCATTTATACTAGAGATGTGACTTCATTTGAAAAGACATGATAAATGTCAACAACATTTCCCATGTCAGTTCATGTAGCTTTCTGCCTAACAAAACATGGAAAAACCCTACAAATTTTGAGTTTTTCTTGAGTTGTTTAGTGCTGAAAGAATGTACTCTCTTTTGAGACAGTGTTTATTTTTCACATAGTGCACACTATTTGCAAACGTTGCACCCTCTTTCAGAAGGAATGTACATGACCAACAATATTGCTTCTGTAGTGAAAAAAATTAATGAGTAAAATAAAAGGCATCTATTTTTTGCCTACTTAATAAGGACACACGGGTGCAGAATTTGCACCTAGATTTAAGGTGTGAACATTATGCCTGCCAGATAGCAGGAGTAAATGTTAGCATGTACTTTTATGGGGCACCGCAAAAGCAGAGGACCGTGTGTCACTACGTAGAAGGAAACCAGCAGAAGGAGTAGTGAAGGTAGCAGGGCTCTTCCAAAAAATACCAGATGATGAGAGTTGTAATGAACAAAATCTTTATTCTTCAGAACTCAACACAGTACTGTGTTTTGGCATAAAGCCTACATCAGGGGTCTGTACATAGAATCACTGATGAAAATTGAGTGTGTGTTGCACTGCATGTCTTCTAGAATCGCGTCTTTTTAAAGACTACTATCCTGACACTCAATTTTCATCAGTGATCCTATATACAGACCCCTGATGTAGCCTTTTTGCTGAAACACTACTACTTATCACTTCTATAGCGCCACAAGGCATATGCAGCGCTGTACATTAAACATGAAAAGACAGTCCCTGCTCAATGAGCTCAAAATCTAAATAAGACAGGTAAACAGACAGAACAACTAAGAGGTAAGGGAATTAAAAAGGTGGGGTACAGGGCAAGTGAGTAGAGGTTAGGAGCAGGGGCGTAGCCAGACACCCAATTTTGGGTGGGCCCAAGATGGGTGGGCAGACGAACCTCGCCCCGTCCCACAGGTGATTTGGTCTCTCCTTCTCTCGCCTGCATGCCATATGGTCTCTCAAACATCCCCCCTCTCCCGTAACACCTTTTAAATATCAGATTTTCACCAGCAGTGAGCAGCAACTAATACACACTGCTCATGTTGACCCCACACCCTTCCCTCTGATGCAACTTCCTATTTCCGCCTACACAGAAATACATCAGAGGGAAGGCTGTGAGGCCGGTGCAAGCAGTATGTATGTCACTGCTCACTGCAGGCGAAGATCTGCTACTTACAAGGTATGCAGGAGGGACACTTGTTGGGAGTTTTCGGCTGGTGGGGCTTGGGAATCCCTGCCAGCCACATTATAGATGTGTTGCTACTGGGTGGGCCTGAACCCAAAGTGGGTGGGCCTGGGCCCACCCAAGCCCACCCTTGGCTACGCCACTGGTTAGGAGTCAAAAGCAGTGTCAAAGAGGTGGGCTTTTAGCCTGGACTTGAAAACGGCTAACGGTGGAGCTAGACGAACAGGCTCAGGAAGTTTATTCCAGGCATGAGGTGCAGCGAGATAAAAGGAACGGAATCTGGAATTAGCAGTAGAGGAGAAGGGGACAGACAAGAGAGATTTATCTACAGAATGGAGTATCCGAGGGGGGGCGTAGGGAGAGACAAGAGTGGAGAGGTATTGGGGAGCAGCAGAGTGAATGCACTTATAGGTCAATAAGAGAAGTTTGAATTGAATGTGAAAACGGATAGGGAGCCAGTGAAGTGACTTGAGGAGAGGGCTAATGTGAGCATAGTGGCTTTGGCGGAAAATGAGTCGTGCAGCAGAGTTTTGGACTGATTGAAGAGGAGAGAGATGGCTAAGTGGGAGGCCGGTGAGAAGCAGGTTGCAGTAATCTAGGTGAGAGGTAATAAGAGTGTGGATAAGGGTTCTGGTAGAGTGCTCAGAGATGAAGGGACGGATTTTGCTGATGTTATAGAGAAAGAAATGACAGTTTTTGGCAATCTGCTGAATGTGAGCAGAGAAGGAGAGAGAGGAGTCAAAGATGACCCCAAGGTTACGAGCTGAAGAGACAGGAAGAATGAGAGTGCTATCGACAGAAATAGAGAAAGGGGGGAGAGGAGAGGTGGGCTTAGGGGGAAATATGAGAAGCTTGGTCTTGGCCATGTTAAATTTCAGATGACATTGAGACATCCAGGCAGCGATGTCAGATAGGTAGGCTGAAACCTTGGTCTGAATGCTGGTTGAGATTTCGGGGGTAGAGAGGTAGATCTGGGAGGGACAATGGCAGGGAGAGGTGGTGGTGGCTTGGATGAGAATTCAAGGTTTATTTTCTGAACCTTGTCATGGAAGAACTCAGCTAGGGTCTGAGGAGATAATGAGGGGGGAGTAGGAGGAGGAGGCACCTTGAAGAGAGAATTCAGTGTGGCGAAGAGAAGTCGAGGGTGTGAGCCGAGAGAATTAGTCAGTTGGATGTAATAGTCCTGTTGGGCAAGCAAAAGAGCAGATTGGAAGGATGTCAGCATGAACTTGAAGTGTGTAAAGTCAGCAAGGGCACTTGATTTCAGCCAGAAGCATTCAGCGGAGCGGGCACAGGAACGTAGGTAGCGGATTTTAGAGGTCAGCCAAGGCTGGGGTTTGGTACGCCTTATAGGACGGGGCAGGAGAGGTGCAAGAGTGTCTAAAGTAGAGGATAGGATAGTACAGTACAGTACTGTGTCGGGTTTTGAAGAATAAAGATTTGTGGAAGAGCCCTGCTACCTTCACTACTCCTTCTGCTAGCATGTACTTTTATAAAATATGTGCATAAATCATGACTCTCTCCATTCTCCACTCAAACTCTGCCCCTGAGCACGTCTACTGGGCAAGTATGAATCAGCTTCCACTGTGCATACTTTAAGGCATGACCTAATTTTACAAGAGCTCATAAAGCAGTGTTTTATGCACATAAATGGTTCGTAACATTTCCTTCCTACTGCAAATATTTGGTGATGTCTATTGGGCTCATTTTCGAAAGAGAAGGACATCCATCTTTCGACATAAAATGGAAGATGGACGTCCTCCCAGGGACGTCCAAATCGGTATAATCGAAAGCCGATTTTGGACATCCCCAACGGCACTCCATTGCAGGGACAGCCAGAGTTCAAGGGGGCATGATGGAGGCGTAGCGAAGGCGGGACTTGGGCGTGCCTAACATTTGGACGTCCTTGACCCATAATGGAAAAAAAGAAGGATGTCCCTGATGAACACTTGGATGTTTTCACCCGGACCTGTTTTTATTATGACTAAGGCACAAAAAGATGCCCGAACTGACTAGATGACCACCGGAGAGAATCGGGGATGACTTCCCATTAGTCCCCCAGTGGTCACTAACCCCCTCCCACCCTCAAAAAACATCTTTAAAAATATGTCGTGCCAGCCTCAGATGTCATACTCAGGTCTGTGACAGCAGTATGCAGGTCTCTGGAGCAGTTTTAGTGGGTGAGTGCACTTCAGACAGGCGGACCGAACACCATCCCCCCCCCCCCCCCCCCACCTGTTACGTTTGTGGAGGAAACAGCGAGCCCTCCAAAACCCACCAGAAACCATCTGTACCCACATCTAGGTGCCTCCTTCACCCGTAAGGGCTATGGTAGTGGTGTACAGTTGTGGGTAGTGGGTTTTGGGGGCGTTTGGGGGGCTCAGCACACAAGGTAAGGGAGCTATGTACCTGGAAGCAATTTATGAAGTCCACTGCAGTGCCCCCTAGGGTGCTCGGCTGGTGTCCTGGCATGTAGGGGACCAGTGCACTTCAAATGCTGGCTCCTCCTACGACCAAATGGCTTGCATTGGGTCGTTTCTGACATGGACGTCTTTGGTTTCAAAAATCGCTGAAAATCAGAAACGTCTATGTCTAGGGACATCCATCTCTAAGGACGACCAAATTTAAGGATTCGGACATCTGACGGTATTTTCGAAATAAAAGATGGATGTCCATCTTGTTTTGAAAATACGGGTTTCCCCGCTCCTGGATCGGGACGTTTTGCAAGGACGTCCAAATCGAAACGTGGATGTCCCTTTCGAAAATGCCCCTCCACGTGTAGCTTAATGTTGACATATTGATATTTTGTATATGTTATAAGTGCAATTCTATAATAAGTCACATTTACGTGCCAACTATGCACCTAAATGTGGAGTACTGACAATTAGCTGCCTAAATTTACATATACCAATGAAAATGTCATTTAATACCTAATTGGTTTTCTACAAATAGGCACTCTAATGGCAGAGCACATATTTGTAAGGCAGCTGTTCCCATGGATGGCGCACAGATGAGCCATAGATGGTTAAATGGTTAAAAAGAAGCTAAAAGGATTGGCCGCAAAGGTTAGGACTTAAATTAGGAATGGACAGTTGGAAATTATTTAGAAAATATGAATATGAACCAAATTTATTGTTGTTTAAAAATACAATCTTGGAAGCCCAGACCAGATATATATTCAAAATAAAAGGTGGACGTCCATCTTGTTTTGAAAATACGGGTTTCCCCGCCCCTGGATCGGGACGTTTTGCTCTTCTTTCCACCTTTATATATAAAGGTGGAAAGAAGAGCAAACGACAGCCAGTTAAAAGGTGAAGTGAAAGAATGGAAAAAGGATCCAAATGAAGAAAATAAGAAGCAACATAAGCACTGGCAAGCAAGATGCAAAGCATTGATAAAGAAGGCTAAAAGAAAGTATGAAGAAAAACCTGCTGCAGAAACAAAAACCCATAGTAACAACTTTTTCAGGTACATCAGAAGCAGAAAGCCTGCGAGGGAATTGGTGGGATTGTTAGATCATGAAGGAGCCAAAGGGGAACTCAGGTAGGACAAGGCCATAACGGAGAGATTGAATGAATTCTTTGCTTCAGTTTTTACAAAAGAAGGTGTAAGAGATCTACCTATTCTAGAAATGTTTTTCAAGCGTGATGATGCAGAGGAACTGAAAGAAATCTTGGTGAACCTGGAAGATGAACTGAGCCAAATCGACAAGCTAAATAAAGAGTGCTAACTCACAGTGGCGTTCCTAGGGGGGGGGGGTGGTGGTGGCGGTCCATCCCGGGTGCACGCCGCCGGGGGGGGGGGGGTGCTGCGCGCGCCTGCCCTCCGTTTCTTTCTGTTCCGGGGCAGAGAAGAAGCATGTAACAACGGAGGACAGGCGCGCGCGGCACCCCCCCCCCCCCCCGGCGGTGTGCACCCGGCAGGGGGGTTCCTTCGTGGGGGTGTCCTTTCGAAGGGGGGGGTCCGCGCTGCATCAGGGGGGGGGCGGGGCGAATCGGCGATCCGCCCCGGGTGCCAGCCCCCCTAGGAACGCCACTGATAACTCACCTGGACCGGATGGTATACGCTCTAGGGCATTGAAAGAGCTGAGACATGAAATTGTTGATTTAATGTCGTGATCTGTAACCTGTTGTTAAAATGATCCATAGTACCGGAAGCAGGGCCGGTCTTGGACAGAGGTGACAGGGGCGGTCACACAGGGCCTTGTGCTCCTAGAGCCCCGCATCTCTGGCATGTCTGTCCTCCTGTCTCAGAACACCTCCCTGCTCCGTACCATAATGTGCAGAACCCATTCTGACTCTGTCCCATTAAATCATGTTTGTCTATGTGTTCTGTAATTTTATTCCACTACTTGGTCCAGCACTGAAGTCTTACCGGTCTGCAATTTCCAGGATCACCCACGGAACCCTTTTTAAAAATTGGCATTACATAGGCCACCATCCAACCTTCAGGTCAGAGCTGGTCTTAGCAGTTGCGGGGCCCTGTGCAGACCAGTTCAGTGGGTCCCCCCACCGGAAGGCATAATGTATCAGTTTAAAAGGAAGTTTAGAGCTCTCAGAATCCCACCTCACCCCATACCTTGATATGTGTTCACCACATTTCAGTAGAGAGCGGCAGACAGCGGCAGCAATTTTCATATCCCGTCAGCTGCCAAGCCCAGAGCCTCCTCGCTTCTGCGTCCTGCCCCCATTTGAAGTCACTTCCTGCTTCTGCAAGGGCTACAGTAACTTAAATAGAAGAGAAGTGTATCACCAAAGGAAAAAAAACAATTTTTAAAAAACATTTTGGAACAAATAAAAATGATGGTGATGCAAGCTTGGATCCTTTCAGATCCAAGTCAGTGGTTGAAATCTAGTTAGTAGTGACTGAAAAACAAAAGCTGTTTTGTGGCCCATATGAAATGAGCTGATGTCTCCGTGACAAAAAAATGTTCTCAGGAGTGGACTTCGCTAGCAGGAATGGACTCCGCTGCTGGCAGTCTCAGTAAAGAGACCAGAGACCGCACAGGCATAAAAATCAAATCAGCCTCTTGCCTTCTGGTGCAAGTTTCCTCCAGTTCAGTGGGGAGGGGTGAGAGGAGGAAGAGATTTGTGCGTTCATTTGATATGTCAATGCGGGGCCGCCACAGCTGCAGCCCTTCCTCGGCGCTGATCACAAGCGGAAGAAAGGAGATCAGCTGCACATCAGACCATACTCTCCTCATCTGTTGCTCAGTACTGAATGAAAATTTGAACCATGTGCTTTGAATTTCTTTATTCAGCACTAAAGTGAAGGAGGGGGTGGAGGATGTGGTCCAGTGCACATCTGTTCTCCTTTTTTTCCCTCTGTTTTAATCACATTGTGCCACTGCTGGGGTGGAGGGGATAGAAAGCTGAGCTCTTGCTCCCTGTGATCATGTGTTTGCAGCACATTGAGATCAGGCACTGCATAGTTAGTTACACTGGAACATTACGTTTTCCAAATGTTTAGATCATATGTTTGATTATAATGTTTTATGTATTGCACACTAGCAGGAACAGAGATTCTCTTATGTTAGCTAAGTTTTAGTCAGGGGTCTTGGTGAAATCCATTAGCAGATAGAGGCAGAGGATGAGGGCAAACTTTATCCCTGTGTCATTCTGTAGTACAGCCACATGGGAAGAGTGCCATTCTGACAAAGTACACCCTCCCTGCTAATGACTCTGGAGATTCTATCATGTCTCCAGATGAGTTTTAGTAGCCTCTAACAGCATGCTAACATTGGGGCTGTATAATTGTACAGGTTAGTAGTTAAATCTATTCCCAAATACTGAAATGATCTCACAACCCACTTTAATGGAAAGGAGTCCCCCCCACTTTTGCCTCAGTGCCTCAGGAGGGCCTCTGACTTTGTAAGGTTTGACTTAAATCCCAAAAAGTCTCCTTGGAGAAAGTCTTTGCTGAGTTGAGCCTGGTAAGCATAGCCCAGGTGTATAGGATCCACGTGTTATGGAATTTTTCATAGAAAATAATCTATTCAATTTGTCTTGCTGTGCTATTCTTTAAT
This sequence comes from Microcaecilia unicolor, assembly GCF_901765095.1. NCBI lineage: Eukaryota > Metazoa > Chordata > Amphibia > Gymnophiona > Siphonopidae > Microcaecilia > Microcaecilia unicolor. The sequence goes on from NC_044031.1 coordinate 234,906,040, forward strand.
TACAAAAATAACTTAAGGATGGGCATTTGTTAGTGCACATTCAGTTCACTTGGATGCCTAAAATGTTTTGTGCATGCAAATCAATTGTAAATATGTATTTCTATGAAGTAATGCAAGTACAATTGATTTGTATGCATAAAAAAATTCTAGCACGCATATCATTTGAACATTAAAAACAAATGTGTGAAATGAACCAATAAAAATTCATGACAGTTGGAAATTATTTAGAAAATATGAAAATGAACCAAATTTATTTCAGCCACGCACATCCTTGCAACTTAACTTACACTGCTTTTCCTAATGTGAATTGTTGTTCCCAATAATTTTAGCAGTTAATTACTTTGTTTAACTAAAATACATACTATATAACATATTATTACAGAATATATTTCTTTTCCTTGCTGTTTATGTCACTGTTGCCGGAATTCTGTTTCAAAAAATTCAAATTCTGTGCAAAAAATATGAAATTCTGCAAGTTTCTTTCAACAATATTTTGCACCCACAGCCATCTACCTTTGTTCCCAGCCCTCCTCTCCCTGCACTCACACTTCATCCATCTTACAGCCCCCCTCCCTTCTATAGATATCATCCATATTTATTTTTTCTAGCCTTCCCTCCCCCCTTCACCCACACTTCACTTCACCCATCTTACAGCCCCTCTACCTGTACAGATATCATCCATATTGATTTTTTCTAGCCCTCTCTCCCCCTGCACTCACACATCATCCATTTTACGGCCCCCTCCCTGTACAAATACCATCCATATTCATTTTCCAGCCCTCCCTCCCCTTCACCCTCATTTCATGCATCTTACAGCCCCCTCCCTGTACAGATACCATCCATATTTACTTTTCCAGCCCTCCCCCCGAACCCACACTTCACCCACTTTACAGCCCCCCTCCTCCCTCCCTGTATACAGATACCAATCATCTTTTTTCAGCCCCCCACCCCTGCTTTCACTGATCCAGTGCAGTAAGAGCTGCAGAGGCACATATCGGGAGTTACCTCTTAGGGCAGGAAAGAACCCCACTCTTATCTGTCTGCTGCACCGTTCTTGCGTATACCACAAATTCTGTGCTGCGCAGTCATGCAGAATTCCACCAGGAATATAGTGTGCATAATACAGAGAATGTACAAGTTATTGATGCTACTCATGCAGTTAAATCGTCTTGCACTATTTTTTTTATCTTTATAATGTTTATAGTAAAGTGACTTTTATTTTCCTTTTAATAGGATTCCATTACAGAAGAAGCTGTGGAGTTACTTGAGCCTTATTTGGACATGGAAGACTATAATTTGGAATCCGCCAAAAAAGTATGTGGGAATGTGGCTGGACTATGCTCATGGACACAAGCTATGGCATACTTCTTTGGTATTAATAAAGAAGTACTTCCTCTCAAGGTAAGTAATACTTTGGAATGATTTAGTTTTTGGTAACTATTCCTATTTAACACTGTGTGTCTTTTGGTGGTGAGATATAAGGAAGTTTGCTCCTCATGATTTGAGTTTTTACAGTGCTGCACTTAGGGAAGTGCACAAGGTAAACATTTTCTGTTCATTTTCAGATTGTTTGCTCTTGCTTTCTGATTTTGGACTTTCATCTATTATTTTCACATATTTGTTTTAAGAAGATTTTTTTTAACAAACAATAGAATATGGGGTCTTTTTACTAAGGTGCACTGAAAAATCGCCTGCGCTGTTCTAGATGTGTATATTGGACGTGCGCAGGTCCATTTTTAAGCGCGCCTGCAAAAAAGGTCTTTTTTGGGCCGAAAATGGACATGCGGCAAAATGAAAATCGGTGTGTGTTCATTTGGGGACTGAGACCTTATCGCCACCCATTCACTTAACGGTAAGGTCTCACACGTTAACTGGATGGTAATCAGCGCACATACAGTGCTGATTACTGCCAGGTTAGTGCCGTGTGCTGGAAAATATATTTTCTGGTGCGAGTACTGGACGTGCATAAAAAAATGAAATTACCACCCGGGCCACGTGGTAGCCGGGCAGTAGTTCTGAATTGGCATGCGTTGGGTGCACGTGGAGGGGCATAATGGAACAGAAACGCCTATCTCCATGGGCGTTAATCTCCGAGAACGGGTCCGTGAAGGGGCGGACCGAACCGTATTATCGATAAAAAATAGACGCCCATGTTTTATTCGCCAATGTGTGAGCTGGGCGTTTTTGCTTTTCAGCGATAATGGAAAAGGAAAGTGCCCAGCTCAAAAACGAATAAATCCAAGGCATTTGTTCGTGGGAGGGGCCAGGATTCGTAGTGCACTGGTCCCCCTCACATGCCAGGACACCAACCGGGCACCCTAGGGGGCACTTTTACAAAAACAAAAAAACAGGTAAAAGAGCTCCCAGGTGCATAGCACCCTTCCATTGTGTGTTGAGCCCCCCAAATCCCCCTCAAAACCCACTGCCCACAAGTCTACACCATTACTATAGCCCTAAGGGGTGAAGAGGGGCACCTACATGTGGGTACAGTGGGTTTGGGGGGGTTGGACGACTAATAAGCATTAAGCAGCACAATTGTAACAGGTAGGGGGGATGGGCCTGGGTCCACCTGCCTGACGTCCACTGCACCCCCTAACAACTGCTCCAGGGACCTGCATACTGCTGCCTGGGAGGAGGGTATGACATTTGAGGGTGAAAATAAAAAGTTGTGAAACATCATTTTTTTGTGGTGGGAGGGGGTTAGTGACCACTGGGGGAGTCAGGGGAGGTCATCCCCGATTCCCTCTGGGGGTAATCTGGTCATTTAGGGCACTTTTTGGGGCCTTATTCGTGAAAAAACAGGGTCCAGGAAAAGTGCCCTAAATTCTAGCTACAAACGCATCCATTATCGGCGAAGGGCGCCCATCTCTGTTCGGGTGATAACCACGCCCCAGTTCCGCCTTTGACACGCCTTCGACACGCCCCCGTCCACTTTGTCCGCATCCGCGACGGAGTGCAGTTGAAAGCGTCCCAAATTCGGCTTTTGATTATACCGCGTTATTCGTTTTTGTAAGATAAACGCCCATCTCCCGATTTAGGTCGGAACTTGGGCGTTTTTCTCGTTCGATTATAAGCTGGATAGGCACCTTTGTGGCTTAGTAAAGGGGCCCCTTAATACATAATAATTGACTGTGTATCAGATTAATGTGCGGTACATTGATTAAGGGGGAATTCAAGTGGCGTTAGGGCCATAATGCACATTATTTGGCCCTTAACACACGTTATTTTGTTCAAATGCCATTTGACTAAAAATACCACGGCGATATTTAAGTTGCTGTGCATTAGTAATGAGATGCAAAATATGCAAATGCATGTTTTGCATGTCATTACTGACCAAATACCCTAATGCATCACAAGTCACAATAGGGCCCCAAAACCACGGTAAAATAACCCCATCTTTTTGCTGGGGTTATTTTACTGTCCAGGAGTATTGGGCCTCAAAACAGAACCCCAATGTTCTCTCAAGACTTCTACCCCCCACCCCACTCAAGCACCCCCCTCAGAGTTGAATCCCTCCACTCCACCTCTCCCACCTTAAAGGTTGCATTGGTGGTCCAGGGTGGGGATCCTCCATGGATCTGGGAGTCTTTTGATGTCTGGAGGCCCTTTGGGGTCCAGGGGGGCTCTTTGGACAGGAGCAATGCTCAGTCGTTCCTGCTCTGTCCTGCACTACCTTCATACTGGCACCCCTAGCAGTAGTCTTGCGTGGCTACCGCTATGGATCATATATTCCATATAAGAAAATATTTCCTTATAAGGGATATGACCCTCTAGTGGTAGTAGCGCAAGACTACCACTAGGGACACCATTTTGAAGGTGGTGCAGGACAGGGCAGGAGCAACTGGGCATCGCTCCTGCCCAAAGATCCCCCCTCCAGACCCCGGAAAACCCCCACCCTGGACCACCAATGCAACCTTTCAGTTGGGAGAAGGGGTGTTCGGAGCGTCAACTCTGGAGGGGGAGTGCTTGGATGGGGGGGCCTGAAGTCTGGGGGGACCCTGAGCTAGTGACCCTAGAGTATCAGGCCGCTATTTTGTGGCCTGATACTCCCAGGCTATGGGAATAACACTACTTGCGAGGTGGCTCTCAAGCAGCATTATTCCTCTAAGGCAGGATTCAGCAACCAGCGATACCAGGATCCTGCAATTTGCTGAATCAAGGTAATCAAGGTGCAGTAAAGGGCAGTCTTTTATTGCACCTTGATAAATCCCCCCTTACTGTGCACTATTTTTTTTAAAGTGCTGTAAGAACCAAGGGGTCAATATTCAGTGCAAATTAAGTTTGTTTATTCAAAGTATTGATCTACTTCAGTTCAAAAATTCATCAAAACAATGTACAATAATAGAGAAAGAAGAGAAAATGGAAGTGTAAAGAAATGCTGCACTGTGGATTCTATCGACAGTTTATTTTATTTATTTATTGGGATTTATTAACCACCTTTGTGAAGAGATTCACCCAAGGCAGTGTACAGCAGGTCCAGAACCACCCAAGCTAGTCCTCAAGTACTTGCTGAGTGAGGCCCCTGCCTGGTTAAATCACACTGGGTGGTCCAATTGCTAGTATTCAGTGGCTCTTAACTAATGAGTGCAGCTGAGTATTAGCTCTGATTACCATGGCATTCACCAGTTAATGCTGGGGTGGGCCCAGACATTATCCAGGTACTGCTGATATTAATTGCCAGTGCCTGGATAATTTTTCAGGCAAGTAGGACTGCATAACAAGCAGTCATAACTATGCCTGTCTAGTTACTTAAGTACCAACACTGAAGGGCGTAGTTATCAATGTGGGCTACCATTAAGATATGTTTTTGTACAACTAAAGGGGGACGTTATCAACATGGGCTAGCATTAAGATATGTTATTTTACCGCTAAGGGGGGGAAGTTTCCAGTGTTGGCTACTGTTAAGATGTGTTATTTTACCTTTAACTTGTGCTCTTTTAGTAAAAGGTCCCATTCTATGCAGTGAGACCTAGTTATTAATAACTATGGTTAACAATAAAGTAACAATGAAAAGAAGCACAAAAGGGCCTCCAGAACTGGAACAATGGCACAGTCTTTATTGTAAATGACCAGACAAGGGCCGTGTTTTGGCGCTCAACTGAGTCTGCCTCCGGGGTCTGGAACACATACAAAAAACAATTTTAGCAAACATGATAAAATCATATTAAAAAAACAATTATAAATTCAACATCAAAAAAATCAAAAGGACATATATTTGTGAATTAAAATTTAAAATATGAAATATAAATGTTCAACTTGAAAAAGTAGTACTTTGATTAGGATATTATCACAAAAGAATTGTGAAGGAGGTGACCATGTACATGTAATAATGGTTGGTGAAATATATAAGTGCATATTGGTGTCAACATGCTAGGATCAAAATGTATTCATAAAAATATGAAAGTGAGAAAAGGGACCATGCATATGTGATAATGATGTGAGATACATATATCAATAAATATGTGATACCATTAAGTATGATAAATACGTCCAACGTGTAAAAAAGGTGATATAGATCGTGTCCATCACTTAGTGCCTAAATTTGTATTGTGAGAGTGTGTCCATATTCCTTCCCTTTCTTTTGCTTATATCCAAGTCTATCGGTATGTGAAATGTGCATAGTACATATAGAATGAAAGTACTCATTCTTGGTGAGTGATTATGATTTGAGTAGAAGGAGAGGAAATGGGAGAAAAAATAAAAAGGGGACAACGTGTTGGAATCTGTATATCTTATCAAAGTGGATGTTTCTATTGGTTTCAAAATGAATGTACCAAAGGAACCGCTGAAGGGAAAAGAATATATTTATATGTATACTAGATGACTATTAACGTCATTACTATATGAAAATGAGTAAAGGATAACCACTATCATACTGCATACATAACAATAAAGTAACACATCTTAATAGTAGTCCACATTGGTACCTTCCCCCCTAAATATCAGCTGGGCCCAGATAATTTCCAGTGGGCATACAAAGACCCAGATATTCATGTCTAATTAAGCCTGTGGTAGTCAGCTTTAAAAAAAAAAACGTTGACTGCCACGGATTGAATAATACCTCACAAATGTCCATTAATGAATGCAATTCTTGACTACACTTATCTTAAACTGCTCCAATTTACAGATAACCACATGGCTAATCCAACTGTTTTAACTAAAGGTGGTATATCAAGCAAATAAATGAAAGTTAAACTAAACTAATCTGAAGGGTAAGTCAAGGTCATCTCAGAAGCAGGGGTAGGCAAAATAGAAAAGCTGGGACTGAAGGAGCCTTTGTGGTTAAACCGGAGGGAGCCTCAGTGAAAAGGCCAAGATTTATCACAAAACATTAGAAGAATTAAAAGAAACTTTTCACTGGCTCTCCAGAAGTGTGTGTGATATGTGCTAATGTATGGATGAATCAGGTTTTTCATGCAAAAAAGGTGATAAAATTGTGAAATGTGGTTTTAGATGGCCTAGGAGTGATTGCAGGCAGCAGTTTTTCATGTGAAGTGTGTGAAATGCATATCATTATTTATTATGTGAGCTAAGAAAGGTTCATCAAATACCATCTGTAGTAATGTAAATTATGGTACCCATAAAAATAATTTATAAAAAATGAACAAAAATGTCATTGAGGAAATAATTCTGCCTTCATTTCTAAGGCTTTTGTTTTAAATTTACTTATTACTTAAGTAATAAAAATTCTCATGGACGAAATACCCTAGAGAATTACAATCTACCTCTGAAGCACAGACATTGATTCCAAAAAAAAACTGCTGGACCAAGGTTATTGTTTCCATTTTATAAATTTAAAGTTTTAATGCTTTTTTCAACCTAGCCCTCAGAATATACCCAGGCAATAGGGTTTTCATGATATCCACAATGAAAATGTATTAGATTGATTTGCATACAGTGGGAGCAGTACATGCAAATATATCTCATGTATATTTATTTTTTTATTTAAAACATTTCTTATGTGTACTTTTAACAGTCAAGGTGGGGTACAATATACATATATAATACTTAAAAATAGTAACAACTGTGGATATCCTGAAACTTGACTGGCCAGGTGAGTCCTGAGAATTGGAGTTGAGAACCCTTATACAGAAGGAATAATTTTGCATTACCAAAGCCACCATCCGAGGAACCTACGAAACAGCATTCCTGTAAGTCAGTTCCTTAGAATTCAGAAACTCTGTTCACAACATAATACATTTGTAGAGCAAGCAAGTGAAATGTCCATGCAATTCAGGCAGCGAGGGCACCCACCCAGGGTTATTTTGTAAGGCTTATAAAAGAGCTTTTAATGTGCAACATCAATGGCTATTACAGCCAACTGTTAGGGAACAACAAATTAGAATTACTTGTAGATTACCATATGCTCAGTCAAGCAAGTGCAAGATTTGATAAGAAAACATTGGCATATTTTGTCAATTCATGCTCAGTTCCAACAACCTGAACGATTCGTTTATACTAGAGGTAATAATTTTGGGGAAATTTTATCCGTTTGTAGACAACGGAAGTTACCTAGGGTACATCAAATGGGACATTATAAATGTAATATCTGTAGTTATTGTCAATATGCGTGGGAAACTCAGTCAGTGGAAATTCCCCATACAAATGGTAAAAGATTCCCATTATTACAATATACTGATTGCAATTCACAAGTCATTTATGGAATAAAATGCCCTTGCAATCTTTGGTATATCAGCCAAACTAGAAGAAAGATCAATTATAGGATAGCACAACATTTAAGTAATTTGAGAGTTCAACGATTAGAACTGGACTACAGCACAGCATCAGAATGTACGAGTGACAGTGGAAAGTAGCTTTAATTATAAGAGGTATAATTGGATTGGGAAAAACATGTATTTTATTGTTTAATATAGAGATGGTTCTCTTCTTCCTTTGAGATATGCATAATTTCCTATTGCAAATCTCCTACTGATCAATTTGCTGAAGTGGCTTCATGTGCTGGCCACTGCACAAGTAAACAGGACTTTTCTGCTCGTGTAGTTGCTGATTGTTATCAGGCATCAGTGGGCTGTTAACCAACATGACGGCAGATGCACCCTACTTCTGACAGGTGTGTCTGTGTCTACTGGCTCAGGATTCTCACTGCTGTTGTTCCCTGCAGTTCCGGTGCTTTCTGGGCTTAGGGTTCTATTGGAGCAGGAGGGCATGCTTGACTTTTGTTGAGCTGTGTGTGTGCTGTCCTTGTGAAGCTAGCTGCTGAGCCACTTGCAGTCCCATGCAATTGTGGCAATAGAGAGTTCCATCAATGTCCATTAGATATGAGTGTGGTGCGACCTTTTCCACACAGGTACCCAACCAGCAATGATTCGTGCACTCTCCAGGCAGTGGTTTCATGCGTACTGATTCCCCAATATTTAATTCATGCAAATCTCTTGCAGATATGTCATAGTGACTTAAAATCATGCCTATTGTGGTGAAGTTTTCGAGAAACAATTTGTATGTTTATGTTTATTAGATTCTTGATATGACACCTTTCTGTGGTACGACCTGAGTGATTTATATATTACATACAGGTACAATAGATATCACAAAGTAACTTTCTGGCTATTGACAGAGATGCCTTCGATCTCCTTGGCATCAGGTGCTCTGCTGGGCTACCATCCATGCTGTCTTTTGGTGTGTTCTTCCAATGCAGTGAAGCTTTCCATTGGTCTTCACCATCCCTTGTCACTTTCTTGCATAGGTTCATCTCTGTCTTCACAGAAGATTCAGCTTTGCCAGTAGCTTGTAGGTACCTTGATGTTGTAGTAACATTTTCAACTCCCCCACTCAGCAGAAAACTTTTCAAAATGTATGAAATAAAATTGAGGGTCATTATCTGAGATCATTCGATTGGGTTGGCTATAACGTGCAAACCGTGCTTTGCAACACTTGATAGTGGCTTCAGTAGACTTGTTTGGGACCAGTTCATTTTCCCAGAAGTCTGAATAAGGATCCAGTATCAACAGGAACTCTTTCCCAGCAAAGTTAAATAAGCCCATTCTGACAGTCTGTCAAGGCTGCACTTGTATGGCATGTGGTACCATTGTTTCCTTCTGCTGCTCACTGGCTTATTCATTGGAGATGGAACAAGTACTCACAAAGTCTTTCATCTCACCTTGCATGTTAGGTCAGTAAAGGGTATCACAGGCCAGCCAGTAACATGTTTCACCAGCTTGAATGTGACATCTACGGTCACAGCGATGTGGGTATGATAACGCTAAACTCTTTGTATAAAATGCCATCTTGTATGCTGATTTCTTCCCTGAAAGACCAGTGTTCCCTAATTTCAGCTGATGTTTCCTCCTTTGAGTCTGGCCATCTGTAGGGAGGTATACAGCCTAAGGAGACAATTTATATCTTATCTGTCTCAGGTTTGGATTATTGGTTGGTAATAAGAAGGCTGAGCAAAATTATGAAACATATAACGATTTATTGGAACATGATATCTGGCAAGGTTTCTCTTAGCTTCAGATGTATAGTAGCTAATAATTCTTTTCTACTACAAATCAATTTCCTGGTCTGATGGGTGCTTCTGGAACTAAGGAAACTTTATCTATCTAACCCCTGACCTCTAGGAGCATAAAAAACCATACAAGCTTTTCATAGCAGATGAGGCAGACAAGGCAGCTCCAGAGTCAGGCAGTCTTCTGTTCCATGATGGGGTGGTAGTTTCTCCTGACACAGGCTCTGGCAGATATTCAGTCAGTGAGCTATGAGTCAGTCACAGAGACTACAAAGGTAAACAGGGTTCAGACGAGAGAATTCCAAAGTTCAATAAAGCCAATAAACCTTCCGAGTATTGCTTTGGAAGGTAGTATGACAACAGTATGCCTACAGGTCATGGGTACCTGTGGAACAAAGTTGACAAAAAGCATAGTTTTGTCTCAGCTTATAGTTACTAGTTTCACTGATCAGTTCTGTGTGCAAACCTCTAAGCACTGGAAACAGTCTCGCTGATTGGAGAAGTCAGAGCTCACTGACATTGGCAGAGCCAATCATACATTTGTTATCTTGTGGCAGTGAGATAATCCATATCCTCAGTGGTGAGAGATGAAAGGCAGATGAGGAATGCAGTGGTATGAGGGCTGCTGAAGATGATGGCAACCCTGTTGCTTCTCAAATTTTTCCAAGCTAAATTTGAAGCTGAGAAAGTCCCTAGCATCTTGTTTACAGCAAATCCACAGTAAAGACCAAAGAAAAATATCTGTATTCATTTTTCAGCAGAATGAAAAAGAAGTATGTAGAATCACCAATCTGTATACCTGAGGTTGATACACAGCTGTGCATAGGTGGACCAGACCTCTCTCATTAACTGTTATGAACTTGATCCATAGTGCCTTGCAACAGCATCTATGATGGTTTGTTTAGGCTTCATATGTATACAAAAGGTTAGAACAGGCTGTATCCCCTACATATCCAGCCAGGACTACAGACTTCGGTATTTGTAAGCTCTCCTCTCATTCGGTGTGCTGTGTGATCTGATTCAGCCTCCGGTCAGTGATATTCAGATAATCTATTTGGTTGATTTGTATAATGTTCATTAAAATTTTCTATACCACATTATCTGATACATAGGTCAAGGCAGTGTACAATCTAAAAATAGATAGTTGAAAAGAACATAATAAAATTGGATGAAAAAGAAGCAGTTTCATTCATATCTTACACACAAGTTAATAAAAGAAATAAAAAACACCAGAGCAAAAATATCAAACCAATTTCATACCTGCAGGGTGGTAAACCACCATTAGGAGGATCACCAGATGTGTTTTCCAAAGGGACCGAATACAGGGAAAAGTGGAAAGTAGACCACAAAACTTCCGAGACTGGGACTGTTAAATCAGAAACTGCTAATGTTTTATTGATGACTCGACACAGATGTGTGTTTCGGCCACAGGCCTTCCTCAGGAGTCTCAATGGTATATAAATATGCATTGGGAAAAAAGCAAAACGGTCTTGAAAAAGACCTTTTTGAAGTCTTTAGGTCAAAAACGCAACAGCGTGTCACGTAGTGCAGTGGGCAGTGTCAATGTCTGTCTGATTTTGTGGGACTTCGTTGTCCATCCACCTAGGTGGATTTTTCTTCCTTGCTTTTTTCCAAAGGGACCTACATTTTCTATAAGGCAATTCTGAACAAAGACACAATGGAAGATGATTCCATAATACCAGATCAAGGAAAAAGTGTAGACTCGTATCGTGCAATGTCAGTTTGTTCTTGTTGCACCTGACAAACTACAAGGTGTTTAGTACCAGCACTGGACGGCTAATGGTTATCTACAGTGGCTTTGCTGAGTGTGTCACTAATAAGCATCTAAGGGCCCATTTTATGAATAACAAGGTTGTAATGTTGCAACATCAACCATTTGCTCTTAAGTTACTTGGGTGCATACAATAGGGGCTTTCTAAAGATTGCTGTCAGAGGTTATGGTCAGTTTCTGCTATAATTATGTGTCAGAGAGGTAATGATGAAAGCACTAGCTGGGGTAGATGCTCTGGATGAATAAGCCACTGGCTGACCCTCTTGCATTAAGCAGCAGCCAAGCCCATTTTTGTTAGTCACTCTGTATCCGATGATAGTACCTCAACACAGGAGCAGCAGTGACTGGGCTTTCCTGCACTGACTAGTCATGCTTTGAAAGCCAGTGCCAAACTGCATCTTTATCCAGAAGTCTTCTTAAGGGTTCACATATGTCAGACACATGTGGCATGAATTTCACTAGGTAAGTTACAAACCAGATGAAGCACTGCACTGATTTTACATCTGCAGGCAGTGGCATTTCCTGTATGGCTTTAATCTTCTCTGGGTCTGCTTTCAGGACCTCTGAAGACAAGATATTTCCATGGAAGTGGACCTCCTTTACCTTGAATTGTAACTTCTCGTACTGAGTTGTAGCTTCACTTTCCTGGTGTAATCTATTACGCCTAAGAGCTTATTATCATGGCCATGCTCTGCTTCCACATCAGAATCACCACAGCTGATAATGAGGATGTCATCTACTATTGTCACGGTTGTGCCCCTGTTTCATGCTCTCACTCAACTCGCCACTTGGTGGTCAGACCTGGTGGCTGCAATGGATTGTCTGTTTGTTGTTTCCCATGTTCCAGAAGTCATGCTGGTTCGGTCCGGATCTTCCAGACTGTCTTGGGATTTTTGGAACTTAGCAGCACCCTTACCTGGTGAAGTCCCTTGTATGTTGCCTTTATTAAGCACCTGGGAACTTTCAGGCTTTGCCTTGGCAACAGAGGTCTTTAGTTGTGTTCTTGTCCTTGTTGGTCTGTTGCTGTTCCTGCCCTGATTGCTTGCTTTGCCGGTTTTGACCTTGCTTGTGTTCCTGGATTATTCTATAGTTTGCTGCCTGCCAAGACCCTGCGTGTTTCCTGGTTTATTCTACAGTTTGCTGCCTGCCCAAGTCCCTGCTTGATTCCTAGTTTTCTACTGATTGCCACCAGCCTATAGACTCTGTTTGGTTCCTGGTTTCCCTGCTGCTTGCTGCCTGCCGGTAAGACTCTGCTTGATTCATGAACTATTCTCCTGCTGCTGCTTAGTGCTTCTGTTCCAGTCCAGCTGCTCCAGTCCGGCCTGCGCCTGTCTGTCTGTGGTCTGCCTTGCCTCCTGTTTGGGTGATTTGCCTGCCGCTGCCGCTCCTCGGCAGTGGTCCAAGGACTCACAAACCCTGTGCTTCCATGAGAAGCCTGACAGCTATCGACTCAATGCCACTGAGCCCAACCCAAATTTAATGTTGCTTCCACTGATATACTTCTGATGTTGCAGAGGCTCCAAATGGTAGTTTCAGCCATCTTTCCCTGCCCCATGGGGTCCAGAATGTAGTCATGAGACTGTTTTTCTCATTTAACTTACATTGCAAAAATTCATCTTGTGCATCAAATATAAACAAGTGAACTTTGGGCAGCTTGTATAAAACATCTTTGAGTATTGGCATGATACAGTGAGGTCTCTACAGTGCAAATATTAGAAACTTTGGATAAACACAAATTCTCAGTTTTTTTTACTACTATTGTTGGTCCAACTAGTTGGTTCAGTAGCATGTGTAATATGACCATATGTGTCATACTTTTCTAACTGGGTTTTTACTTCTAGCTTTATGGCAACTAGAACACTGCATGGAACACATGTACTGACTTATTTACTCTTATTTATTTCTACATTTGACATACTGTAAACTAGATCCTTTGGGCTATATAATCCAAGGCTGTACTGGTAGCGTTTGCTGTCACCAGGAATCTCCTCCAGGATCAGATGTCCTTCTCTGTCCTCTCCTCCAGATCTGCACTTCACTGAGCTGCACCCTCTGGCCTGTTCCCTGTTCCTGCTCATGAGCTGGGCTCCCCTTGCCCACCCAGAGCACTCCTCTCAAACAGTTACTTCCTTTGGCTGACTATAACTCCTCCTTAACTCAGCCTTAGGTTATCCGGCATTTCCAGGATACCCCCTCTTCTCATGGATCCTGGCGGGGGTGAAGGAAACCAAAGACTTCGTGCACTCCCAATTCGTAACATTTATTAACTCTTAATTCCTCCCACATTGCCACTCAATAACAGGAAATGTTTTCCTCTGCTACTTATCCATGAACTCACTCCAATGAAAGGAGAATTTAATTTTACTTCCAATCTTTATTTAACACCAGGCTTCCCAAGGCAGATTACAACAACAGTTAAGATGAACCCATCAGTGCACAGGATATTCTCTTTGAAATTTGGCCACATATTACTGTATTATATAGAACAATGTAGAAAAATGAGCACAAAATCTAGCCTTTATTTGTGCTGTTTCCACTAGCTACAATAATTTTTGAATCTGTTTTAGTGATATTCAATTTTTATTTAATGATATTTATATCTACATATGGGAAGCTTTCAAATAAATAAAAAAACTGTCAAATAAGTTAAAAAAAATCTTTTGTCCACCTCCTTTTAAGGCACTGCCTATGCAACTGGAACAGCTTTTGACTTTGTACAGATGGACCACGCATAAGCAGTCCATTATTTCTAATGATCTTTTATTATAGCATTTGCTATTGTTTTGGGTGTACTTGTAACTCTGCCTACTGTCAGCAAGCTATGCCTACTGGCTTCAACCCATATAATGGGCTACATAGCCTCATACCATCTCCTGTTCTCAATCTAACCTCCTTGAGCTTGCATTAGTATAAATTAACATCTGTAAGAAACACTTCCTGCCCCTTGACTGACAAGGAAGCCCTGCCCTTTTACACCATACTATCCAGAGCTCTTAGGAGCAAGGATTCCATGTTCTCCCTTTACATTATAGAAAAGACGCTTTTGGGGCCTTTCCTAAATACAGAGGGCTGGATTTCATATATGGCATCTAAAATGTAGGTGCATCAGAATAATGCATATAGCACTATTCTATAACTACATCTACAGTAAGACACTGAGGGAGCGCAAGTACATTTAGGCACAGCCATTTATGCCACTTAAAACCTGGTATAAATGTCTGTGCCTAAATGTACATGTGTTCCCCTGAATTCTGTAACAACACACATAATTTTGATTGATGCCTCTGACACACCTACACTCCTCCCATGGCCGCACCCCCTTATCAGCTATGCCTGTTGGAATTTATGCATGCCTCTTTTTAGAATACACCTAAAAAGCACACTGTAAATTCCAGTTATTGCTAATTAGTGATGATAATTGGTTGTTATTGACCAATTGCCATGACTGATTGGCTCGTTACTCAATTGAGTAGTGTGCGTAAATTGGCTGTGCACACAATTTAACACTCGCTGCTCACCATGCCTTGTATAGAATCTGGCTCAGAATCAGCAAAGTAAAAAGGAAGTATGTAGAGTTGAAGTTTGGGTTGATCTCACTGTTTCAAGTCTTACTTGAAACTGTAAAATCAACCTGAACTTGCAGCACTGCGTGACTCAAGCTTGCAGTAAGTCATGGTGGGGAGGCAGGAATCCTGCTTTTTTTTTCTGCAGCTGAAGCCAGGTGAGGGGAAAGAAACTGGTGAAGGCTGGAGAGAGGGGGGTTACATGATGAGAGAGACTAGGTGAAGGCTAGTGGGGGGGTTGCATGAGTGAGAAAGACTAGGTGAAGGCTGGGGATTGCATGAGTGAGAAAGACTAGGTGAAGGCTGGTGGTGGGGGGAAGGGTTACCTGAGTGAGAGGGAGAGACTGGGTGAAGGCTGGGGAGGAGACAATGCACCATCATATTTTGCCACTATTTGACAAAACATGGCCCCGATAGAAAAAGATTAGACTGGCCTGCTGTAGGGCAACTAGAACTTTTTTATTGACATCCGGCCAGAAAATTGCTGGATTAGTCAAGGAATACTTTTAGCTTCTAAGTATCTTGCTAAAGGGTGAGAATGAGTTATTCATAAATTATTTTGTGTAGTTCATGCAGAATTAATAACTGTCTTTGTACATCTACCCCTTTCTCTGGAACCCAATAAGGGTATTGTGTCATAACCTGTTTCTTCACCAAGTATCCTTCTTTTAGAATCACTTGTTCAAACATCTCTTTTTACTGCTTGTCTTTAAAATCTGAATGCCTTTCCAGAATTTCCTCATTTACTTTTTCTAGATTAGTGTGCTCTTCTTAGAACCCTTTCAGTATTGGTCTTCCTATCTTGCTAACTCCCAAAAAAGTGGATCCATGTAAAATACTTCTGATACAAGAGTGATTACTTACCTGTAATTGTTCTTCTAAGGCAATTCTTTGGATTCGCTCAAACCACCCACTTTTCTTGGAGGAGTTGCATAATCTGTCTACTTCTGGCTTCAGCTGTAATGAGTTGCTGGCAATTGGTAATTGCCTGGCAACTGGTGTCAAAATTCCATTTTAGGAGACTAGATTACATGATCCATAAGTGTGAAGCAATGCATTATACTACCTTTGGAGAATAATCATTATAAGTAAGTAATTGCACTTTTTGGAAATGTATTTCAGGCAAATTTGGCATTGCAAGGGGTCAAGCTAGCAGTTGCCCAAGATGAACTGAACAAGGCACAGAGCCAGCTGGATGCAAAGCAGAAGGAGCTGGATGATGTACAAGCCATGTATGACACAGCCATGAGAGAAAAACAAGCTCTGCTGGATGATGCTGAGGCTTGCCGGCGGAAAATGGTCAACGCAACAGCCTTGATTGAAGGATTAGGTGGAGAAAAGGTAATATGGAAATTCATTCAGCCAGGAGATGATTGTGAGCTGAGCTCTGCTCTTGAACAAGTGCCTCCTTAATTTCCAGTTTTTATGTAAGCAAATGTGCAAAATTAGAATTCCGGAGAGTTTAAGATTTTTTGTAACTTATGTTCATAGGTGGGTATGAAAACTGAGCTAGGCCCCGCTGTGCCTTCTAGAGGCTATCTGTTAATGCTGTAGGCTGTGATAGTTAAGTTTCTACCTCTAGCAGAAAGTTCAAGTTTAAAACTTTGGGGGGAAAAGCTTTTACACTATGAAAACTAGTTAATACAGTTTGCTTTTCTAAATTCAAATTGTGTTTATTAATAAACCTACAATTTCTCTTTGATCCCAAGTCTTTAAATCACCAAAGCACAGAGCAAAATAATTTTCACTTACCCAGAGAAATGTCCTCTCAGAATGTGTGGGGAGAAAGAAACCTCAGAAGTCAAGGGCAACACTTAGAGATTTCTCAATGTGTTGTTCTGCAATTTGACTTCATTATATTTCATTGGTCAAAAAACTCCCCATTATTTTGTGCAAAAAAGTGACTCAATAAAAACCTTTGAAACTGTTAGATAAAAGACCATTAAAGATAAGTGCTCATTTTGAATCCTGTTAATTACATTGAAATGTTGGATCTGACAGTAAAAAGGATTTTTATTGAGAATGATTTGTAACATTTTTAAAGAATTTTTGCTATCACGTGTGGAGGGGCATTTTTGATATTTTGTTCAAATGGCGAAATAAACATTTAATGGAAAATATTTAAAAATGCAAGTCCATAATGGAAGGAATAAACAAATGTGTTCCGATATTTGAAAATACACACAAAAGAAAGAGGATGCACTGCAAACATCATAGACGTTCTGAGATAAACATCTCCACAATCGGAAATACATTACGCAAAACGCTACAGTGGTACTGGTTCCTTTGTCAAAAAAACATCTGCGGCAATGCAGCACATCCTCTCCGTATGCAAAACGTGCATATATACATATCTCTTGCACATGGAGGAATGTTCCTCAGTATGGACAGTCATGTCTCTCTGAAGGGAGCCTAATTTCAGTGTGCCAGAGCTCCTGGTCCTCTTGTGCCTCAGACACAGGAGAGAAATTTTCAAGCACCACCACCACCTGCCACCCCACAATGTTTCCTCAGGCTATGTGAGGAGCACTGCACATGTTTTAAACAAAAATAATGTATGACACCAGGAAAACCAATCACCTTAACCCTGACTCCACCAACTTATTTTATAAAAGATTCAGCATACATGGGGATCTTGAGGTCTGTCAGAGCACAAGTTGCCAACCAAATAAATGGCATTACATGGGCACACACCACATTGATTGTACATAGCTTTATGAGGTCCATAGTTAGGTATGCAGCCCTTTGAAACATCCTTCAAGGCCCAAGCTAGGAGCACTTCAAAACTCTAAATGATAGTGGGACACAAATCCCTCCTTAGTACTACCAGCCATGCATACTCCTCTCCCCCCCCCCCCGCTCACTCCCAAGAGCATGCTTATGAGTCATGGAATAATGTTCAGCCATTGGCATCTGTGAGGACCCCAAGCCAGTTAGCCTGATTACATCACAGATTAATGCCCCCAAACCTAGGTTTCCCATTACATCATAGATGCCTCTAAACCTAGGTTTCCCCACATTGCAGGATGTAAAATGCCATTCTCAAGGGGTCCTAAGGATAGGAGAATCAAACAGGGTTCCCTGCCATCTCCCAGCCAGCTGTAGGCCACATAGGAATGGGGACGCTCACACACCCACAACCCTGACAACAGCTGTAACAATGGCCCCAGCCAATTAACAGCGCAGAGGCATACTACCGCTCAGCCAGTGCCTAGTCACCCAGGGCCCTCCAGCA
This sequence comes from Microcaecilia unicolor, assembly GCF_901765095.1. Taxonomy (NCBI): domain Eukaryota; kingdom Metazoa; phylum Chordata; class Amphibia; order Gymnophiona; family Siphonopidae; genus Microcaecilia; species Microcaecilia unicolor. The sequence continues at coordinate 234,924,096 of NC_044031.1, forward strand.
GGGCGAGGACCCATCTTGCATGCCTTTAACATGCTGTAACAATGGCCCCAGCCAATTAACAGCGCAGAGGCATACTACCGCTCAGCCAGTGCCTAGTCACCCAGAGCCCTCCAGCAGGGGGAGGACCCATCTTGCATGCCTGTAGGGAGACATCCCTCTCAGGGGACAAACATCTGTTATATCCTTGGCTCTGGGGTTCCTTGCTATGTCATCTCATTGATGCCACAGATCAGAGATGTCCTCTGGGTAACAACTAGTGGCTTCTAGATGTCCCTGTCTCTGCTTCTGATAGCCAGCTGCACCACTATGCAAGACATGTAGGATGTGTTGATCTCAATTGCAAACCTTTTAAACAGCCAGCTCCAGAGCAGGGAGCCCTGGACCAGCCAGCTCCACAGCAGGCAGCCCTAGACCAGCCTGCAGCTGACAGGACCTGAGAGGAGGTGGTCATGGACCCTGGCTCCTGAGAGGAACCCCTCACCCCACTACAGGGGCACACCCAGCAGGGGGATATTGAGGAGGAGGATCCCTGGCCAGATATACCCCTGCTCAGGCTCTACACACCAATTCTGCCCTGTCATAGCTTCTGTAACTGGTTGCGTGGGGCCTGTTTATTGTGGGGTGGGTCCCTCAGTGATCACCCTACCCCTGAAGAGTGGCCTAGCATTTGAGTACCAGCACCTTTTCTGCTAGAAAAAACGCACTGGTTAAGTTATACCTTCTTTGTGATTGGTTGTCTTAGACCACTTACAACTAGTAAACATCACAGAGGGCAGGATTGTACAAAGAGAGAAAAAAAGGAATATTCACAATCAAGAAATGGAAAAATCCCAATTACATACTATTTTGATTTACTAAAAGGTTATTGTAAAAAACAAAGGATTGGTCATTCCACAAATGTGTAAAAACATAAAGCCTGATATTAAGGTTCTGAAGCCACTGGATAAAGTGCTGGCAGTGGTGGATTACTTTATTTGCATATTTAGCGGCACCAGTTATTCAAATGGCACTTCTGAATATATATTTTAGTGGTAGCTGCATCACTGCTTCTATGCATGAGTTAGGCCTGCTTCTTTGCTGGCCTAACTTATGCTGAATTTCAATTTTTTTTTCATTTAACTTGCAGCCCCTGGCCCATCTCTAACCCTGCCTGCCAGTTAATATGCACTTGTATATATATAAATGGGGCAGATTTGAAAAATAAGGCATCTACAGTCATAAGTAGCATCAACCTTGTAAGTTCTGAGCCCAAAGGAAATAAATTGCATTGTTTCAAAAAGAAAGAATGAATGTAATTGATTTCGTTAAGATGCCATGAGGCATAACCAAGAAACAGGCAATTTTTAATATAACAATTTCCACATTATAATTTTCTTGAGACTTCTTATTGCTGTTAAGGCTGCACTGTTGCTTCAGGAATGATTCCATTCTCTGGTTGCCTATAATAAAAAGTTACTGGGAACTTTCAGGTTCAATTTGTATACTTTGTGAATTATGGATGTTTATATGAAACCTTATGATTCAGGCGAAAATCAATAGAAATTATTTTCCATGCCTTCTCAGGTAAATATCAGAGTTCGTAATGACCAAAATCAGGCTCAGCTGTTTGTTTTCAATTCATGGGAAAGACCAAATTAAAAAAAAGAGTTGCTATATATTAGATGCATGCTCAGCCACTAATAACTCGGAATTTACACTGGAATTATCAGTAAGCTGTTTTCAGTTTTGTTCAGCTTTGCTGGTCAGCCTTTAATCAATTATCTTTTATATGTGTTGATGAACTTTGATTCTCAGTGAAGGTTAGCAAAACCCTGAAAGCTTTTTAAACCTTACAAACCTTTGGTAATGAGAAATGAAAATAAGGATCCTTAATTTAGGGAACATTGCACAATGTAGCCAGCAGTTTTCTATAAGTTACACATGTAAATATGAGTCCTGCTATATAAGATATGCGTGTATTTACAGAATAGCGATTAGGCAGAATTTTGGCTTTTATGTGCACATATATATGACATTATTCTAAACCCACATATATGACATTCCCACATATATGTGACATATATGTGACATATACCCATATATATGACATTATTGTAAACAGTTTCTCGCATAGACATGTATATCTTAGCACCCACTTTATAGAATTACCCCTTTGTGTAATGGGATCTACTAATAATACATGTTAATTGCATTACATGTGGTAACGTGGTAACACACTTTAGTAAATCTGTTTGCTTTTATCACCACAGTGTATAGTAGGAGGCAGAATATCCATGAGGCTTGGTAGCACTGCAAAACATGGTTGAATCTGTTGTATTATTTACTTTCTTATGGATGAACCAGACTTTATAAAACAAGTAGTTCTAGAAAATCAAAGGATTGCTACAGATTGCAGTATGAACCTGAAGACATTTTCTTGAAGTGTGCCCTCCAAGTAGGAAATTAGTACAGCAGAAACTTAGCAATTCTTAGTAACAAAGCAGGGAAAGCTCAGCATATTTAGAGATTAGGTAATTATGGGGCCCTTTTACTAAATGGTTGCCACGTGGCAACCCTGAACTACCGCTGGCCCAGCATGAGTGTTGGCAATAGTTCCATCCATAGGAGCCAACTTTTCAAAATGATTGGGGGTGCTGAATTTTTTTTTTTACAGGTGGCGCATTCTCCCTTCCCGCTTGACCCCCCTCCCCCTCAACCCCATCCCCCTCATCCCTCCCTATCCCCTGTCCCCCTTTCTTCCCCCTCCCTCATCCCCCCTCTGAGTTCCAGGCCCCCCTCCCTCCCAGTTCCAGTCCCTCCCAGTTCCAGGCCCCCCTCCCTCCCCCCCTCTCTCTCTCCTTTCCCTCCCTCTGAGTTCCAGGGTCCTCCCTCCTTCCCTCCCAGTTCCAGGGGGGTCCCTCCCTCCCAGTTCCAGGGTCCCCCGTCCCTCCCTCCCTTTGAGTTCCAAGCCCCCTCCCTCCGAATTTTAAAAGTAATCTATCTTACCTCGTCGGGGTTAGGGCAGCAGCAGCAGCAGTAAAAAGCATGCAGGCTCGGCTGGGTGCTTAGTTGTTTTCCCTTCCCTCTCTCTCAGCTCTGGTCCCGCCCTCATTCCATCCCTCTACAGGCTTTCCAAATGATGTCAGATGCGGCTTGCAGTTGATTGGGCCTGAACTTCTGGTCCCAAAAACAGCTGAGCTGGGACTGGAAGTTTGGGCCCAATCAGATGTAAGCCAGGGTTTGACGTCACCTGGAAATCCTAGTCCTGGTGGTAACCTTCTTGTAGCGCGCAGTGCTGCCCAATTACCGCCGGGTTGCACCATGCTGGAAAATAGCTATCTATTTTCCCTAGCATGGCAAATGGTGCGTGCTGGGGCTAGAACTACCGCCGGCCCCTGTGTTGGGCCGGCGGTAGTTCCAGATTAGTGTTTGGTAAGCTCGCAGTGGACTTTGATCCTAGGGAACTGAGTTCGATTCCCATTGCAGCTCCGTGTGACTCTGGGCACAAAATAAGTACCTGAATATATGTAAACCGCTTTGAATATAGTTGCAAAAACCTCAGAAAGGCGGTATATCAAGTCCCATTCCCCTTTTCCTTTCCCTTACCACCACTCTGTAAAAAAGGCCCCTGAATTCCCTTTCAGCTGAAAATTGACCTAGAAATGTTTTCTGTTCCCAAAAGGTGAGGCAGTAATTTTTGCAATGGTAGTATTTTTTAGTTTTCTAAAAAAAAAAAAAAAAAAGTTTATAAAACTTCAGAAAAAGTGACTTTGGAAAGCAGTTTTCACATCTAAACATTGTTTGTCTCCATTCTACAGTAGTGTCTCTTTTTATTCTCTAGATTCGCTGGACTGAAAGCAGCAAAACTTTCCAGAATCAAATCATTCGCTTAGTTGGAGATGTTCTTATGGCAACTGGATTCCTTTCCTACTCTGGCCCCTTTAACCAGGAGTACAGAAACTTGCTGCTCCAGCTGTGGAAGAAAGAAATGAACAGCAACAAGATTCCATACAGTAATGTAAGTGTACCTACAATCTGTGAAAACCTGACAGAAGCATCATAGGGGAAAATTGTCATCAAATAATGCAGTTTAGCACAGTCCCCCTGGCCAAATTACTTCTACATGATACAATCCTTACACTCAAAGCTCCTGTATGATTGATGCATAAAAACATAGAAAATGACAGCAGATAAGGACCATATGGGCTATCTAGTCTGCCAGTCAATACAATCTACTATTTCTTCCTTTCCCTTAGAGATCCTATGTGCTTGTCTTATGCTGACTTGAATTAAGATGCAGTTTTCATTTCCACCACTTCTAACAGTTGGCTGTTCCATTCATTCACGACCCTTTCCATAAAGAAGTATTTCCTTAGATTACCCTTGAGTCTCTCCCCTTTCACTTTAATCGTATGCCCCCTCATTCCAGAGCTTCATTTCAGTTGAAAAAGACTTACCTTTGTGCATTTATGCCCTGAAGGTGTTTAAATGTCTCTATCATTTCTTCCATCTCTAGTCTTTCTTCCAGAGTATACATATTGAGATCTTTAAGTCTGTTCCTATACACTTTATGATGACCACTAAACATTTTAATAGCTGCCCTCTGCATCAATTCCATCCTATTTATATCTTTTGAAGATTTGATCTCCAGATTTGTACACTTAATGGGGTCTTACCAGAGATTTATAAAGAGGCACTATAACTTCATTTTTTGGCCATTCCTCTCCCTATGCACCCAAGAACCCTTTTGGCTTTTGTCATCACTTTTTCTACCTGTTTGGCCACCTTAATATCATCAGATATGATAACCCCCTAGTCCTTTTCTTCAAGGCTGCCGAGAGGGAGGGCAAAATTCCCCAGCACTGGCTTGGCTCAGATGGTCTCTCCTGCTCCTGTGCCACAGCAGTGCTGGGTTAACGTTATTGCGTTAACTCTGATTTCTGCTCTGCCGGCCACAGGTCCTTCTTTCTGCCTTGTCCCGCCTCCTGTGTGAAGTACTTCCTGTTTGGATGCAGCAGGGAGAAAGACCTGTGCTGCAGAGTGGAGCAGGAGGAGACAAGCAAGTAAGCAGACCGGGGGAGGGGGGGGGGTGTTCTAGGAGGCGTGTGTGTGAGGGGAGGAAGGTGTTTGCCCTGGCCCCACTTTGTCTCTCAGTGTCCCTGCCATTTTTTCATGTAGAGAAGTATTTTACTTTACCACTCCCTTGGATTTTTGCAGCCCAAATGCATAACCATGCATTTTTAGTATTAAATCTTAGCTGTCAAATTCTAGATGATTCTTCAAGCTTTGCTCAGCCCCTCCTCATATTATCCATACCATCAGGTAGTCTACCTTATTGCAGATTTTGAGATTTTGGTATCATCTGCAAAGAGGCAAACCTTCCTATATAGCCCTTCCACAATACTGCTTAAAAATGTAAAAAAAAAAAAAAAAAAACTGGACCAAACTTATTTTTGTGACATACTACTGTTAATGTCCCTTTTCTCAGAATTAACTCTGCATACTACTACCCTTTGTTGACTTCCACTCAACTAGTTTCTAACCCAGTCAGTTACTTTAGGGCCCATACTGAGAGCACTGTTTATTTATGTCACTTACTTGGAAATGTGTCAAAGTTTTTGCTAAAATCTAAGTACACCACATCTAGTGCTCTCCTTTGATCCAACTGAATGAACCCCCAGTCAAATAAATTAATTAGGTTTGTCTAACAAGACCTACCTCTTGTAAACTCATGTAGTCTTGGGTCCTGAAATCCATTGGATTCCAGAAACCACACTAACTTCTGTCTTAGAAGCATTTCTATTAACTTAGTCTTCACAGAGGTTAGACTAACCAGCCTGTAGTCCCCAACCTCTTTCTTCTCTTTTTGTGGAGAGGGACCACATTTGCCCTTCTCCAGTTCTTCAGGACCATTCCCGATTAAAGAAACATTGAAAAGGTCAGACAGCAGAGCCACCAGAACTTCCCTGTGTTCCTTCAGTACCCTAGGATGTATGCCATCCCACCCCATTGCTTTGCCTACCTCTACTTTAGCTAGCTACTCATGAGCACAGTCTTCTGAAAATGATTCAAGGTCTACCACACTTCTGTTCCTATTTGTGTCTGTCTTCTGTTGTCCTATGTCCAGGCTTTCATTCAGGGCCGTGCCTAGGGTCTCCGGCGCCCCCCTGCAGTTGCCCCCCCCCCCCCCCCAAAAACGATCGCTACACTACCCGCCCTCTTCTCGCCAGATCCTTTTCCTTTTTTTTTTGTTTAAATTTACCTCTGTCCGGGGGCAGCGTAGCGTTAGTGAGAAGGAGGCGGCGCTCCCCCGCCCCGACGTGTCAGCCTTCCCTTCGCTCAGTTCCGCCTTCTTCTGATGTCATTTCTGATGTCAGAAGCAGGCGGAACTGAGCGAAGGGAAGACTGACACGTCGGGGCGGGGGAGCACCGCCTCCTTCTCACTAACGCTACGCTGCCGCCGGACAGAGGTAAATTTAAACAAACAAAAAAGGAAAAGGATCTGGGGAGAAGAGGGCGAGGTAAGCATGGTGTGGCGGGGCGCCCCCCAGAGGATGGCGCCCTCCTGCCATGCTTACCTCGCTTACCGTGTTGGCACAGCCCTGCTTTCATTTGTGAACACAGAACCTGAAATACTTGTCAAGCAATTCTGCTTTATTCTTATCAGATCTTACGTATTCCTTCCCTTCACCCTTGAGCTTCACAATGCCATTTTGCACTTCTTCCTGTCATTAACATATCTAGAAAAACACCTTGCCCCCCCATCTTACCATATGCACTATTTTTTCTTCTCTTTGCATCTTTGCGTCATGATTATTTTACCAGCTTTTTCTTAGGCGACAATATCTGGAAATACTGTCTTTCTCTTTCTGTAACCTTGTGTAGTTTATGAAGGCTATTTGCTTTGTCTTTAACCTTTCATTTACTTCTTTTGAGAACCAAAGTGGCCTTCTTTCCCTCTTACTTTTATTTACTTTCTGAACAAAAAGGTTTGTTACCCTTAAAATAACTTCTTTCTGTCTTGCCTGTTTCTATTCTACTTCCGACAAATGTTTCTATCCAGCTAATAAACAGAAGGAAGAAACCTCCACGGATGGAAAACACCAGGCATAAAAGAGTAGAGGAACAAAAAAGGTGAACCTCTTGCAGATGGTTTCCAAAAATGTCTTTATTAAAATAGTCTTGAAAAAGGTTAAGGGAGACCTGACACGACTCGTGTTTCAGTCCTACTGGCCTGCATCAGGGGTCTAGATGCACAAGGAGTTACATCAGGTTTCAGTTAGTGTAAATCCTCGTGTGGATCCCTGCGCTAAGTGCTATTCTATTAACAGTGCTCAACTTGGAGCTCCTTTTATAGAATAGCACTTAGCGCTAATTTTTTATCATTTACTGAATCTAGCCCATATTTGTCTTAAAAGAGCTTTTGCATTAAGGAACTATAAACTCACAGTCCCCATACCTAACCATGCTGAAGTTTCGTTAGTTGCACTGTTTCAAGGGCTGAAGATTCTCAGAGACAGCTACATTATCATTTTCTTTTCAGTTCACTTTAGATAAGTGTTGCTTGCTTGGTTAATGGTATTTCAGCATCTACTTCTTCCCTCAACTTCCTAACAATAAGAACCATGCCCTTTCATGGCTTGCTTCATTGTAAAGAACTTTGAAAAGAAAGCCAGAGACAAGACAGCACTTTGTAATCTTCAGGAAGGACATGCTAGCCAATGGCCATGGAGAGCCAGCTCCACTTTTGTTAGAGAATGAAAAATGCTGGTACCTACCTAGATTTGGAGGTGCATTTTCAAAAGGACATCCAACTCAGAATATGGACATCCAAGTCAGAACGTCACAGACAGACATCTGCTTGTAGTTTCAGACAAGATACAACCTGTTTGAAAATATGTGAGATGGACGTTAATGTGCATGAACATCCATTTTGCAAACTGAAACGGCCAAATTATGAACAGGGAAAAACAAAGGACATGGACTTCTGTATAGCAGCATTCTTAGAAAATAGCTACACAGACATCCATACAGAGCATAGAGGCAGCCTAATGGTTAGCACAGTGGACTGTAAACCAAGGGACCCAGGTTCAAATCCCACTTTAACTCTTTTTTTTGTTGTTGTTACTTGTGAGCCTTCCAGGAACAGAAAAATATCTACTGTACTTGAATGTTCACCACTTCGATAGCCTTCAGGCTCGCAGGTGTCTTATATACCCAAAATATCTGCTTCATTTTCCCTATTGCAGTCCTTTTATGGTTTGGATTACTACAAGTAGAAGCTTACTGTAGTACATTTGTGTTACATCAATATTGGGATGTGATCTTGGCTTTTCTAAAATATAGTGACCACATACACCTAATAAGTATATGTATAGTATTTTCACTTTCTCAAGTATCATTATCCCCATAGTTCCATATATTTTTTGTATGTTCATTAACATTTACCTAATTTAGTGCTCATGAAATGTGCCATATTGACAGGCCTAGAATGCAAAGTCCTCTGTTCATCCATGGAGCAGGTAACAACATGGGCGGGAGTGTGAATTTCCCTGTGCTGCTGTCAGGATGCCTCAACCATACTTGGGAAGGCCCGCTTCTAAAATTTAGAAGTCATTTAGATTTTATGCCTATTCAGTGCTGTCCTCTAGGCTGAGATTGCCAACAAAGGTGCTAATTCACTGTGGAAGAAAAAAAATCTTAAAAGGTGTAGCCATGTTAATTTATGCAAGTATTAAGCAGAGAGGCGTATTTTCAAAGCAATTAGAATTATAAAGCTGAATAGTAACCTATGGAACTCTGTAAGTCTAAGTGCTTTGAAAATGAGCCCCATGGAGGGGCATTTTCGAAAGAAACGTCCAAGTTGCGATTTGGACGTCTTTGCAAAACGTCAAAATCCAGGGGCAGAGAAAACCGTATTTTTGAAAAAGATGGACATCCATCTTTTGGTTCAAAAATACCATCAGAGACGTCCAAATCCTTAAATTTGGACATCCTTGGATTTGGACGTTTCTGACTTTCAGCAACTTTCGAAACCAAAGACGCCATGTCTAAAACATTCAAATGCAAGCCATTTGGATGTGGGAGGAGCCAGCATTTCTAGTGCACTGGTCCCCCTGACATGCCAGGACACCAACCGGGCACCCTAGGGGGCACTGCAGGGGACTTCATAAAATGCTCCCAGGAACATAGCTTCCTTACCTTGTGTGCTGAGCCCCCCCAAACCCACTTCCTACAGCTGTACACCACTACCATAGCCCTTACAGGCGAAGGGGGGCACCTAGATATGGGTACGGTGGGTTTTGGAGAGCTCACTGTTTCCTCCACAAAAGTAACAATTAGGGGGGTATGGGCCTGGGTCCGCCTGTCTGAAGTGCACTGCACCCACTAAAACTGCTCCAGGGACCTGCATGCGCTGTCTTGGACCTGAGTATGACATCTGAGGCTGGCATGACATATTTTTAAAGATGTTTTTTGACGGTGGGAGGGGGTTGATGACCACTGCGGGAGTAACGGGAGGTCATCCCCAATTCCCTCCGGTGGTCATCTGGTCATTTCAGGCAACATTTTGTGCCTTATTCGTAAAAAAAAACACGTCCGGGTGAAAACTTCCAAGTTTTACTTTAGGACATCCCTGCTTTTTTCGATTATGGCTCAAAGACGTCCAAGTGTTAGGCATGTCCAAGTCCCGCTTTCACCATGCCTCCGACACGCCAACTTGAAATTTGGATGTCCTTGCGACGGACTTCAGTTAGAGACATCCAAAATTGGGTTTCGATTATACCAATTTGGACGTCTCTGTGAGATAGACGTCCATCTTCCGATTTATGTTGAAAGATGGACGTCCTTCTCTTTCGAAAATGAGCTTGAAAGTCTCCTAAGAAAACGACAAAACTCACAAAACACTGCTGCCCACCTTACATATAGATCATCGCGTTATGGTAAAGCATGTTGTCTTCTTCTTAAGAATCTACATTGGTTACCTATTAATGAAAGAGTTTCATTTAAGCTCTGTGTTCTTGTTCATCAGATTCTTTATGGTATCTTAGCATCTTATATAATAGTTCTCATTTAGTTATCACCACGATATGCCACCTCATCATCTTGAGAATATCTCTTATTCTCCGAGGACAAGCAGGCTGCTTGTTCTCACATGTGGGTCGACGTCTGCATCGGCCCAGGAATCGGCATTTTGCAAGCAAAATATTAAAAACGGTTTGCCAGAGTCTTCTGGTGCTCATGCGCGGACTGATTTCCCACCTGTCGCATGAGCGCATTCCCTCAGTTTTCTTTATTCGCGTTGAGGTTCGGTAATTTTTTTCGGCGCTCCTCTCAGGCCCAGAAAAGAGTCTTTGACTTTTCACTTTTTTCTCCTCATTTTTTCTTGATTTTATTATTATTGTCTTTAAAAAAACCACAAAACAAGTTCCCGTAGTGTACTTTTAGTTTTGTCCTCTTTCAAGTTTCCTTTTTTTCGTCATGGACGGTTTATTCCCTTATTTTTGTGCCCTTTTATCTTTTATCATGCACAATCGTGTCTTTTGATTTCGCCGAAGCCGTTTTTCTTCCATGTCATCGAAGACACCCAGCGGCTTCAAACATTGTACTCAGTGCAACCGGACCATCTCAGGTACCAATACCCACACCTGGTGTGGACCTGGCCCCGAGGAGGCGTGAGCATTCCGGGTCCTCATCGCTACCGAGGAGTCTCATTGACGGGCGTCGAGCGATGGTGAAGAAGCACCATCATTGTTCTCCTTCGACTCACGGTGCCGGGAGCTCCAGGGCTTTGAGGGAATCGGCACCCAAGAAGCGTCGGCGCTGAGAGGATTGCTCTCCCTCTATTCATGAGGTGCCGATGCGTCGGTCTTCTGGCAGCCCGGTACCTGCTCCTGAGCCTCGACAGATTTTGCCACCAGCTCCTTTACCGATCCCGCAGCCTTGTCTGATGGCGGCTCTCGACAAGCACATCAGGGCCCTGCTTCCAGAGCTTCTGGAAGGATTGCTGCGCCAGTCTGCTTCGGTGTCGGGGGTGCTTGCGTCTTCCGTACCGTCTGCTGCAGCAGCATCTGACCCTTCACCTGTGGTGAGGTCCCCAACCTCGGTGCCGCCTGCGGCATCGGTGTCGGCTGCCACCCAGGTCGACTCCCCTTCAACATCGGCGGAGGAAGCTTCACCGAAGTCTAGGTGGGCGTCGACTTCTCGGCACCACCATCAAGGACATTGCTTCTCGGCGTCGAGACAGGATCAGTTTTGGACTGCTCTGAGGGATGTCTTGTCCGATACTGAAGATGAGCGTTCGTGGGAGGAAGAGGAAGATCCCAGGTAGTTTTCTTCTGACAAGTCCTATGGAATTCCCTCTGAATCTTCCCCTCCACCAGAAAAGAGACTTTCTCCACCGAAGAGTCTATCCTTTACCTCCTTTGTCCAGGAAATGGCTGCGCCTATTCCCTTCCCTATGGAAGTTGAGGATGAACCCAGGGCTGAGATGCTCGAGGTCCTGGATTATCCTTCTCTGCCTAGAGAGGCTGCAATGGCTCCTTTGCATAATGTACTGAAGGAAGTCCTTATGTGAAACTAGTCGTTCCCTCTGTCTAATCCCGTGATCCCAAAAAAGCTGAATCCCAATATCGGGTCCACGGTGAACCTGGATTGATGAGATCTCAGCTACCTCACAATTCCATGGTGGTGGACTCTGCCCTCAAAAGAGCCAAGAGGTCTAGGGACTATGCCTCGGCGCCCCCAGGCAGAGAATCTAGAACCTTGGACTTTTGGGGGAGGAAGACGTATCAGGCCGCTATGCTCGCTGCCAAGATCCAGACATACCAGCTCTTCACGAGTGTCTACTTGCGGAACTCGGTGAGGCAACTGTCCAACTTGGTCGATGCACTCCCTCCGGAGCAGGCTGAGCCTTTTCACCAGGTGGTCAGGCAGCAGAAGGCATGTCGTAAATTCCTGGCCAGGGGTACCTTCGACACTTTTTATGTAGCATCCAGGATCGCTGCCCAAGGTATAGTGATGCGCAGACTCCCATGGCTGCGTGTCTCTGACCTGGATCATTAGGTCCAGCAGTGGATGGCGAATGTTCCTTGCCGAGGGGATAACCTTTTTGGTGAGAAAGTAGAAGATCTGGTTGACTAGATTAAGAAGCACAATGATACTATGGATTCTCTCTCCCGCCGGGTGTCTTCTGCTACTACCTCCTCATCTAGGAGGTTTTTTGGAGGGAAGAGGAGTGCTCCCTATTCCTATGCTAGGCACAGGTACACTCCTGCTTCTCAGCAGCCTGCCCAAGCACAGTCCCAGCGTGCTCGTTCTCGTCAACAGCGTGCGCCTAAGGCCACTGCGGCTCCCCAGCAAAAGCAAGGGACAGGCTTTTGACTGGCTCCGGTTTATTTATTTATTTGTTGCATTTGTATCCCACATTTTCCCACCTATTTGCAGACTCAATGTGGCTTACAATAATACATCCTAACATCGTCAATCAAGAGTAGATAAAAACAATTGGTTACATAAAGAACAAGTGTAACACAATGGATATAATCACCATAGCCTCAATAAACGTGTCCGTACTGGACGACTTGCCAGTTGGGGGAGTTTAATGTTTTTTCACCAAAGGTGGCCTCTTATAACCCCCGACCGGTGGGTTCTTCAAATTGTCCAGTTAGGATACACCCTCAATCTGGAATCCAAGCCTTTCGGCTGGGAACACAGCACTTTCAGTACCGTGTACTGCCTTTTGGCCTGGTGTCTGTGCCCATAGTGTTTACAAAATGCCTAGCTGTAGTCGCAGCATCACTACGCAGACTGGGAGTGCATGTGTTTCCTTATCTCGATGATTGACTGGTAAAGAGCACCTCGAAGGAAGGTACTCTGGAGTCCATGCGAATGACTATTCAGGTGCTGGAGCTACTGGGGTTCGTCATAAATTATCCCATCTCACCCCAGTCCAAAAATTGGAATTCATTGGATCTCTGCTGAACACTCAGACAGCATGAGCTTATCTTCCCGAGGCAAGGGCGGACACCCTTCTGTCCCTGGTGTCCATGGTTCGAGCATCTCAGCAGGTCACGGCTTGACAGATGTTGAGACTTCTGGGGCACATGGCCTCCACAGTTCATGTAATGCCCATGGCACGTCTACATATGAGATCAGCTCAATGGACCCTAGCTTCCCAGTGGTTTCAAGCTGCGGGGGATCTTGAGGATGTAATCCAACTGTCCACCGACTTTTGGAATTCTCTTCAGTGATGGATGATTCAATCCAATTTGACCATGGGGCATCCATTCCAAGTTCCTCAGCCACAAAAAGTGCTGATGACGAATGCATCTCTCCTGGGGTGAGGAGCTCATGTAGATGGGCTCCACACTCAGGGAGCCTGGTCCTTTCAGGGAAAAGATCTGCAGATCAACCTCCTGGAATTAAGAGCGATCTGGAATGCTCTAAAGACTTTCAGAGATCGGCTGTCCAACCGAGTAATCTTAATTCAGACAGACAATCAGGTTGCCATGTTTTACACCAACAAGCAGGGGGGCACCGAATCTCGCCCTCTGTGTCAGGAAGCTGTCCAGATGTGGCTTTGGGCTTGCCGTCACGGCATGTTTCTCCAAGCTACTTATCTGGCAGGCGTAAACAACAGTCTGGCCGACAGGTTGAGCAGGATAATGCAACCTCACGAGTGGTCACTGGACATGGGCATAGTCAGCAAGATCTTCCGAGTGTGGGGCACCCCCTCGGTGGATATTTTTGCCACTCAGATCAATCACAAGGTCCCTCAGTTCTGTTCCAGGCTTCAGGCCCGTGGAGATTAGAGTGTTTTCCAACCCTCATCACCCAGAATGAGGGGTTGCTTCTGCATCCCAACCTCCAGTCTCTGGCTCTCACGTCCTGGATTTTGAGAGCTTAGAATTTGCCTCCTTGGGTCTTTCAGAGGGTGTCTCCCGAGTCTTGCTTGCTTCCAGAAAAGATTCTATGAAGAGGTGTTACTCTTTCAAATGGAGGAGGTTTGCTGTCTGGTGTGACAGCAAGGCCCTAGATCCTCTTTCGTGTCCTACACAGACCCTGCTTGAATACCTTCTACACTTGTTGGAGTCTGGTCTCAAGACCAACTCTGTAAGAGTTCACCTTAGTGTGATTAGTGCTTTTCATCGCCGTGTAGAGGATAAGCCTATCTCTGGACAGCCTTTAGTTGTTTGCTTCATGAGAGGTTTGCTTTTGTCAAAGCCCCCTTTCAAATCTCCACCAGTGTCATGGGATCTCAACGTCATTCTCACTCAGCTAATAAAAGCTCATTTTGAGCCACTGAATACCTGCCATCTGAAGTACTTGACCTGGAAGGTCATTTTCTTGGTGGCTGTTACTTCAGCTCGTAGGGTCATTGAGCTTCAGGCCTTGGTAGTACATGTACCTTATATCAAATTTCATCACAACAGAGTAGTCCTCAGCACGCACCCTAAGTTCTTGCCAAAGGTGGTGTCCAAGTTCTATTTGAACCAGTCAGTTGTCTTGCCAACATTCTTTCCCCGTCCTCATACCTACCCTGGCGAAAGCAGTTTGCATACCTTGGACTGCAAGAAAGCATTGGCCTTTTACGTGGAGCGGACAAAGCCCTTCAGACAGTCCGCCCAGTTGTTTATTTCTTTCGATCCCAACAGGAGGGGAGTCGCCATCAGAAAACGCACAATCTCAATTTGGCTAGCGGATTGCATTTCCTTCACTTATGCCCAAGCTGGGCTGACTCTAAAGGGCCATGTCATGGCTCATAATGTTAGAGCCATGGCTGCATCAGTGGCTCACTTAAAGTCAGCCTCCATTGAAGAGATTAGCAAGGCTGCAGCGTGGTCATCAGTCCACACATTCACATCTCACTACTGCCTTCAGCAGGATACCCGACACGACAGTTGGTTTGCTGCAGAATCTGTTTGGGGTTTAGAATCGAACTCCACCCCACCTAGACCCATTTTTGTTCTGATCCAGGCTCCACTCTCAGTTAGTTGTTTATGGTTTCAGGTCAATCTAAGTTATGTCCTCACTGTTGCGAGGCCCAATTGACCAATGTTCGTTGTTTTGAGTGAGCCTGGTTGCTGCTTGTTCTCAGAGAAAGCGAAGATACTTAGCTGTAGCAGGTATTCTCCAAGGACAGCAGGCTGATTGCTCTCACAAACCCGCCCACTTCCCCTTTGGAGTTGTTATTTGCTTCTTTTTATGCTTTTTGATTTAACTGAGGGAACGCGCTCACGCGATGAGCGTGAAATCAGTCCGCG
Source organism: Microcaecilia unicolor (assembly GCF_901765095.1). Lineage (NCBI taxonomy): Eukaryota > Metazoa > Chordata > Amphibia > Gymnophiona > Siphonopidae > Microcaecilia > Microcaecilia unicolor. The sequence continues at coordinate 234,939,338 of NC_044031.1, forward strand.
CATGCGCGGTGCGAGCATGCACATGCGCCAGGATACTCTAGCAAAACTTTTTTTTAATATTTTGCTTGCAATATACTGATTCCTGGGCCAACGTGGACATCAACCCACATGTGAGAACAATCAGCCTGCTGTCCTCGGAGAATGCCTGCTACAGCTAAGTATCTTCGCTTTACATTTCCCCAAGTTGTAAAAACTTAACCTACAAAACTATCCATAATGCTAATTTTTCTTACCAAAGTCCTAAACTCTGGTACTCATTACCCAAGTATATCAGACACTCAGTCAATTATATGTTGTTTAGAAGTTTACTTAAAGCCCACTTCTTTAGATCTGTGTTCACTTAATATGAAAAGAATTTTTTAAATAGTTGTTGTCGTATATTAATATCAACTGTCTTGTAATGCTTCTTCTTAATTTGTTATGTAAGCCGCATTGAACCTGAGCTTTCTTGGGAAAATGTGGGGTAGAAATTTCATAATTAATAAATAAATACATAATAATAATAATAATAACTATTATTATATATTTTTACCTTCTTTATCATTATAGTTATGACCCTTTCAAGTGATGACAACTACTGTTTTGTTTATCCAGTGTCCAGAGTTGTAATTTGATAACCCAGTATTCTCAAAATAACCACATGGTTTTAATGACTTTTTAAATATTCCTTTTTATCTGAAATGTTTCTACTAATGTTTTTATTATTGTGTTTTTAAGTTATTGATTGGTATTATCTTTCCGCGTGTATCACTATTGTATTTATCCATATGTTTTTAAGTTTTTTGGTGTTCCTATTATTATTGATTTTTGTATATGTGCTTACTGGCAACTCTTGTTTAAGACTGAAAATTTACTTCCTATTTATTTGCAAATGAAATGCAAATACTTTTAACCCATGAGGCTTGGGTTCTGGATTTCAGGCCAACTACTTGCATCCTTTAGGTTGAGTTGATGTGTTAAAACCCACATACTGATACTCAGCCTTCTCAAATGAGAATCAATCTGGTTCTGTAAAAGAACAAAAACCAAAACCCAGACATCCTTCCTTATGCCAGTTGTGGCCAGTTCATATATTCCCTTGAGGGACTCAATATACTCTATAGGGGTCATATTAGACAACTCTTCTTTTGTCCCACACACCTCTCTTAGAGTTAAGAATGTTTACTGCTCTCATACTAATTAGATTTCAAAGTCCTTTTCTAGACTTCAGAGCTTTAAAAAACCCTATGCTATATCCTCATTCTTAATAGATTGGACTGCTGTAATTTTTTGTTAGCTGGTGTTTACCTTTGCATTTTAAAAGTCTTCAGTTAGTCTTGAACTCAGCAGTGAAACTTCATTTTCATGCTAATTGTTTTGATCATGTTTCACCATTATTAAGGGAGCATAAGTAGCTTATGATAATATGTAGCATCAAATTTATAATTCTGTTTCTCACTCCACAGGAGGTTTACACTGGAATACCTCAGTACTTACAATCCTTAGTTATCCTTTATTGTTCTGTATGTACCCTGAGATAATCCCAATTGAATTACATGGTTCCCCTCCCCATCTCATTTCAAGTGTAAAGTAGAGACTTGCACGGGAATGGGGTTTGCAGGAATCCCGCGGGGATGGAAGCAGTTCTGAAGGGTTTTTGTGGGTACGGAAGCCGTTCCTGCGGGGTTCCTGTAGGGACGGAAGTTGTTCTAGCAGGGTTCCCATGGACATGTACGCTGCACTTGTGGCAGCCTCTCACTTACCAAGTACCAAGTTCTATGAGTGCTGTCTCCTCCTCCTCCTTGCTTTAACAGCACAGATGTGGAAAGTCTCCATTAAGGAGGTGGTAGAGACACAAATGGTGATGGAGTTCAAAAATGCATGGGATGAACACAGAGGATCTCTAATTAGAAAATGGAAGTTTAAAAAAACCTAAATGTAAATAGCTGCATGTGTGTGGATGTGTCGAGTGATATTTAGATGGTGACTCCGGCTGTGATGAACTACGGCTGATACAGGCAATCTGGTTTATTTATTTATTCATGACATTTATTCCCTACATTAGCCAAAATAGACTCAAGTTCAATGTGGTTTATAAACAAACAAAGTGAATAAAACATAATAATGTACAGATGGGCTAGAGAGGGCTTAGACAGCAACTTTAGTGGCTGGAACATGAGGACAGTGCTGGACAGACTTTTACGGTCTGTTTCCCGCAAATGAGAAGACAAATAGGCTGGAGTGGGCTTCGACGACAACTCCAGCAGTTAGAACATAAGGATAGGGCTGGGCGGACTTCTATGGTCTATGTCCCAGAAATGCCAAAGAAAGACCATAATCAAGTATATAATATCAAATTCATTGTTCATTTAATTATGAATTGATAATGAGTGTGACTATTGGGCAGACTGGATGGACTGTTCAGGTTTCTATTATGTTACTATTAATCCTCTGTGCCCCAGGCTGATGCAGAGACCTCAGCTCTGACACAGGCACAAGCATCAGATGTCACCTGACTACTGGCGCATGCATATGGCGACCTCACAGCACACTGTGCCAGTGAATCAGAGACAAGTCTTATATGTGCGCACCAGAGTGTTCCAGGTTCTGTTCCTTCCTTGCCTGCAGTGCTGTGGCTCAAACCCAGAGAGAGACTGAGAGAGCTGACCAAAATTTTATGTACCATTAAATTCTTATGGGGACGGGTGGGGATGGGTAAGATTCCAATGGGGACAAGTAAGATTTCTGTCCCCATTCAACCCTCTAGTGTGAAGCCACCTGCCTCTTTTTTTATGTCCACTTTGAGAGTTCAGCTAGGAAATTCAAACAGGGAGTGAAAAAGTGGCTATTCTGCGATGTCTTTCTGAATATGTAGTATTTTTTTCTCAGTTAATTTGGGGTTGTCATCAAGTGCCCTTTCCCTTTTACCCCTATTATTATATCTTTTGTTATTTGTTTACTTTCTAGGCTTATATTATTGTGCTATTCATTCCCTCTGCTCTCATATGTTGTTAAGTCCTCTTTAGGGTCTCTTTGTATACAAATGTTTGGGTTATTGTAAACTGTCATGCTGGCAGCCATATTGTTCAAATGGCAATATATCAAATCTTCATAAATAAATTAAATAAATAACACTTTGTTTTTTTGAGTAACCAACAGTTCTGGTTTCCGAATTTAAGAATTGTTTGAAGATAATCTTTTTTTTCTGGTACATTTGACTGTCTGCAACCTCTTTTCTGTATTATTTTCATCAGTGTTTTCATTCTTTTCATGCATATGCCCCTTTTCCAACCCCTGTCTTTTTCTCTTATTCTTTTTCCTGGCTTTTCTCTATAGTTTGTAATACTCTTACTGTTCATCTGGAATGCAGGCACATGCTTATCTCCATCTGTTGGTGCTTCAGGCTCAGGGAGAGAAAAGGGAAGGGCTAAGGCTATGATTATTCATTCTTTTTCAATCATTTTGCTTTCTTTTCCACTTATGAACTGTAGGCCTAAATGTCTTAAGGCGTGTATCTGCATTTAGCTGAGAAATCATTTAGATTACTTAGAGATTTTGCTTGACCTATTCTGCTCAACCTTAAAATATTTGTTGATCCTCCTAGCACAAACTCTGAAAATGCCACATTTAATTTACTGTGGTTTCATGGTGCTCCACAGTGATAAGTATTTCTTAATTTCTTACATGAGGAAACATCTATTATGCAATTAATGGTGATACTTAGAGGAGAATGTTTAAAAGATTTCACTGGTTAACTTGTAGAGTTACCCCTGACAATTCTTTCTGAATTCCACCATGCTAACCTCCATTCCACTGATTTCTTAAATGTGTTTGGCCAACTCAGTGGTCAGAAAAAATCTATATGGTTTCATAGAGGTGGAGTTTGAGGTGTTCCAGTGGCATGGTTTAGTCTGACAGCACTGAATATTAGTGTTGCTCAACTAAATTTAATCAAGCAAATCTGGTCGCCAGAAGAGATGCCCTAAAGTTATCTGGTATGTTTATCCTGATAAAATTATTAGGCTACAATCAGTGGTATAACTGTTGGAATGTAATTGTATTTTTACATGCATTGCCTGTCACCTATTATTTCTCTGTGATTACTCTGTGACCTCTGATGTGAATTACTTAGAGAGGTCACACAGCTATGCAACTTCCTGTGGGGGTTAGACACAGCAGATGCAGCACATGGAGCTCATGATCTCTCCTAACCTGAGAGGATCTATGGTGGTGTGAGCATCCATTACCATCTAAGCACATGGAAGGAGCTGATAATACAAATGTATAGTAATATGTATATATAAGCCTGTCTGATTATAATCTAACTACAAACTGTGAGTAAACAGATGTTTTGTTACTTCAACTTTAAAGTGACTCAGCAGTGAATTATTCAGGGGTGAATGAGAGAGAGATGAAGAAAGAAATTAACATTTCTAAAGCTGAAGCTGTGTGTACTAAAATCTGCTAATTATTTACTACAAATAATCCAACAAAAGGGTTATGGGCCCAGGGTCCAGGAATTGAAAAAGAAGAGAAATATTACCAGGCAGTAAAAAAAAAAAAAAAAGGCCACATTTTTCTCTTAAGTTTTAAAGGAAAGATTCAGTCTGTCTCTCTCTCCCCCCACACAGCAGACAGAAGGCTAAGAAAATGGCTGAGGGAAGAAATTCACCATTGTTCTATTCTCTCAAGGTGCCTAAATTAACTGAGTTTAATTATCGGCAGTGGGAACTAAGATTCATATGTCTCCTTCGAGCAAAAAGATTAAATATATGCTTAGACCAAGACAGAACAGCTGAAAATATGGCTGAATGGGACAGTGCAAACTATTATGTGAAGTGCATGCTTTTGGAAGCTCTCTCAGAAAAACAAGCCATATTAGTGGAGGGAAAAGATACACCAAAGGACATTTTATATAAACTGAGAACTATGTATGCAACTACATATGCAAAGCAGCAACCAATTTGGCTGGCAGAGTTGAATGAAACCAAATTAAGGGATAAAAGTAAATGTAATGATCACATTATGCATCTTATGTCTTCATTTCAAAAGCTAGAACTTTCTGGAATTCCCATGTGTGATGCATTGAAAAGAGCATTTCTTTTTACCTCACTATCAAAGAAGTTTGATGTTTTTAGGTCTGTAAATGAGGCCATTGAAGGGCAATCTTTTGAACAGGCAACATCAAAGCTAAGGCAGGAATGCATAATAAATGATTCTGAGGAGATGTGTTCTCAAAGTCAGTCAGAGAGAAATGAAACAAATTTCTTGGCAAAGAACAGAGGAAGGCGGAGCTATGGGAAAACTCCACCCAAGGGCAAGCTGATTTGCTACTCATGTGGAAAGGAGGGACATGTATCTAAATGGTGTAAGGAAACACAAAACACTCCCTCTAGCTCACCTAAGCCAATGGAAGAAAAGAATTTTCAAACCAGGAAATGTATGAAGGACAAAGATAAACACAAGGGCTTTCTAATGGCAGAAAAATCTTTGACTATGGTAAATAATAATTCAAATGAAAGTACTTGGATTTTGGATTCAGGGAGCACATGCCATTTAACCAATTGTAAGGATTTCTTTCAGGAAATGTGTCCAGAGGAAGGTATTCTTAAAACTGCAAACGCAGGGACTGCTCAGATCCAAGCAAAAGGTATTGGATTCTTAAAATGCAAAGTGTCTAATGAAGTTAAAGAAATTCCTGTAAGTGATGTCTTGTATATTCCCCAAGCAGTTTGCAATATGCTTAGTGTATCTACATTAGATAAGAAGGGATTTGCGATTCATTTTGAAAACAGTAAGTGCACAATCTCTAAAAATGATGAAGTGTATGCTGAAGCTTTTATGCATAATGATGTTTATAAACTGAACATTTCAGGTGAAGCCTCACATATGGCGCAAGTAAGGAAGAATGATGGTAAATGTAGTCTGGAAATCTGGCACCGCCGCCTGGGACATCGTGATTCTAAGGTGATCCAGGATCTTTACAGTAAGCAACTGGCCACCGGCATTCAGATAAGTGCAGATGCTGGTAAAATTGAGAAATGCATAGACTGTGTTACTCAAAAAGGTGTGAGACCCTCATTTCCTGCATACACAGGAAATAGGAGTAATAAAGTGCTGGACTTAATACACAGTGACTTATGTGGACCGTTTAATATCCCATCATTGGGAAATAACAGATTTGTGCTAATATTCTTGGATGATTTCTCTAGATATTGTGTGGCCTATTTGCTGAAAGAAAAAAGTCAAGTCACAGACATGCTGAAGAAATACGTAGCCATGGTGAGCAATAAATTTGAAAGAAAACCAAAGGTTCTTCAGACCGACAATGGTGGTGAGTTCACTTCACAAAGCATGCGCACATTTCTAGAACAAGAAGGCATTCAGCATATCACAACAGTAGCTTATACACCAGAGCAAAATTCTGTTGCAGAGAGAAAATTTAGGTCACTTGTGGAAATGACCAGATGTATGCTGTCAGATAGCAATCTCCCTAAAAGACTATGGGGGGAAACCATTCTCACAGCAGTGTACCTACAAAACAGAATGCCAACTAAAGGCGCTGAGCGCACACCACATGAGACATGGCATGGTAGGAAGCCAAACCTGTCACACATAAGAACATTTGGAAGTACAGCATATGCTCATATACCAAAGCAAAGAAGGCATAAGCTGGATTCCACAACAGAAAGGGGCATTTTAGTTGGCTATGCTCCAGGACACAAAGGATATAGAATTTTGAATCTGAAAACTGGCATTGTTGGCATAAGACATGTTACATATTTTGATGAAAACAAAAGGGTTGATAAAGGCTGGATTATCCCAGATGAGCCTTATCATCCAGAATATGAAACTAGAACAATAATAGACATGCCAGTGTATATAAATGCCATACCAAGGCAGATGTCTGAAAGCAACTCACCTGTATCTAACGAGGAACAGGCAGAGGAAGCAGACACAGAAAGGATCATTGAAGAAGACAGTACAGTTGGAGAAGGGGAATCAATTGGAGAAGGACTCTCAGATTTAGAGGATGCGGAAAGGTCAGACCAACCTGTTGTCAGACGCTCATCCAGGGAAAACAAAGGTGTTCCACCCCCAAGACTGTCTTACCTAACAAAGTCAGCAGAAGCTCAAGAGCCCTTAACATGGGATGAGATTGAGAAAATGCCAGCAGAAGAAGCTGCTGAATGGCATAAAGCTGCACAAGAAGAAATTGATGCATTGGATAAAAATAATACTTGGATTCTTACAAAATTACCTCCTGGCAAGAAAGCTATAGGATGCAAATGGGTATTCAAGTTAAAAAGGAATGCACAAGGAAAAGTGGAAAGGTATAAAGCCAGATTAGTGGCAAAGGGATATCTTCAAAAATATGGAGAAGATTTTGATGAAGTGTTTGCACCTGTAGTGAAACACACGACAATTAGAACACTTCTGAGCATTGCAGTCTCAAAAGGCATGCAAGTCAAACACATTGATGTGAAAACAGCATTTCTTCACGGAGATATAACTGAAGACTTGTACATGGAACAGCCAACAGGTTTCATAAATACAAAACAAAGACAGCTAGTGTGTAAATTAAACAAAGGTCTTTATGGATTAAAGCAAAGTGCAAAATGTTGGAATGATAAATTGCATGAAATATTGACAAATTTAGGATTTAAGCAAGGTGAAGCAGATAAATGCTTGTACACTAGGTGCACAAATGGACAATATGCATACATTTTAGCTTTTGTTGATGATCTGCTCATTGCAAGCAAAAGTGAGCAAGAGTACAAGGACATTGTAAAATGTTTAAACCACAATGTTGAGATAAAAGAACTTGGTAATGTGTCATACTATCTTGGTATAGAAATTGAGAAACAAAATGATGGTTCTTATCTTCTAAGCCAGAAGCAGAAAATAAATGAGCTTATTGAAAGTTTAGGTATGCAAGATGCCCAAGTTGTAAGCACTCCCATGATCACTGATTTTCTGAAGGATGAAACAGTAAGAGAACCTTTACCAGATAACATCCAATATAGATCAGCCATAGGTAAGCTTTTATATCTAGCTACCACATACAGGGCTGATATAGCAAATGCAGTAGGAATTTTGAGCAGAAGGGTCAGCTCACCTACCAAATCAGATTGGACTGCAGTTAAAAGGATGGTAAGGTATTTAAAGGGTACCATTGATTGTAAATTAAAGGTTTCAGCCAATAGTAATCCAAAACTAATATGTTACTGTGATTCAGATTGGGCAGGGGATCATTCTGATTATAAATCCACAAGTGGATATGTGTTTATGTATGGAAATGTACAAATTTCATGGGCCAGTCATAAACAAAGTATTGTGAGTTTGTCTTCTACAGAAGCTGAATATGTGGCAGTATCGGAAGCGTGCAGAGAACTGATGTGGATTGAAAAACTTTTGCTGGATTTCGGAATAGCTGAAAAGAGACCAATCCAGATAATGGAAGATAATCAGAGCTGCATCCGACTGTCACAGAATGACAAGGTTCAGTCACGCACCAAGCACATCGCAACGAAATACCACAACGTGCGAGAGTTGGCGAAAGAAGGGGTCATCAGTCTACACTATTGTCACACCAGTGAGATGACAGCTGACATCATGACCAAACCGTTACCCAGAGAACGTTTTGTGAATCTGCGTATAAAGCTTGGACTTTGTATGAATAAATAATTGCATGACAGTTATGCATGAGAAGGGGTTTGTTGGAATGTAATTGTATTTTTACATGCATTGCCTGTCACCTATTATTTCTCTGTGATTACTCTGTGACCTCTGATGTGAATTACTTAGAGAGGTCACACAGCTATGCAACTTCCTGTGGGGGTTAGACACAGCAGATGCAGCACATGGAGCTCATGATCTCTCCTAACCTGAGAGGATCTATGGTGGTGTGAGCATCCATTACCATCTAAGCACATGGAAGGAGCTGATAATACAAATGTATAGTAATATGTATATATAAGCCTGTCTGATTATAATCTAACTACAAACTGTGAGTAAACAGATGTTTTGTTACTTCAACTTTAAAGTGACTCAGCAGTGAATTATTCAGGGGTGAATGAGAGAGAGATGAAGAAAGAAATTAACATTTCTAAAGCTGAAGCTGTGTGTACTAAAATCTGCTAATTATTTACTACAAATAATCCAACAATAACATCTGTGTAAAGTTCTCAATACTGAAATCCAGTTAACTTTCCTGTAAGCTCTGCTGCTGCAGAGAAACATAGGAGTCAATATTCACTTTGTGACGGTCAAAGGGTTTTAAGTTGCTTTCAGCTGCAGACTGAACTGAGCCTGGATATTCACTTTGTGGGTTAACGTGGTCACCTGGAAGGTAACTGTGTACTATCCAATATTGAGATTGGTGCACGATTAGCTTGGCAGATTAAATTAGGACAGTCTTTTTGCTGTCCTAACTTTATCCACTAACCAGTTAAGTACTGGCTCTGCCCAAGTTCTTGCCCCTGCACTAACCAGACAGTGCCTGGCCAAGTGCTGCTGAATATTTCTGGATGGCCAATTCAACAGGGTTTAACCAGGCAGGAGCCTTTCCTGCCCAATTAAACCCTTCTGAATATCAACCCCATAGAAAATGATGGCATATAAAGACCATACAGCTTATTCAGTCTGCCCATCTGTTCTGCTCCCAGAGTTGTGTGTAGATATTATATTGTTTTGTATTTGTAGTCCAATTTGTATCCTGAACTACCAGTTGCTTTACTTCTTACTAGTTACAATTTTGAGTTTCATTGGTCACCTGTTTTCATATAACCTTTTTTCCTTCTTTGGGAGAAACAGAAACCTATACTGGTTTGCTTCAATTTCCTGTCACATGCCTGTTTCTGATTGGCTCTGGCCTCTGCTCTACTGCTTCTGGATATGTCTGCCCCCCTTCATTTGCGTGCAGGACAGAAGAAGAAAGCAGAAGATGCCATCTTGGCTCCTGTGAGCCAGTGGCGTAGCCAAGGGTGGGCTCGGGTGGGCACACCTATGATGTGACTGGCAGTCCCTTACTCACTTGTGCTCAATGATTCCACTTGGGGAAAAAAAGTGTTAGCAGGTAGGATTACCCTTCCCCCCCCCCCTCCTCCAGGAAATTTCCAAAAAGACTGCTGTGAACAGGGCTGGCTAATAAATTGGTGTAATCAGTGAAAAACTAGTTAAAAGCATCCTGAAAGAGGAAAGTTTTTAACTCCATTTTGAAAAGAGGTAGTGAAGTATGTTGCCTAAGATGAGGTGGTAAGGAATTCCATAATTTTGGACCCTGAAATGAAAATATAGTATGCCTACTATGTTCATGATAAAGTTCTCAGTATGATGGAATAGATTAAAAAATGAGTTGTGACAACCTAGAGCTCTAGTTTGTATATATGGGGTAAGATATTTTAGAAGATAAAGTGGCTCAGAGGCAGCAAGAGTTTTAAAAATTAATAGAAGAATTTTATAAGTAATACGGTGGGAAATTGGAAGCCTGTGTGCAGATTTAAGATAGGATGTAACGTGGTTAAATTTCTTGTGATGATGGAGAACTCTGATGGCAGTATTTTGAACTAATTGTAGGTGATATCGGTCTTTAATCCAGAGACCTAAATAGAGGGAATTACAGTAATCTAATTGAGAGATGACCAAAGAATGAATCAAGATATTTAATGCTGGAGTGGTTAATAAAGATTGAATAGATCTGATAAGGTGCAGTTTGAAGAAAGATCGTTGGATTACTTTTGAAATTTGTTCATGGAAAATGAGAGAAGAATCAAATATGAACCCTAAAAAATGTGTGGCTTGAATTATCTTAACAGGAAAACCGTTTAGGAGAGAATAGGAGAAGATAGAGATGCTGGAGTGAATAAAAGCAGTTTAAATTTCTCCGGGTTAAGGACCAGTTTATTGTCGAAGAGCCATGTTGTAGTAAGCTGAAGTCGAGAGTCGATGGAAGTAATAACATTAAGATCTGAAGGGACAGAGAATTTTGATGTCATCAGTGTATTCAAACATAGTCAGATCCTTTAGATTGAGACAAAGTGAGAAGGGGTGCTAGGAAAATATTAGAGTATAGGGGAGAAAATGGATCCTTGAGGAACACCAGAGATCAACTGAAATGGCTTAGATTGCATGTTAGCAGAGTGAACTGTATATTATCTGTTTTCAAGATAAGATTTAAATCACTGATAAACAGAATTAGTAATTCCTATGGAGTACAACCAAGAAAGCAAGATTGAATGATCAAGGAGATTGAAAGCTGCCAAGAGATCCGGAGATAGAAGCAGTATATACCGAGACTTATCCAGAAAATAATGAATAATATTCAGGAGTGCTAATAAGGAGGTTTCTGCACTATGATTTTGCAGAAACCCATTTCATTAGGATGTAGAACATTAGTTTTGGATATTAAAGTAGTGAGCTGCGAGTTAACAATGGTTTTAACTATCTTTGCTAGAAAAAGCAGATTGGCAATATGTCTGTAATTGGAGGGGTTTAGTAGATGAAAGTTTAGGATCTTTAATTTTAGAATATATGATAGCATTCTTCCACAGCTGAGAGACAAATCCAGATAACAGTGATAATGTGACCATAGAATGAAGAAAAGGAATCACAACTCTCTGATATTTTTTTACCAAAAACATAGGCAAAGGGTCTAAAGAAGTTGAAGTTGATCAGATTTGAGAAATAGTTCTAGCAAGCTCAGATAAAAATGGAATATGAAAATTAGACAATGTACTATAAGAAGATATACAGGAAGCGGACGATGAGGTAATGGATGGTGAAGAAGGAGGTGGAGATTATTGGTAGTATTTGAGCTTGCATGAAGTCTGTGTCACTATTTTCAGCTGGAAGAAACTTGCTAATAACTGAGCTGGAGGGTAAGATCTGTCTTTTTTACCTGTAGAAGTTTTGAAAGTAGTTAGCTGTGTAAGGGTGAGATATAAAATTGCACTATTAGGGGCTCTAGTAATTTTGGAAGAATAATATGCTTTTTTTTTTTTGCTGCGAGAATTGCTTTCTTATAAGAACAGGCCAGTAATTTATAGCCAAGAAAAGAAGAGTGAGAGGGCCTATGAATCCATTTCCTTTCTGCTTGAAGTAGCTGGCACCTTAAGAGTCATGGTTAAGCTGCGTACCATGGTTCTGAGTGACGTGTATTGTAAGAAGCTGTAGGCTCTACAAGGGGAGCAAGTAGATTATAAATCGTACTCAAGCCAGATTTCCAAAGAGTGGTTTATTCTTCTAGATTTAGAGTACTGAAAAAGCAATGTCTAATTGTAAATTGTCAGGGTGGATACTGAAATTTTGGATAGACCTCTGGAAGGGTATGCTCTAGTTAAGGAAACAGAAAGTGAGGTAGGTGGGGTAAAATTAAAGATCAAAAAAGAATGATCTGACTAGAATAGAGGGTAGAATTGATATAGGGGGAAAAAACAACAGCATCTGATAATAATTATATGATCAAGTCAAGAATGTGGCCATCCTGGTGTTTCTTTCTCCGGGTCATCAGTCTTCAGGATTGGCATTGGGTGGAGCTGCTGCAGTACGAGGAGCAGAGCTGGAGATGGAAGTGTGCCATTGCTAGCAAAGATTGCTGAAATCTCTCTTCAGAAGCCTCCAGTGTTTAACCTTGAAATGATTTGGACTGCAATTGCAGAAATGGGTAAGGTGCTATCTTTGCAGATTGCTGTTGTAAATACTAATATTCAAGCTAATGCCTCTACAATTAATTCATCCATAATGAAAGGAAATTCTATTATGAGGAGGAAAATTGAAAGTTTGTAAAATTGTACAAGACTTTGCAATCTTCAGATAATTAATTTACCTAAGTTACCTTTAGTAACACCAAGAGATGTTACCCTCTTCCTACCAACTGGGTCACAACTGCCTCTGTGCAAGTCTCCCTATCTCAAATTATCCCCAGTGAATTCTGGGTTACTGGAGCCACACTGCCAGTGGTCCGAGCGCTCACAAACCCAACACACAAACCACCAGGATTCTTTATCAGTCCAGACAGGCAAACCAACAAACAAATGTGTTTATTCTCACACTGGAGCAATGAACTAAAAAATGTGCAATTAGCATACAATAACAGGTAACTCAAATATGAACCAATTATAACACAAACTAAACATCTGTATACTGTCTAAACAGCACCTGGGAAGGTCAGGACATATAATTGTTCACAGAGCCTCAGCAAAGAGATCTGTCTCTTTCATTCCTGGCTAGGACTGAAGCAACAGTCAGCACTACTGGGGAATTTTCAAAACTCCAGGCCAATCAGAGCTCAAAACAGTCAAATTTCAAATAAAAACTGGTTACATCACTATAGACACTTCCAATTATCTGTACGCCAATTAAAGAAAGACAAGCCAGTCCTCTCCAACAGCTTTAAGCATAAACATGCACCATCTGCTGGCCAAACAGGAGAAATACACTTCAAACATAAAATATCCAATACATTTTACATGCTTAAAACACACTGTTTCTTCACAGCTGTTCTAGAGTTTTTTCTTGGTTGCATTTTGAGAAATTTCTATAAATAATGAATAAATCATCCATAGTACCTGGAGGGTGGCCAGTGAAACACCAGTATTTAAAAAGGGTTCCAGGGGTGATCTAGGAAATTACAGATCGGTAAACCTGACATCAGTGTCGAGCAAAATAGTGGAAACTATTATAAATAATAAAATTATGAAACACATAGACAAACGTGGTTTAATGGGACAGAGTCAGCATGGGTTCAGCCAAGGGAAGTCTTAGCTCACCAATTTGCTTCATTTCTTTGAAGGCACGAATAAACATGTCAATAAAGGTGGGACATTTGATGTAGTACATCTAGATTTTCAGAAAGCATTTGACAAAGTTCCTCATGAGAAACGCCTGAGAAAATCAAAGCATTATGGGATAGTAGGCAATGTTCTATTGTGGATTAGGAAGTGGTTATTTGGTAGAAAGAATGGCCATTTCTCTCAGTGGAAGAGAGTGAATAGTGGAGTGTCACAAAGATCTGTACTGGGACCGGTGCTAGTTAACATATTTATAAATGATCTGGAAATCGTAATGACAAGTGAGGTGATTAAATTTGCAGATGACACAAAACTATTCAAAGTTGTTAAAACTCACGTGGCCTATGAAAAAATGCATGGAGACCTTAGGAAATTGGAAGAGTGGCAGTTGAAATTAAATTTGGACAAATGTAAAGTGATGCACATTGGGAAGAATAATCTGATTCATAATTACCTGATGCTAGGGTCCACATTGGGAGTTAGCACCCAAGAAAAAGATCTAAGTATCATTGTAGACAATACACTGAAATCTTCTGCCCAGTGTGTGGTGGGCAACCAATAAAGCAAACAGGATGCTAGAAATTATTAGGAAAGGGATGGTAAATAAGACCAAGAATACTATAATGCCTCTGTATCGCTCCATGGTGCGACATCACCATGAGGACTGTGTTTAGTTCTGGTCATATAGCAGAATTAGAAAAGGTTCAAAGAAGAGCGACAAAAGTGATAAAAGGGATGGAACTCCTCTCATATGAGGAGGTTAGGGCTCTTCAGTTTGGAAAAGAGACAGCTGAAGGGGGGATATGATTGAGGTCTACAAAATCCTGAGTGGTATAGATTGAGTAGATCAATTTTTTACTCTTTCAAAAATTACAAACACCAGAAGGGCATTCAATGAAATTATATGGAAATATGTTTTCTCTTAATGAATAGTTAAGCTTTGGAACTTGTTGCTAGAGGATGTAATAACAGCAGTTAGTGTATCTATGTTTTAAAAAGTTTGTACAAGTTCCTGTTGTCTGCTATTGAGATAGACATGTGGAAGCCATTGCTTGCGCTGGGAATGGTAGCATGGAATGTTGCACCCAGATTCCATTATAGAATACTAGTGTAGCTCAGTATCAGTACACCCAACAATTATGTTCCTGCAATTATACCAGCCATAGACCTAGCATAAATGTGGGCACATAAATGCTGCAGGGATAAGCGTAACTTACAGTTTTTTAGACTTTTTCCATATGTGAGTGGTGCGTAAAAGTGGGCATCTAGATTTATAGAATTGCCCTTTTAAATTACATTTTATTTTAGGAGAAGATGAATTTATAAAGTGTGTTAAATTGGACAGCTAAGGAAATGTAAGATCAGCATTTTCCTTTTCATTTACTTTTGGTCATTCTCATTCATTACTGTGAATTATTTTGAGCACCTTTTTTTTTAATTATGAAGCCCATTTGTATCTGTATTCTCATATTAGTGCCAACCAAATTAGGCATGCACTTGGACATTTACAACAGAATAATCACATGCAAATAGAATCAATTCTGCATTTACAAAATGATGATAGTAGAATTAAATGGCACAACCTTTTAATAAGATATTGGTATGTAGAATGTTGCAGCACAGGGAGTTCTTTAGCCCTTGACTATCTGATCAGACATGCAGAGACTGATTAAAAAAGATTACATTGGACATTATGTTAGAAGAACCTACGGCACTACTGATAGGCCATTTCAATCCTCCTAATGTCTAAACTGAATCTATAGCCTGGGGTAAAAAATATGGTAAGTAAAATCAACAAGCCAGAATACTTATGTAGCAGTCATCTATTGATATTACAAAGGTAAACTGAATCCAATACTGTGCTGGAAAAATAATTACTGAGAGAATCTTACCAGAAAGGACACAGGGCCAAAAAAAAAAGGAAAAAAAATAGCGGTGCCTCATTGGAAAAAACACATTGAAAGAGAAATAGAAGCACTGCATGCAGAAGTGCCCCCGACAGATGTGTATCTCAAAGGATCAAAATCACCTAAGATAATGAGAAAGATCCAAAACATTAAATTGAAGCATGCTGTCTTACTGGAGGAAGATCTTAAATTCATATATACTCCAATAATAAATTGAAAGTAACTACTGAAGCACAAAAACTGCAGAGATAAAAAGAAAAAAGAGAGATGTCAAAATAAACTATTTAGAGAGAATCCTAAGCAGTTCTACAGGAACTGTGAAAGAACATCAGTACAATTTATGGAAATATCACCAACTAAGGTTTTGGAAAAATTTAAGAAGCATCTTGTAAGCTACAACAAAGAAGCAGAATTGCTACCCAGTATATGTGAGAGTTTGGAAAAAAGCAAAGATCAAAGCTATGAAAAGGCCTAAAGTAATAATAAAAGAATTGGAAAGCAGTTTAAAAAGAGCCTCAAACTGGAATATCCCTGGCCCAGAGTGTGTGTCCAACTTTTAGATGAAAGGATTAACATCTCTCCACCTAGTCTTGGCAAACTGCAAAAATCAATTGATCTGGTAACCAGACTTAACACCACAATGGCAAATAACAGGAAGAACACTTCTCCTTCCAAAGGGAGATCCAAGAAATGTTCCCTAAAATTATAGACCCATAGCTTGTATATCTACAACGTATAAACTATTCACTGCAATAGATGCTGATGATCACATCCTGCTCGATATTCACAGTGATTTAAGTGGGCAGCAGAGGCTCCTTGTCACAGCCCTGGCCATTCCCCCGCATCCCAACTCACCTTTCCTTCCAGTGGTCGGGCTCTGTGGCTTCTCCAGACTGCCTCCTTGGCACTACATTCCTCCTGCACTGATGCCTCTGCTGCCTGTTTCCAAGCTTCACTCCAGAGACTATCCAAGCCTTAGTCTGATGTTCCAGTATTCTAGCCTCTCTCTGGTGCCCTTTCCATATTCTTCAGTGCATTCCAAGCCTCATTCCAGGGCACCAGAGGTTGTGACGTCAATAGTGAAGGCCTTTATAAGGAACCATGGGACTCTCATGCATTGCCTCCTCAACAAGGTTTCCTGCATAGTTGTGTGTGCCTGGTTTTGTGTTATCTCCAGATCTGACTTGCTTGTTCCAGCCCTGCTTGTCTTCAACTTCAGTTCTAGCCCTGCTTGACATTAACTCCAGTTCAAGCCCTGCTTGTTCCAGCCTAGCTTGTTTCCAGCTCCAGTTCCAGCCCTGCTTGCTACAGCCCTGCTGAATGCCATTGCTAGGCAAAGATTTATTTATTTATTTATTTGTTGCATTTGTATCCCACATTTTCCCACCTATTTGCAGGCTCAATGTGGCTTACATTATGCCGTACTGACGATCGCCATTATCAGAATGAGAAATACAGAGTGGTATTGCATTAAAGTTCATAAGTGAGAGTACTTTAAGCAGATCACAATAGAAGTCCAGTGAGAAGGGCAATGGCCCTGTTTCTGTGTCCAAGAAAAAGATCTAGGTGTCATTATAGACAATATGCTGAAATCTTATGCCTAATTTGCAGTGAGGATCAAAAAAGCAAACAGAATGCTAGGAAATTAGGAAAGGGATGGTAAATAAGACCAAGAATGCTGTAATGCCTCTGTTTCACTCCATGGTGCAAGCTCACCCTGAGTATCGTGTTCAATTCTGGTTGCTGTATCTAAAAAAAGATATAGCTCAATTAGAAAATGTTTAAAGAACAGCGACCAAAATAATAAAGGCTCTTCAGCAGTGGCGTAGCCAAGGATGGGCTCGGGTGGGCCCAGGCCCACCCAACAACAGCACACCTATGATGTGACTGGCAGGGATCCCCAAGCCCCACCAGCTGAAAACTCCCAACAACTGCCCCTCCTGCATACCTTGTAAATAACAGATCTTCACCTGCAGTGAGACGCAACTGATACATACTGCTTGCTTTGGCCCCACAGCCTTCCCTCTGATGTATTCCCGCCTATGCGAAAACAGGTAGATGCATCAGAGGGAAGGCTTTGGGGTCAACATGAGCAATGTGTATTAGTTGCTGCTTGCTGCTGGTGAAAATCTGTTATTTAAAAAGGTATACAGGAGAAGGGGGGATGTTTGATAGACCATATGGCATGCAGGCGAGAGAGGGAGAGACCAAATCACTTGTGGGACAAGGCAGAGTTCTGCCCACCCATCTTAGGCCAAGGCCCACCCAAAATTGGGTGTCTGGCTATGCCCCTGCTCTTCAGCTTGGAAAAGAGATGGCTGAGGGGAGATAGGATTGAGGTTTACAAAACCCTGAGTGCTGTAGAACAGGTAAAAGCAAATCGATTTTTTACTCTTTCAAAAAAATGTAGAGACTAGGGGACGCTCAATGACGTTATATGGAAATACCTTTAAAATGAATAGGAGGAAATATTTTTTCAGTGAAAGAATAGTTAAGCACTGGAACTCGTTGCCACAGAATGTGGTAACAGTGGTTAACATATCTGGGTTTTAAAAAGGTTTGGACAAATTCCTGGAGGAAAAGTCTATAGTCTGCTATTCAGATAGACATGGGGAAAGCCACTGCTTGCCCTGGGATTGGTAGCATGGAATGTTGCTACTATTTGGGTTTCTGCCAGGTACTTGTGACCTGGATTGGCCACTGTTGGGAACAGGATACTGGGCTAAATCTTGAACTGAACACCCCTAGTGCTAACCCACAGTATGGGAATCTCTGTGTTGCAGGATAACTTTACTAATTCAATTGGATGGCTGATAGTAAGGCACATTTGAGTACCAGAGTTAGAAAATTTATCCGGGTCTAATTTTATACTGACCTTTGGTAAATATATTACTGTGTTTTGCTTTGGTTTGGTTTATAACTAATTTTCTGGTCGATATTTAAAATGATTTAACCAGCCAGAAATGGCCACTGACTGGTTAAATCACCTTGGTTGGGGCTATCTGCTAATTTTCAGTGGCAGTTAGCTGGTTATTGCTGCTGAAAATTAAGTTATCGCCTAAGTGAAAACTGAATATTTTGGGGGCATTCCGGGATCGGAGTCAGTACTTTGCCAGTTAAGTGCCAATATTCAGCACTTAACTGGCCAAGGTAATCGTATTAATGGGAGCACATAAAACACAGTCCTATTATTATTCGGTAACCCATAGCCAGTTAAGTGCTGAATATCGACATAACCAGCTATGTGTTAGCTAGCTCCATATAAACCGGATATTCAGTTCCAAAGCATGGACATAGTCCAGTATTGAATATCCAGGAATAATGCTGGCAGCGGTCAGCAAAGTGCTCACCACCACAGGCTGAATATTGATTCCTTTATATTTAAGTAACAGGGATGAATATCTATGACTCACTTCTGTGCATACATTTCATAGGATTTTTGGTATCTGAGACTATTGGAGGTTAATTTGATTTATCACTTTATTTTAGGACCTTAACCTTATCAGCATGCTTGTTGACAATGCAACAATAGGTGAGTGGAACCTCCAAGGACTTCCAAATGATGACCTTTCAATTCAGAATGGAATCATTGTCACAAAAGCATCACGGTATCCTTTGTTGATTGACCCACAAGGGCAAGGCAAGATCTGGATTAAAAATAAAGAAAAAAACAATGAACTACAGGTAATATTCAATTCAAATGCATAATTTGCTCTTTATTGTGCTTTGAGCTTGGCTGGTGGAAACAAGCAAAGTTTACTCAGATATCAGTAACATGTTTCGACAGTGCATTATGGTAATTTAGATCAAAAGTTGAGCGAGCGTGTGGTAGAAAGAAATCTAGAGGGGATTAATGAGAAGGAAGTCTTAATTAAAATATGCTTGTGCTTTCTCTTAGTTTAGATGAAAGTAACATTATGGAAATGTTTTGAGAAAGATTTAACCCTTTAGCTCAGAGGTCACCAAATTTGATCATTGAGGGCTGCAAACTGGTCTGAAGTTTTGGATTTTCACAATGAGAGGACAATTTAAAAGTGCTTTATGCATGAAAATAGGTGTTTTTATACTTGTGTATCTGATTTTTGCATAAAGTTATGCACACAGAGGTAATTCTACAAAGTGGGTGCCAACATTTAGGCACCAAGAAAGCACATGAAGGGCCAAATTCCATAAGTGGATGCCAAAAAAATGAGTGCTAAGAGCAATTCTATAAAGTCTTTTCAAAACTGGTTGCCATTTATAGAATAGTGCTTAGTGGCAGGATCCGTGCCCAATTTTAGATCCAAGGATTTACACCAACTATAACCTGCTGTAAATTCTTACTCCTAAATCAGCTGTGGTTCTCCCTTATTCTGTGAAACTGTGTACAAATTCAAGGAGCACCCCTGATCCACCCATGCTCCTGTCATGGCCTTGCCCCCTTTTTGGATCTGCATGTAAAATTTGCACGTGGAATCCAGCAACCTAAAGATGCAACTGTAAATTAAAATTGATACCAATTAGCGCCAATAATTGATTAACACCTAATTATTGGCACTAATTATCTCATTTGTCAATTAAATTGCGCACACAAATTGGCTCTGCACCCAAATTTGTGCATGCAATTTTGAGCGTCATATATAGAATTAGGGTGAAGATGACCAGAGTACTAGCATATATTGAATGAGTGAATTTGTGCCCATATTCTGACTATGCACTATTGAATAAAAAGACACCTAAATGTAACAAAATGTAGGTTGAATCTGGGAATACACATGGGTGGAGCCTGGGCGGGATACAAGTTATGTGCATAAATTATGCTTTAGGCAATTTAGGGTGAGCATTTACACCTGCTGTATGGCTGACATAAGTATTAGTACCCAGTTATACTAGTATTCTATAAGAAAAGTAGGCATCTATGTCCCTTTGTAGAATAGGCTCCTACCACATGCACTCTGATCACCTTATTCTGGGTGGCCTATTGTAGAATTGCCCTAGGTCCCTAAATATAGGCATAAGAACATAAGCGTTGCCATACTGAGACATACCAAAGGTCCATCAAGGCCAATATCCTGTTTCCAAGGGTGGCCAATCCAGATCACAAGTACCTGGCAGGAATCCAAAACAGTAAAATAGTCTTTATGCTACTTACCTAGAAATAAGCAGTGGATTTTCCCAGGTCCCATCGTAATAATGGCTTATGGACTTTTCTTTTAGGAAATTAGCCAAACCTTTTTAAATCCTGCTAAGCTAACCGCTTTTACCACATTCTCTGGCAGTGAATTCCAGAGTTTAATTACGTTACGTAAAGAAATATTTTCCTCTGGTTTGTTGTTAAATTTACTACTTAGTAGCTCATTGTGTGCCCCCTAGTATTTTGGGAAAGAGTAAAGAAGCGATTCACGTCTATCCATTCCACTCCACTCAGTGTTTTACAGACCTTATCATATCTCCCGTCAGCTGCCTCCAAGCTGAAGTGCCCTAGCCGCTTCAGCCCTCATAGGGAAGTTGTCCCATCCCCTTTAGCATTTTTGTCGCCCTTCTCTGTACCTTTTTCTTTTTTTAATAACTTTATTTTTGAATATTAATAACAAAAACATAATATCATAAAACATGGTTGGTCAGCCACAACATTGCACACAGAGATCCAGAAAACCCTTCTTTGTATCTTTTCTAATTCTGCTAATCCTTTCTTTAGATCTGGTGACCAGAATTGCACACAGAATTGCAGCCTATAACTCAGGGGGTCCTCAAATCCAGTCCTCGAGGTCCATAACCCAGCTTGCTTTTCAGGATTTCTGCAATGCATGCAAATAGATCTCATACATAACCCATTGTTGAAATGCTGAAAGCCAGGCTGGGTTGTGGACCTCGAGGACTGGATTTGAGGGCCCCTACTGTAAAGATTTAACTGTCCTACCTGAGCAGAAGAGTTCTCGGGAAAAAGGTTGGGGAAGGGGCTGTATTAACAAACATGCTTAACTAAAAACTTGTACTTGCCAAAAGGCAGGTGTAACTGTAAGTCATAAATTCCCAGAGGCATTTTCAAAAGAAATCTGTGCATACTTTCATTGTAAAAATTCCGTGGTTCCTGCCCACACTGGGAAAGGTCTGCACCTGTTTACTCAAGTTACAGAATTATTATTCTGCCTGAAATTATTTGTAGTTTTTGCTCCCATTGTGTGGCAATACAGTATATCTCGTGTGTATTCATTGTGGAAATCCTGAAACCCAGACCAGTATGTAACCCTTGTAGCTTTGGAGACTCTTGCTTTAGTGCACCAAAAACCCAATGTCTTATATCAATGGTTCTGTTAAGGAGGATGGGAAAGAAAGATTTTGAATGGTGATTTTTATTTGTGAAGCACTTCGATTGTTTTCTTTAATATGTAGTGGTATACAAAGCATATAAAAATAAATAATCGATCACTCAACCGTGGCCTGGGGCATTGTCTTTTTAGGATATCTACAATAAATATGCATGAAATAGATTTACCTATACTTCATCCATTTCATGCACATTTATCTTATGCCTATTAAACAGAGTTATCCTGAAAACCTTATAGTGCTGCCCATGACAAGTCTGAAAACATTATAGAGATTGGAATGTGATGATATGTGTTTGCTTTAAAGTTTAAAATCGGAAACATCAAATGATGCATGAAGTGATAGAAAACATGTAGATGCAATCATTTTCTTTATTGTGGTAGCCTAAATTTATTTATTATTTGTTACATTTATATCCCACATTTTCCCACCTATTTGTAGGCTCAATGTGGCTTACATAAATGTTATTTACAGTAAAGCATTCTATCTATATATTATATGGACATATAGGGGGACATTCTGTATATGGCACCAAACTTCTGAGCTGTAAATTCAGAGCGGATAAACGTTCTGATGGAGGCAAGGTGCCAAAGCGGGGCAAGAAATAGCAGATCCACTTGAAAATACATATGCACATTATAGAATAGCAGATCTGCAAAGGGGTTGTGGACATGGGAGGGGCATGGTTAGGTCCAGGGGCTTTCCCTTGAAATGTACACAGGTTATAGAATTCGAGAGATCTGCGCCCAGCTTCCATACCAGGATTTACACCTGGTTTCAGTTGGTGTAACTCCTCACGCCCAAGCGTTGAGCGTGGATCCTGGCCCTAGGTGCTATTCTATAATGGGTGCTGATCCTGGAAAGCCCATTACAGAATACCATTCAGCGTCGATTTTTTTGGTACCGAATTTTGAGTGCCATTTATAGAATTTCCCCCAAAGGCTAATTCTATAAGTAGCCATATAGCTTTAGGCAGCAGAAAGCTTGTAAATGGGTGCTGCTTTAGAGCCCTTTTAGCAAGCTGCGGTAAAAGGGGCCCTGTGTAACATCAGAGCATGGATGTGCTGCATGCCAAGGTCCCTTTTACCACAGCATGTAAAAGGCTTAAAAAAAAGGAAATGGCCGTGCAATAAGTTAACACTTGCCACGACGGCCATGTCCTGGGGGAGCCCTTACTGCCACCTATTTAGGAGGCAGTATGGACTCCCGCACTAACCCGGTGCTAAGAATAGAAAAAATATTTTTTAACCACCAGAAATGGCGCGCAGTGGGGGTGAGAACTACTGCCGGGCTCCTGCGGTAGTGCCAAATTGGCGCATGCAAGCCTGTGGTAGGCTTGCCACACCTTTGTAATAAGGCCTCTTAGTCATTTACGCATGTAAGTGGCCTCAAAGGATACTGAATTGCAGAAAAGTATGCACCATGATTTGATGGTTCGTGTTTGCTGGTGGACAGTGTGGGTGGAGCACACAGGTACCTGCGTAAAGTGCATAAAGTGCGAATATTGAGGTGCTACATTTACACCGGCTACAGGATTGGTGTAAGGGATTGTGCCTTAATGTACACACTTTTCTGCCATTTGTGCTAGTATTCTACAAAGAAATGTAGATGCCTAGTTTTCTTTGTAGACTAGGCTTAAAACAGGCACCATAACCTGCACCTAATAGAATTACCCTCCACAAGCCTAACTTTTTATGGCCCACATATCATCCCTTCCTCCCCATCCTTCTTCCCTTTTAGTTTCTGATTCTGGCAATGAGTGTGTGTGTTTGCATGTCGGATATATATAGTCATAAAGGGGCATAGTTATCAATGTGGGCTAACATGAAGATGTGTTTTTGCACCATAACTAGTTCTATTTTCACACGTCTCATTTTATGCAAGGAGACTTGGGGCCCTTTTATAAAACGGCGGTAAGACCAACTGTAATTCTGGGATAGAGCGCATGCCATTTCCGGCACTCCCCGGAAATGCTTTTTTTTTTGGTCTAGCATTGCGCTAGCTCAGTAGTAATCTGGCATTGCCGTTCACTGCCCAGTTTACTGCTGGGTTACCGCAGCTTAGTAAAAGGACCTCTTAGTTACTAATAACTGGTAGTTAACAGTAAAATAACACGTCTTAACAGCAGCCCACATTGATAACTTCTCCACAAAATTGGGCTAGAACAGACTAACCTATCTTTATAGCATTAATGTAGGTTAAATTTGAATAATTTGCTGAAATTTAGCCACTAAAACAATGACTCTGGGTATAGTAGTACTTTGGTGCAAATTAAACAATAAAAAAGGTTTATTTTGTGCAAATATTTCTGTTGTAGGTGACATCTTTAAACCACAAGTACTTTCGGACTCACCTAGAAGACTGTCTGTCCTTGGGGAGACCTTTGTTAATAGAAGATGTTGGAGAAGAACTTGATCCTGCTCTTGACAATGTTTTGGAAAAGAATTCATCAAATCTGGATCCACTTTCAAAGTGAGATTGGATTTATAATCATCAATATTACTCTATTAATTATTTATGTGAAGGGGCATTTTCGAAAGGACATCCAAGTCAGAACGTCCCAAATGGACATCCATCTCAGATGTGTTTTCAAATATGTTTGAAAAATAGTGTGAGATGCACATCCATGCCCTGGCAACGTCCAGCATAAACATCCATTTTACAAAACTGAAACATCCAAATTTTGAACAGGTAAAAAACAAGGGACATGGACGTCTGTATAGCAGCATTCTTAGCAAATGGCCACACAGACCTTCATGCAGAGCAGAATCAGCCCAGTAATTAATCCAGTCAACTTTAAACCAAGCCACCCAAGTTCAAATCCCACTTTAACTGTTTTTGTGTTTTTTTTTTTTTAATTTTGAGCCCTCCGGGACAGAAAAATATCTATTGTGCCTGAATGTACACCAGTTCAATACCTTCAGGCTTGAAGGTGTCTTACATATCAGGTATACTAGGTATTTTTCTGTCCCTGAAGGGCTCACAATTTAAAAAAAAAAAAAAAAAGAGCTGAAGTGAGATTTCAACCTGGGTTTCTTGGTTTACAGTCCAGTGCACTAACCAATCCAGCTCCATGTCCATCACGCTGATTTTTGCACTGTCCTTTGTTAAGAATGCCCATTTGAGAGAGTCTGTAGGATGCTTCCACTTTCCCACAAGTGTCAAGGCCACAGGGGATTACACTAGGTTAAAGGAAGCCCAGAGAAAAGCAGCGACAGCTACTGCAGATGCCTCCACCCTGAAGCTGAAAAACTGCAACCATTACGTTCACATAGCAAAGCTCAGCTTGGAACCTTGAAGAGTTTGTATTTGAGCTGGCTGGCTGCAGACCAGCCTTGTGTGCCTGCTAGAGACTGTGCTGGTAACCTCTGGATCCAGGGACCAGGCCAGAGACTGCCATGATACAGCACAGTTTATATAAACTTTATCCACCAGTTGTTTACTAAGCAGGCCTTGCTAGTTTTTATCCATTCACTGATTATATCCTCTCTAGACTATTGCAATAGTCTTCTACATGGTACTATCCCACACTGAAAAGCGCTGTCTTCAACTAATCCAAAATACAGCCGTGACACGTCTGACAAACTCTAAAAGATTTTATCATGTAACACTTCTTATAGATGAACATTGGTTTTCTAGTACACATCAGATCACTTACAAGACTCTTGTTCTAACCCACAAAATACTTCATTCTAATACCCCTCTTTATTTGGTACTCCTGGTTCCCTATACCCCCCCCCCCCCCACCCCAGGTCTCGATGCTTGTCATCTTCTAATTTATTACACATCCCTTCTCTACGTCAACTCCATTTTACTTCCATTAGATCCAGGGTCTTTAGTGTAATGGTCCCTACCCTGTGGTATTCTCTACCTATTCCCCTTGCTCCTTGGCCAATCACGCTGATTTTTGCACAGTCCTTAAAACCTTTCTTTTCAAGGATGCTTTTGCTTGCCCTGATCTGCCCTGAGAAACTGAGGGCCAGCAGAGGCCAGCTACACTTTATAGACAGTACATGACCTTTTTTCCCCCTCCTCTCTTTAAATCCTCTTTCCTATTATTAAATGGAGTTCTTCCCCCCTTCTGCTCCTCTTTTCTTTCTTTCTTTCTTTCTTTCTTTCTTTCTTTTCTTTCTTTCTTCTTTCTTTCTTTCTTTCTTTCTTTCTTTCTTTCTTTCTTTCTTTCTTTCTTTCTTTCTTTCTTTTCTTTCTTTCTTTCCCTCTTCCCTTCTGACTGTAACTTACTCTGATTAACGCCCTGAAGGCCCAGCTATAAGGCGGTATATCAAACTTGAAAAACTTGAAAACTTGCACATGGGCAATATGTGACAGAGGGAAGAGTTCCAAGGCTGGCTGCAGGCTACGTATTGTAAATTTCTGCCACTGCTGGTGCCCTCTATAGGGTAAGATACTTAACTCCAGGACTGCCCAGAACACGGCATCCCAGACTTATTTTTGGTAAGTCGCGGTTTGAGAGCGCAACACCTCTCCATTCAAACTTCATTGGCTTCCTATTATGGAACGAATAAATTTCAAAGTCCACACAATGATTCACAAGATTATCTATGAAGAATCCCCAACCTACATGTACAATCTGATTGACCATCCTACCAGGAATTGCTCTAGATCTTCTTGAACTTATCTTAACTTACACCTTCCTAACGGTAAGGAATCAAATACAAAACATACTATGCATTCAATTTCTCTGTTATAGGCAGCAAGCTCTGGAACACCCTACCCACGATCGATTTGTATAGTCAATAATCATCTACCCTTCCAGGAAACTACTTAAATTCACCTTTTCAAGCAAGCCTACTCATATGACTTGACTTAAATTAGAAATCCATCTGTGATACCTGGATCTGACTACTTAGCAGAATTTAATATGTTTTTTTTTCCTTATGAATTCATCCCTCTCCGAACCATTATTATACATTCTTTCTTTTTCACATTTTACCCAACTTACACCTCTTCCGCTCCATACCTCTACCACCTTCCTCCCTATCCTTTTCTAGTCCATCTCTGTATATATTATATTGAAATGTTTTTATCCATTTTGTGCTATCTTGTAAATTGTTTTTTTATGTAAGCCGCTTTTGAGCCTGCTTACAGGGGGAAAGCGTGGGTTATAAATGTTACAATACAATCAAATACATTGCTGGGGTGGAGGGGGCAGTTTGAGAGAGAGGAAGAAAATGCTAGAGTGCTGTGGGAGAAGGGGAGATGGTGGACAAGGAAGAGAGGAAGGAAGGGGAGGAGAGGGTGAGTTTGAGAGAGAGATGTGACACGTGGGGAGGCAATAGACCTGGGAGAGGAGAGGGTGACACAGGGACTCCTGAAGTAACTGACATCAGTGGCAGGGCATTTTGACACCTTTTGCAGAACATCCCAGTCAGTGCCGCACTGGGCCTTCCTTAAGACAGCCCTAGGTAAGAAAGGGAGCAGGAACATAGCTTAGAAAGGCAATTCAGTCATCCAGGCAGCAAGGTAGAAAGTATACAACTTGTCCCCCAAGCTACATTAATCTTAGGGTGTTAAAGTGATCCTCAAATGCATACTCCTTGAATTGCCCATTTGGACTGACTGGGTCAAGATATTCAATGCATATAAAACCTGGTTATCTGATACATTACCTGAAACAGATACACAGCATTTCTTTTCTACAGACATAAAATGATAGAAATCAGACTCTAGTGTTTTCTAAGTTGGGGCCTTTACAGATTTTGGAAATGTTATTTTGCATGATTGCATAAAAATGCAAGGTTACAAAATGGCACCTTGTGCATCGGAAGCTTTTTTCATTTTTCATTTTTCTTTTTTAAAGCTACCTTGCTGAGGCATTTTTAGTACAAGCAACAAAAATCTAGACTAATACTACTACTTATCATTTCTATACCAACCAGGGTATATACTGGGGCAGATGAGTATTGCATGGTATGATTTTAAAAGATGCCAGTATCCTGTGTATGTGGAGCCAACTCAGTCCCATAAAGCACGTAGGCATGTACAACTCAAACTTGCTTTGGTTTCATTTATAGGTAAAGTTGGTGATAAAGAGGTTTGATGTACTGAAGGGATTTCTCTCTACATAACTACTAAATTGGCAAACCCTGCTTACACCCCAGAAGTCAGTGCCAAAAATGCTGTGATTGACTTCACTGTAAAATGAAAGGATTAGAAGACCAGCTCCTTGGCCGTTGTCATCCTTACTGAAAACAGGTAAAGTTTGTTTTTAAGAACAGAGAGTTTAGATTCATTTTTATGTTTAAACTGTTTTATTGACGATATGCATAATACAATTCAACTTGGAGTATTCATACAACATGGATCAGTATACAAATCGACATTCCAACAACATACTCAACATCGTCAATCACTTTTTCCATTTTCTGCCCCCTCCCCCTTTACAACTTTTATATTTCAGCGATTTATTATAATATGTTTCAACGTTTTTATTGATGATGAAATAACATGGTGTAACAAATACCATAAAATATAAAACTGCAACGGTACGATAGATCTTCACATATAAGTAGTAAACAGACCATCATCAACTTTTATGTACTTCCCCCCCCCCTCCCTCCCTACCCTCTCTTCCATCCTCCCTCCCCCCTTGTTTCTGTGTAAGCCAATCAATATTGGGGATAGTGGGTTTAAACGTACAGACCATGGATACTGCCAAGGCAGTTCACAATAGACTGAGGAGCAAACTTCGCCCCCGTGGGCTAATTCCTTGTATATATTGGCCCCATATGGACATGAACTGTTTTTTCCTTTTCGGGGCTCCCTTCGCCTCTCTGGCTTCCCAGGTGGCCAACTCATGTATCTGGTTCCTCCAGTGCCAATACACTGGTGGATCCGGGTCTATCCACTTCTGTAGAATAGTCTTTCTGGCCACTAAACATACCTTGCGACACCAAATTCTATTCCTTTCGCCTGGGTCGCGAAAGCTGCATGTGTGTCTAAGACATAATGATCTGTGTTATTCTAGTTAGATAACTCTGGATTTGTCTCCAAAAGGCATGTACCTTTGGGCAGCCCCAGAAAGCGTGATATAAGTTAGATTCATTTTTAACAGACAAATTATTTAGACTGATACTTTAAAGATGGAATTCAGTTAAAGCAAAATTAATGACCTCATAGCTGAAGTGAGACTTCTATGGTCTGTGTCCTGTAAATGGCAAAAGACAGATCAGGTTCAAGGCTGGAGTGAGCTTCAACAGCAACTCTAGTAGTTGGGAAGTAGGACTAGTGCCAGGCAGACTGCTATAGTCTATGCCCCAAAATTGGCAGGGAGAGATAGAGATCAAGCATGCCTGTGTATAATCATGAAGTGGCAACCTGCAGAGTGCCAGATACAACTCTGGCCAACCTTGTTAGGCAGGACTTTACGGACCATGCAGGTCTTTATCTGTCAACAATTACTATGCTACTCTAAACGGGGGCTCTTTTTCAAAGCACTTAGAGATCCTTTTACAGATTTGCGCTAGCGTTTTTTCATGCGCTAAACGCTTAGAGATGCCTATATATTCCTGTGGGTGTGTCTAGTGTTTTAGCACATGCTAAAAATGCTACTGCGCTTTTGTAAAAGACCCCTCAGATTTAAAAAAAGTTCCATAGTTTACTTTCGCTGTGACAGTTCCAATTCTGTATTTAAGGAATTGATGCTGCAGTTAAGGCAGTGAAAGAGCTTGGATGTGGTACAGTGGATGGCTGCCTAGATTCAGGTGACCCAGACAATGTAATAAATTCCTTTTCTGCCTTTTCACTGTCATCTCAAAGGATTATGGATGCTTATGGGCGTGCTGTCAGAATTTTGCAGTAGCAATTCTTGGACTAATTAGTGGTGGGAATTTAAAAATACTACTAATCAGGGGATAAAGCTCAACTCCCAGAGCCAAAATTAAAATCTATCTCAAAAAGACTCCAGTGTTTTTTTTATTTTTTATTTACCAAAAAACTTTTATTCCTATAGTTATTTAAAAACCTACTACTCTTACCATCCTTTCACCCTTCTCCCCCTGTGCTGCACTAGACAATGTTTCAATTACTTACAAAATTCACATTTTCTCTATTCACATTGTTTTCTCATTTTAATTAACAATTGAAAGAACACAACTCAGTCTGTAGAATGCAGTGATTCACGCCGCGCTTTCCACTTGGCCACTGTACTTATAAAGCAAGCAAATGCTGATTGTGTTAGTCCCGAATGTGTCACACTCAGTTCGAATGTGAATCCTCTATTTACCGCTACCAAGCCAAAGACACGCTTGTACAGCATTATGCAGGTGCTGAGAAATCGGTGAGTATTTCATTAATTAACCCTTGGTGTCTCCTGTTTATGTCGGTTCCCCGATGCTGGACCGCATTTCACTAGATCTTCCTCAGGAGGAACCACCATTACATCTACAACAAGTTAACAATATCCTCATTATTACCATCATAACCACCCACAATTTACTCTCACTATTACATTATACATTAAGTAATACTCACAGTCATTCGTCTAATCGGCAGCATGCCAGATTAAGGCTCCCTTAAGCGTGGGCCACCAAACGCCGCACCAGGAGTTACTGCGTCAGACGCCCCTATCTGAATTTAAAGGGCTAAACACATCACCACACCCACTGCATTAAAGAAACATTACCTTACACCCATTCGACCTCAAGATTGAGGCCATAGGGTGTAACCATTCCCATGAAAAAATATATTGCTGCTCCATGACTAACAAGCTGGCACTAACATCACCACCCTATTGGGCAAAGAAAGGTGCACTATTGCAGCACACTGAAGTTGATCAACAGAATGATTATTTAAAGTCCAATGTGCTACTAGCGGGTTTTCCTGTTTGTTATGCCGAATATTACTAATATGCTCCGCTAACCTACTTTTAAGTTGTCTCTTAGTGTGCCCTATATAGTACAACTTGCATGGACAAACTATACAATAAACCACGCGTTCAGTATGACAGGTAGTGAGATGCCTTCTCCTCCACTGCTAACTCCAGACTCCATTCCTTTTATCTTGCTGCACCATATGCCTGGAATAGACTTCCTGAGCTGGTACGTCAAGCTCCATCTCTGGCCGTCTTCAAATCTAAGCTAAAAGCCCACCTTTTTGATGCTGCTTTTAATGCCTAACCCTTATTCACTTTGTTCAGAACCCTTATTTTATCATCCTCACTTTAATATTCCCTTATCTCTTGTTTGTTCTGTCTGTCTGTCCTAATTAGATTGTAAGCTATGTCGAGCAAGGACTGTCTCTTTATGTTCAAGTGTACAGCGCTACGTCTCGTAGTGCTTTAGAAATGATTAGTAGTAGTAGTACTAATGTAGGATTAAAATTTCATAAATAAATAAACAATTCAAATATGCAATTATTAAAACTCATAAAATGATCAACAAAATCAACATCAATACAAACTTTTAAAAACATAATAAAAATAATACTACAATAACAAATCCCTTAACCCCCAACCAAATCACATTTCTTCTCTCACTAGAGAATGGAACAGATAGGCCACAATTTATAAAAATATTACTAAATTAATCAGACTGCAGAAAGAGGAGAAACTTGAAATGCCAAGATTTGTTCATGTAACTCCCAAAGCTACCTGGACAAATCTTTTGAATGTTGAATTTGTAAGTATGCCACATATGTCCAGGAAAGAGAGCAGGATGTTTGGTGGTTGCTGAACTACAGATAAGTTAAACAGTTTGGCCTGTAATGCAAGCTGCCTGTTTCCATTGAACTTCAAATATTAGAGCAAATCCTTAAAGTATGCAAATGACCAGAAAGAGTTGATTTATTTTCTTCAATGACATATTAACATTTTTAAAATCACATTTATGTAGGACAAGGCATTGCTGGCCCTGAATAGGCTTGAGGCCCACGGTGAAGCAAATGTCTTTTATCACACAGAGTAGCAACTCACAGTAAATACATTGCCCAAGGGCAATTGCTGCTATTATAAACTAAAAAAACACAACCAGCAAGATAGAATCCTCTAAGCGTTATTTTTGGAGGAAAAAAGACTTCAGAAACTCTGTATTCACTTTAACAAGCTAGTTTCTGAAGTCTTTTTTCCTCCAAAAACACTTAGAGGATTCTATCTTGCTGGTTGTATTTTTAGCAGTGTTACTCAAGAGCAAGACTCAGTGGTTAGTTTAAATTTTGCTATTATAAACTAAAATATGCTTGCTTTAGGACAGGGATGCAGAACACCAGACCTTAAGGGTAATTATGGAGATATGTTTATTTGGTTTTAACAGTCTGACTATTTTGCTTGTTTTAGATGCTGTGAAAGGACCCACTGTGAAAGCTTCTACTTTATTTATTTAGGTTTAACTTATGCCTTTTGAGTTTAAAGCTCATAGGACCAGATTTAGTAAATGGTGCCCAAATTTGTGCACTGGAAAGAATTGGCAATTGAGAGCCCTATATAGAGTAACGCGTAGCGCTGGTTCCAGTGCTCAGATTAGGGTACCAGGATTATCATGACTTATGCCTGCTGAAACCAGGTATATTTCCTGGCACACAATTTGGGCATGCATCCGCGCTATGCTATAAGACTGCATGCAAGTTTCCGAAATGGCCCTGGCCTGCCCATGCCCTTTCCCATGGCCACTCCCACTTTTGGGTGGCACACTATGGAATTTGGGCACGCAGTTTTATAGAATAGCATGTAGCAAGATGTGTACACAAATCCAAATTTGTGCCAATTAACACCAATAATTGACTGTTAGCGCCTAATTATTGACAAGAATTGGCTCATTACCCAATTTAGTTGCATGCATCTTGGGACTGTGCCCAAATCTGGGCTTGCAAATTTGAGTGCCTTTTATAGAATCTGGGGGTAATTTTCATATATGGAGCAGAGGAGTAGCCTAATGGCTGGAGCAGTGGGCTGGTAAGAAGAAGGGCCCAGGTTCAAATCCTACGGCAACTTGTTGTGACCATGGGCAAGTCACTTAACCCTCCATGCCTCAGCAATGGCAAGTCAGTCCTATATCTTGCCAAGAAAACCACTGTGTGGTCACCAGAAGTTCAAGTTCATCTTTATTTGATATACCACCACATGGAGCGTACCATCAAAGCAGTTTACAAAGTAATAACAGTAGAAAACACAGCAAGGAAAAGGACTGCAAATTAAAGAGGAAAGCAGAAAAGGATGCTAGAGAGTTGCAACCCTCCACAAGTTAAATCTGACTCAAGGGTATTTCTGGAATAATCATATACAGAAGTTCTTTCTCTGCACCAGAAGACTTTCAGTGTAAGGGCCCTATTTACTAAGCATTCCCCATAGACACATAGGGAGTCTTTTACTTCAGATTAGCACATGTTATCTGCCACAGGACCCTTTTATTCCTATTTATTATTTTTGCATTTGTATCCCACATTTTCCCACCTATGGGTCCTGCTGCGGATAACATGCACTAATCTTTTGTAAAAGACCCCCAGCAATTCTGTAAAATGGACACCAGCATTTACATGCCAAATAGGCATGTAAATGATTAGAATACCAGCTTATACATGTGAATGTGTGCACATACATACACGAGTGCCAAAAATATAGCTAAGCGCTAGTTTATAAAAAGGCACCTAAATGCAGTGTCATGGAATCTGAAGGTGGGCATACACATGGGTGAAATCTGAATGGAGAATGGGCAGGGTGTACCTTTAGAATACTATAATTTACTTGTGTGTTTCACAATTTTGCATGAGCATTTACACCAGCTCCATGGCTGCTCTAAATTACAGGATAGCTGTTTGGATTTTGCTCACACCTTTTTCAGTAGTAGCTTAAGGTGATGTACGTCCTGTTTCACTAGGTATTTCCCTGTTCCTGGAGGACTCACAATCTAATTTTGTGCTTGAGGGAGAGTTATGTGACTTGTCCAAGATCACACGGAGCAGCAGTGGGATTTGAACTAGAAATTGCACAGAGGCAGAAATTTCACCCATCCCTGTCCATCCCCAGTGGAATCTAACCATACCCACCTGTACCCACTAACATCCATTCCATGGCCACCCATCCCCACAGGAATCAACTCTATTATTTGCATGCTCATAGCCTGATGTTTCCTCCCAACCCCAACAGTCTCCTGTGGTTCCAAGCCTCAGTCTAGTGTACCAGCTACCTCTCAGGGCATTCCAAGCCTCATACAAGCACTCCAACTGCCTCTCTGTACGTTCCAAGCCTCATTCTAGTGCTCCAATTGCCTTTCTTAGTGCATTCCATGCCTCATTCTGAAGTCACCAGAGATTTTCACTACACTCCTATGGAAATCTCACAGCAACTTCTTTGTCCCCGCAGTTTCGCTTGGTGATATTCTATTTTTCAGCGTGGTTTATGCTGCACCTTTTGATTTCTTAGCCTGTCTGTTTACCATTGTCATCAGTGGCTGAGATAAATAGTTTGACTCCTGAAACAGGCACTGTTGGCGCCAAAATGTATACCTGCTTCGAGAGTCTGTTTAATAACATACTGTTCTGGATATGAGTTTGTTTTGAATAAACCCACTGTTTTAGAAATACGGTCTACCCCCTACTTTTCCCTTTTATCACAGTTTTGGGTTTGTTGTTAGGGGGCATACTTCTGCTTCTTTTGTGTCGAATTTAGCTATGCTGACATGCCCCCCCCCCCAAAAAAAAAAAATAAAAGTGAAAATTTTATAGAGTGTAGATTAGCATGAGCTAAAATGGCATTTACTGTAGGATAACACACTTGAAGTGAGAAAATCAAACGGAAAAATTTACGCTAATACATCCATCCTCGCGGTTTGAACATACTAGAAGAATGAACCAGAAATAACTCAATACATTGACAAGGAGGAAAAGACCTCAGTGGTCACCAGCACATTTCTGTGCTGTTATGTACAGCCCATATAATGGTGACTTAAATTTGACTCCCTTACCAATCATAGGTCTAGAAAACCTTCCCTTTATATCTGTATCTACAGTGGGGGAAATAAGTATTTGATCCCTTGCTGATTTTGTAAGTTTGCCCACTGACAAAGACATGAGCAGCCCATAATTGAAGGGTAGGTTATTGGTAACAGTGAGAGATAGCACATCACAAATTAAATCCGGAAAATCACATTGTGGAAAGTATATGAATTTATTTGCATTCTGCAGAGGGAAATAAGTATTGATCCCTCTGGCAAACAAGACCTAATACTTGGTGGCAAAACCCTTGATGGCAAGCACAGCGGTCAGACGTCTTCTGTAGTTGATGATGAGGTTTGCACACATGTCAGGAGGAATTTTGGTCCACTCCTCTTTGCAGATCATCTCTAAATCATTAAGAGTTCTGGGCTGTCGCTTGGCAACTCGCAGCTTCAGCTCCCTCCATAAGTTTTCAATGGGATTAAGGTCTGGTGACTGGCTAGGCCACTCCATGACCCTAATGTGCTTCTTCCTGAACCACTCCTTTGTTGCCTTGGCTGTATGTTTTGGGTCATTGTCGTGCTGGAAGACCCAGCCACGACCCATTTTTAAGGCCCTGGCGGAGGGAAGGAGGTTGTCACTCAGAATTGTACGGTACATGGCCCCATCCATTCTCCCATTGATGCGGTGAAGTAGTCCTGTGCCCTTAGCAGAGAACACCCCCAAAACATAACATTTCCACCTCCATGCTTGACAGTGTGGACGGTGTTCTTGGGTCAGCATTTCTCTTCCTCCAAACACGGCGAGTTGAGTTCATGCCAAAGAGCTCAATTTTTGTCTCATCTGACCACAGCACCTTCTCCCAATCACTCTCGCATCATCCAGGTGTTCACTGGTAAACTTCAGACGGGCCGTCACATGTGCCTGCCGGAGCAGGGTGACCTTGCGGGCATTGCAGGATTGCAATCCGTTATGTCGTAATGTGTTACCAATGGTTTTCGTGGTGACAGTGGTCCCAGCTGCCTTGAGATCATTGACAAGTTCCCCCCTTGTAGTTGTAGGCTGATTTCTAACCTTCCTCATGATCAAGGATACCCCACGAGGTGAGATTTTGCGTGGAGCCCCAGATCTTTGTCGATTGACAGTCATTTTGTACTTCTTCCATTTTCTTACTATGGCACCAACAGTTGTCTCCTTCTCGCCCAGCGATTTACTGATGGTTTTGTAGCCCATTCCAGCCTTGTGCAGGTGTATGATCTTGTCCCTGACATCCTTAGACAGCTCCTTGCTCTTGGCCATTTTGTAGAGGTTAGAGTCTGACTGATTCACTGAGTCTGTGGACAGGTGTCTTTCATACAGGTGACCATTGCCGACAGCTGTCTGTCATGCAGGTAACGAGTTGATTTGGAGCATCTACCTGGTCTGTAGGGGCCAGATCTCTTACTGGTTGGTGGGGGATCAAACTATTTCCCTCTGCAGAATGCAAATAAATTCATATACTTTCCACAATGTGATTTTCCGGATTTAATTTGTGATGTGCTATCTCTCACTGTTACCAATAACCTACCCTTCAATTATGGGCTGCTCATGTCTTTGTCAGTGGGCAAACTTACAAAATCAGCAAGGGATCAAATACTTATTTCCCCCACTGTATATTATCAATGCAAATAAGCATGTTATAAATCAAAATTTTGTTTTGTATTATTGAGCTCACACGAAACATACATTATAGTAACATAGTAAATGACGGCAGATAAAGACCTGAATGGTCCATCCAGTCTACCCAACAAGATATAAACTATTACATACCATGTAAAATGAGTTTATGCATACCTGAGTTTGATTTGTCCCTGCCTTTCTCAGGACACAGACCGTAAAGTGTGCCTAGCACTGCTCTGTACTAAAAGTTCTGAAGCTAACGTCGAAGCCCCTTAAAACTTACACTCCAGCCCATCCATTTCTATTCAGCCACGATCAGGGCGCAGACTGTAGAAGTCTACCCTGCACCGGTTTTACTCTCCAAATACCAGCGTCAACACCCAATCTCCACTAAGATTCTGTAGATCTATTCCTTCTAAACAGGATTCCTTTGTGTCAGTGGCATAGCTAGGGTAGTTGACACCCAGGGCCGGTCATTTTTTTAACATCCCCCTCCAAAATCTAGTACTAGGCATGCCGAGAATACAAAACACTCAGGACCTATAGAGCAATTCTACCATACCATAAGCAGTAATTTCTACGAGTCACACAAGGAAAAGGAAAGCATCTTAAACACTACAGTGAGCACTAGAGCATCAATTCATCTATTGTAAAATGAAACTAGGCAGAATAATACAGATCGTCAATCCTGCACAGTCAATGCCATCTGAAAGCCATGTCTTTTTCACAAACACAGATACACCCTAATCCACTATAGAATAAGTAATAATAAACTTATTTAGGCAAAAATTAAACTGAACCCCCAAGATGCCAGACTCTGCATACAATGCAACACCACAGAAACAGAAAATGTCCCCTAGTACTGTGCAAAATATAAAGACAGCAGATATAAATTTGAAAAAAACTAGCAAGTACCAATCACCACTTTACAAATTAACAAATAGAAATAAAACAAATCTAGAAAATAAATAATACCATTTTTTGGACTAATATATTTAGCTTTCAGAGGCCAAAACATCCTTCCTCAGGTCAATACAGTATAGTGCTGTTACAGTATCCTATCCTGACCTGAGGAAGGGGGTTTTGTTCTCCCGAAAGTTAGCCAAAATGTATTAAAATTAGTCCAATAAAAGATTACCTTGTTTACGTGTTCTATTATAAACATTTATTAACACAGCTACAATACTACTTTATCCTAAAGCAAAACAAATAAAAATATATATTTTATTTACAGTTTGTTGTCTCGGGTTTCTGCTTTCCATCTTCTTTTCACTGTCTTCCTTCCATCCAGCATCTGTCTTTGTTCTCTCTCTGCCATCCAGTGTCTGCCCTCTCTGCTGTCCCCTCCATCCAATGTCTGCCCTCTCTCCCTGCCTCTTCCATCTACATCTATCATCTGCCCTCTATCCTGCCCCTTCATCCACCATCTGCCCGTCTGCCCTGTCTCTCTCCCCCTTCCATTCACTGTCTGCCATTTCTATCCCTTCCATCCACTATCTGCCCTTTCTCTCTGCCCCTTCAATCCACCATTTGCCCTCCCTCTCCTATCCATCCAGAGTCTGCCCTCCCTCTCACTCCCCCTTCCATACAGGATCTGTCCCGTTTCAACCCCAGCCTTTTCTCTCACCAGTCCCAAGCTTCAGCCCCAGACACTTCTCCCTGTCTCCTTTTCAGCCCCCAGTCCCCACAGTTTCAACCCCTGCCCCTGTTCAGCCCCCAGTTCCAGCCCCCTTCATCCACGTGCCTTGCATTAGGGCCCCCCTTTTTAGCCTGACCCAGGCATGCCCCATTTTCCCTCATGACCCCTTCTCAGACCCCAGTTCCAGCCCCCTTCTCCCATTTGAGAGCCCCCCTCCCCACCCCTTCTCCCATCTGGGAACCCCCACCCCACCCACCCCTTCTCCCATCTGAGAATCCCCCTTCTCCCTCTGAGAACCCCTTCCCCCCCCATCTGAGAACCCCCACAACACCCCTCCCCACCCCAGTCCCCTTCTCCCATCTGAGAACCCCCTCTCCTCTCCCATCGGGGACCCCCTCCCCACCCCAGTCCCCTTCTCCCATCTGAAAACCCCCTCCCATCTGAGAACCCCCACAACACCCCTCTCCATTTGAGAACCCCCTCCCCACCCCGACCCGACTCGACTCTCCTGCCACCACCCTACCTTTAAAAAAAATTTTGTGAAGCGGAGTTGCAGGCAGTGCCTCGCGTCTGCCCTGCTTGTAACAGAAGTAAATCTCTTCTTCTCCTCCTCGTTCAGCATCACTGTGTCCCGCCCTCGCAGAAATAGCAAGTTACCTCAGAGGAGGGTGGGACACAGTGAGGCCGGATGACGAGGAGGAGAAGATTTACTTCTTTTACAAGCAGGGCAGATGCAAGGCGCTGCCTGCAACTCCGCTTCACAAAATTTTTTTAAAGGTAAGGTGGAGGCTGGGAGCAGCGGGAGCGGAGCACCCCCTACCTGCTGACACCTGGGGCAGACCGCCCCCACCGCCCCGCCCTTGCTACGCCACTGCTTTGTGTTTATCCCACGCATGTTTGAATTCCATTACTGTTTTCATCACCACCTCCCATGGGAGGGCATTCCACGGATCTACCACCCTTACATGAAAAAATACTTACTAACATTACTCCTGAGTCTGCCCCCCTCCAACTTCTATTCATGTCCTCTAGTTCTACCACCTTCCCATCTCCGGAAAAGGTTTGTTTGCAGATTAATACCTTTCAAATATTTGAATGTCTGTATCATGTCACCCCTGTTTCTCCTTTCCTCCAAGGTATACATGTTCAGGTCAGCAAGTCTCTCCTCATACAGTTTGCAACGCAAATCCATACCATTTTGTAGCTTTTCTTTGCACCGCTTCCAGTCTTTTTACATCTTTCACAAGATACGGCCTCGAAAACTGAACACAATACTCCAAGTGGGGCCTTACCAACGACTTGTAGAGGGGCATCAACACCTCCTTTCTTCTGCTGGTTATACCCTCTCTATACAGCCTAGCATCCTTCCGGCCATGGCCATCGCCATCGCCTTGTCACACTGTTTCTTCACCTTCATATCCTCCGACCCAACACCCCAAGGTTTCTCTCCTGAGTCGAGCTTACTAATCCTCCCTCCTATTTGGTATCTCTCTTTTGGGTTTCTAAACCCCAAATGCATCACTCTGCACTTCTTGGCATTAAATTTTAACTATAAGATATTCAAGTTATACCAGAGCTATATACACATCGTCCAAGCAAAAGACGCTGGCTGTACAACTCTTCCACATATTTCTATCTTGCAGTGCTCAGCATGTGCCACCGTGTCCATACCATCCGCCACGGCAACAAATCAGCACCCCAACCAGAGAACACCACAGCACTGACCCACCTCCGCTCACCACCCTGTCCAAACCCTGCAAATAATAATGAAATTTATATTTTTTTATATAATATATGCTGTATACATGTAACTTATCTTATATCTTGTCAAGGTGTAGTCACAAAAGGTCAGTCTTTGAATCCTGATATTCCTACAGCGGTCATGCCGTTTCACACTATGGCTTCCATCAGGGGATAAATATGACATCCAAAATAATTCACAGCATATTCATTTCTAATAATGGCTCAAAATTGTACAACAATGAGGGATAAAACCCTTTTGGTTGACACATTGCCATGTCGGCGTCAAGAAGGTGCCTGGCGAACACTGAGGTCTTTTCTTCCACTTCAGTCTATTGAGTTATTTCTGATTTGTTTTCTAGTGTGTTCAAACCGTGAGGATGAACTTATCATAGGATGCCTGAGCGCGTCCCATGGTACTCCATTTTAAGCTCTACTGGCATGTATTAGTATTATTTTTATTTATTTATTGCATTTGTATCCCACATTTTCCCACCTTTTTGCGGGCTCAGTGTGGCTTACAATACATTATGAATAGTGGAAATACAATTTGTTACAATTTAGGTTATGGATTACATTGTGAAGAGTTGACGAGATGAAATCAAAATCATTAAGGAATCAGTCAATTGAGAAGAACAATGAGACAGTGGAAGGAGAGAAAAGAAATTAGAGGCGCTATATGAAGTATGTGGTGTACATTTTTCTGTGAGTAGAGGTATGAGTGTGGTGAGATTAAGGGTTGAGAGTTCATAAATGGATGTATTAATGTATTACTGAACAGTGAGTGTGAGCTTTATGTGTTTTGGTTCTTTCCGTAAATTTTCTCAAAAAGATGTGTCTTCAATGACTTGCGGAAGTTGGTTTGTTCATGGATCGTTTTCAGGTTCCGCGGCAGTTTGTTCCAGTACTGCATGCTCATGTAAGAAAAGGTTGTTGCGTGTAACGTCTTGTATTTCAGGCCCTTACAGTTAGGGAAGTGGAGGTTGAGGAACGTTCGGGATGATCTTTTAGCGTTTCTGGGTGGTAGGTCTATCAATTCAGACATGTAGGCTGGGGCTTCACCGTGAATGATTTTGTGGACTAATGTGCATACTTTGAAAGTAATGCGTTCTTTGAGTGGGAGCCAGTGTAGCTTCTTTCGCAAGGGTTTTGCACTTTCATATTTTGGTAGTCCGAAGATAAGTCTGGCTGCTGTATTCTGGGCTGTTTGAAGTTTCCTCAGGATTTGTTCTTTGCAGCCTGCGTATAGTGAGTTGCAGTAATCCAGATGGCTGAGTACGAGGGATTGTACTAGGTTGTGGAAGACGGATCTTGGGAATATTGTCTTATTCTTTTCAGTTTCCACATGCAGTAAAACATCTTTTTGGTTGTGTTGTTTGCATGGGTTTCGAGTGTTAGGTGGCGGTCAATGGTAACTCCAAGGATTTTTAGCGTTTCTGAGATTGGAAGGTTTAGGTTAGGTGTATTTATAGCGGTGAATTCATTCGTGTTGTATTGGGAGGTAAGTATCAGGTATTGAGTTTTTTCTGCGTTTAGTTTCAAACGGAATGTATCTGCCCAGATGTTCATGATACGTAGACTTTGGTTGATTTCATTGAAGATTTCTTTGATGTCTTGTTTGAAAGGGATGTATATGTTACATCGTCGGCGTAGATATAAGGGTTGAGGTTATGGTTTGATAGGAGTTTTGCCAAGGGGGTCATCATTAGGTTGAAGATGGTTGGTGAGAGAGGCGATCCTTGTGGTACTCCCATTCAGGTGTCCATGCAGCAGACGTGGCTGAGTTTGATGTGACTTGGTATGAACGTTGGGTTAAGAACCCCTTGAACCAGTTTAGGACATTTTCTCCCATGCCAAAATATTCAAGTATGTGTAATAGGATTCAGTGGTCTACCATGTCGAAGGCACTAGACATGTCAAATTGTAGGAGGAGTATATTGTTACCTGTTGCAATCATTGTTTGAATTTAGACATGAGGGTGATTAATAGTGTTTCTGTGCTGTGATTCGATCGGAATCCTGATTGGGCATCATGCAGTATTGAGTGTTTGTTTAAGTAGTTGGTGAGTTGTTTAGTTACCACTCCTTCGGTTATTTTGGTTATTAGTGGTATGGATGCTACTGGTCTATAGTTGGTTATTTCCCTTGCGCTTTTCTTTGTGTCTTTGGGTATAGGGGTGAGTCCGTTTGGGAAAAGTCCGTTTTGTAGCATGAAGTTTACGTGGTTTGTTAGGTCTATTATGAATTGTTGAGGTTACTTGGGCATGTGTCTAGTTTGCAGTGGGATTTGGCATATCTTCTAAGTGTTTCAGAGATATGGTCTTCTGATAGTGGTTCGAATTCGGTCCATGTTCGGTCTGCTGGGTATATTCCGTCTTCTGGGTCTAGACAATCTAGGAGTGTGGCGTATTCAGTAGGGCTGGCAGGTATTTGGAGTCTTAATTGTATAATTTTCTCCTTGAAGTAGTTAGTACCTAACGCAGCTTAGTAAAAGGGTCCTTTAGGTCCTTAAGTCTCATGAGACTTGCTATTCTCAGCAGCTAGCCTCAGGAGCAAGCAACCTCTGTAGAAAATAAATGCACTTCCTGCCATCTGAGAAATCCAAATCCAGTCACCTGCTACTGCTTCACATAAGTAATGTCTGTCCTTTAGCTCCAATAATTTTATATTTCATCAAGATAGTACTGATGGTATATTCGGTGTTACATGTATACTATATAATTGTTTTGTGACTTAGTCATAAAAATAAAAATACATTTTGTCTATAGGAATTGGAGGCAGAACGGGTCAAGCTGATGGAAGAGGTGACTTCTAACAAGAGAAAAATGCAAGAGCTAGAAGACAACCTCCTTTTCCGCCTCACAAGTACTGAAGGTTCTTTGGTGGAGGATGATCGCTTATAGAAGTCCTTCGCATCACTAAATCAACAGCAGAGGAGGTACTAAATAACAGGAGATTTTAAAATAGAGTTGTAGATTTATGGTTGGTGACAAATTCTTCTCTTTTTTTTGTATTTAAGACTATAGAGTAATAGTTCTGAAACAGTTCAGTGAACTAAACAGCACTTACCTATTGCAGATAAATGTCATTTAGTCCATATTTTCTGCACTGAATTTTGAACTGACATTTTGATAATTTGTTCGGTGGTGGTTTGTCTGACCAGTGATTGCATTTTCAGTAGCAAAGGACAGGGTCCAAATGTACAAACAAGAACAGCACAAAAAGCAACACAATAGGGCCTTCAGGACTGGAATAATCGTGAGTACTTTAATCAAAAGATCTGACAAAGGCTGTGTTTTCACGCACCTGCGTCAGGGGTCAAATCAAGTGTAATCTCTCAAAAAAAAATTGTTTGTAATCGCCAGACAAAAATGCTGGCAAAGTTGAGTGAATGACATCAAGGACTCTGCTGTATAGTAGTAGTCCAACGTAGAAAATTAAACATTCTCCCCTAAATTCTATTTTGGTGCCTTAAGTTGTGCACACTAATTTGGTGCATGGCCAATTGCACACACAACTTAATTGAGTAATAAGTTAATCAGCACTGATAATTGGTATTTAACAACTAATTAGTGGCATTAATTGGATTTAATTAGAATTTATATGCACAACTTTCTAGGCATATTCTATAACGTGGTGCGCGTAAATTCTCATTTTCACCATCAAAAAGGGTCTGTGGCCATGGGCTGGAATGGACAGGTCTGAGTGTTTCAGAAAACTATGTGCACTATTATAGAATACACCCGATCTGTGCCTAATTTAGGCGCAGGTTAGGGCTGGTTTTAGGTGGCCTAAATGGGTGCGCCGGTAAATTTTTAACAACAGGCTCTTTCTCCGGACGTAGCCAGCTCTGCAGTTGGAAGGGCTAGGGGTGGCCGGGGTGGGGGGGGGGGGGGGGAGAAACACTTGTCTCTCTCCTCCCTCCCTTACTGTGGGTATACCTTTGCTGGCAGCCAATAAATGGACTGCCACCACTCCCAACGTCTTGCTCTGAGCAGCATGCTGGAACTTCTCTCACATGCTCGAGAAGTCCCAGCCTGCTGCCCAGAGCTGGAAACAAGGAGCAGGGAGCAGTAGTCTATTTACTTGGCTGGCAGGGCTCAGCATCCCCACCAGCAAAGTAAAAGATAATTCAGCAGGGGGCCCAAGCCCACATTTGGGAGCCAGTTGTTAAAGAAGCCATGGAGGGCCCTGCTTTAACAACCGGCTCCCAAAATTCTTAAAAACTTAACAACCGGCTCTTGCGAGACTGTGAGAGCCTGCTCCAGCACACCACTGGGTGCGCCTAAATTTTAGGTGCAAGAATGGTGCATGAGCGTATTCTATAAACTACATCTAATTTTATTATAGTTTATAGAATCACACTAACTGTGTGGGTTTACAGCACCAATTTTTAAGGCACAATATAGAATTTCCCCCCTCTGTGCATAGAGCTACCATCTATATGCCACCTGTTATTGCAGTGATTTGAGCCTGATATTGAAATTTGGGCCATTTATAATACTGCAGAGTGTCTGACATCTTTTCCCCACTGATGGCTGGTTCATTACCATTCATTAATCACTGAAGTGTGTATGATTTTGGTAGTAAAACGTGTTTTCCACATTGTTAGTTCACACAATTGGTTGTGAAACTTTTTTTTTCATCCTGTTTTCTGTTTCTGTAATCTGTTAAGCCATACACTGCTGAAAGCTAATATAAATAGAATAACAGAGTTTGGGAAAAATTGGTTTTGTACAATCACAGACAGGGCCAGTGTACCAGTGTTCTGTGCTGATGGCCTGCGTGGAAAATTACCAATTATTTATACATGCAGAATCACTATTCTTATAAGAAAGAAATAATGTATTTTTCAATGTAAAAGGAGCAAA
This sequence comes from Microcaecilia unicolor, assembly GCF_901765095.1. NCBI lineage: Eukaryota > Metazoa > Chordata > Amphibia > Gymnophiona > Siphonopidae > Microcaecilia > Microcaecilia unicolor. The sequence continues at coordinate 234,984,113 of NC_044031.1, forward strand.
ATGATGCAGCAAATGGACATTTCTCCTCCTCCACAATCCCTTTCTCTTTGTCTACTGTTATTCAGATTTTTAAAAAAATGAATAGTATAATTTTTTGCTTTGAATGAATTAGGGTACATGATGCAAGAGACAGAAGATGCCCTAATGCAACACAAAGCAGTAGAAACAAAATAGGGCTGCTTTGAATAGACCAAGACCTAGTGTTTTTGCTATTATATTTGGATAGGTTGTTTTTCTAAATCATTGTTTCCAAATCCCGAGTTAACAGGATAGATGTCCAGTATAAAGGGGCAGAAATTCCTTAAAGCTTGATTAGGCAAATTCTGCAGGGAGGATTTCAACAGATCAAACTGGGGGGGGGGGGGGGGGGGGGGGGTAAAATAAGAGGTGAAAGGGAATGGGACTTGATATACTGCCTTTATTATTTATTTATTTATTTATTTATTATGACACTTATACCCCACTTTATACAATAAAGATTCTTTCAATGTAGCTTGCATTAGAGGAGAAAGGTTGCAAAACAGAAGGCAGTTGAAGAATTGACAGTTTCTGTTAAATTAAGGCATGGAATATAGAGTGAGTCCATCTATGTCTAAGTGTACATAATGAGGTGATTTATTCTATCTGCGAATTACAATTGATAACCTTTAATAGGGAAGATTGAGTGGAAGTGACGATCGATAGATTGATCCCTTGGGAGCATATCAATAGAAGTAGTCATTGTAGAGTTAGAGGTGAGGATATGATATCCTATTTGGACAAGGAAACAGTTGTTTGGATATAGGAGTTGTTTGATTCGTTGTTCGTTTATTTGGTTTCTTCATGAAGGTTCTTTGAAGAAGAAGGCTTTTAGATGTTTCCAGAATTTTTTCATATATCTTTCATATATCCTTTGGTAGTGAATTCAGAGTTGTGTGCCTAAATAGGTAAAGTTTGTTGCATGGTGGTTTTTATATTTCAATGCCCTGGCATTGTGGGTGTCAGATAATTACAGGTGTCCAGTATTGACTTCAGTGTTGGGAGGTCAGGTTAAGGTTGTAATGTAGTCTGGTGCTAGACCATAGATTATTCTATAAATTAGGTGTGCATCATTTAAAGGATATCCGTGCTTTGATTGGGAGCCAGTGAAGATCTTTCAACAGTGGGTAGGCTTTGTCAAATTTGGATTTGCCATATATGAGTCTTGCAGTGGTGTTCTGGCTGGTATTTTGAGGATTAAGTCTTACAGCCTGTGTAAATTCTGTTGCAGTAGTCCATGTACATCAGCACCATGGTTTTGAGCTAACATTGCGGAAGATGGTTGTGGGGAAAGTTTCTTATCATATCAGTTTCCACATTGAGCAGGACGTGCTTTTCTTGACTTTTGTGGCCTGTTTTTCAAGACAGTTTGCAGTCTAAGATGGCTTCTAGGATTTTTTAAGAGAAGGGGTAGCCTCGTACCATCTAGGTCTACTGATGATATGGGAGACTTTGTAATGATGTGATGATAATACTAGGCACTGGGTTTTGTCTTTGTTGAGTTTGAGCTTGAAGGCAGTCGCCCATGATTCCATGATGGTTATTCCTGATTGGATTTTATGTTTAATTTCTGACAGATTCTTTTCGAATGGGTTATAGATCGTATCATTGTCTGCATAGGTAAATGGGTTGTATTTGTTTTCTGCTAGTGTGTTGTCTAAGGAAGTCATCATTAGGTTGAATAGTAGCTGGGATAGAGGTGATCTTGAGGGCTCCGCATTCTGCTTTTCATGAAGGGGATGTTGTGATGCCCATTTTACTTGGTAAGATCGAGTTGTTAGGAAGCCTTTTATCCAGTTTAGCAGGGCTCCTCTAATGCCAAATTTGTCGAATTGAAGTAAGAGGATTTTTTTGCTTTTGCTGATTTCTTGTCTGAAATTTGCAAGTAATGTGACGAGTACAGTTTTGATGCTGTATTTTGGTCTGAATCCTTATTGTAGGATTGAGAAGTCATTTAAGTAATCCATTAGTTTGGTGACAATACTCTCCATGATTTTGGTCATAAGGGGTATGGAGGCTACGGGCCTGTAGTTAGTGATTGTGCTTGGGCTTAGATTCTTTTTGGATATGGGTGTTAGCAATGTTGCCTTTTCCAGGGGGGAATAAGCCTTGTGATAGCATGAATTTCAGTGGAGTATAATTTGTTCATTGAAGAACATTGGTGCCTCTTCCAATAAGTAACTTGGACAGGTGTCTAACATACAGTGTGTGGTATGGAATTTTTGATTGCTTTGCTTACTGTATTGAGTGTTGGAGAGTGAAATGTTCTCCATAATATGTCCGCCATGATTTGTTCATTAGAGCTGTCAAGATCATCTATGAAGGTCTCTCAAGTGTGGTGTTTCTTAGCTTGATTATCTTGATTTCAAAGTGTTTGGCCAGTTCTGTTGCTGTAGGGAGAGGGTCATTTGTTGTAGCAATAGGACATGTGTTTAACATATTGTTCACCAGGTTGTATAGTTTTTTAGTGTTCAGTTGATTTGAGCCTAGCTGTTCTTTGTAGAATTTCCATTTCACTTGCCTTATTTTTTGTTCGTAAAGTTTTATTGTTTTTTTCCCATTCCTCTTTGTTGTTGTCTGTTTTGTTTTTGTTCCATAATCTTTCTTTGCTTCTGCATTTGCTTTTCAATTCATGTAGATCTTTATTGAACCAGGGGTTGATTTTTGTGTGGGACTTTTTCTCATTTTCATTGGGGGCTATTAGTCTAGTGTAATTCTGCATCTATCATCCCAGTCTAGTAAAATATGTTCTTTTTCTTTGCCTTCTTTCTACAGGGGTTAGGTGTAGTTTAAAGTGGTCAGACCAGAGGGATTCTTCCCATTGTGGTTTTCTAATTTCTTATTTTATACGTGGGTGTGATAGAGGGTTAAGTGGACATATCCAGAGTCACAAGGAGCTGCAGTGGTAATCAAACCCAGGATCTCAGGCCATTGCACTAACCACTAGGCTCCTCCTCCTCTCCTCCAGGTTAAACAAAGCTACTGTTTATTCTGTACATCTGAAAGGCACGCTCCTTGGTGTGGTGTCCCCTACTCCCATGAGGGTGATGTGCCTCAATATAGCTATAAGGCAAGAATAAGCTACCAGGACCCCTTTGTGCAGGATATGGAGGACTTTTATTTGAATACTGGTCATGATGTTCCCTACTTAGTTTCTAAAATTTCAAGTATGGATTGAGATTCTTTAAAATTTAGGTGAACTTGATATGATATGGTTTTGTTGACATTTTATTTTAAGGTCAGTGAAAAACTGAGCATTGCAGCAGAAACAGAAATGAAAATAAATACAGCACGTGAAGAATATCGTCCAGTTGCTACTCGTGGCAGCATCCTGTACTTCCTCATTGTAGAAATGAGTTTGGTAAACACAATGTACCAGACATCTCTACGCCAGTTCCTGGGCATTTTTGATTCCTCTATGGAAAGATCAGTGAAAACTCAAATCACATCCAAACGGATCGCAAATATAATTGAATATCTGACCTTTGAAGTGTTCAAATACACAGCTCGAGGGCTTTATGAGGATCACAAGTTCCTCTTTACCTTACTTATGGCACTGAAGATAGACGTACAGGCCAAGAAAATTCTCACAATGAATTTCAAACATTCATCAAGGTAAATTCTGAAGCTGTTTTTTTCATTAGTGCTTTGCAATATTCCCAGGATGTTGTGCATTTTGTCCTACTTTTATTTTTTTAATTTAAGGATAGTGTAATTGACAAGACCCATGAAATGCATGTACTATATTGGTCAGTATACAAAGTGGTCTCAAATATAAGACAACCCCTGAAAATAACAATTTATTGTAAATGGGGGAACAGGATTATAATCTGAAAATCTTGCATTTTGATCCCTTCTCATCTCAGCTATTGGAGAAGTTACTATAGAGGAAACTAACTTCTCCTTTCTTCTTCAAAATGTACCACCTGTTCCTCTGATCCCATTCCCACCCACTTTCTTAATGCCATCTCACCTGCTCTTATTCCTTTTATCTGTCACATTCTCAACCTCTCACTTTCCACTGCAACTGTCCCTACTGCCTTTAAACATGCTGTGGTCACACCTCTCCTTAAGAAGCCTTCACTCGACCCTACTTGTCCCTCTAATTACCGACCCATCTCCCTCCTTCCATTTCTCTCCAAATTACTTGATGTTCACTGCCGCTGCCTTGATTTTCGCTCCTCACATGCTATTCTTGACCCACTACAATCTGGTTTTTGCCCTCTCCACCCTGCATCCAAACCAAAGTTTCAGCGTGCTTGTCTGACATTGCTGTCTGGATGTCTCAACGCCACCTGAAATTAAACATGACCAAAACCGAGCTTCTCATTTTTCCCCCCAAACCCACCTCCCCACTCCCCCATTTTCTATTTCTGTTGATGGCTCTCTCATTCTCCCTGTCTCCTCAGCTCGAAACCCTTGGGGTCATCTTTGACTCCTCTCTCCTTCTCTGCTCATATCCAGCAGATCGCCAAGACCTGTCGTTTTTTCTTTACAACATCCGTAAAATCCGCCCCTTTCTTTCCGAGCACTCTACCAAAACCCTCATCCACACCCTTGTCACCTCTCGTTTAGACTACTGCAATCTGCTTCTTGCTGGCCTCCCACTTAGTCACATCTCCCCTCTCCAATCGGTTCAAAACTCTGCTGCCCGTCTCGTCTTCCGCCAGGGTCGCTTTACTCATACTACCCCTCTCCTCAAGTCGCTTCACTGGCTCCCTATCCGTTTCGCATCCTGTTCAAACTTCTTCTACTAACCTATAAATGTACTCACTCTGCTGCTCCCCAGTATCTCTCCACAATCGTCCTTCCCTACACCCCTTCCTGTGCACTCCGCTCCATGGATAAATCCTTCTTATCTGTTCCCTTCTCCACTACTGCCAACTCCAGACTTCGCGCTTTCTGTCTCGCTGCACCCTACGCTTGGAATACACTTCCTGAGCCCCTACGTCTTGCCCCATCCTTGGCCACCTTTAAATCTAGACTGAAAGCCCACCTCTTTAACATTGCTTTTGACTCGTAACCACTCGCCTCCACCTACCCTCCTCTCCTCCTTCCTGTACACATTAATTGATTTGATTTGCTTACTTTATTTTTGTCTATTAGATGTAAGCTCTTTGAGCAGGGACTGTCTTTCTTCTATGTTTGTGCAGTGCTGCGTATGCCTTGTAGCGCTATAGAAATGCTAAATAGTAGTAGTAGTAGTAGTAGTAGTAGTAGTAGTAGCAAAGGTTCTGGAGATCCAATGGGTAGATGCCTGCCTGCCTGCCATCTTTCATGAGACATTATGAATTCCTAGTTGTCCTACCTGTCTGATTGACAAAATTACTCTCTTCTTAGTCAACATCAGACAGTGACTAAAATACAAATTTTAGCCTGGAGAGTTTGCTATTGTATTGCTAGCAAACACATGATATTTCTGGATAGAGTTAGAATAATAGTTGTGTTGATGGGCTTTGTGCCAGTGCTGCTGTGATTCTTTGTATTTCTCAGGTTTTTGAAGTATGGAGGTTCCAGCTGGAACACCTCTGCTTCAGAGAAGGAGCTGAGGGTGGGTGGAGAGAAAGCCTGTATGGGATGCCTCTTCGGCATCTCTCTGATTATTGGGGACTTTCATACTTGCTGTGGATATTGGTCATTCATTTATTTATTATTCCTAGTTGCTTCTTCATTTATCCCTGGCCGTTCAAGCATAGAGGTAGTTAAGATTTTTCTTTGTCTTCTGTCCTATCATATATTGTAGTTCTTTTCTTCTTTTCTTTTTCATCTTAGTTTTTAATATTGTATACCTGTCAGTATGGGTGGTATAGAAAGTTTAAATACCCATAAAATAAACCAAACCAGATGGTTGGAATGTAGCTTAGTTCTGTAGAGCCAATGTCTATTAACAGCTGTAGGCTTTTCATTGGCAAATACAAAAGTAGTTAGCAGTCCTAATCTACTACCAAAGAACAACTACAGATAGTGTTAAAACATTGATTTAATTGCTGTGTGTTAGTGGAAAGGTCAAAGACCAAATAGAAATGGACAGTGAAATATTCTGACTTCTAATTGTGGATCATTTGCTTGCAGTTTAGGTAAGCTTGTACTAGTGCCACTTGTGCTGCATTTGTTCTCTGGATGAATTCAGTTTCTTTTTAGTTGGGGGGGGAGGGAATTTTATTACATATTACCTAGATAAGAAGTCCAAATAGGTGCCTATTTTGGGGCTATTTTATAAAGAAAACACAGGCACAAAACTTACAGCAGTCGTAGGAACAATATACCCGCATACATTTACACCTGCTGCTTGGGAGCTGGTGTAAACCTATGCGTATGAAGTGCACATGTGTGTGAATGCGTTATAAAATGCACACGCACTTTGCAAATCCATTCACGCTCTGCCCAAAATCCTCCCCCAAAGATGCCTATAGTTGTGAGTGTACTCCACACTTATTTCACTCCAGGGGTTAAGCATTTATAATTGTATAAAAGCCCTTTGCTATGTTAAACAAGTTTATCCCTGAGCAGGGTTTATAAAATGACCCCTTTGATTACTAGCTTTGACCTAGCATAATTTTTAGTTTATTTCTTTCCTTCTTTATAGGAGGCGCAACACTGGATCTCAATTCTGTAGAGCCAAAGCCAAAGAAGTGGATCCTTGACATAACGTGGCTCAATCTTGTCCAGTTGTCTAATCTGCACCCTTTTATACAGCTTCTGGGACAAGTTGCAAAGAACGAGAAGGCCTGGAAAGCCTGGTTTGACGAGGAAGCCCCCGAAGAGGCTCCTCTGCCAGATGGGTATGACAATTTATTGGACACATTTCGTAAACTGCTCCTTATTCGCAGTTGGTGTCCTGATCGCACCATAGCGCAGGTAAACATATCAAATTTAATTTATTACTGTATTATATGTGAAAAAAATTGGTATTCATCTTCTTGACCATTTTTGTAATTTCACAACACATGGCAGAAATTATACTACTGATCTTGTTTAGGATTCATTTGCGTCTAGTGAGTGGAATGACTTTTATACATATCAAATTAGACAGAGTTTTACTGACAACAGCGTTAAATAATTAAGCATACATTCACATTTAGAATTCCCAATGGTCCTAAATTTTTCTCAGATTCTGTGTTTTAAAGATTCAAAATGTTTGAAATGAGTGAAAGGATTACAGTCAGGGCACTGAGGTCTTTGTGGCCCTATTACTAATGTGTGGTAAGGTTTTGCACTCTCTGCACTTTAACATGTTGTAAATGCAGAGATTGTGCCCTGAAAATGGCAAGGACAAATCAAGATCGGGTATAAACATATAAAGTATGTGTATACAGCTTAAAGATTAGGGTTTAAAAGAGGAATTGTAGGATATTTCTCTAGAGGTACAAAATTAATAGCCAAGAGTATAAAAAGGATAGTAACTAGACCTGAAATGTAGTAAAAGAAAGTTATTCTCTGTTCTTGCCTGCTGGAGAGGTAGCACTGCAGTTGACCTGAATTAACTGTGAATTAAGTTGTGAGGAAGTAGAACAGTTGCTAAGCGGAAATTTGATTACTGGTCTAGCTTCAAAGGGTTTGTTTGAAGTGGTCTCCTTAGATTCTAAACTATATAGAAAGGAAAGGTCCCACTCAATTTCCTTTATGAGAAGTTACATAAGTACATAAGTAATGCCACACTGGGAAAAGACCAAGGGTCCATCGAGCCCAGCATCCTGTCCACGACAGCGGCCAATCCAGGTCAAGAGCACCTGGAGAGCTTCCCAAACGTACAAACATTCTATACATGTTATTCCCGGAATTGTGGATTTTTCCCATTTAGTAGTGGTTTATGGACTTGTTCTGAGAGAAGAGGATATCTCTGTGGATAAGTGACATTATTTTATTCTGAGCTTGGATACTTAAAGATTAGGCTTTAAAAGAAGAATTGTAGGATATTGATAAACACAGTTAGTATTTTAAGATAACATTTAAAAAGCAAGCAAACTTTATTACCTAGTCTCCATACCCTTTTCCCCATAGTTATTAAACTTGAAGTTTCTGCCACAGCTTAAAGATTAGGTTTTAAAAGAGGAATTGTAGGATATTGATAAACACAGAATTTAAAAATTAAAAAAAAAAAACCAAGCAAGCTTTATTAGCTAGTCTCCATACCCTTTTCCCCATAGTTCTAAAACTTGACGTTTCTGCCACAGCATTAACAGATAGTTTCTAGAATGAAAACGGTAACAGAATTTAAGCATGCGTGAGATAAACATAAAGGAATCCTGTGCAGAAGGAATGGATCCTCAGAGGCTTAGCCGAGATTGGGAGGCGGGGCTGGTGGTTGGGTGGTGGGGCTAGTTCTGGGCAAGATTTCTACGGTCTGTGTCCTAGTTCTGGGCAAGACTTCTATGGTCTGTGTCCTGAAAATGGGGCTAGTTCTGGGCAAGACTTCTATGGTCTGAAAATGGCAGATACAAATCAAGGTAAGGTATACACAAGAAGTAGCACTTATGAGTTTATCTTGTTGGGCAGACTAGATGGACCGTGCAGGTCTTTTTCTGCCGTCATCTACTATGTTACTATGTTATGTTAGAAGGCACAGAAGGGCCCAGTTCAGTGTTAGAAAGAAAATAAAAATATAAGACTAACTAACACATTTCTAAAGCGCTACTAGGGTTACACAGCGCTGTACAATTTAAACATAGAAGGGACAGTCCCTGCTCAAAGAGCTTACAATCTAAAAGACAAGAGAACAATCTAAAGACAAGTGTACAATCTAGAGGACGAGTGAACAGTTAATCTGATAGGGTGGATAGATTGGGGCATTCTATATTTCTCAAGCGGTTAGGCGCCGAAGGCAGCATTGAAGAGATGAGTTTTAAGCAGAGATTTGAAGATGGGTAGGGAGGGGGCATGGCATATGGGTAAAGGAAGATTGTTCCAGGCATAGAGTGAGGCAAGGCAGAATGAGCAGAGCCTGGACAGAGGGATGCAAGTATTAACTAGTTCCCATGGAGGGGCATAATCGAACGGGGCGCCCAAGTTTTCCTGGGGCCGTCCTCGCAGGATGGCTCTGTGAAGTGGTGGGGAAACCCGTATTATCGAAACAAGATGGGCGTCCATCTTTCGTTTCAATAATATGGTCGTGGACGCCTAAATCTCAACATTTAGGTTGACCTTAGAGATGGTCGACCTAAATGTTGAGATGGTTGACCTTAGAGATGGTCGTCACCGGTTTTCGGCCATAATGGAAACCGAGGACGCCCATCTCAAAACAACCAAATCCAAACCCTTTGGTCGTGGGCGGAGCCAGCATTCATAGTGCATTCGTCCCCCTGACAAGCCAGGACATGAACCGGGCACCCCAGGGGGCACTGCAGTGGACTTCACAAATTGCTCCCAGGTGCATAGCTCCCTTACCTTGGGTGCTGAGCCCCCCCAAAACCCACTCCCCACAACTGTACACCACTACCATAGCCCTAAGGGGTGAAGGGGGCACCTACATGTGGGTACAGTGGGTTTCGGGTGGGTTTTGGAGGGCTCACATTTACCAACACAAGTGTAACAGGTGGGGGGGTGGGCCTGGGTCCGCCTGCCTGAAGTGCACTGCACCCACTAAAACTGCTCCAGGGACCTGCATACTGCTGTGATGGAGCTGGGTATGACATTTGAGGCTGGCATAGAGGCTAGCAAAAAAAAGTTTTTTAAGTTTTTTTTTAGGGTGGGAGGGGGTTGTTGACCACTGGGGAGTCATCTCCAGTGGTCATCTGGTCAGTTCGGGCACCTTTTCACGGCTTTGTAGCAAGAAAAAAATGGACCAGGTAAAGTCGGCCAAGTGCTCCTTTAGATACATTTTACAAATTGATCATTAGAATGCTTTATTGTCTTCTGTTTATGTCATGTGTTTTTGTACTCATTTGAAGACATGGGTTGTTAGGCAAACATTTCCTGATTAGTTTATTTTTTATGATGTGCTGTGATTGTTGTTTTGTGTCTTAATTTAATTTGTATATGTGTTTGTATTTTATTTATCTTTTATATGATTGCTTTATATGAATTTTTATAAACCGCTTTGTGATTTTATAGGTAAGGTGATATATAAAGGCTGAAGTATAAATAAATAAATCGAGTCTAAGAAAAGTAAAATAAATATAGCAGAAAAATATTTTCAATATAGAAAGAAGTCTTTAACTGAAACAACATGTACCCTCCAATTTGCCAATTTTTGTTTCAGGCTCGGCACTACATTGCAGAATCACTAGGTGTAAAATATGCAGAAGGATTTATTCTTGATATGGAAGCAATGTGGATTGAAAGTGACTGCCGCACTCCTCTGGTTTGCTTTTTGTCCATGGGCTCTGACCCCACTGAAAATATAGAACGCCTGGCAAAATCCAAGGTACTGTACAGTAAATAATGTTCAGATAGTAAAACCATCATTGCTCAAGCCTATTGCAGTTCTATCATTTGATTTCCATTTTCATTTGGTACAGTATATTAAACATAGATCAGCCAATATTCAGCACTATTTAACTGGTTAGGAATGGCTCCTGGCTGGTTAAATAGCATTTAGCCGGCTAACCGCTAATATTCAACAGGAGACAGCCAGTTACCTCCGCTAAATATTTGTGCATAGCGGCTAACCAGCTATATCTTGTGATATAGTCGGCTATCCGCTAATATTCAAGCACTGACTGGCTAAGGCTGGCAGCCAAATTGGACCACCTAAATAGCAGTCCTATCTTTGACCGCTATAATCTTAACTGACTAGCGCTGAATATTAACTTGGCACGTGGCAAGTCGGGACTACTACCGGGCTACCACAGGAGCCCAGTGGTAGTACCCACCCCAGCGTGCGCCATTTCCAGTGTTATAAATATATTTTGTATTTTTGTAGCGCAGGAGACCTTACCTTCACCTAAATAGGTGGCGGTAAGGGCTCCCTCCAGAAATGGCCATGCTTCAATCCCTGTGATTAGTTCACAGCCATTTTCTTAAAAAACCCAGCATTTTACCTGCTGCAGTAAAAGGGGGGCCTTGGCGCGCGTCAAAAACACGTGCCAACCCTACCACAGGCCCCCTTTTACCACAGTTTGGTAAAAGGAGCCCTTAGCCACTTAAGTTTGAGCTGGCCAACCCCCCCCCCCCCCCCCCCCCAGATATTCAATGCTGGTCACCAGAAACGGCCCAGCATTGAGTATCCAGGGTCAGTGTCAACCATGGCATTTACGTGGGCAATTCTAAAAATTAGGTGCTAACTTTTATGCATGCATTATGTATGCAAATGTAGCCTACCAATATATATGTGTGTATATGTGCCCTTATGCGCACATATGCTGGAATACCATCTAAGCACTATTCTGCATTGCAACATATTTGCAAGGTGGGGGGTATATAGGTGTAGAACATGGGTGTATACAGGATTAGAACAGGTGTCTAGGCAGGAGCTAAACCTCAAAAAAACAATCTGAATTTGCAGTTGCATTCTAGTCAACATATAACTGGATGGGATAAAAAGACCTCAGAAGCCTTTGCAGAGATTAACATTGAAATATCTCAGCAGATTAGGCTGAATGTTTCTTTTATTGGTCATTAAAAAAAAAAACCTCCCAGAGTCATTTTTGTGTAATCTATCGCGTGCTCTAAGTCCTGCACACACTTTGTTTACTTTGGTTCATATTTTCGAAGCATATAGACGTCTCAAAATGCCATAATGGACGACCATGTGTTTGAAACAGCCAAATCCTGATTTTGTGTTGTGGGCGTGTTTTGGGCTGGACTAGGGAGGGCCCAAAATCAAACTGTCCAAAAGAGGAGTTAAAGTGGGATTTGAGCCTGGGTCCACTGCACTAACTACTATTCTGACCTGGACCTCCTTTCTCAAATACCGTGTCTTTCTAATAAATATGCTTTTAAGCCTTCATTCCAGTTTCAAACTTGTGATTCCAGTTCTAAACATTTCTAATCATATAAATATATGAGCAGTGCTGGCAATAAAGACTGTTTCCAGTTCCATCCTTTTCTAATTATATAATAAATACTGCTAAAAAAACAGTTGACATGGAGCTAGGAAATCTTTAGATTTCAGGCATCTTCAGGGGTATACCACGTGGATGGGCATAATTGAACGGGGCCGGCCACCTCTAAGGCCAGCCCCATAAAGCGGCATACCCGACCGTATTATCGAAACAAGATAAGTACATAAGCACCGCCATACTGGGAAAAGACCAAGGGTCCATCAAGCCCAGCATCCTGTCTCCGACAGCGGCCAATGCAGGCTTCAAGAACCCGGCAACCCCCCCCCCCCCCCCCCCAAAAAAAAAAATAATGTTCAATGGACTTTTCCCTCAGGAATCTGTCTGAATCCCCTTTAAATTCCGTAAGGCCAGCTGCTGTCACTACATTCTCCGGCAACGAGTTCCAGAGTCTAACTACACGCTGAGTAAAGAAAAACTTTCTCCTATTTGTTTTAAATCTACCATATTCTAGCTTCATCTTGTGTCCCCTGGTTTTGTTGTTGTTTGAAAGTGTAAACAAACGCTTCACATCTGTCCGCTCTGCTCCGCTCATTATCTTGTAGACTTCTGTCATATCACCCCTCAGCCGCCTTTTCTCTAAGCTGAAGAGCCCTAACCTTCTCAGCCTTTCCTCACAGGGAAGTCGTTCCATTCCCTTTATCATTTTCGTTGCCCTTCTCTGCACATTTTCTAATTCCTTTATATCTTTTTTGAGATGCGACGACCAGAATTGGACACAGTACTCAAGGTGCGGTCGCACCATGGAACGATACAATGGCATTATAACATCCTCGTGTTTGTTTTCCATCCCTTTCGATTATACCGATTTGGCCGGCTTTAGGAGATGGCTGGCCATCTCCCAATTTGTGTTGGAAGATGGACGGCCTTCTCCTTCGAAAATAAGCAGGATAATCACTCTTGTAGTTAGTGAAATATTGCAACCTGTAAGCCCTGTCATCTAGGGGTCCTTTTACAAAGGCGCGCTGAAAAATGGCTTGCAGTACATAAGTACATAAGTAATGCCACACTGGGAAAAGACCAAGGGTCCATCGAGCCCAGCACCCTGTCCACGACAGCAGCCAATCCAGGCCAAGGGCACCTGGCAAGCTTCCCAAATGTACAAACATTCTATACATGTTATTCCTGGAATTGTGGATTTTCCCCAAATCCATTTATTAGTGGTTTATGGACTTGTCCTTTAGGAAACCGTCTAACCCCTTTTTAAACTCTGCTAAGCTAACCGCCTTCACCACGTTCTCCGGCAACGAATTCCAGAGTTTAATTACGCGTTGGGTGAAGAAACATTTTCCCTGATTTGTTTTAAATTTACTACACTGTAGTTTCATCGCATGCCCCCTAGTCCTAGTATTTTTGGAAAGCGTGAACAGACGCTTCACATCCACCTGTTCCACTCCACTCATTATTTTATATGCCTCTATCATGTCTCCCCTCAGCTGTCTCTTCTCCAAGCTGAAAAGCCCTAGCCTCCTTAGTCTTTCTTCATAGGGAAGTCGCCCCATCCCCGCTATCATTTTAGTTGCCCTTCGCTGCACCTTTTCCAATTCTACTGTATCTTTCTTGAGATGCGGCAACCAGAATTGAACACAATACTCAAGGTGCGGCCGCACCATGGAGCGATACAATGGCATTATAACATCCTCACACCTGTTTTCCATACCTTTCCTAATAATACCCAACATTCTATTCGCTTTCCTAGCCACAGCAGCACACTGAGCAGAAGGTTTCAGTGTATTATCGACGACGACACCCAGGTCCCTTTCTTGATCCATAACTCCTAACATGGAACCTTGCATGACATAGTAGTGTAGGCACTGGTTTTGGGTGCGCGCCGATCCATTTTTCAGCGCGCCTGTAAAAAAGGCGTCTTTTTTCTTTTTGCCGAAAATGGACGTCCAGCAAAATGAAAATTGCCACACGTCCATTTTGGGTCTGAGATGTTACCGCCAGTTGCAGAGTAATTTCACAAATCTGACAGCTAACTCACTCGTAATGACCCATGATCTTATGCTGGAATGCTTTATGGGTCACATCTTTATTTTGAATCCTATCGGTTGGACTTAAATTTTCTTTAAACATTTTCCCTCTGGAATAAATGATTCTCAAAGCACTGTTGACTAATGTGGGGTGCATTTGCAAGATATCCCACCATTGTTTAATCATTTTTGCCACTGCGGGTATTTGACAGCAACATTTCAAAATGCATGTCTGTACAGAATATCCAATAATATGTTTGCTTCTATAACTTATTATGTTGACCCTTTTATATGCCTACCTAAGCACTTTTTGTAGGTAACTTCTTTTCAATAGTTTTTGCTGTAACTGCATTTTAAAATTGCTTAAATTATTGCAATTGCAACAGATGCATAATATTTGAGAATACTGAAGGCTGTCTTTCAGTGCCACAGGATGACAGCTGTCATGTTGCAGGATAGTGTTTCTATCGGTAGGTTTTTCACATACTTTAGTGGAAAAAGAATGGCCTTGTTGTTTAATATTGATATCCAAAAAATTGATTTTCATGGTAGAAACATTCTCCCAAAATTGAATATGTTCATTACATGAATTAAGCCACCTCACAAAAAGTTTTGACTCTTGACTTCCTACAATCCATAAAAGAAAACATCATCATTAAAATGATGTCAACAGTGAATGTGTTAATTGAAAGGAGAGCAATATACCCACTCTATTCAAAATTAGTCATACATAAGAACGTAAGAATAACCATACTGGGTCAGACCAATGGTCCATCCAGCTCAGTATCCTGCTTTCCAGCAGTGGCCAATCCAGGTTACAAGTACCTGGCAGAAACCTAGGGGTCCTTTTACAAAGGCACGCTGAAAAATGGCTTGTGGTAGTGTAGGCACGGGTTTGTAGGCACGCGCCGATCCTTGTAGGCAAAACATGGCAACGTTAGGCATTATGATTTTATTTATGCATTGAAGCTTCTACGTCTACCACTACCTTGTGTTTGCTTGGTGGTCCTCTGTTGTTGTTGCTGATCTTAGCATCACAGATCCCTGCCTCTTATACATTCCAAATACCGACTGGACAGCGCATGACACCTGTCCCTTCCCCATCAGTTTCTGATATAAATAATAGCCTTAGGAGGGATTCATCAAGCAGCATTAGGGCCTTAAGTCATGTTATTTGTGCCTTAACATGACTTAAAAGGCCCTAGTGCTGCCTGACCTAAAATACCGTAGCAATATTTAAGTCGCTTTGGGTTAGGTAGTAATGAGATGCAAAATATGCAAATGCATCTTTTACATTTCATTACTATGCAAATGCCCTAACGCTACTTGTGGTGATACACCACAAGTTGTTTTAGGGCCCAAAAATCACGGTAGGGCAAGAACAACTGGACAACGTCAGCACCTCTAAGTTTCTTGTCAACTCCCCCAGATCTTGAGAGATTCCACAGGAAAACTTATTGTCCTGCTGGCTTATTTGTTCACCACTTCTCATGTAGTACAGCCGTGTACAAATGACCTTATCCAATTTAAGGTCCTCCCCATTATACCCAGTTCTCTACAACAATTGAACAGGAACTTATGGTTAACCTAATCAAATGTCGCATCCAGGTCTAGCAAAATCAGAAATCTCTACTCTTCCTTATATATATGACATAACATTTCGTCTTGAAGGGCCAACAATAAAGGATTCTGTACTACGTGGGCCAGGTCGAAGTTTTTTTTCCCCAAGCTTGACTTGTTGAGGCCGCAGTATATTATGGAATGGATGCAGACTTGTGTAAAGTCAGTTTGTGAGTGTTAAAAAGTCCTAATTTGTTTTACAACATTTTTATTAACACAAAAGTATGAAACAAATAAGGCAAGAAGGCTAAAAATTCCCCTGTATACATGCCTGTATTCAACACCTTTTTTCATGAAAAACTATTTCCTTACATTCCTCCATATCTAATCTTCGACTTCATGCCTTTCTTCAAAATGTACTCAGCGTGATAACAGTAAAATACAAAAAAAATATACAAATCGAACAACAGCATGATGCACCATAAAACCAGAAATATACATATAAAAAGCATCTTTTGAAAAATGCATATAAAAATCAAATATATAGATCTATAAACAGTTGAATATTTATTTATCACCTTTTTGAAGGAATTCACTCAAGGCAGTGTACAGCAATACCTTACTATTGGATAAGCTCTTTATCTCAAGCCTGACAAAATTACATGATCATTCCAGCAGGCATTGGTTTGCACCTTTATAGTTACCCATTTGATGGCAGCTCTGTTCCAGTTATAGAAGAAAGAACAGCTGATGTGTGTGTTAGGAAACACGTAATGTGTTGATCTATGAAGTGGGTCTTTAAAAAGACCTTTTATGGAGGAACTTGCTCGTAGACAAATGCTTCATGCGGACAATCCATTTGTCTATGAGCAAGATCCTCCGCATCAGCTGTTCTCCAGTGTTTGAGACCCACTCTACGGAACACTGTCGAGCGAGACTCCTGATGCAGGCCTAACGGCCGAAACACAACGGTTGTGTCAAGTCTTTTTTCATCAATAAACAAGTATTTGTAAGATCCATCTCTCCAGGTCTTGTATTGCCGTGGTCAAACATCCCGCTTTCTTCTATACCTGTGTTCTCCCGTGGGGCGTTCGAGTTCTCCACTTTCCTGCGGATTTGTTTGAGCTCTGTCCCAGTGCCAAGCCTTGAATTATCAGCCCAAGATGATGTCGGTAACAGGAGCAGGATTATACAGACATGGTCATAGCATTAGCAACTAGAGCAGGCCTTAAGTCACGAGTCTCAGATATGCAGAATTGTTTCCTTGACTCCTGCAGCTTTTCTTTCTGGTAGTCTGTCCTTCCCACAGTGGGTCTAGATTTATCACTATCCCTAGATAATATTGGCTGGCAGAGAAAATGCTAGTGAGAACAGCTCCTAAATCTATCTTCTTGAAGCCTCATATCATGATACCTTGTTCTAGAACTTACTTTCCATTTTTTTCCCTTAGCACATAACTAATTAGAGGCCTCTTTTGTCAAGCTGTGCTAGCAGTTCCTGTGTGGCAATGCCAACAAAGCCCATTTAAGTGAATGGGCTTTGTCGGCATTACTGCATCAGGGACCTCTAGAGCGGTTTGATAAAAGAGGCCCTAGATCTTTTATTGTCCTTACAATATAAGCTTTATTACAGAAAGACTAGTGATATGATCAAGAGTATGAGTGAAAGATAAGGAAAGTACTACTAGCCAATAATAATTTCTTCCTACTCTGTCCAAATTTTATAGCATTGGAAGTCAGAATAACAGAAATACCTCTATTTTAAAAGAAAATAAGAATATATTTGTAAATGAATTATATTTGCTCTTTGTTATAGAGATTTTTAAAAGATATGTTTTATTTTATTCACCATAAACACCCCTAGGTGCATACATACAAAACATGTTATGGTCAATATACAGCCTATGGTCAGTGTTTTTTTTAAGATGCTGACCACTACAGATAGAATTAGCCCTGGATATTACTACTACTACTTAACATTTCTAGAGCGCTACTAGGGTTACGCAGCATTGTACAATTTAACAAAGAGAGACAGTCCCTGCTCAAAGAGCTTACAATCTAATAGATATTCAGTGCTGGGCAATGTCCAGGCACCTGCACTGAATATCTAGGGCTAATGCATATTACCTTGGCTGCCGGAGCTTATGCGGGTTTCCTCCCTCCCCATTCCAATCCCCCTTCCTACATCCCTGGAACAGAAAACATTCCCCCTTCCTCCCCCCCACCCCCGGAGATAGAGCAAGGTAGGCCCATGCCTGCGAGTACTTAAGATACCTGTAATGGCAACATCGTGATACTTCACGTACTGTGGAATATAAAGTACTCCTGGGTCCATCACACTTGTTCTCTGTTTTCTGCAATTCTATCAGTACCCTACCACAGTGATTCCCAAACCTGTCCTTGGGGATCCTCAGCTAATCAAGTTTGCAGGATATCCATAAGGAATATGCATGAGATCAATTTGCATCCATAATGAATATGCATGAGATTGATTTGCATAAACTGCTTCCTTATGTACAAAACTATCTCATGCATATTCATTATGGATATCCAGAAAATGGACTGACTGTGGTTCCCCCAGGACAGAGGTAGGAATCACTGCCCTATTATTTCCTCCCATGCCTCCTTCCCCCTCTCACCTCCTCCCTATAGGTAAAAGAAGACCATTAGTTCAGTAATTCAAAAGCCAACTATGAGCTGACATATTTCTCCACATTGGTTCCCAGACCTGCTGAAATTTCCTCCATCGTTGGGGATCACCTAGAGGTTAATTTAAGTGCATAGTACTGCACACTGTGATCTGTTTCAATTACATCCTCCTAGCCTGAAGGTTACATCTTAATTTCTGTACGAGAGGAGCTGAAGCTTGTTTTTAACCATAGATACTGTTATGACTTTATTTTGAGCAGTGTCTGGACTTCATTTTGACTTAGAAGTAGCTCATAGAAACAATAGCTATAAAATATATTTTATCAGTAAATCCTTCAGCAAATTTAATAATGTGCATTATCTAAGTAAACTCACAAGAGGACTTCAGTGAATTACTTTGAACTGAAGATACATATGAAACCCAGAAAAACTCATATATAAAATTAAGGTTCAGGGTAGAATTTATGGGTTGGCAGCATAGAATAATCAGGAACGGGAACAATGTTTATTGGGGGGGGGGGGGGGTGCAAATCTATATATAATGTAATTCTACTCTGTTACTCTAAGCACCTCTGGTTTCAACACTCATGGAATATCGGTAAGAGCACAGAACTGTAATTCAGAGCCTCTGATTTTATTCTCTAAATTTGCTGCTCACAACAGGTTATATACCTGCTTGTATACAGACCATAATTACATTCTGGCCAATACTGAAAGTGAGTTAACCAGCCAAGCTGCTGACTGGTTAACTCACATCTCGGTAGATAACTGGTATTTTCACTGGAATTTAACTGGCTGTCATTGCTGAAAATGCACAGTTAGCACCAAAAAAAAAAAAAAAACCACCAGTGATGTTGGGGTTGTTCCAAAGGCATAACTGGTTAAATCCTGATATTCGGACCTTAACCAGCCAGGCTTAGTGGGCAAAAAAGGCTGCATAAAAAGCAGGCCTTTCTTTACCTGCTAAGCCATGGCCGGTTAAGTCTGACTATTGAGTATACCAATCATACGCTAGCTGGTGTTAAAAAATCCAGATATTCAGAGCCGTTCACGACCCAGCATTGAATATCTGGGTTGAACACCAGCAGCGGGGGCAGGGGCGTAGCTATGGGTGGGCCTGGGTGGGCCCAGGCCCACCCAATTTCAGCTCTGGCCCGCCCACCCACTTTTCCTTCAGGCCCGCGCCAGCCCCAGCTCCCATTTCCGGCCACTGCTGCTTTTCCTGATGAGCAGCAGGGCCGGCGCTACAAAAAGAAGAAGCGCTCAGCTGACTGAGCTGAGCGCCAACGCAAACGACGACTCACTCGACGAGAAAAAATGTTTTTTAAAAAACCCGGCACCGCAGGCAGCCTTGAAGCATTGGCTGCTGGCTCTGCAGGCTCTTCCCGTCTCTTACGTCACTGCCCCTGCTTCGCTCCAGGGGCAGTGACGTAAGAGACGGGTGGAGCCTGCAGAGCCAGCAGCCAATGCTTCGAGGCTGCCTGCGGTGCCGCGTTTTTTTTAAAACATTTTTTCTCGTTGAGTCGTCGTTTGCGTTGGCGCTCAGCTCAGTCAGCTGAGTGCATCTTCTTTTTGTAGCGCCAGCCCTGCTGCTCATCAGGAAAAGCAGCAGTGGCCGGCAATGGGAGCTGGGGCTGGTGGGCCTGAATCGGGAGAGGGAAAATGGATGGCAGGATGGGGAGAAAGAGGGAAAAATGGAAGAATGGGGAGAGAAAGAGGGAAAACAGATGGGAGGATGGCAGAGAAAGAGGGAAAAACGGAAGAATGGGGAGAGAAAGAGGGAAAACAGATGGGAGGATGGCAGAGAAAGAGGGAAAAACGGAAGAATGGGGAGAGAAAGAGGGAAAACAGATGGGAGGATGGCAGAGAAAGAGGGAAAACGGAAGGATGGGGAGAGAAAGAGGGAAAACAGATGGAAGGATGGCAGAGAAAGAGGGAAAACAGATGGAAGGATGGCAGAGAAAGAGGGGAGATGGATGAAAGGATGCAGAGAAAAAGGGGAGAGACTGGAAGGATGTGGAGGGAGAAGGGACACTGAACAGAAAAGGGTAGAGAGATAGACACTGGTTAGAAGGAAGGAGAGAGACAATAGATGGAAGGATCAGGAGAGAGGGTAGATGGGTAGAAGGATGGGGAGAAAAAGAGGGAAGACGCTGGATGGAAGGGTAGGGAGAAAGAGGTGACACGATGGAAGGATGCAGAAAGAAAGAGGGGAGACTATTGGAAGGATGGGGAGAGAGAGGGGAGAGAAAGAGGAGAGCTGCTGCATGGAAAGGGGGAGTAGTGAAAGATTGGAGAATAAGAGGAAGGGGCATGGGGAGAACAAGGGTGAGAAAAAGATGAAAAGCCATAAGTAGATGAAGGAAATTAAAGAATGGATAGTAAGAATGAATTAAATCTGGACACAGAGAGAGGCAGAAAAATATTGAAGAAAGCAAAGAAAAAGGAGAGAAAAATGACAAATGGCCAGGAAACCCTGGCAGAAGAGTTAAACGAAAGAAAGCAGAACCTAGAGACACAATGAGACAAAGTAAATGGCCATAAAACAAAGGTAAAGAAAATAATTTTATTTTTAATTTAGGATAAAGTAATATGGTGTTAATAAAGTTTCAGAGACCAATACTTCCTTCCTTAGGTCAGGAGAGGATACCGTAACAGCATTATACTGACCTGAGGCAGGAGGTTTGGGCCTCTGAAAGCTCACTGAAAAGGATTAGGCTATTAAATAAATTGTCTGAAATCGGATGCACTTAAAAGCAGCACTTTACCCTGTGTGACAAATGCATCTGAGTGTGACTAAATTTTGCTGGGGGGGGGGGGGGGGGTAGAGAGAAAATTTTGTGCCCATCCACTTTGGGTTCAGGCCCACCCAAAATTGGCAGTCTGGCTACGCCACTGGCGGGGGGGGGGGGGGGGGGGTGGAATAGAAATCAGAATCTGAAGCCCTTCACCTTTATTTCTTTATGTTCAAACACCTGAGTTTTGCTATAGAAAGATTAAAATAAATGAATTGACTGTCTTGGGGATCTCTTTGTGAATAGCTCATACTTAATTTCTAAGTTCTTTCGGGCTGGGATATTATAAATGTATGGTTAAGATGACTTGATTTATGCAGTGTAGATGATACTGCATGATAGGTTGTATATATAGGAAGCAATGATATCTCTCTATATTTATCTGTATATCTATATCTATCTATCTATCTATCTATATATATATATATATATATATATATATATATATATATATATATATACACACACACACACACACACACACACACTCACACTGTAGTTTCTAAACAACAAATGCCTCACTGTTGGGTGCTCTATTCTCTGGCAACTTGTTGATAAAGTTTGCCTGCCCAAATAAATGAATCAGTCTGTTATGCTGCTTTCATTACAATCTGCAGGCTTACTGTTTACGTGGCTGTCTTCTATCACCCTGCCCCCCACCCCCAATATCTACCCTGTTTCTCGATGAGCTATATGCCTTTTTTTTTCTGAGTGCTCGATTTTATTATCCCCTCTTCTCCTCCTAGGTGACTTAATTCTCCTTCCCCTCCCCCCAATGCTTGCTTCTCATTCCTGTCTTTCTCGTCTAGTCTCGATCGTACTCAGCATGTCAATGTTCCGACCCATAAAGCAGATAATATGCTTGACTTTGTCTTTACCTCCCCCTCCCTTACCATTCTACTACTACTACTTGGTGCTGCGTTCTGAGCTCTTCACCTGCTTCAAGTCCTCTGCTCCTTTGTACATTGGGAGAGCAATTTCCAGCACTCAGGAGAAAGCGGCCTCTGTAAAGCAGATACTGGTGGGTGACATCACTAACTGTATTGTTATTTGAAAGTGTGCTGCCTTCTGAGCTCTTCACCTGCTTCAAGTCCTCTGCTCCTTTGTACATTGGGAGAGCAGTTTCCAGCACTCAGAACAGGGAGAAAGCAGCCTTTGTAAAGCAGATACTATATATCTGACAGTGCTGGGGCATATATCTGGTTTACGGACAACTGACTGCTCCCAGTTTAAAAAGCAATGTATATATAAAGGCAATAGATGTGGAAATATCTTGAATGTATTTGAAGACTCCTGTAATATTACAGTGTTCCAGTAAAGTTGAGTCTGCATTTCATATAGAAAGAGGAGAGGAGCCCCCATCATCCTAACGAAGGTAGCAAAGTGAAATCATAGTGGGACGGGCCTCAGAAGTGGTGCAGAAAAAGATACAAGAACCCTAGCCACTAATCAGATGTAGCACATCTCCCCAACCGAATCGGAAAGCAGGCCAGACAAACAAACCACTATACTGTAAAGGGTGGGAAAAGTGCCAAATCAGAGGATAGGATTCTTACTCCTTACGGGACAGGTCTCTACCAAGGTCATAGAGGAAACGGAAAGGAAGACCTGAAAACAGGTCTGACACTTGCAGGATTGTCCAAGTTGCAAGCCTACGACCTTGGACCCACGAGCAAAGTCCACGACTGACTGTCCTCGAATCACATCAACACTCCAACATACACTCATCTTCATACATTCACACACTAAACGGCACAATTGCCAGTCGACTGGATACACCCTTGAGAAAAAGAAGCAGAGCATAACTGGGTACCATATCATAAACTCCCACAAGTTCATATACCCTCTTCCTTCATCATTCTTATACTTTTACACACACACTCCTTCTTTCCTTCACGAACTTAGTCCAGATAAACCTCACTTCATAAAAAACATTACCCCTAACAGCACTCCACGCTCCCCCACGAGTTCATTCTTAGAAGTCATTTAACACGCAACAGATCACATAGGATCCCCTGAGAAAGTGCAAAACCGAAAGCACTCGCTATTACACAAAGGAGCCAGAATGAACGTAATGAAATTACTCCTAGGAATCTACTCCTTAACATTTGTCCAAATACTGTTAGCCACACCTCTCGATGATTATAACACCATACCAATACTACACAGCCGATTCAGGATTACCAGACACATCAACCTCAACCAAACTGGCAACAGAACTTACAATGGCAAATCATTATCCCACAAACAAACTACACAACCAACACAAAAAAGCTCTATTAAATCCAAATCGACATACAAACAACAACTAATAAAGGTTCCCATGGAGCAGGGAGGTGTTCCAAGACAAGGGGACAGATTTGCCTGGGAAGCGGGACACAGGATTGTGAGGCCCTATGCGACCGCCCCTGTTATACCTGCCTAGGACCAGCCCTGCTGTTAAGCCTGCACAGTTTGGGGTAGGTTCAGTAAATGGTGCCCAAAGTTAGGCGCTGGAAAGATACTAGTACGCTGCAAAGAGGGTGCAACCTTTATAGAATACTAGTAAAAAAAGCCCGTTTCTGGAACGAATGAAACGGGCGCTAGCAAGGTTTTCCTGGGAGTGTGTATGTTTGAGAGAGAGAGCCAGAGTGAGACTGTCTGTGTGACAGTGTGTGGCAGGGCCCCCTCCCCTGTTCCTAATGCCCCTCACCCCGTTCCCTCCCCTTCTTTTCCTCCTCCTCCTTCCCACACTTTGGGTTCTTTAAGGCTTTCAAAAGTCTATGTACCCCCGTGGCCCTAACGCCCAGTATCCAGATACCCCACCACTTTCCTCCTCACCCCTCCCCCAAGATGTAACAGTTTCATGTCCTTCATTTTTTTTTAAGTGTCCTATCTACCCTGTGTCCAAATGCCTGGCATTCAGATTGTGTTCCTCTCGTAAATTTTCATTTCTTTCATTCATTCAGAACTCCCCCCCCCCCCCCCCCCCCCCGAACACTTTCGGTTCCTTCAGTCTTTTAAAACTCTGCTATGTACCCTGTGTGCTAATGGGCAGCATTGAGATTGTTTTCCTGTCCCAAATTTGCATGTCTTTCAGTCGTTCACAACTCCCCCTCCCCCTTCTCCAGTTTAACACTTTCGTTTCCTTCAGTCTTTTAAAACTCTCCTATCTACCCTGTGTCCTAATGGCCAGCATTCAGATTATTTTCCTTTCCCAAATGTTCATGTCTTTCAGTCGTTCAGAACTCCCCCCTCCCCCCATTTAACACTTTCAGTTCCTTCAGTCTTTTAAAACTCTCCTATCAACCCTGTGTCCTAATGGCCAGCACTCAGATTGTTTTGCTTTGCCAAATTGTCTGTCACTGATGTCACTGAGGTCAGTGCGTGCCTGCCTACCAGACCACTTCCGGCAGGCACGGTCCCAAGCACATCCTGTTGGAGGTGAGAATTATTATATAGGACTAGCTTAACATGAATCTCATGCCTAACTTTGGACTGGTACTTATGCCTGCCAAAACCTCCTTGAGGTCCATTTGTGCTTTTTGGCTTGTTTTGGTTTCTTGGTGTACTTGGAACCCTCTCTTTTCTGTTTGCCAAAACTTGATATCAGTGCTGGTGCCCAACTAATGGCACTTGTGCTCACAATTGGCATTATTTAATTACATCACCCTTTTGAATTGTGCGCTGTAAAATTTAGGCATGCATTTTATAGAATAGCATGTAGGGCAGATCCGTGTGTAAATCCTAATTACTGCTAATTAACACCTTAAGTATTGATTGTTAATGCCTTGTTACCTAGTTTACTCATAGATCTGGGATCTGCTTCCAAATTTGCATGCCCAATTTTGGGCGACCTATATAGAATCCGGCGGTTTGTGACCTTTCTCCAAACATACTCAAATCATTTACCTCCAGCAGTTATGCTCATTTTGACTGGATAATTTGATCTCAACTAGTGACCCCCATTCACACAGTAAGTTCAGTAATTTGTATATGACTGTACACAGTATAGTAGGGTTTAAGAAAGGTTTGGACAATTTCCTAAAAGAAAAGTCCATAAGCCATTATTAACATGGAACCTTGATCTCTCCCACTATGGCGATTCTTATGTTCTTTTGTTATTTTTAATGAATTTGAACAACCTTTAGGGGCCCTTTTACAATGCGGCGGTAGCTGTACCACCACATCACTGCACATCAAATCAGCCGTACCTCCAGGCTCGCTCAGGAGCCCGGCAGTAGTTCTGGCTTCCGGCGCATAGGGTGCTAGAAAATATTTTTGTATTTTCTAGTGTGGGAGCGTGCCCGGCGGTAATCGAGCAGCGCTGCATGCTGCCGGTTACTGCCAAGCTACCATGGGAGCCTCTGCCGCCTTCTAGATAGGAGACAGCAGTGCTTTTTTTGTGCCGGTATGCACCGATACGGCATACCGGCACCTTTTTTTCCCAGGGCCGGCTCACCTGCCCGCCCACATCTTCCTGACAGCCCTGCTTTCTGTTCCTGCCGCCCCGCATTTAAATCTTTTATTTTTTTACCTGAAGTCGTAGCGCCGGCGGCAGCGTTAGTAAAAGCAGCGCAGGCTCGCCTCCTCCAGCCTTCCCTTCCCTCTCAGTGTCCCGCCCTCGCGGAAACAGGAAACCACATCAGAGGAAGGCGGGACATTGAGAGGAAGGTGAGGACATTCATTCAGGGCCTTTGCAATGCCAAAGGTCACCAGGTTTGTTGGTGTGCTTGTGTAGCACTTCTGCCTAGTTTCCTTGCCTGTGTGCCAATGTGGGCATTTCTGCCTAGTTTCTTTTGTTAGTTAGTGTGCCTGTGTGGCACTTCTGCTTTGGTTCTTATCTGTTTCTCTGTGTGCTAGGGTTAGCACTTCTGTCTTGGTTTTTGTCTGTTTGTCCGTGTGCTAGGGTTACCACTTCTGCATTGGTTTTTGCCTATTTGTTCTGTTCTTTGTATCTGAGTGGCTGTTTGGCTTCCCTCTACCCTTGTGGCCGTGTGGCACAGCCTTGTGTTCTGCCCTAGTCTGTCTTGCCTAGAGATCTGTCTAGTCTGCCTTGCCTAGTGCTGTTCCTAGGCTGGCTTGCCTAGGAGTTTTGCCTAGTCTGCTTCTGCCTGTATGTATGTGCCTTCCCTTTTTGCCTTCTGCCATTGTGCGTGGGTTCCAGTTTGGCCTTGCGGCCCATATGAGAGGGCTCTGGTGTTTATGGGTTCCAGTTCGGCCTTGCGGCGCATTTGAGTGCCCTTCCTCTAGATTTACTTGGCTCTGCTCTTGGGTACCCTGTTCCAGCCTGTGTGCTCATTGCACTTCTAGTCTGTTCCAGTCTTGCCTAGTCAAGCTCAGTTCCTGTGTACACCGGTCCTGCCTGTGTTCTCATTGTACTTCTAGTCTGTTCCTGTCTGGCCTAGTCAAGCTCAGTTCCTTTGTACCCCGTTCCTGTCTGTGTGCTTATTGCACTTCTAGTTTGTTCTGGTCCTGCTTGTTTAGTCCAGTCTTGGTTGGAGGGTTCACCTGCTGCTGCCATTCGTCAGCAGTGGCCCAAGAACTCACGTTTTTTCCCTGAGTCCGTGACAGTTATGGAAGCTTAGGGGAACATATGCCCATTCTCTTGTTTAATAGCCAAGGAAAATTTGTTAAATAATTGGTGACCCATCACTGACAGAACCCTGTTTCTTTTTTCCATCAGCATCACTTCTTACTGCAAAGGAAAATCAAGTATAGCCTGCAAATAGGACCTTAATGCTCTCCCAGACAGTATTCTTTCCATATCTCCAAAAATATATTCTGGAGTATTTTCATGCTTAAGTTGATGGATAATGGTCAGAATGATCCCTATATTCACTAAGCAACCATTGAAGGCTCTCCACATAAGGGAGATATAGTCCTGCTGGCTACATCCTGTCAGCAGTCATACTACCATATTTTGAACTAATTGCAGTACATGAAGAATCTTTTTGGGGAGTCCTACCAGCAATCTATTGTAATAGTCTAAAACCCCTATACTACTGATTATTGATCTTATGAGGAAATCACATATTTAAGATTCTTAACAAGTCAAAGTTTAGGAAGGTCAGACCTTTCCAAAATTATTAGATTAATATTCAGAGATAGATGGCCATCCATCACCACCCCCACATTCCTATCCTCTTGTTACAAAGAAAACCCACTTGTCCTTTAACTCTACAGACAATCTTGCTCTCTGCTCTGAATTCTGACCTATTAGGAACAGTCTATTTTATCTAGATTCATAATTAACCTATTTTGTTGGAATTAATCCTGAAACTGTTGAAGCATTGTCTGTATCAACCTTTTCTTGTACACCCATTTTTCCCTTTCCAATTTGAATAGCTAACCAAATGTTATCCACCTATACTCAGAGTAACACCCCTAACACAGAGAAAGATATCTACAAGGTATTACTTTTAAATAGAATTTAGCTGTATTTTGGTTGAAACCTTTGTTCCCTTGTTTTACTAATCTTGCCTATCTAATATGTTTTGGGAGGCAGAAACTTGTTAACTGTCTGGCATTCTACTACTACTACAAATAATTTCTATAATGCTACCAGTCGTACGCAGCGCTTCACAATTTAGCATGACGAAAAGACAGTCCCTGCTCAAAAGAGCTTACAATCTAAATCAAGACAGACAGACAGCATTCTGCTGTGTATATAAATCACTGGGCCTATATTCAGCCAGCACGGTCACTGAATTAAGTTAAATTCCATTCTGGTTTGCTCTTTGGGACGATTGCTGCTAGAATTGAGAGCTCCCATCGCATTCTTAGGTCATCGTGGAAAAACTCACCTTTACCACATATTTCACTTATCTTATACTCATACCTAGCTTCAATAAGCTTCAAGGATGAAGAAAAGCAAATCTAAAGCACAATTTAATGTAGCTTCAAGTCTCAAAAGACTTAAATCCAATCTACCATCTCCTGATAAGAATAGTGGTCTGGTTACCTCCGATCTCGGGGAAGATTCAGTGATGGTTGAACTCCGAGGCATTAAGGATCTTCTACACAATCATATGGCAATATCCAGGGATATGCGTCAGGAATTGGAAGATATTCATGTACAGCTTGCTTCTACTCAATTAATTGAATCTCTTACTTCTCGTACCTCTGATTTAGAATCATCTATCCCACAAGTCAAAACTAATATGGTGGTGATTGAAAAAATCTATGCCGATCTTGAAGATCTTGCTAATCAGTCACACCACAATAACATTCAAATGTTAGGTCTCCCTATAGATGTTGAGAGAGAGAGAATTTGATTGCTTTTCTTGAACCTTGGCTTCCTAAATTTCTGAACAGTGAATTTCATATTCCTATATTGAGTTTTAAAGAGCTCATCGCTTTCCATTGAAAATTCAGCAGAGTGCTAAATATCCAAGACCTGTATTCTACAAATTACTCAGGTATCCACAAGTGCTACAGATCTTAATGATGGCTAAGAGTAAACCATCTTTAATTTACTAGGGTAAGAAAATCTTATTAGTTCCTGATTTAGCTGCTACAACCGTTGCCAAAAGGAAACCTTTTCTTACATTGCATCAAGATCTGAAAGACACTGGTGTGCAATTTGGGCTCATGTACCCTGCTCGCATGAGGGTTACCTACAGAAACCATATGGATGCTTACACTGACCCGGTTGTTTTATGTACTCATATTCAGCAAATTAAGTTTGAATGAGAAGTTTCCGTCAATGGAAGCAATAATTTTCTTTTATTTCAGTGTGCTTCCTGATTGCAATGACATGCTTGTGTGCTGAAGTTCCCATTGCTCCTGACTAAGAGGGTTGTTCACTAAAGCTTAGCTCGAGTTATCTGCAGCCCTGCTGCAGATAACTCAAGCTAAGCTATAGTAAACAACCCCCTAAATTTCTTTTTGGTGTTTTATACTGTAAATTGCCCATTTTCATGATATCCCTTGTTTTTTTTCTCTTTTTTTAATAGCTCTAATTATTAAAGAATTCAGGATTTTACATGATGTCAAAGTTGACATATTTTCTTCACAATTGATGTAATTTATGTTATGGTAAGGTGACATATGAAAATATCGATGAGTTCCTTTCTTTTTGAACAGCTTATTTGCTGTGAATGCTGGAAAGTTAATTTCTATTCATTATAGTTTATGGGGAGAATTATGTTTTGTTGACTGTGAATTTATGCATCACTTTACACTTATTATTCCTTACTGATTACAGATGCTCGATCTTATACATATTTCTCTCATCCAGTATCTTTTTGCTAATATTGAGTCATCAGTAAATTTTTATGACTTGTCTAACATTTACTACCCCTTGAAATATTGTAAATATCTGATTACATAATAAGGGATAATATTGATTTTCTTTTACTTCAAGAAACTCACCTTAATGCTACTGACTGCACTAAGTTTTCTTGGTCTGGTTGTCATATATACTGACCTGCTGTGTCTAAAAAAAAGGTATATCTATTCTTTTTAAGAAATCTCTGAATATTCAAATTGTACAGCAATCTGTTGATACTGAAGGGAGATGGGTCATAGTAACATAGTAGATGATGGCAGATAAAGACCTGCACGGTCCATCCAGTCTGCCCAACAAGATAAACTCATTGTATGAGCTTCTTTATATGTATACCTGACCTTGATTTGTCCTTGCGATTTTCATCTCCATCATCTCCTGTGGGAGGGAACTCCAAGTATCCACCACCCTCCCTGTGAAAAAATACTTCCTGACATTTTTTCTGAGTCTTCCCCCCTTCAACCTCAATTCATGCCCTCTAGTTCTACCATCTTCCTGTCTCCGGAAAAGGTTTGTTTGTGGATTAATGCTTTTCAAATATTGAACGTCTGTATCATATCATCCCTGTTTCTCCTTTCCTCCAGGGTATACATGTTCAGGTCAGTAACTGGCTTATTTTCAAAAGAGAAGAACACCCATATTTCGACCCAAATCGGGAGATGGGCGCCCTTCTCTCATGGGCACCCAAATCGGTATAACCGAAAGCCGATTTTGGGCGCCTCCAACTGAAGTCTGTCGCTTGAACGAACAAAGTTGACGGGGCATGTTGGAGGCGTGGTGAAGGCGGGACTGGGGTGTGTTTATCGGCCGAGGAGAGATGGGCGCCCTCGGCCGATAATGGAAAAAAGAAGGGCGGCATTTTTGAACCTTTATTTTCCTGGTGATTTGTTTTTTTGTATGCCATGCTGGATTGTTAAAGAATACATGTAGATTATAGGTTTGTTTTTTTAATAATCTATTCTCATAAATGTGCACCCTGTTTACATTCCCCCAAACTCTGTCCTTGTGACTGCCTGCATGCAAAGTACACACTAACGAACATTAATATGTACTTACAGAATAATGCTTATCGAGAAACTGCTCATTTTCAGTGTATGTGTTTACAAATGCATATAAAGGACTAGAATACCAGCATTTATGCACATTCTTACTGTCTAAATCTATGCAGTTTTTATAGAATTAACCCCTAACCCCCTATCCGGCTGCATAGCAATTTAGATGGCCCTATATTATCTGTATAACTCTGGAAAATATGATGATAAGGGACTTATTTGTTTGCTGGCAAGTGCAGAGTTTGCTTTGAATATCAGCTCACGTATTTCTTTTTTAGATGTTTATTTATTTATTTGTTACATTTGTATCCCATATTTTCCCACCTATTTGCAGGCTCAATGTGGCTCACATTGTACCAAATCAACCCCATGAAGTCAAAGCACATTGATAAAAAGAATAAATTAAATATGGATACAGGAATTGCAATATTTTTTATTTTATTTATTTATTGCATTTGTATCCCACAAAATTTCACACCTATTTGCAGTCTCAATGTGGCTTACAGAGTTTGTTATGACATTGTCATTACATGATATCAGATACACTTAGTGTTATGTAGAGATTAAGGAAGGGAAGAGAGAAAAAAGGTGTTAGGTAGGTTAGTATGGGGGTGGACTTTGATAATTGGAAGGATTGGTTCGGTAGTTTTGTGAGGATATGGGTTCTCCTTGTAGGCCTTATTGAAGAGATGTGTCTTCAAAGATTTGCGGAAGTTGGTTATTTCGTCAATAGCTTTCAGGGTTGTAGGTAGTTCATTCCACAACTGCGTGCTCGTGTACGAGAAGGTGGTGGCATGTATCTGCTTGTATTTTAGTCCTTTGCAGCTGGGGAAGTGCAGATTGAGAAATTTGCGGGATGATCTTATGGCGTTCCTGGGAGGCAGATCCACGAGGTTTAGCATGTATATTGGTGCGTCTGCGTGAATGATTTTGTGTACAATCATGCATATCTTGAACGCAATGTGTTCCTTGAGTGGGAGCCAGTGAAGTTTCTTTCTTAGGGGTTTTGCAGTTTCGTATTTGGTTTTTCCAAATATGAGTCTGGCGGCGGTATTCTGGGCTATTTGGAGTTTTTTGATAGTCTGTTCTTTGCAGCCAGCGTACAGTGCGTTGCAGTAGTCCCAGTTCGGAAACCCTCCCCCTCTGGAAAAAAATATTCTAATAGATACAATACTATTTCAATAGCAATGGAAAATGACTATTCCCATCCCATCACTGTGTCTGTCCCTCTGTCCGCCTCTCTGTCCATACTCATGTATGGAGGACCCTCTGTATAGATAGTTGAAATTTAATAGGCGAGTCAAATTTGTCTACAGAAATTGCCCCCAGTATATATTCTGGGAAGCAGAACTATGCCCAAAATTGCAGAAGTATGCCTTTAGCCACACTGCAAGCGTGCATTATTTCAGCTTAACACAGATGCCACAGATTCATTTCAGGGATACATTTTCTTCCTCTTTTTTCAATGTGAAGTACCTAAGTAACCATAATAATATTAATTCCTGTCTAATTCTTTATGTATATGTAATGAAAAATTCCATCATAATTTATATAATTTTTGGCATGTATTCTTCAATGTACAGAAATATAATTTGATGTTTTTCAGTGCATCTATCTGTAATTCCTTTCCTTTTTATTCATGAGATATTGATGTGCACATGAGTGCTTCATTTGTCAGATGATAATTGACTGGCATCTATAATTTGTAGGGCAGAGTGAATTTATAATATAAATAAATGTATGCTAGACTGAAACCACCATTTTATTTTCATTCATGATAAGTTATAATTATATTTCATATATCTTAGGATTTGAAAGGCTAATGCATTAATCCAGAGTACTACTTAATAGCAACCCATTCTGGTTCTAAATATTTAATTAGGCTTTTACATGTTCTTTTGCAGAATTTTCCATGTTGTGCTATTTCAATGGGTCAGGGGCAGGAGGTCCATGCGAGGCGCTTGCTGAATCAATCAATGCAAGATGGCGGATGGCTGCTCCTTCAAAACTGTCATTTGGGCCTGGATTTTATGGATGAACTCTTAGACACCATCACTGTAATAGAAACCATGAATGAGGGTTTCAGGACTTGGATTACGACAGAGGTTCATCCCAAATTTCCTATTAACCTGTTGCAGTCCTCCATTAAATTTACTAATGAACCACCTCAAGGTAAATTAAGATGACCATTGTTTCTCTTCTAGCATTTTTTACAATATTTTATTCACTGGTACAAATAAACAAACTACCACCACCACCACAAAAAAAAATTGATTGTACAAGTATTGGGTATAACAGAACTGTCAATTGTGAACTCCATGAGAAATTTAGAAACTTCTCCAAGATAGTGAGAGAAAGAGGAATTCTAATGCCTCAGGGATCTGTACTGGGACCAGTGCTACCTAGCATATTTATAATTGATCTGGAAATTGGAACGACAAATGAGGTGATTAAATTTGCAAATGACACAAAACTATTCAAAGTTGTTAAAAGACATGCAGATTGTGAAAAATTGTAGGAAGACCTTAGGAAATTGGAAGACTGGGCATCCACATGGCAGATGAAAAATTATTTTTTTTATTTTCTTTATTTTTATTAAAGTGTATTGAAAAAGAATGCAGTCATTACAACAGCAAGATCAGTATAGCAAACAATATGAGAATCAACTACCAACAAACCCCCCTCTCTCCACTCAACACCACCCACAACCCTTCCCCCTCCCAGGAATGCAGTAACCAATTAGGAACAAGATTCTAAAAGTAATGTGGATCTCCATGATGGCAGATGAAATTTAATGTGGACAAATGCAAAGTGTTTCACATTGGGAAGACTAATCCGAATCATAGTAACCTGATGCTAGGGTCCACCTTGGGAGTCAGCACCCAAGAAAAAGATCCAGGTGTCATTGTAGATAATACGCTGAAATCATCTGCCCAGTGTGCAGCAGCGGCCAAAAAAAGCAATCGGGATTCTAGGATTTATTAGGAAAGAAATGGCAAATAAGACCAAGAATACTATAATGCCTGTGTATCACTCCATGGTGTGACCTCACCTTGAGTATTGAGTTCAGTTCTGGTCACCATACCTCAAAAAAGATATAGTGGAATTAGAAACGCCCAAATGGGTGGTTCTCCAGTTAAATGCAGGTGGCTGACTAGCGGCTCGAGGTAGACGATGGACCAGGTGCAAACACCACATCTCCTGTACCAGAAGAGGCCTCACAGACCTCACCGTCTGCACCCACAACCCAGTGAGTTTGCAGATTTCCCCACCATTGTCAAACTCTATCGTCAATATGACAACCCTAAAAGGGTACCTCACCCTCTTTCTGCTCTTGACTTGGGCACTAAACATAAAAGCATGGTACCAAGACCCACAACATACAGTACAAGTACTCCCAATTACTAACTGCCATTTGAGAAACCACTACCCTACCAGAGAGACTGATAATGGTTCTTTGGATAGAATAATCATACCAACACCTCATAGAGACCAAACTTCTTCGCATAGGAGTAAGGCACCCAAGTGGCACAAAGAACCGATAACACTAGACACCACTTGATAAGAATTAAATGTGAGACTAACGAACGAGGCTCATTTATACCAATCCCAATCAGATATCACTCAGTAATAAATAAAAAAGAGATCCTGAAGTCCTGGATAGAAGAGGATCACCTAGACCTAGCCTTCATAACCGAGACCTGATTACATAGTAAAGATGACCAGCAGTGAATGATCTATGCCCACTTAGCTATAAAATGGTCCACCTGATATGAAACACAAAAAAAAGCAGGGGGGGGGAGTAACAATCATCTATAGATCCTTCTTAAATCTGAACCTGATCTCAGAGCACATAACACCCTCCCTGACTGTTCTACTGACTGGCAGGCAGATGGTAAGAGGCACAAGAAGACTTAATGGAATTAATTTCCAATATATGCGCATCTCACCAAAATGTAATTTTCATAGGTGACATCAACATTCACCTCGACAACCAGGACGAACACAACACCAAAGAAGTAACTGACTTCCAGGAATCATGGAAATTTAAAAAAACCAAAGTCATGTACTTCCACAATGTGGGCCACCTATTGAACCTATTCACTCATAGGATCGCGAATCTAAGAAATTTTGGCATAGTGGATAGCAACTGGACATCCGTTCCTTGGACCGGGACGTGGACCGGGACGACTGCGGTGGATTCATGGTGCGACTGGACTGACGGGGGCGGGACCAGAACCGAGAACAGGCAGAGTCCATTGGCCCCGGTCTGTTCCAGCCCGCCGATCCAGCAACCTGTACGACCAGGCCGACGGGGACAGGGTCAAAGACCGTGATGTGGCAGAGTCCAGCAGCACCAGCCTCTTCCAGTCTGCCAACCCAGCGTTTCCCTGCCTGCTCTATTCCATCTGCACCAGCAGCCTGCTCCAACCTATCAGCCTGCCTCAATCCACCTGCCTGTTCCAATCCATCTGTTCCAAAGTATTCCAGTCCACTTGACCCAGTTTCTCCCTGCTTGTTCCAGTCCATCTGCTCCAACATGTTCCAGCCCGCCTGATCCAGCCTCTTCCAGTCCGCCTGTTCCAGCCTCTCCCTGCTTGTTCCAGCCACCTGCTTCAGCTTGTTCCAGTCCGCCTGATCCAGCTTCTCTCTGCCTGTTCCAGTCCGCCCGAGGCAGCTTCTTCCTGCTTGTTCCAGTCCGCCTGATCCAGCTCTCCCACTCGTTCAAATCCATCTGCTCCAGCTTGCTCCAGTCCGCCTGATCCAGCTTCTCCCTGCTTGCTCCAGTCCATCTGCTCCAGCTTGTTCCAGTCCGCCTGATCCAGCTTCTCCCTGCTCGTTCCAGTCCATCTGCTCCAGCTTGCTCCAGTCCGCCTGATCCAGCGTCTCCCTGCTTGTTCCAGTCCATCTGCTCCAGCTTGTTCCAGTCCGCCTGACCAAGCGTGTTCCAGCCCACCTGATCCAGCTTCTCCCTGCTTGCTCCAGTCCTTCTGCTCCAGCTTGTCCGAGTCTGTCTGATCTGGCTTCTCCCTGCTTGCTCCAGCCCACTTGCTCCAGCCCGCCTGATCCAGCTTCTTCCAGCCCGCCTGATCCAGCTTCTTCCAGCCCGCCTGAGCCAGCTTCTTCCAGCCCGCCTGATCCAGCTCGGCTCTCTTCTGCTCCAAACCACTCCAGATTGTTCCAGTCCTGCTACTGTACCGAACTGCTAGCCAATTGACCTGCCTGCCTGCTACCCAATCACCTGTTCCTGCATGCATGCTAGCCAATCACCTGCCCATCAACAACCTGCCACTTTGCCAGCCCTTCACCCTCCCGACTGACTGACTGCCCACCCTGGAACCTGCCTGCCCCAGTCCATCTCCCTACCAGCTCATCACTCTCCTGTCCATCTTCCTACCAGCTCATCACTCTCCTGCCCAACTGCTCAACTGCCTGCCTGTCTCCCAGTCCATCTTCCTGCCAGTTCATCACTCTCCTCCCCGACTGCTCACCTCAACCTGCTTGTCTCCCAGTCCAGCTACCTGCCCCGTAAACACCTCAGTTATCACTTATGGCCCCCACTCACTTTCTATTCCTTGCCCTATCCCTCCTTAATCTTTTCCCCACACGAACTCACTGCCCAGCCATGTCCTCTCCCGTCCCACTCACCATTGCAATACCCTACCTACCCCTGTCCCCCACCACCTCACCATCCCTACTGACCTCCTCCTTCTTCCTAGCTCTCAACCTTCAACACTTCCTTCCCGCCATGAACCCTTCCCTATTCCTCTTATGCGCATCCCGCCTTTGTCGCCCCACCTCCCCCATCCTTCTCCACTCTCTCTTACTCCTCCTCCTGCTATCCACGGGAGACATCAATCCCAACCCAGGTCCCCCACACCTGTCCTCGTCTCATCTATGCAAACGTTCCCGCAATATCTCCAATCTCATCTCCATTCCCCTCCACCCCCCTCCTCCCTCCCCTTCTCGTGCGCCCTGTGGAATGCCCACTCAGTCTGCAACAAACTTCCCTTCACCCACGATCTCTTCATCTCCCATTCCCTTCAACTGCTCACCCTAACTGAAACCTGGCTCACCCCTGACGACTCTGCCTCAATCGCTGCCCTATGCCAAGGAGGCTATCTCTTCTCCCATTCGCCCCGGCCAGTTGGCTGCGGTGGCGGTGTCGGGCTACTACTTTCGCCCTCCTGCAGTTTTCAACCTCTCCACCTACCTCAGTCTCACTGCTTCTCATCCTTTGAAGTTCACTCCATCCGTCTATTCCACCCGCTGCCACTCAGAGTTGCAGTCATTTACCGCCCCCCTGATAAGTCCCTCCCTTCCTTCCTTACCGACTTCGATGCCTGGCTCTCCGTTTTTCTTGAGCCCTCATCCCCATCCCTCATTCTTGGTGACTTCAACATACACACTGATAACCCATCCAACTCATATGCTTCTCAATTCCTCACTCTAACCTCCTCCTTCAACCTCCTGGCGAGCTCCACCACCACCCCTACTCACCAATCTGGTCACTGTCTTGATCTCGTTCTCTCTTCTACCTGCTCACCCTCCAATTTCTGTACATCAGTTCTTCCTATCTCTGACCATCACCTGATCACATTCACACTTCATCACCCTCCCCCTCAGTCCCGCCCAACTCTAACCACCACTTCCAGGAATCTCCTGGCTGTTGACCCCCCCACCTTATCCTCTATTATCTCTGATCGCCTCCCTTCCATCATGTCCTCAGAGTCTGTCGACAAGGCTGTCTCCACTTACAATGCCACTCTCTCCTCTGCTCTAGACACCCTTGCACCATCTGTCTCCCGCCCCACAAGGCGTACTAATCCCCAGCCCTGGCTGACCCCTGGCATCCGATACCTTCGCTCCTGCACCCGATCGGCTGAACGCCTATGGAGGAAATCTCGCACCCATACTAATTTCATTCACTACAAATTCATGTTATCCTCCTTCCAGTCCTCCCTATTCCTCACCAAACAGGACTATTACACCCAATTGACCAATTCCCTCAGCTCTAACCCTTGTCGTCACTTCGCTACCCTCAATTCCCTCCTCAAAGTGCCCTCCGCTCCCACCCCCCCTCACTCTCTCCTCAATCACTGGCTGACTACTTCCGTGACAAGGTCCAGAAGATCAACCTCGAATTCACCACCAAACCCTCCCCTCCTCTTCATCCCATAACCCACTCCCTCAACCAACCAACCCAGGCCTCCTTCTCCTCTTTTCCTGATATCACCGAAGAGGAAACCGCCCATCTCCTCTCCTCCTCGAAATGCACCACCTGTTCCTCAGACCCCATCCCCACCAACTTACTTAACACTATCTCTCCTACTATCACCCCCCCCCCCCCCTATCTGTCATATCCTTAACCTCTCTCTTTCCACTGCAACTGTCCCGGACACCTTCAAGCATGCCGTAGTCACACCCCTCCTCAAAAAACCAACTCTTGACCCTACCTGTCCCTCCAACTACCGCCCCATTTCCCTCCTACCTTTCCTCTCCAAGATACTTGAATGCGCCGTCCACAGCTGTTGCCTCGATTTTCTCTCCTCTCATGCCATCCTCGATCCGCTTCAATCCGGCTTTCACCCCCTGCACTCGACAGAACAATTTACAACCTAGTGTCCAGGCTACTGGAAACAAAAGATACCTTATCACTAAATGAAGACCCCCCCCCCCCCCCCCAGCGTTCGCCCTAGCCACATGCTTTGAACAAAAGATAAGCAAAATCAGATCAGACCTACTAACACCAAAGACCTATGTTGATCAGTACATGGACATACTAAAAATGGAATCTGAACCCATACATGCAGGTAGATCATAGCCTGCCTTCAAAGCACCCACGCTTGAAGAGATAAGCACCCTACTACACAAATATGCAAAATCTCAATGCATCCTAGATGAATGGCCAAACACCCTATTGAGTGATGCACCCATAAAGTTCACAGCTGCACTGACAGATCACCTAACCTGCACGCTTACTTGGATACTTCCCAAGTAACAAAGCAAGTATCATACTCGCCTCACTCCTCAAGAATACTGCAAACAAGAAAATGATGTAACCAACTACAGACTGGTGGCTTCCATTCCCCTTCTGTCAAAATCATAGAAGGAGTGGTCTCACAGCAATTGATGGAATATCTATCCCATTTCTTGGTGCTCCACAAATCACAATCAGGATTCAGACCACAGTACAGCACAGAATCAGTACTGATATCATTTGTGAATGATATAAAAACAGAGCTCAGCAAGGGCAGATCAGTCCTGGTCCTACAATTCGACATGTTCAGTGTGTTTGACGTGGTGGACCATGACTTATTGCTGTACCTTCTAGACAATATGTACAAATCACAAGTATTTCTCTCAACATTTGATATTTATTATTAGCGGAGGAAAAGACTTCAGATGCTCTGCCTTCTCACTGCTCTCATATGTTTTGAGAGCTGGCATGTTGCTTCATATCCAATGTAGACTGATTGTCTGTTATTATTGAATATGCTGTGAGCCCCTCACTAGTCAAAAACCTCCAATGGGGTGATGAACTATGTCTCAAAAAGGCTATCTTACTGTTTGTATTTTTTAAGTAGAAAAGCCTTCTATCTGATCTATAGCTGAGTTGAAAGGGAACACTCGACAGAGAGCCCCTGTTTCGCTTCTGCTTCTTAAGGAGCTGAACCCTCGGCTACTGCATATGTCCTAAAATAAGGAATGACATTATGTTCTGAGAGAGGACCAGGAAAAATACGAAGTCAATAATAAACAAGCAGTTTTAATGGCTGCAGTGCACTTCAGGCAGGCGTACCCAGGCTGATTCCCCCCTACCTGTTACACTTGTGCTGGTAAATGTGAGCCCTTCAAAACCCACCCGAAACCCACGTCTAGGTGCCCCCCCTTCACCCCTTAGGGCTATGGTAGTGGTGTACAGTTGTGGGGAGTGGGTTTGGGGGGCTCAGCACCAAAGGTAAGGGAGCTATGCACCTGGGAGCAATTTGTGAAGTCCACTGCAGTGCCCGCCCAGGGTGCCCGGTTGGTGTCCTGGCATGTGAGGGGGACCAGTGCACTACGAATGCTGGCTCCTCCCACGACCAAATGCCTTGGATTTGGTCATTTTTGAGATGGGCGTTCTTGGTTTCCATTATGGCCGAAAACCGGGGATGACTATCTCTATGGTCGACCATCTCAACATTTAGGTCGACCATCTCTAAGGTCGATCTAAATGTTGAGATTTGGGCGTCCTCGACCGTATTATTGAAACGAAAGATGGACGCCCATCTTGTTTCGATAATACGGGTTTCCCCACCCCTTCGCCGGGACGTCCTTAGAGATGGGCGCCCTTAGAGATGGTCGTCCCCATTCGATTATACCCCTCCACGTTACCATTAATGTGTCAAAATGTTGCCTTGTTGAGTTAACGTTGAGTTGCCACAAAGTTAATACACTAGCTACACTGCAACTTACTGCTTCATGCACCTATCCTAGCTTGAAATTTTACCCATTGCTCTATGTTTTCCATATACTGTGAAAATGATCCTCCCCTCCGCCTGAGGGTCCTCGGGATCTCCCCTTCACCCTTGCTGCCCAACCTACTGGTTCACTGCAGTCCACAGGGCAGGGCTCAAAGAAATCAACTTCATCGATATGGGGCATGGGGTAGGCATCGGTCTGCGAAATGGTGTTCAGCTGACGAAAATCAATGCAGAACCGCCATGACCCATCTGGTTTAGGCACCAGCACCACCGGACTTGACCAGGGGCTATTGGACTCTTCGATCACCCCAAAGCCTAGCATCTCCTGAACCTGCCGCATGACCTCCTGCCTTTTTTGGGGGGACAGCCTGTAAGGCCTCTGTCTAACCACCTTCCCCTCCTCTGTTACAATCTCATGTTGCAACAGGTGTGTTTGCCCAGGACAGGGTGTAAGGACATCTTTAAACTCCTTTTGCTTCGCCTGACTCTGTCTAAGATGCTCTTGCGAATATTCCCTTAGTCGTTCGAGCCTTCCTCTCAAGTCCTGCAGGAAGGATCCTACAGATTCTTCTTCTGTCTCTGGGGTCACCCACTGCTCCTTTAGAATATCTAGGAT
The DNA here is from genome assembly GCF_901765095.1 of Microcaecilia unicolor. Lineage (NCBI taxonomy): Eukaryota > Metazoa > Chordata > Amphibia > Gymnophiona > Siphonopidae > Microcaecilia > Microcaecilia unicolor. Next base: position 235,024,513 of record NC_044031.1, read on the forward strand.
CCCCCTGGGTGGTCTGCCAAACAAGAGTTCAAATGGTGCTACCCCCAAGGAGGACTGAATAGATTCTCGGCATGCATACAGTACAAAGGGGAGCAGCTGATCCCAGTTCTCTAACTCGGTTCCCAGGCCCCTCTTCAGCATCCCCTTAAGGGTTCGGTTAAACCTCTCCACCATCCCATTTGTTTGGGGGTGGTAGGCTGAAGTTCTCACATGGTGTATCTGAAATGCCTCCCATACCCGTTGTAACATTCGGGACATGAAGTTAGATCCTCGGTCTGTCAGCACCTCCCTGGGAAACCCCACCTCACAAAACAGTTTAATTATTTCGGCCGCTATCACCTTAGCCGAGATATTCCTTAGGGGAATGGCCCAAGGGAAGCGCGTAGCGACATCCATCACTACCAGTACATACTTGTGGCCCCTTTTTGACTTAGTAACCGGGCCGATTATGTCCATAGCTATACGCGTTATGGGCTGACCCACCCGGGGCAAAGGACATAAGGGAGCCCGGGGGGGTAGGCGATCAGCCACCTTCTGGCAATTCGGACATGATTTACCGTACCCTTCCACCTCCTTGTACACCCCGGGCCAATAGAATCTCTCCAGTACCTGCTCCAAGGTGGCCTGTGTCCCTTTATGCCCTCCCAGGGGATGATCGTGGGCCAGGCGAATTACCAGGGGCCTGAATGCTCGGGGTACCACCAACTGCTTCCCTCCTTCGGGATTCTCCCAGGTGGGCCTCACCCTATACAGCACCCCTTCTTCTACTATAAATCTTGGGACCTGGCTACCCTCCTCCCTATGGGCACTTTCCCAAGCATATTCTAGAGTAGGGTCCGACTCCTGCTCCCTAGGGAAATGGGGGAACTGCTCTTTAAGGCGGCCTACTTCTTGGGGTATATAAGCTTCCATCTCGCCCTGGTCAAAGGCCTCTCTCCGTTCCCTTTTCTCTGCCCTTCTGTCTGCCCTCGCTTTGCGAGCCTTCCCGGGCTCCCCCACCACCTCCCCCTGAAAAGGGAAAATTTGGTCTAGATTGGGCTCTGATGCCTGGCGCTCTCGGGCCTGCGCACGAGTGGTCACCATAACCCTCTTATTCTCTATACAATCTGTGAACGGGGGCCAATCCCTGCCCAAAATCAACTCTTGGGGCAACCTGGGCAAAATCGCTATGGCTAGCTTAATCTTCCCCGTGGGACCCATAATGCTCACCTGGTGCAACCTGTACGGGGTGCTGGCTCCATGGATACATTGGATCACAACCTGCCCATCATAAGCCCCCCTATCAGGCACTCTGGTCCCTCTTATCTTCTCCCACAGGGCTCTTGACATCATAGACTGATCTGCCCCGGAGTCCAACAGGGCCTTTACGGTGATGCCTTCCACCCCTACCTCCTGGGTATAACTAGACTGGGCACTGGGGGAGACTCGTGAGATCCAGCCCGCTCGACCCGGACACTGGCTTTGAAAATGCCCCGTCCCTCCACACTGATAGCAGCGGCGCTCTTTGGACAGCCCTGCCCCCTTAATGTCCCTTCCCTGAGGAGGAGGGCCTTTAGCCCGGGACAGCACAGGGCCTACCCCTGGACCTCCCTTTTTGGTCAGGCAAGGAAGAACCCGGCCCTCGGGACAGCTAACACTGGCTTTCCCTCCCCCCTGGTCTTTCCCTACCTTACCCCAGTGTTGGGCTTCTAAACAGCATTCTAGGCTCCTCACCGCTTCCTCTAGGGTAGTACATCCCCGCCGTACCACCAGTACCCTTACCTCCTCGGGTAGGGCCTGCAGGAATTGTTCTAACACTATTTCCTGTAGGATATCTTCCACTGTACGTCCCTCCGGCTCTAGCCACTTCTTCGCTAGGTCCATCAATTTTGTGGCTAGGCCCTTGGGAGACTCCCCTTTCCCCCAAGCTAGGGCCCTAAATTGCCTACGATAGGCCTGGGCACTAAGCCCATACCTATCCCGGATGGCCTCTTTCACCCTGTGGTAATTTCCTGCATCTATAGGCGATAGTCCACGGAAAGCCGCTAATGCCTCCCCTGATAGAGAGGGGGCTAGACGAATGGCCCATTGTTCTTGAGGCCATTTAGCGGCCACCGCCACCCTCTCGAAAGCACACAAAAAGTCATCTACATTGTCCTGCTTCGACAGTTTACCCCAGGTGAGCTAGTTCATGTGATAAGGGCCTACCATGCTTGTCCCCTCAACAGTCAAGTCCAAGTCTCTTGCCCCACTCACGGCTCCCTGGTCGTGTGCTCCCCTCTGCAGGAACTCCTGGAACATGTCCAGCACCAGCTGTTGCTGGGCTCGATTAGCCGCCAAGGAGTCCCCCATCATCTTTTCCGCCAATTCCTGCTGCTTTTGGAATTGCAGGGTCATCCAGGCAAAAACCTCCTTAGGATCCATCGTGGGTGCTACTGCCGTCACCTACAAAGAGGGCACAAAAAAAAACTCTCCAAGTGCAATAGCTTAACACCTGTGCCCCGCGGCCACTTCCCGCTCACCTCCACTCCACCCCTGCTCCCGTATGCGCTTACCGGAAGCAGAGATGAGTCTGCGCTGCTCTCAGCGTTGGCCCCCTCGACGGGCTTCGGCTCCCCTTGGGTCCGTCTGCCTTCTGCGTGGACGTCCGCTGTGGATCCCACCACTGCCACCACTTGTGAAAATGATCCTCCCCTCCGCCTGAGGGTCCTCGGGATCTCCCCTTCACCCTTGCTGCCCAACCTCCTGGTTCACTGCAGTCCACAGGGCAGGGCTCAAAGAAATCAACTTCAAAGCAAACTTAACAAGTTCTTTATTTTGCTTGGGATCCAACAGTCCAGCAGTGCAAAAAGACACAATACTTGAATTAAAAAAAAAACCTCACTATTCCCCCTGTTGTTCCTCTCAGGGATACAAACACAGGAAAAAAAAAAAAAAAACTTTTAACTCCCAGGCTTCCAGCACCCAGCTGGGCTCCTTTTAGACAGTTTTATAGCCCTGGGTCTTCTTTCTCCCCCCCCCCCCCCTCTCCCTTGGGAGGGGCCAAAACACTGCAAGCAGTTCCAAAAAACCAAACAAACACAGTTCTTGAGGCTTCAGCACACAGCTCAAACCCCTTCAGCTTCTTTTAGGCTTTTTAGCCACAGTTCACACTCCACCTTCTTCCTGCTGGGCTCAGCCCACTCCGGGAAAATCACTCATCCCTCTTCAACCAGAACTCTTTAAACTCAAAGTTCATTCACAGCCTGAGCTCTGGAAAATGAAAAGGCCCCACCCATCTGGGTCACTCTCTCTAAGCACTGACCCATCCTCCCACATGACCTTTCCTCTTTCCTCTCGTAGCCCAGTTACCATACCATGAATTTACCTGGTCCCTTATTTTGTTACCTAAGCCCAGGCTGAGAGGTCCATAGGCTCTTCCTCGCTCTCTTCTCTTTCTCTCTGCCCAGCTTCTTGATGCTCCATGGGCTCACCGTCCCACCCACTTTGCTGCTGTTCCTCTTTCCCTTGATTACCCTGCAGGGGCCCCACCCTTTCCTTGTTAGAGTTCTCCCCCTGTTCCTGCTGGGGAAGGTAATCTCTGTACCAGGCTTTTCCCCGAGGTTGCTGGGAAATGTAGTCTCTTCCTCTCCTCCATTTTACAGGGGTCACGAACCTTTCTCTGCTCTCTCTCGGGGGATGCTGGGTAATGTAGTCCTTTTTCCTCCACCCTTTTCTAGGGGGCATTACTACTTCTCTCGCTCTCTGGGGATGGAATGGAGGCAAGGCTCTGTTCTGCCTATGTCTGCTCGTGAGCCGCCTCCCTTCTTCCTCTTCCACTTCCATCTTATCTACCCCCAGGTCCTCTTCTTCACAATACTCCATGTATCAATTCTAGCTAGGTTGGTTATCTATTGTTTTTACATAATCCGTTCACTCCATGTATCTATCCTAGTTACATTGTGATCTACCCTAGCCATATTATCTCTTGTTTTATGTAATCTTACCTGTTCACTGTAAGCTACATTGACCCAAACTTTGTTTGGATAATGTGGGGTATAAGAACCAATATATGATAACTAACATCAGAGGAGGGCGGGCCCAGGAAGAACAGAGAGATGCTGGAAGAGGCAGCAGTGATCGCCGATCATCTGTTCCATGCCGTGCAGCGCCTTCACACAGAGGTGAGAGGCGTTGCACGGGCCGGTAAGGCGGAGGGGGGGTCCGGTGGAGTGGGGGAGCAGCGGCGATGACCTCAGGGGGGGCGGGGCACAGGGGTGGAGGATGCCGGGAGGCGGAGCTATGGGAGAAGGAGTACAGAGAGAGACAGGAAGGGAGGGGGACCGGGGCTGCTAAACTTTTTAGTTTTGTTTTAATTTTTTATTTTATACGAGCGGATGCGGGGAGCAGCAGCGACCTCGGGGGGGGGGGGGCAAGGCCGTCCATACTGGATGCTTCTGACGAGCGCCTTTGCCCCCTCCAGATCCTTTTTTGATGTATGTTTATTTTTGTATTGATGCAGGGGGAAGCAGGGAGCCATGTGTTTGTGTTATTTTGTTGTTGCTGTTTTGGACGTTTGTGGCATGCGCAGAGCAGCCAGCATAACGCTTGGCTGCTCTGCGCATGCTTTAGGGGCCGATTACTGATGGGGATTACGAATCTTTGACACATTGTACTTTTCAATACCGCACCGAACATGTGCGACTTGTTTTTTTTGGTGCATGCTTCGTTTTTTCAAATTCGTTAAGGACTTTAACGTTTTAGATTTTTTTACGTATGGTTGATGCATCTGGGCCTGAAACAGGAGATCTGCCAAATTGTCATTGTGTAGAGGAGGGGTCCTGCCATTGCTCTAAATCAGAATATAACCTGCTTTGTGTCTAATTCCCCTCTGCCAGGGGAGCAGTGGGCTTTGTTTTCTCCCCCTTCTCCTATTTCTCTGTTGTCTGGCATTTTTCTTTCCAAAGCTTTAACAACACAGTGGTTGGCTACTTGTCAATCACTTCTCTAGCAACACCTGATTTTAGTAAATCAGTGAACATTTGCCATCTGGTTATGTGTGTTACCTCTCCTTTTGTCTGCCCATTCTTACTAACAGCACGTGTTTGCCTAAGCTAGGGGGGGACGTCCATATCTTCCAGCTGTCCTAGCAAGATTGTGATGGCTAAAACAGCTGTTCCCAATGTTCCAGCCAGCATACTTAGGAGTGTGCCTTTCAAGTGTTCAGGGCTTGCTTAATTATTCGGATCTGCATGCCTGCGGTAAATGGCACAATGTCAGGGCCCTGAAAGAGTGTGGCATTGAGTTTGCATTCCCATTTCTCTCAATTGTTGAATTCCCTCTGCCACTGTTTCCCATTCTGTATTATCTTCCTTAATGTCCCTAGTGTCTGCCCAAGCATGCTGCACTGCCCCTGTTATCCATTCAACCAGAGACCATGCTCCGTGTGTTTGTAATCGTTTCATTGTTTGTCTCAAGGTGGGATGTAAGGCTAGAGACCCTAGATGCTGCATCTCTGCTGTGATGATTTGTACAGAATCAGCCCCTTCGTCCCATAAACATAGGAGCCATTTCAGCATTCCTTCCCTGGGCCTCTGCCTAAATTGTTTATTAATGTCTAACATTTTGACCTGTATGAAATCCCTAATTGTGAGTGTCTGCTTTTTCTTTTCCTCCACTTGGCCCTTTGATTTGCATTGTGTTACAGGTTGCATAACTGTCTACCTGTATCTCCTCTTCACTTAATAAAAAAAATCATTCTCACTGAGTCTGTGACATCTCCCTTCCAATCATGTGGGTCCCAAGTGGGGTTCTGACAATAGCTCTAATACTCACAGCTCTCACTTGCTTATACTTTTCTTCCCTCCTCTACGCCCTGTGTTTACAACGCGGCAAAGAGGGTGGTGCATTTATCTTCTAAGTCTTGTGAACATTGTAATGCCTGCTCCAAGACTTCCTTAGAAAGTACATTTACATGTTCTGCAACAGCATCATATAATCTACAGGGTGCAGTGAGAAAAGACCAGCATATTTCTCCAGCTGCACTGCGTTCTGCCTTTCCATGTTTATGGAAATCTAAAGATTCTACTGCCAGCTTTATACATGCAGGTGTGACTGCATCATCAAATTCCAGCCAGGACGTAGGGCTGGCCTCTTGCCCTACAAGTTCAGCTACTGAGTCCATGGCCCAGAGCGGAACTCATTGGGTAGCCTATGTTTCTTTCTACTCTGCTGCCTTGTGCCTAATTTAAAATCAAACATCTCTACAAATATCAGTCCAGATGTAAACAGTAATTCACACTCTATAACACTATCCACTACAGCATGCACAGCTGTGTTATCTGCAGGATATCTTTAGGGAAACCCCACTTCTGATACAATTTGATGTGAGCCCCTAGGCATCCGCCTATACTGTGAATTCTGTGTACAACTAATTCACAGTCTCTACTGCCTGCCAACTAGACAGCCTCTACTACAAGCTCTCGGCTGCAGCCTACCCTGCCTGCCCAATCCAGGTAATGAGGCAGCCCGCTGTAAGCTCTTCACTGCTCGCAATCTATACTGCCCCTCCAAGGCTATTACAGTTCTTTAGGTTTCCCAGAGACATGTGCAGATAACACTCGAGACAGTTATTATAGATAATAAAACAACTTAACTTTTATTTGCATACTGAAGAATCTCAGCATATAGATGTGGTGTAAACTCAGCTGCCAGGAACCAAGGATTACAGGAACATATAAGAACAGCAAATCCAACAATCCTTCCTGTCCATCTTCAGAGCTTTGCCTAGCTGCAGAGCTTTGTTTTCATCAGAAAAAGATCAGCAGCCCCAGCAAAGATATGTTAATGCAATAATTGAGAAGGCAGAGAGTCAGGGAAAAGAGGCAAAAGAAAAAGGGCGCCAAAATAAATAAAGGCACTCAAGGATATACCTCAGCCCTGGCCACCTCAGGCTTGCTATTGGCCAATAGTGAAATCCCTGAACATGTAGGGAACAACTGTTTTCTGGTTGAGTCCTCTTTCCTTACAGTTGGGAAGAAATGAGAGGAATCTAGTTTTTACTCTGACAATGCAATTCAGGTTTTAACAAAGATATGCAGTTTACTATTATACTAAAGTTAGCTAAAATAATATAATACACAGGAATACAATACCATGCCTAGGCAGCTGCCTGGGCACCAGCTAAACTGGGTTACTGCACTAATAACATGGTACTCAAACTAGGGTACATGTTATTTATATAGGAAAGTCAAAACTAAGTAATTTGGTAGTTAGGCGATTGCCTAACTTCCAGATAGTTTGATTTTTTTTGTGGTTCCCATCATGGATCAGGAAGCCAAACTACAACACTGTCACATGACCTTTGTAAGGTTGCAAATCACAAAGCGCAAAAGCATTTTTTTGACCACTGAAGAAAGAATGACATTAATTTCATGTGCATGAAGTTGGCTACTCATTACATCATTTCTGATTGCAACATCTGAATTTCATCTCCTGCTCCTAGATCCTGCATTCATGAACCCTACCGTTTGATACAAAGGATGTGTATGCTGCAGAGCAGGTGTGAGACAGAAACTTCACCACAGGGATCAAAACTACCAATTAATTGTGAATAATGGTGGAACAATAATAGATTTGAATATTCAGAAGTCTGTTGGTATACAAGCAGAGGTTTTAACCCAGTTCTCAGGGCATACCCAGCCAGTCGGAGTTTTCAGGATATCCCCATTCAGTTCAATGACGATATCCTGAAATCCCCGACTGGTTGGATGTGCCCTGAAGACTGGGTTTAAAACCTCTGGTCTACAGCATGCACCACTGCTGAATTAATTTTTCCATTTAATTAATTTTTTTCATTAATATATTCCATTTATCTCATCTCTCTTTACTATTTGCATATATTTGATTTTACATACATAAATTCATTTTTGAGCACATAACTTAGACCTATGCGTGTAAAAGTTAAGTAGTCAATATTAAGCCCGTGATGGTCAGAGCTTTTTTAAAACATTAGCTGCTGGGCATAAGAAAACACCAGATAGTCGGTGCTACTGACTGAATACTGGCTGGCACTGAATATCCAGGAATCAGTGCTGAGCGGCAGAGCTATCCGGTTAGTGACAATATTGAGACCTTTAACTAGATAAAATTGGGCAGCCTTTTTGCTAGCCTAACTTTATCCAGTTAGCTATTCAGGTAGCAGTCTCAATACCACTGCTAACCAGATAACCTCTGGCTCCGCCCACATACCACCCCAGCACTGTCTGGTTAGATGGATTATTCAGCTGCAGTTTTAGGTTTCTGCTACTGACTATCATTCTTGCCGGCACATATGTGGTCAACGGCACCTGCTAACCAGATAAGTGCTTTTGAATATTGACTGGTAAATTTATTCACACAAAACAGTTACATGCATAAAGGAAACAAAAAAAAAATGAGCAGCCCTTTTACCCTACGCTCTAACTCCTCTGTTTACTAAGCCATGTTAGCGGCTGCCGTGCGCTAATGCCGACACAACCCATTCACTTTGAATGAGCTGTGTTGGCATTGCCGCATGGCAGCCGGTACAGAGGCTTAGTAAAAAGGGGGGTACATTTGCTGTCAAAATAGATGCCATGAATGACAGACGTGTGGCACAGTGCAGTCTTCGAGCCTGATGTGGTTATCGTTTGTGTATTGCTGCATTTGGTGTGATGTACTGTATTCTTAAAGGCCACGCTAAGACTATTCCACATTATTCTGTATTGTTTTTGTTGCTGTAGGTGTGAAAGCTGGACTAAAGCGTACATATTCTGGCATTACCCAGGAACAGCTGGAAATCAGTAACATGCCGCAGTGGAAGCCACTCTTATATGCTGTAGCATTTCTTCATACAACTGTTCAGGTTACTGGTTTTAATTTTCAAATTCTCATCGCATATGCCTAATTAATAAAACATCTTGATATGAATACATATGATTTTGGGACCCTTCTACTGAAAGGCATTAAGTTATGGGCTGAACACACTGTATCATGCAATTTTAACACGCAGCAAGCCCCAAACTATTGCTACATCAAGAAGGGGCATCTTTACTAACTTTTATTGCAGGTCATTTGTTAACATTCGGATTAATGTGCAGTACCTACTCTCAATTAACACAGAAGCACGTAGGGGCCGATGTTCAGCCAGCAGCGGGCAGTACGGTTAAGGCCCGCTGCTGGCACTGAACCCGGAAATTCAATGCTGCGTTGTATCTGGTGATCGGCGTTGAATTTCCAGGCTCATTTTTGGCCACCGGAACTTAACCAGTTAATATGCTATTCAGCGCTAACTGGTTAAGTTCCTAGTGGTTAAAGATAGGATTGCTATTTATGTGGTCCTATTTAACCATTTAACCCAGCGCTGAGTATCGGCGCTAATCAGCTGTATCACTCGATAAAGCCGTTAGCTGATATGCGCTAACCACGAATACATATCAGAGACAACTGGTTATCTCCCGCTGAATATTGGCAGTTAACTGGTTAAACGCTATTTAAGCGGTCAGCGGCTGTTGCTGACTGATTAAATAACGCTGAATATTGGAGGGGGGGGTTAGTGCCTTCTATTTAGCAGTAAGTGTTCTTGCATTAACTCTGTTTTAGGCAGTTAGGGCCAGATTTTGTAAACAGCATCTAAAATCTAGTCTGATTAACGCGCCTAGCACTATTCTATATAACGTGGCTACAGTTAGGCACAGGGTATAGAATAGCGCATAGGGCCAGGGAATGAACATTCATTTAGGTGCGGCCATTTATACTACTGAAACCTTGGTGTAAGTATCTGTGCCTAAATGTAGGCATCTCTTCTTAAAATAATATGATCCCTAGAGCTGTGAGTGAGGGTAATAAAGTGAGCTGATTCTGACTCTGCATGGGAAAAGGAATGGTTTTTTGTTTGAGTAATGGGCTGAAAACCACAAAAACCAGGAATTAAATCCCAGTTCTGTGTCTCACCTTAGGAAAGCTGTTTTATCTCCTGTTGCCTCAGAGACACACTTAAAGCTAAATATACTAAAGGCAATAACGAACATTAATATGGATTTTATTCAGTTGGCCCTATTTACTAATACCATGCATTAATGGTATTTGAACACACTAATGTGGTAGCACACTTCAATAAATCTATCCTTTAGATTGTAAGGTCTTTTGGGCAAGGACCTGAATTATAATAATGGTAATGGGTCATGGATTTGCTATACTGCCTTTCTGTGGTACATCCAAAGCAGTTGACATATTATATACAGGTGCAGTACTTTTTCTGTCCTTAGTGGGTTCACCATCTAGGTTTTTGTTCCTGGGACAATAATGCTGTAAGTGCCTTGAGCATTATTTGAAAAGGTGGCCTAAAATCCACAAACTATACTATGTATATTACTTGCTAGAAGATTCTCTATCACTCTGTCAGTGACACTGAGAAAGTCATCTTTCTCTCACACTTTTTCTTTTCAACTTCTTCACCTTGTCTCATTCTGATCCTAGCATTGTTTGATATTCTTTTGGGCCAAAAATGTCAAAGTAAATAAAATAATTTTTTTCACTTCTATTCTGTCATGCAAACCTATTCTACTACACCCGTTCTGTCTCACGCATTGTAATCAGCGCCCACCCTGCAAATCCCTCCCTACCAGCAAGCTGAGGGGCCAATGTAGAAACTACTGAGAGCCTAAGTAGCAATGCAGAGAGGGGTTAGGCATGGGTATTAATTTGTGTAGAAGATTTAGCTGCACAGTGCATTGAAATGGTGCAATTACCAGAAGAAATCTTTCACCAGGTCCAGGGCAACACAACCCAACCTGAGCCCTCTGTCCCAATAGTTTTCCTATCAGGAAAGATGCCATTGAAAAAAAAGTCATGGTAATCTGCATAAACCGCATCCCTAAAATCTAGGGCACCTCACCCCTCTCCCCTCCAACATGATCCCAACCCCGACTCAAAAGACAAACACCTTTTCCAGATGTTTTGTCCACCCCCCCACCCTTCCATCCCTCCCCAGATGACGGTAAAAAAATAAAATTCCTTGATTTGATTTAATAATTTGATATACTGTCTCCCAGGCCCCCTTCCTCCTAATTCATATCTTAAAGAAGGCAGGAGTGATGCCTCTGCCTCCAGCACTGCTATCGTGAAAAATGGCAGTGCCCAGCCCTGCATGATGCCCAGTTACCAAATAATGAAAAAATCCTCTTATGTGGCAGACTGACCCCATCTAGTGCATTCTGGGATGAGCTGCCATTTTTCAAGATAGCGGTGCCAGAGACAAGAGTGAGTAGGCATCACTCCTGCCTCCTTTAAGGTATGAAGTGTGAGGGGAGGGGTGTCTTAGGGGATGGATCGGGAGTTGGAGGTGCACTAGACACCAAGGAAAGGTTTTGGGCTTTTTGTTTGTATTGTTTTACAGTAAAGGGTCAGGGGAAGGAGGGAAGAGTGGGTGGACTGGACAGGGTTGTAGGAAGAGGGAGGGGGTGCACTAGACATCAAGGATATGTTTTAAGTTGGGGTTTGGTTTTTTGGGACATGGGGGAGAGATGCAGACTTATTGGTTTTTTTTTTTTTTTTTTTTGTAATGTCACGTTTTCTGTCATGAAAGGTGACATTTGGCCATGAGCTGTGGATTACTGTTGCATTTTTAATGCAGCAGTAATTTGTATGTTCATTGGTTACAGCATAGCAGTTGAAGTTTTTCACTTTAATTTTATGGCAGAACTGACGCACCGAATCAGCTCTGCCACATGTCTTTCTGCATCAGTCCCTGAGAACCAAGATAAAACATCAGCTCTGACAACAAGCCCAAAGCAATGGAGGAAAGTGCTTTAGCCGGCACTGAGTGGTGCAGTTCGGTCAGGCTAGGGAGGACAAAAGGGAGTGCCGAGATTGGACTGGAAAAGGAAGAGGATAGAATGTTGGAGTCCGAGTGGGGAGAAACATGCTTGTGGATGTCCTTTTCATCCATCATTTTTAATAGACATTTCTACTAGTTATCATGAAAAGACAGTGTGATCCAGGAAAACTGGCTATTTATTTATTTATTTATTTATTGCATTTGTATCCCACATTTTCCCACCTATTTGTGGGCTCAGTATGGCTTACAATACATTGTGAATGATGTAAATACAATTTGTTACAGTACGATTATGGGTTACATTGTGAAGAGTTATGGGAAGACAAAGTCAAAGTCAAAATATCATTAGGGGAATAGAACAATGGAATGTAACAATGGGAAAATGATAGGGCGATAAAACCCTACCCACAGATAAAATTGTTAAACCCGAATGTTCTCTTGCTATTGTTCTAAGTGTGGTGAATATACGGGGAAAGAGAATTCAGAAGAGAGTGTATTGATGTATTTTTATTAGTGTGTATGGACCATGTGTTTTGATCCTTGCGATAAATTTTCTCAAAGAGATGAGTCTTCAATAGTTTGCGGAAGTCGGTTAATTCGTAGATCGTTTTCAGGTTGCGTGGTAGTGTATTCCAGAATTGCGTGCTCATATAAGAGAAGGTTGATGCGTGCAGTACTTTGTATTTTATGCCTTTGCAATTAGGGAAGTGGAGATTGAGGAAAGTTCGGGATGATCTTTTAGCATTTCTGGGTGGCAGGTCTATTAAATTAGACATATATGCAGGGGCTTCACCGTGAATGATTTTGTGAACTAAGGTGCATACTTTAAAAGTGATACGTTCCTTGAGTGGGAGCCAGTGTAGTTTCTCACGTAAGGGTTTTGCACTTTCGTATTTTGGTTTTCCGAAGATGAGTCTGTCTGCTGTATTCTGGGCTGTTTGAAGTTTCCTCAGTATTTGCTCCTTGCAGCCTGCGTATAGTGAGTTGCAGTAGTCCAGATGACTGAGTACGAGTGATTGCACTAGGCTGCGGAAGACAGATCTTGGAAAGAATGGTCTTATTCTTTTCAGTTTCCACATGGAGTAGAACATCTTTTTGGTTGTGTTGTTCGCGTGAGTCTCAAGTGTTAGGTGGCGGTCAATAGTGACTCCAAGGATTTTTAAAGTTTCTGAGATTGGCAGGTTTAGTTTAGGTGTGTTAATAGCGATAAATTTATTCGTGTTGTATTGGGAGGTAAGTATGAGGCATTGAATTTTTTCTGCGTTCAGTTTCAGTCGGAATGCATCTGCCCAGGTGTTCATGATGTGTAGACTTTGGTTGATTTCGTTGGAGATTTCTTTAATGGCTTGTTTGAAAGGAATATATATCGTTACATCATTGGCGTATATGTATGGGTTAAGGTTATGGTTTGATAGAAGTTTTGCCAAGGGGATCATCATTAGGTTGAAAATAGTTGGTGAGAGGGGGGCTACTATGTTTTAAACTGTTATTTCTGCCACCAATAAAATCAAAGTTCTGCGCAGAATAATTCAAGATTCTACATACAAAATTTGCAAATACTGCAAAATTCTGTGCACAAAATTTGCAAATTTTGCAAGTTTGTCATAGTTACATCCCCCTCCCTGTATATAAAAACCATCTATATTTTCCCACCACCCATAGAATCTACCTTTTTACAGCCCCTGCCCTCCCCCCACACATAGCATCCACCTTTTTTACAGCCCTCCTCCTGTTCCCCTCCCTTCACCCACACATAACATCCACCTCTTTTATTTATTTATTTATTTATTTATTTATTGCATTTATATCCCACATTTTCCCACCTATTTGCAGGCTCAATCTGGCTTACAATTTTCGTCATGACTTATGCCATGTCAAAGTACAGATACAATTGGTAATATATATAGAAACATGGATGATATAATGAACAATCAGGTAAAAAAAAGGGGAGAATATGCAATTGGTATCACATATTGAACATGAATTACATGATAAATTAGGCAGTACTAAATAGGGAGAAAGTAATCCAACTGTTAAGTAAATGATGAAGAATTAAAGTTCCAATTATGAGACTTTATGGTATGTCATGTTAAAGAGATGTGTTTTCAGTGCTTTACGGGAGTTAATTAGGTTGTGAATTATTTTCAGGTCAAGTGGTAAAGCATTCCACATTTGCAAACTCAAGTATGGAAAGCTGGACGCATGTATTACTCTATATTTTAGACCTTAACAGGTGGGGAAATGAAGATTTAGGAATGTGCGTGCTGATCTTTTAGCATTCCTGGGTGGTAGGTCAATGAGGTCAAACATGTAGGTCGGGGCATCACCGTGAATTATTTTATGTACCAGAGTGCATATTTTGAAAGTTATACGTTCTTTAAGAGGAAGCCAGTGTAAGTTTTCTCTTAGGGGCTTAGCACTTTCGTATTTTGTTTTTCCAAATATAAGTCTGGCTGCGGTGTTTTGGGCAGTTTGAAGTTTTTTAATGATTTGTTCTTTACAGCCAGCAAGAAGACCATTGCAATAGTCTAAGTGACTCGGTACCATTGATTGTACTAGATTACGAAAGATTCCCCTAGGGAAGAAAGGTTTAACTCTTTTGAGTTTCCACATTGAGTGGAAACACATTTAAAGCTTCCCTCCCTTCACTCACACATAATATCCACCTTTTTTACAGCCCCCCTCCCTTCCTGCACCCACACATAGCATCCACCTTTTTTACAGCCTCCCCACCTGCACCCACACATAGTATCCACTTTTTTACCGACCCCCTCCCTCCATGCACCCATATATAGCATTCACCTTTTTTTACAGCCTCCTTCCTCTCTCCACCTTTTCATACAGCCCCTCCCCTTCTCTTTGTTTACATCTCACCTCCCTTCCTCCCCTTTTTTACAGCCCCATCCCTCCCTCCCTCAACGTTTTCTACAGCCCACTCTTTTTCCCTCTATCTTTTTTACAGCCCCTCCCTCCCTCCCTCCCTCCCTCCCTGCACCTACACACCATCCATAGTTTTTTTTTCCAGTCGTCCCTGCATTCACCTGTGAGGTAGAAGAAGAAGGAGCTGCATCAGGAATACCTCTTTGGGGCAGAAAATAACCCCACTCTTTCCTGCCTGCTGCCACTGTTCTGGGCCAGTGCTACCATTTTTTCCAAATGGTCGCTGAGCCTTCCTGCAATAGTCTCATGAGATTATTGCTTGAAAGTGGCCATTTTAGAGAAGTGGTGACACCAGCCAGAGAAGCGGCATCAGCAGGCAGGAAAGAGTGGGGTTCTTTCCTGCCCCTGAAAAGGCCACTAGACCACCAGGGTGTGCTAGGCCCGGGGAGGTCCATCGAGGTGGCGGGGGGGCGCAGCTAAGCTTTTTGTTGAAAGGATAATCAAGTTACCTTCATTGTAGGAATTTACCGTTCCAATTGTGTACATAATTATTTTTTGTTCCCCTGTTGTCTAAAATGGTATGATCCTTATGCAGTGTGACTGCGGGTAATAAAGTGAGCAAATTCTGATGTGCACACCAAATTATGGAGCCCTTTTACCAAATAACGGTAAAAAGTGGCCTTAGCGTGGTCTTTCACAGGTGATTCCTGCTCGCTGAGGCCATTTTTACCACTGGGCTAAAATGGCCGATATTTCTATTTTCCTTATGAATGGCCACACACTAATTTTGCCATTAGTGTGTAGCCATTGGCACTTGAGCCGCTATTGCCATGCATTATGTAGGTGGTAAAGGCTCATGTGTTAAGCATCCGCTAATTGGTTAGCGCATGGTAACGTAGCTGCACTAACCGATTAGAGCAGAATATGTCCATCCCCAGTGCTAAAAAATAAATTTAATTTTTTAGCACAGGGATAGAATGCATACATCCTAAAATTACTGTGAGGTGAGTGCGCCCAGCGGTAAGCTATTTTTTGCTGCGGTAAGCATGTATTAGTACTTACTGCAGTTTTATAAAAGGGCACCTATAACTGTTAAAATCACATTTTCTGCTTCAAATTATGAAACATTTGTATGGACACTGTATGTAAACTGTACTGATCAGCTAATCATGACTAGGTGACCATCTTAATACTGTAATATAAGAAAAAGAATACTTTCATTAATAAAACAGATATTTACTGCTGTGCACTATCTTCTACAATTTTATACAAAACCAAAAAAAAATTTAGATTAATTTTTTTATAAACAAGTCTTGAATTCAAACCTGGTTAGATTTATCGGGCTTTATTTATTTATCTCTGAAAACTATAGGATAGATCTCTTCACTGAGCACCTGGTGAAAACACGAAGTACTACATAAAAGACAGGCACTGCCTAAAGATAAGCAGCTGATTATTCTGCTCATCTTCATGCCCAATATTCATCAGCCCTATTCTTCAAAGTAGGATTGCTGAATATGCAAATCAAAGTGTAAATGGATAGCTTATCTGATAGGACTACTATTTAGATGGTCTCCTAAATGGGTAAATTTATCTGAATGGCAGCTGAATGTCACTGCTATACATATACATTTAGCCCCTCCCCACCTGGTCATACCCCATTCCTTTTTGTAGATGGAGAAAATATGACAGACATTAACATGTCAATCCAAAATTTATGTATTTGACAACTCCTTATATTTGTAACCAAAAGAAGTGCAGCCAGCCACAAAGGATTATGGTGACAAAGTGTATTGAGTGCCAAAACCCGGCACAGCCAATGTTTTGGCAAAAATACCTGTCTCGAGTTGAAGGTCTCGCAAACTCAGGTCTCCAAAGTCTGAAACCCTTGATGACTGAAAGTAAAATGCACTGTGCTGGTGATCCCCTCTGTTTCATCGCTGACTCCTTATATTTGAAAAGCACTTAGGAGTCAGTACCTGCAGAAATCCACAAAAGTGCTTTCAAATATCAACCCCATTCTGTTTGCTAGTGAAAGTTATTGACCTTACTTCTCACAGCCACCCCCACCTGCGATATGCAATAATATCTCCTCTAGATTCACAGCCCTTCATTGTTTAGTTACGGTATTCTAGTCACTCAGCTATATCCTTTTTTAAAAATTGTTTTCTTTTATAGGAAAGACGAAAGTTTGGTCCCCTAGGCTGGAACATCCCTTATGAATTTAACCAGGCCGACTTTGCAGCCAGTGTGCAGTTTATCCAGAATCATTTGGACGATATGGACATCAAGCGAGGTGTGAACTGGAGCTGCGTTCGTTACATGCTGGGAGAAGTGCAGTATGGGGGCCGAGTAACAGACGACCTTGACAAGACGTTGCTGAATACCTTTGCAAGAGTATGGTTTGGAGAGAATATGTTTTCTGACAAGTTTTGCTTTTATAAGGGATATGGCATCCCCAAAGGCAAGATGGTGGAAGACTACCTGCAGTACATTGAAATGCTGCCAATGGTTGATACTCCTGAGGTAAAAACTATTCACACATAGACTTCATTGAAAGCTTTTACCTTTCCTGTAAAAGATAAGAGATGGAGGTCCCATAGATAGAAATGGTCAATACTTTTTTTATTATTAGCTAATCCACTTGTGTCATTAAATAGGTTTATGTTCATTCCAAAGTTAGCTGGTAGGAAGTATGGCCCAAGGACCATGTCCCCATGTAAGGAAGGTCTGAGTAGCTTGGTCTAGGGCTATAATAGTGAGATATTCATTCTTCATCTTCCTTCTTCTAGTCTCAATGTAGCTATACGCTCGTGAACCTCCAGAGGTCTCTATATATTTAAGGGTTCTTCTAACTCAATTTGAAGAGGCCTTTAATCCAAATGTGTATAAATTCCTTTGCCAAGGCTTATGGTACACAGATGTGCATGTGGGGGTCAGCACTATTCTATAAAGGGTACTCTGGGCTGAACGCTTTTTATAGAACAGCGCCTAGTGTGTACTCCAGCACCCAGCTTTGGGCATGAGGACTTCCACCAACTGAAACCTGGTGTAAATCCTGGCACACAACTTGAGCATGCAACCCCCAAATTCTGTAACACTTTGCGTAATTCTTCGGAATACCCCTGATCCACCCATGCCCCTCCCATAGCCAATCCTGTTTTTAGGTTGTGCGCGAGAACATTTGGGTGCGGATTTTTATAGAATTGTGTGCAGCCAGATCCATATGGAAATCCAAATTAGAGCCAATTAACATCAATAATTGATTAACAGCCAATTAGTGATTAATGGCTCATTAACTAATTTATTTGCACGTGGATCTCAGGATCACATGCAATTTTGGGCATCATTTATAGAATCCAGGGGATGCTGTCTAAATACAGGGTTACTTATCACCTTGTGGAATATTCTGGAGCACCAGGTCCTTTTGTGCATGTGCTCACTCTGCTTTTAAATCAATTTCAGGTTTTTTTTCTTTTTTTTTCTGCTATTAATTTTTTATTTTGCCCAAAGGATGCTGGATAAACAGATCCCTAAGTTGCTGCCTCCTACTCTTACGTGTATAAATTATTTATATCTACTTATCTATTTATTTATTTTCCTCTTTGGCACTCCAAACCAGTCCAGACAAGTGAGTTATGCCCTCTAACCAGCAGATGGAGACTAAGACTGTGTCATTACCCTATAAGGGATCCTGTGCATCACTGAACCAGCCAGTATTCTCAGTCTCAAGCAGATGGTAGATAAGTCCTGTACATCCCAGTTCTGGTTTGGGGAGTCCTGTTAGGGTTCCCTTCCAGGCACTGTTTCCTCTAAGCTGAGTGGAAATCCTCCAACCGCATAGCTGCCAATGGGAGGTGTTGCTTCAATATTGTGTTTCCAATCACTAGAGACAGGCAAGTTCCCTGGAGTCCTGCAGAGCTGGTCTTGCTATTGAAAATGTGATAGTGAAACAGCACCCCCTACTGGCAGGACTGTAGGTGGAGGACTCCCACTTGTAATTCTAGGGCAATTAAAAAAAAAAGAGAGACAGAAACTAAAGAGGCCAAATTCAGCTTCTGGGTGATAGACAGATTTTTCTTGCTGATTGGGTAGCCCTAAAGATATTAAAAAAAAAAAGAGTGAACTCTGGAGGAGGCTGAGTGACCCAGTGTTTCTAAGTCCAGTTTTTGGAGTGCATACTCCCAGTTCCAGATCCCTTCCACCCTTGTCTCCTGCGGAGCCTCTACTTACAGTGCCTTGGTCCTCTCCTCCCCCACTCGCAGATTGGGAGGGGTTCCTTAAGGCTCCTCAAGATCAAGCAAACAATAAAACCTACTGGTGTTTGACACATGCTCCATAGTAGCAGAGGAATCAGTGAGGGAACTTGCAGAACCAAAGCTCAGGGTGGTGGGGGGAGGCGAGATCATGTTCTCTGGTGGAATGACAGCATGTCTTCATCAGTGGAGAAGGGTCGGTGCTGTGCTCAGCATGGTGCATATAGGCAGGTCATGGCTGCCACCAGCCTCTGCAAAAAGACAGAAGAACAGTGACACCTTGCAGTCACACAAACAAGTCAAACACAGCAAGGATGGCAAAGGAAAGAGCAGCAGATGATGTCCAAACAATTGGCTTTATTATGACATCCGAGACTCGACATGAGTCGTGTTTCGGCCTAAAAAGGCCTTCCTCAGGAGTCTTCTATTGGATGTATGAGGATTCTTAGCTAGCCTTAATGAAATAGACATGATGTCTAATACCATTATGGAGCTGATCTTTCAGCATGCCTACCTAACAGCCTCGGTATGGGAAGGAACAATACCATCTTTGTCCAAACAGAACCATTAGGCACGTCACCTTTGCACTTGAAGCAACAGAACAGCAGAGATCTGCAGCACCCAAAAAAGAAGGATCCTTTCATCTGAACCTCAATCTAAAGTGGTGAATCGTGCCTTAAAAATCTTCTCTTTTTAGAAGGAGACCTTACATTCGGTCATTGTGGCCATGCAGTGAGAAGAGCTTCTGACTTCCTTGGACCTCACAGAGGCATACATGCACATTCCAATTCAGTGGGAGCATCAAACGTACTTGCGGTTTGTTGTCTTGGGCTAGCATTTTCAGTTCTGAGCTCTTCCCTTTGGCCTCACTACAGCCCCCAGGACTTTTTCCAAGGTGATGGTGGTGGTTGCTGGGCATGTGCAGGGCAAAAGTATGTAGTCCATTATTATTTTGATGATTGGTTGATCTGGTCAAAGTCACTGGAGGCAAGCAGAAGTGTCAAAGCCAGGGTGGTCAACCTGTTGCAGGAGTTAGTCTAGGTGGTGAATCACATCATAAGTTGCTTGGAGCCAACTCAGTAATTGGATTATCTGGGAGCTCATTTCAACATGAGATTTTCCATCGGGATGGTCAGATCAGGAAGCCTCAGTCACAGGTCCAGGCTTTGCCCAGACAACTGAGGTTGTCAGCGTATGACTTCTTGCAAGTGCTCAACTCCATGACAGCAATGATAGAGGTAGTTCCATGGGCAAGGATGCACATGCATCCTCCCCAGCAGGTCTTGCTATACCGGTAGTTGCTACAGTCAAAAGATCTGACTGCTTGGCTCCTCTTGTGGGTGGGAGGAGGTGAGGATCAGTGTGTTATGATGCCTGGACAGGACCAATCTTGTCCGTGGGATGGATCTATAATCCCCGAATTGGTTGGTGATCATGATGGATGTGAGCCTAAGAGTTGAGGGTGCCCATTGTCAAAGACCATTAGCACAGAGGTGCTGGATATCGAAGGATGCATCTTAGTCATTCAGTCGTCTGGAGACAAGAGCCATCGGGCTAGTTCTGCAAGCCTTTTTGCCGCTGATCGAGGGAAGCGAGGTATTTGTGATGTTCGACAATGCGACAGCAATTGCTCATGTGAATCAGCAAGGAGGAACCAGGAGCCAGCAGGTTGCTCTGGAGGCGACTCAGTTGCTGCAGTGGACAGAGGCTCAACTGCTCAGCCTGTTGGCTGCTCATGTCATAGCAGCTAATAATGTAAAAAATGCAAAAACCCAAGGGTACAGTACAGTTTAGAAGGTGAAGTCTTGTGAGGCCTCCTCTTGAAGTCTCTGAAGTCATTTCTTTTCACCCTTCAACCTGGCCACAGGGGTTTGGCTTTTCCACTAGCCCTTCCCTCCACTGTTCTACCACATAACCAGAGCAAACATCATTCTTTCAACATTTGAAATAGCTATGGGATTTCTGCTATTCAATTAGTCCTTCCCCCACTATGCTATCAGCTACAGGGGTTTGGCTTCTCCTCTAGCCCTTCCTCCATTGTGTTACCACATAACCAGAACAGACATCATTCTTTTATCACTTGAAATGGCTATGGGGCTTCTGCTTTTCCACGAGCCCTTCCCCTACAAAGCTATCATGACCAGGGTATTCACTACACCCTTGTTCCCACAGACTTCCATAAAACATCAGACCCCTCTCCCTTTTCCACACCATTCAGAAGATCAAACACAAAGAACTGTCTGGGAACTTTATGTAATTTATGGAGTGCCTCTGGATTAAGTGGAACGTAAACTCCCAGCACTTAACTCCTTGTCCTTGTTACAGCTGGAACCCTCTGGTCCCACCCACTGGATTGATTCCTAGCCTCAAGGAATCCTGCCCCCTATTCCCAGGCACTGAACAGCCCTTTAGTAACCTACTAGAGCACTGTCCCCTCCTTGCCTATATCCAGGCTGGGGCTCTTTTTGTAATACAGAATTATCAGCCCTGGGCCCAGATGCACAGATGTATGAGCCAGCAACGTGGTTTTTACACTGGTTCTAGCCGGTTTAGCAAGTACAGAGTACAGCGAGATATTACTACTACTACTACTACTTATCATTTCTAAAGCACTACTAGACGTACGCAGCACTCTACACTTGTACAAAAGGGTTCTCCGAGCTCTCTTCCTGTCACAGTAGCAGCTAACAAAACTTGTATGTAAAGTTATTATAATGAGATAATTACTATACAAATGCACATGCAAAGCGATGCACAGCCATTTTCCGAACGATACACAGAAGCAGCTCCTATCTGTACCATGGAAAATTGAACAGGAGGTCTGGAGCTGTCGGTTCTGACAGTTCTTCATGGTTACAAGGGTCCTCTGTCACTCCTACAGGAAGAGAAGGGCCTACACGCCGGAGCAGGAAGATCACTGACTGCGGCGGGGGGGGGGGGGGGGGGGCAGGCAAGGAAAATGTGAGTACCCCAGGAAAGCACCAAACAAAACGAAACTTCCCCAAAGTAGAGTGAGCTTCACACAACAAAATCAATCATGGAAGAGAGTGTCAGACAGCCGGCAGCAATCAGTACCTCTCACTTGAACTTTCAGGGGCTTCCTCCAAATGGATCTGTGGGTGAATCATGCAGTCTGTTTCCCTCTCTCCATTGACTGTTTGGGGGAGGCGTCCTTGTCCATGGAATTAGGGGGTGGCCATGGGGTGTGTCATGTGCCGAGAAACTACTTGAGAATAGCGTAGGGTAGTTCCAGCAACATTTTGGTGGGGCTCGTGAGGAGAGCCGCTTTCCTTTCTGTGACGCAGTGAAATGAAGCAGCTGCCCTAGACGTATCTTATGCAAATGAGTAGTTGGATGATAAACCTGTTAACACACTTTTGCCATGGAAGAGTCTGACCCCAGGACCATCTGATCAGGTACCTCCACAGACTGCACCAAAGTTCAAGAATGAAGCTAATAACTGGCTTTCATACACGCAGCTTTGCATGTATGAAAGACATATACAAGCGCCACTCTGAACATGCGTGGAGCATCCACGCTTAGTGATTGGCTATTCTGTGCATGTTCAGCTGACCGACTGGCTTCCCCTCTATCGCATGCAAATGAGCTGTTCGCAAAACCAGCGAAGCAGCTCATTTGCATGTGATTTGCTTTAGAATTCGCTCTGTATTTCCAAATTAGTATTTTTTACCGAGGTGGAAATACAGAGCAATTCCTTACAGGGACCTTTGTACATCTGGGCCCCAGTTTCCACCCTTTACTGGAAGAGTTTCCTTGCTCCATTCCAGGCATGACTGTGAGCTGACAGGGTTGAGCCTTATCCTGCCCTCTAACCTTAGAGTGCCCTCTTCCAGAGCCTCTCTAGAACCTTTCCACCTCAATCAGTACTACTACTACTTAACATTTCTAGAGCGTTACTAGGGTTACGCAGCACTGTACAGTTTAACAAAGAATGACAGTCCATGCTCAAAGGAGATTACAATCTAAAGGACGAAATGTCAAGTTGGGGCAGTCTAGATTTCTTGAATAGTGGTATAGTGGTTAGGTGCCAAAGGCGACATTGAAGAGGTGGGCTTTGAGCAAGGATTTGAAGATGGGCAGGGAGGGGGCCTGGCGTATGGGCTCAGGGAGTTTATTCCAAGCATGGGGTGAGGCGAGGCAGAAAGGGCGGAGCTTGGAGTTGGTGGTGGTGGAGAAGGGTACTGAAAGGAGGGATTTGTCTTGAGAGCGGAGGTTTCGGGTAGGAACGTAAGGGGAGATGAGGGTAGAGAGGTAAGCAGGGGCTGCAGATTGGGTGCATTTGTAGGTTAGCAGGAGAAGCTTGAACTGTATGTGGTGCCTGATCAGAAGCCAGTGAAGTGACTTGAGGAGAGGGGTGATATGAGTATATCGGTCCAGGCGGAAGGTAAGACGTGCAGCAGAGTTCTGAACGGATTGAAGGGGGGGATAGATGGCTAAGTGGGAGGCCGGTGAGGAGTAGGTTGCAGTAGTCAAGGCGAGAGGTAATGAGAGAGTGGATGAGAGTTCGGGTGGTGTGCTCAGAGAGGAAAGGGCGAATTTTGCTGATGTTATAGAGGAAGAAGCGACAGGTCTTGGATATCTGCTGGATATGCGCAGAGAAGGAGAGGGAGGAGTCGAAGATGACTCTGAGGTTGCGGGCAGAAGAGACAGGGAGGATAAGGGTGTTGTCAACTGAGATAGAGAGTGGCGGGAGAGGAGAAGTGGGTTTGAGTGGGAAGACAATAAGCTCGGTCTTGGCCATGTTCAGTTTCAGGTGGCGGTTGGACATCCAGGCAGCAATATCGGATAGGCAGGCTGATACTTTGTCCTGGGTTTCCGCAGTGATGTCTGGTGTGGAGAGATAAAGCTGGGTGTCGTCAGCATAAAGATGATATTGGAAGCCATGGGATGAGATCAGGGAGCCCAGGGAAGAGGTGTAGATTGAAAAAAGAAGGGGTCCAAGGACAGATCCCTGAGGAACTCCAACAGAGAGTGGGATGGGGGTGGAGGAAGAACCATGAGAGATAAGGGGAGAGATAAGGGGAGAACCAGGAGAGGACAGAGCTCTGGAACCCAAATGAGGACAGTGTGGCAAGAAGTAAATTGTGATTGACAGTGTCAAAAGCGGCGGATAGGTCGAGGAGGATGAGGATGGAATAGTGACCTTTGGATTTGGCATGGAAGAGATCATTGCAGACTTTAGATAGCGCCATTTCTATAGAGTGTAAGGGGCGAAAGCCAGATTGAAGCGGATCGAGGATGGCATGAGAGGAGAGAAAATCAAGGCAACGGCTGTGAACGGCGCGTTCAAGTAACTTGGAGAGGAAGAGTAGAAGGGAAATGGGGTGGTAGTTGGAGGGACAGGTCATATCTCTTCTAGTTTTTGCAGGTTCACTGGTTTCTGAGGAGAGTTCTCAACTTCACTGTCTTGATGTCCACCATGCACTGCAGATGGAAGAGTTCCTTCAGTCAGACAGGTGGTGTCCAAGGCCACGGTGGCTAGGTGAATTAAGGATGCAATTGTTTCAACATATCTGCTGAAAGGACTTTTGGTGCCTGCAACGTTGAAGGCATATTCTAATAGAGCCCAGGCTTCATCCTGGGCATAGCAAATGCTGATTCCTCCACAGAATATTTGCACGACTGCTGTGTGGTCTTCCTTGCATTCCTTGGTGCTCTATTCACAAAGGATGTTCAGCTGCAAGAGGACACAGAGTTTGGGGCAAAGGTATTGTCGGCTGGTTTGACTGCATCCCACCCTTGTTGAGTACTGCTTTGGTACTTTCCACTTGTCTGGACTGGTTTGGCGTGCCGAAAAAGAAGGAGAAATTAGATCTTACTTGCTAATTCTCTTTCCTTTGAGGCCTCCAGACCAGTCCAGAACCCTCCCAGTGAATTTTTTTTCTTTGTCTCTTAGCAGCCGGAGCACAGAACATAGTGCTGAAGTAGTTCTTTGTTGGAGTTTTTTTTTTAGGGGGGGGACGCTGGAGTTTCCTGCTTTGACAGTAATAATAATATCTGGTTCAGGGATGCACAGAACCCCTTATAGTGTGATTCTACAGCCTTAGTAGTTTCCGTCTCCTTCTGCTGGTAGGAGGGCACAATCCACTCATCTGGACTGGTTTGGAGGCCTCAAGGAAAGAAAATGAGCAGATAAGGTCTAATTTCTCCTTTTTGTAGTTTGTGTGTGCTTCTTATGGATTCAATTATTTTAAGAAATCATTTAACATTCATAACACAAGTCAGAAAAGAAGGGCCAGTATACAAACATCATTATCTGTAGTGCAGTCATTGAAAAGTAGCAGAAAACCATTCTCTGTTCTGTGCTGTTATTTTTTTTTTCATTCTTGTTTTCTCTAAAAGAGTTGATCACCATTTCAAAAGATACTAGAGAAATACTAAACTTAAAATATCCCCCTAGAGAGAATATGCTAAAGACTGAAGTAGCCGTGTGCATTTAAATGAAGAACAGACAATGATAAATAAATCTAAATTACCCCAATCAACTACCATGCAAATTGTGAATGCAAATAGACAACTTAAAAAATGCACAATTATTTTGAGATAAAATGGTACGTTTCCTCTTCCACCATTTGCAAATTCATGCATGCCTGTTTGAGGGCTGGGTGTGAAAAGGCATGGTAAAGTGTATCTAGTAAGGGTGACATGGGCTGTTTGAGACCTGTATATGTCTGTGTGTATCTTCTTGTGTGTTTGTGTCTGTGTGTATATCTTTGTATTTGCATGTGTTTGCATAGGTCTTTGTCTGTGTATCTGGGTGTTGGTTTGTGTGTATATGTTTTTATGTGTGAATGTCTTTGTGTACTTGTATGTGTCTGTCTGTCTGTCTTGGTCTGTGTGTAACCTTTTGTGTGTGTGTGTGTGTGTGTGTGTGTGTGTGTGTGTGTGTTTGTGCCTGTGTATACAGTTGGACAAAAAAACGGAGAGATGGATGGAGCACCCATTGGTGCTTTGCCCAAGTGATAGCATCAATAGGTGCTATCACGGGCAAAGCACACCTAAAATATATATTTTAAATTGTATCTATGTGAATGCCAGAATTCTAAAAGAAATAAGATTGAATAGTTACACTGTATGCTGCTAAATGAAGAGTTAGGCATAATAGGCATCAGAGAGATCTGGTGAAAGGAGGACAGCCAGTGGGATACAGTTATACGAAGGTACACATTATATTGAAATGAAAGGGTGGTTAGAATTGATGGAGGGGTGCTGCTATATATTAAGGAGGGTAGGGAGAGTTAAATATGGAGTTAAAAGTGCTGCAGGAAACAAAATACAATGTTGAATTTTTATGAACAGAAATTCCATGTGTGATGGGGAAGAGTATTGTGATAGAGGTATGATACCATCCACCTAGACAGGAAGAAGAGACAGATAATGATATGTTACCAGAAATTAGGAAGGCTAATAAATTTGGTAATATACTGTGTAGGAGATTTCCATTATTCCAGTAGTGACTGGGAAAATATCTCACTGGTACATACTGAGAGGTGAAGTTCCTAGATGCCAGTGACTGCTTCATGGAGCACCTGGCCCTGGAAATGATGAGAGAGGAAACTTTATTAGTTTTTCTTTTTCCAGGAATACTGGACCTTTTGTGAGGGATAACAATGGCAGGTCTACTTGGAAGTTTATCAATCACTAGAAGGACACTAAAGAAAACTACTGCTAAATTATTTAATTAAAAAAAATTGGGACTATGACTAAATGAGGAAATTAGAAAAAAAACTTAAAGGGACAGTTTGCAGAGGCCCAGATTCTATAAATGACGCTCAAATTTGTGCACCCCAATTTGGCCACGATCCTGAGATGCGCATACAACTAAATTGAGTAACAAGACAATTAATGACAATAATTTGGCACTAACGATCAATTATTGATGTTAATTGGCACCAATTTGGATTTCCATGTGTATCTTGCTCCATGCTATTCTGTAAAACTGCACGCCCAAATCCCATAGTGCATAACCAAAAAGTGGATGTGGTCATGGGAGGGGCATGAGCAGATTGGGGCATTCTGGAAATTTGCGCACACTGTTATAGAACACCGCGGATGTGCGTCCAGATTGAGTTCCAGGAATTACACCTGGTTTCAGCACTCAGATTTGGGCGTGGGAATTGACACCAGATGCTATTCTATAAAGGGCGCTTAACCTGTAGTGCTTTGTAGAGAATAACGCTGAATGCCGACTTTTTTGCAGCACATAAATTTGGGCATCATTTACACTGAATCTGGTCCTGTATTCAACTGTTATAATCACAATGTTTTCTAAATTAAATTAATGAGGGATATCATACCCAGGAATCTGCTAAAGTTCTACTGATGTAGATGATCTCGTGGGTAGTATAATCATTTACCCAAACATTATTTTGAAGATATTAAGATAGTGCTTAACATAGGGGACCTTTTACTAAAGCTTAGTGCACGCTAACAGAATTAGTACATACTACATGGTAAGAATCCCATTTTATATCAATGGGCTTAGCAGTTAGTGCATGCTAATTCCATTAGCGTGCAATAAGCTTTAGTAAAAGGGCCCCTTAATGTTAAAGCAGCAGTTCTTTAACACGAGTCCCAGCGCCAGTGTTTTGTATGAACAATTTCTATGAGCCTCTCGTGGACAATTTTATAACCCTTTTTTTCAATACATATATCACCTGGGAACACAAATGAATAATTTAATTCAGTGCAAAACCATAAAATACACATAAGATCTATTTAATGAAATGCTCACTGTCACAAAAAATGGCCACACTCCTTCTGAAACTCCTTGATTTTGGGGGGATGCGCATTACACAATCAGTAATAAAAGAGCCCTGATTATCAATCAAATGTGATGTAAAGAATAGCCTAAGCACACCTCCCATTAAACCTCTGCATTTAAACCTGTAGAGATGACCCTGTTATATTTATAAATCACAAAAACTTCTAAGACACATCAGCCATATAATAATTCCCAAAAAACTTGTACTATTAAAAATAGACTCATAATAATGATAATCCATATGAATATTTAAACCTTCACTTCCTTTAAGACGAAGGGTATATATTTAAAAATCAGACATTGTTCATGGCTTATTACAAAGCTTTCAAGTCGCCTCCTCTTTGAGCTAAAATTGGTTGTTCTATCACTATAACTTATACATCTTCAAAAGTGTGATGGAATTGAATCTAATGCAGCTTCCACTCGTGCTTTATTAATGCAACTTTTATGCACTATTAAGCATGTTCTACTGGAGCTTGTAGTTTTTACCATGTAAGCCAATGAACAAGGATAAAAAATCAAGCAGATAACTCCAGTTGAAATACATGTCATACAAACCTTAGTTTTTAGTTTCTTTCCATTCATAAGGAATTTGGTACCCATTAAAAAAAAAACCATTTTGGGTTTCTGCCAGGTACTTGCAACCTGGCTTGGTCACTGTTGGAAACAGGATACTGGACTAGATGGATCATTAGTCTGACCCAGTATGGCTACTCTTACGTTTTAAAACTTGGTCACAGACATTGAAGTTTCTGCAGGAGTGATGCCCATCTCCTGATATCTGGTTGTCAAAAAGCAGGGTAGTGTGGACCAAATAACCTCATAGATTGTGTGCTCTTTTAAAAGCAAATAAGGGGTAATTAGAAAATTCAAGATACTTACAATTGACCAATATTGCTGAATAATGAGATATACTAGTTGAATCTGTGTCATAAAAGGCAGAATTAATAGCAGTCTCTCATCAAACTGATGTTGATTGGGCTTAAGAAGCAAGTGGCGATTAGCATATTTTACATGTGTATAAGCTCATTTTATTATCCTCAGTGGATAACCCCGCTCGAAAAAGTGAGTCTATTGGGCTCAGTTTCGAAAGAGAAAGACGTCCATCTTTCGACATAAATCGGAAGGTGGATGTCCTTTTTGTTGGATTATTTGTAGTAAATAATTAGCAGATTTTAGTACACACAGCTTCAGCTTTAGAAATGTTAATTTCTTTCTTCATCTCTCTCTCATTCACCCCTGAATAATTCACTGCTGAGTCACTTTAAAGTTGAAGTAACAAAACATCTGTTTACTCACAGTTTGTAGTTAGATTATAATCAGACAGGCTTTTATATACATATTACTATACATTTGTATTATCAGCTCCTTCCATGTGCTTAGATGGTAATGGATGCTCACACCACCATAGATCCTCTCAGGTTAGGAGAGATCATGAGCTCCATGTGCTCCATGTGCTGCATGTGCTGTGTCTAAACCCCCACAGGAAGTTGCATAGCTGTGTGACCTCTCTAAGTAATTCACATCAGAGGTCACAGAGTAATCACAGAGAAATAATAGGTGACAGGCAATGCATGTAAAATACAATTACATTCCAACAAACCCCTTCTCATGCATAACTGTCATGCAATTATTTATTCATACAAAGTCCAAGCTTTATACGCAGATTCACAAAATGTTCTCTGGGTAACGGTTTGGTCATGATGTCAGCTGTCATCTCACTGGTGTGACAATAGTGTAGACTGATGACCCCTTCTTTTGCCAACTCTCGCACGTTGTGGTATTTCGTTGCGATGTGCTTGGTGCGTGACTGAACCTTGTCATTCTGTGACAGTCGGATGCAGCTCTGATTATCTTCCATTATCTGGATTGGTCTCTTTTCAGCTATTCCGAAATCCAGCAAAAGTTTTTCAATCCACATCAGTTCTCTGCACGCTTCCGATACGGCCACGTATTCAGCTTCTGTAGAAGACAGACTCACAATACTTTGTTTATGACTGGCCCATGAAATTTGTACATTTCCATACATAAACACATATCCACTTGTGGATTTATAATCAGAATGATCCCCTGCCCAATCTGAATCACAGTAACATATTAGTTTTGGATTACTATTGGCTGAAATCTTTAATTTACAATCAATGGTACCCTTTAAATACCTTACCATCCTTTTAACTGCAGTCCAATCTGATTTGGTAGGTGAGCTGACCCTTCTGCTCAAAATTCCTACTGCATTTGCTATATCAGCCCTGTATGTGGTAGCTAGATATAAAAGCTTACCTATGGCTGATCTATATTGGATGTTATCTGGTAAAGGTTCTCTTACTGTTTCATCCTTCAGAAAATCAGTGATCATGGGAGTGCTTACAACTTGGGCATCTTGCATACCTAAACTTTCAATAAGCTCATTTATTTTCTGCTTCTGGCTTAGAAGATAAGAACCATCATTTTGTTTCTCAATTTCTATACCAAGATAGTATGACACATTACCAAGTTCTTTTATCTCAACATTCTGATTTAAACACTTTACAATGTCCTTGTACTCTTGCTCACTTTTGCTTGCAATGAGCAGATCATCAACAAAAGCTAAAATGTATGCATATTGTCCATTTGTGCACCTAGTGTACAAACATTTGTCTGCTTCACCTTGCTTAAATCCTAAATTTGTCAATATTTCATGCAATTTATCATTCCAACATTTTGCACTTTGCTTTAATCCATAAAGACCTTTGTTTAATTTACACACTAGCTGTCTTTGTTTTGTATTTATGAAACCTGTTGGCTGTTCCATGTACAAGTCTTCAGTTATATCTCCGTGAAGAAACGCTGTTTTCACATCAATGTGGTTGACTTGCATGCCTTTTGAGACTGCAATGCTCAGAAGTGTTCTTATTGTCGTGTGTTTCACTACAGGTGCAAACACTTCATCAAAATCTTCTCCATATTTTTGAAGATATCCCTTTGCCACTAATCTGGCTTTATACCTTTCCACTTTTCCTTGTGCATTCCTTTTTAACTTGAATACCCATTTGCATCCTATAGCTTTCTTGCCAGGAGGTAATTTTGTAAGAATCCAAGTATTATTTTTATCCAATGCATCAATTTCTTCTTGTGCAGCTTTATGCCATTCAGCAGCTTCCTCTGCTGGCATTTTCTCAATCTCATCCCATGTTAAGGGCTCTTGAGCTTCTGCTGACTTTGTTAGGTAAGACAGTCTTGGGGGTGGAACACCTTTGTTTTCCCTGGATGAGCGTCTGACAACAGGTTGGTCTGACCTTTCCGCATCCTCTAAATCTGAGAGTTCTTCTCCAATTGATTCCCCTTCTCCAACTGTACTGTCTTCTTCAATGATCCTTTCTGTGTCTGCTTCCTCTGCCTGTTCCTCGTTAGATACAGATGAGTTGCTTTCAGACATCTGCCTTGGTATGGCATTTATATACACTGGCATGTCTATTATGGTTCTAGTTTCATATTCTGGATGATAAGGCTCATCTGGGATAATCCAGCCTTTATCAACCCTTTTGTTTTCATCAAAATATGTAACATGTCTTATGCCAACAATGCCAGTTTTCAGATTCAAAATTCTATATCCTTTGTGTCCTGGAGCATAGCCAACTAAAATGCCCCTTTCTGTTGTGGAATCCAGCTTATGCCTTCTTTGCTTTGGTACATGAGCATATGCTGTACTTCCAAATGTTCTTATGTGTGACAGGTTTGGCTTCCTACCATGCCATGTCTCATGTGGTGTGCGCTCAGCGCCTTTAGTTGGCATTCTGTTTTGTAGGTACACTGCTGTGAGAATGGCTTCCCCCCATAGTCTTTTAGGGAGATTGCTATCTGACAGCATACATCTGGTCATTTCCACAAGTGACCTAAATTTTCTCTCTGCAACAGAATTTTGCTCTGGTGTATAAGCTACTGTTGTGATATGTTGAATGCCTTCTTGTTCTAGAAATGTGCGCATGCTTTGTGAAGTGAACTCACCACCATTGTCGGTCTGAAGAACCTTTGGTTTTCTTTCAAATTTATTGCTCACCATGGCTACGTATTTCTTCAGCATGTCTGTGACTTGACTTTTCTCTTTCAGCAAATAGACCACACAGTATCTAGAGAAATCATCCAAGAATATTAGCACAAATCTGTTATTTCCCAATGATGGGATATTAAACGGTCCACATAAGTCACTGTGTATTAAGTCCAGCACTTTATTACTCCTATTTCCTGTGTATGCAGGAAATGAGGGTCTCACACCTTTTTGAGTAACACAGTCTATGCATTTCTCCATTTTACCAGCATCTGCACTTATCTGAATGCCGGTGGCTAGTTGCTTACTGTAAAGATCCTGGATCACCTTAGAATCACGATGTCCCAGGCGGCGGTGCCAGATTTCCAGACTACATTTACCATCATTCTTCCTTACTTGCGCCATATGTGAGGCTTCACCTGAAATGTTCAGCTTATAAACATCATTATGCATAAAAGCTTCAGCATACACTTCATCATTTTTAGAGATTGTGCACTTACTGTTTTCAAAATGAATCACAAATCCCTTCTTATCTAATGTAGATACACTAAGCATATTGCAAACTGCTTGGGGAATATACAAGACATCACTTACAGGAATTTCTTTAACTTCATTAGACACTTTGCATTTTAAGAATCCAATACCTTTTGCTTGGATCTTAGCAGTCCCTGCGTTTGCAGTTTTAAGAATACCTTCCTCTGGACACATTTCCTGAAAGAAATTCTTACAATTGGTTAAATGGCATGTGCTCCCTGAATCCAAAATCCAAGTACTTTCATTTGAATTATTATTTACCATAGTCAAAGATTTTTCTGTCATTAGAAAACCCTTGTGTTTATCTTTGTCCTTCATACATTTCCTGGTTTGAAAATTCTTTAGTTCCATTGGCTTAGGTGAGCTAGAGGGAGTGTTTTGTGTTTCCTTACACCATTTAGATACATGTCCCTCCTTTCCACATGAGTAGCAAATCAGCTTGCCCTTGGGTGGAGTTTTCCCATAGCTCCGCCTTCCTCTGTTCTTTGCCAAGAAATTTGTTTCATTTCTCTCTGACTTGCTTTGAGAACACATCTCCTCAGAATCATTTATTATGCATTCCTGCCTTAGTTTTGATGTTGCCTGTTCAAAGATTGCCCTTCAATGGCCTCATTTACAGACCTAAAAACATCAAACTTCTTTGATAGTGAGGTAAAAAGAAATGCTCTTTTCAATGCATCACACATGGGAATTCCAGAAAGTTCTAACTTTTGAAATGAAGACATAAGATGCATAATGTGATCATTACATTTACTTTTATCCCTTAATTTGGTTTCATTCAACTCTGCCAGCCAAATTGGTTGCTGCTTTGCATATGTAGTTGCATACATAGTTCTCAGTTTATATAAAATGTCCTTTGGTGTATCTTTTCCCTCCACTAATATGGCTTGTTTCTCTGAGAGAGCTTCCAAAAGCATGCACTTCACATAATAGTTTGCATTGTCCCATTCAGCCATATTTTCAGCTGTTCTGTCTTGGTCTAAGCATATATTTAATCTTTTTGCTCGAAGGAGACATATGAATCTTAATTCCCACTGCTGATAATTAAACTCAGTTAATCTAGGCACCTTGAGAGAATAGAAAAATGGTGAATTTCCTCCCTCAGCCATTTTCTTAGCCTTCTGTCTGCTGTGTGGGGGGGGGGAGAGAGACAGACTGAATCTTTCCTTTAAAACTTAAGAGAAAAATGTGGCCTTTTTTTTTCTGCCTGGTAATATTTCTCTTCTTTTTCAATTCCTGAGCCCTGGGCCCATAACCCTTTTGTTGGATTATTTGTAGTAAATAATTAGCAGATTTTAGTACACACAGCTTCAGCTTTAGAAATGTTAATTTCTTTCTTCATCTCTCTCTCATTCACCCCTGAATAATTCACTGCTGAGTCACTTTAAAGTTGAAGTAACAAAACATCTGTTTACTCACAGTTTGTAGTTAGATTATAATCAGACAGGCTTTTATATACATATTACTATACATTTGTATTATCAGCTCCTTCCATGTGCTTAGATGGTAATGGATGCTCACACCACCATAGATCCTCTCAGGTTAGGAGAGATCATGAGCTCCATGTGCTCCATGTGCTGCATGTGCTGTGTCTAAACCCCCACAGGAAGTTGCATAGCTGTGTGACCTCTCTAAGTAATTCACATCAGAGGTCACAGAGTAATCACAGAGAAATAATAGGTGACAGGCAATGCATGTAAAATACAATTACATTCCAACACTTTTCCCACGGATATCCAAATTGGTATAATTGAAACCCAATTTAGGACGTCTCCAACTGCACTCCGTCGCAAGGACGGCCAAAATTCAAGGGGGCATGTTGGAGGCATAGCAAAGGCAGGACTTGGGCGTGCCTAACATTTGGATGTCTTTGACCTATAATCGAAAAAAACAAGGACGTCCCTGACGAACACTTGGACGTTTTTACCCGGACCTGTTTTTCTTATGACTAAGGCACCAAACGTTGCCTGAAATGACCAGACGACCACCGGAGAGAATTGGAGATGACCTCCCGTTACTCCCCCAGTGGTCACTAACCCCCTCCCACCCTCAAAAAGCATCTTTCAAAATATGTCGTGCCAGCCTCTATGTGAGCCTCAGATGTCATACTCAGGTCCATGACAGCACATGAAGGTCCCGGGAGCAGTTTTAGTGGGTACTGCAGTGCACTTCAGACAGGCGGACCTAGCCCCATCCCCCCCCCCCTATCTGTTACGTTTGTGGAGGGAACAGCAAGCTCTCCAAAACCCACCACAAACCCACTGTACCCATATATAGGTGCCCCCTTTACATAAGTACATAAGTATTGCCATACTGGGAAAGACCAAAGGACCAACAAGCCCAGCATCCTGTTTCCAACAGTGGCCAAGCCAGGTCACAAATACCTGGCAAGATCCCTTCACCCGTAAAGGCTATGGTAGTGGTGTAGAGTTGTGGGTTTGGGAGGGGGGGGGGGTTGGGCGGGCTCAGCACCCAAGGTAAGGGAGCTGTGTTCCTGGGAACAATTTATTAAGTCCACTGCAGTGCCCCCTAGGGTGCCCGATTGCTGTCCTGGTATGTCAGGGGGACCAGTGCACTACAAATGCTGGCTCCTCCCACATCCAAATGGCATGCATTTGGATGTTTTTGACATGGACATCTTTGATTTCAAAAATCGCCGAAAGTCAGAAACATCCATGTCTAGGGACGACCAAATTTAGGGACGTCCAAATTTAAGGATTTAGATGTCTCTGACAGTATTTTCGAAATGAAAGATGGACGTCCATCTTGTTTCGAAAACACGGGTTTCTCCGCCATTGGATTTCGCCGTTTTGCAAGGGACGTCCAAATCGCAACTTGGACGTCCCTTTCGAAAATGCCCCTCCACATCTCCTTACCGTGTTGTTTAAAGTAATTTACTGAAGAACACAATCTTTTTAAATGAAAAAGTTCTCCCACTGGTAAATTAGTGCATAAATGTCGCAGAGAGCAGCTTGTGAAATAAAGCAATGTGTTGTGCGCCTGTGTTTTTTGAAACATACACAAAAACAAAAAAATCCTCAGATCTGGAAATTAAGATATTCAAAAACGTTATGGACTGAGTACTGTAAACATAAGTGAAATGCAAATTTGGGTCACATCCATTAAGACATACAAAAAAACTGTTTCAACTGAAGTTTTAAATGGAGAGCTGCTTAAACTCCTGTAAAAAAAAAAAAAAATTCCATATAAATGTTGTCAACATCTAGGGCCATTGTTGCCCCCATCGCTCTTACTTTAATGTGATAATAAAAATTATCTCGAATTAGAACAAAAAAGCTTTTGTAAACCAATTGAGGCAAATTGTAATAAAAATGAAGAATGAATTTGTCAAGTATGAGGTCAAGTTTCTCATAACTGAAAATGATTTCGAAAACCCTTTGTTGAGGTGTGTTAGTGTATACTGATTTAATATCACATGTAACTGGAAAAAAGAAACCTGTGATGAAGTACTAGTAAATTCTTTGAGGACAAGCAAGGCATAGTCTTCTCACTGATGGGTGACGTCCCCTGATGAAGCCCTGGCACATATGCTACCCAGCATATCAAATGTTTAGACGCCTTTGGAAGGCCCACACCACACAGGCATGAGTGTCTTCCCGCCTGCCTGAGTCACACGGGACCCACAGTTTCACTTTCTCTGCAGAGCTGAGAAGAAATGTGCATCTTGGCAGCGAATAAAACTATTTTCTTACATTTTTTTTGCCTTTCTGCCTCTTCAGTTTTGTGAGTAGCACAGGATTTTTCTCTTTTTTTTTTTTGTGAG
This sequence comes from Microcaecilia unicolor, assembly GCF_901765095.1. NCBI lineage: Eukaryota > Metazoa > Chordata > Amphibia > Gymnophiona > Siphonopidae > Microcaecilia > Microcaecilia unicolor. The sequence goes on from NC_044031.1 coordinate 235,060,591, forward strand.
GGATTTTTCTACCCTCCCTCTTTTTTCATAGTTTTTCAACCCTTTTATTTTCTTTCATTTTTTCACAGCTTGCAGCTAATTTTAGGCCTGAGCTCTGGCTGGGATAAAAATAAAATAAGTTATTTTCCCCTTTTTCATAATTGAGCCATTTGATTTCACTGCAGCTATTTTTCACGTATGTTTCAAAAACCTGCAAGTGGGTTTAATCAGGTCACATACTGTAATAGGACCATGTCTGTGACTGACCCACATGACGTGCGCCTAAAATGTCTGGGCCCTAATCACAGTAAGACCTTTAATTGTTCACTCTGTATTCAAATGCAGAAGAGAACTCAAAAAGCTAGAGAGGCTGTGCATGAAAGACTTTTTAGCACACAGAAATCCAGTACATCAAAAGCATTAGTCCCCATGGCTTTGTAGCTACTCTGGACACTAGTAACGCATCGTCATTGAGGAGGGCTGTCCAATATTGCCAACACTATTCAATGTATTGATGGCAACACTTGGAAAAAAACTGGAAATCTTGGGTTTCAACATATTCATATACGCAGATCAAATGCCACCATACATACCTTTCCAACAACAACAGCACAGAAATAATGGACAAAATCAAAACAGGTCTGGACCTTATGGAAAACAGGGCAGAAACTTTCAGACTTAAATTAAATAGAGACAAGACCAAATTTCTGTTACTATCAAGTGCACACAACCTCACAGCCCACCAAAACTTCACAATCAACCACCAAACGTACTAAATTGAAGCACAATTAAAAACACTGGGAATCATTCTTGACAAACACCTAACACTATATAGTCAAATATCAGCAGTCACAGCAAAATGCTTCAGAACACTATGGAAACTGAGAAGGATCAGGACTACTTACCTAGGCAATCATACAATCGACAATACTTTCACAACTGGACTACTACAATGCAGTATACATTGGTTGCAAGGAAAACACACTGAAATCGTTGCAAACCGTCCAAAACAAGGCTAATTTTCAAGAAGTTGAAATATGAAAGAACTACCTCAGTACTCAAAACACTACACTGGCTGCCAATCAAGGCAAGACTGATCTTCAAAACGAGCACCATCATCTACAAAATATTATTTGGTATGTTCCCAGAATACATGCTAGACTTGGTAGAACTATCCCCAAGAAATGCAAGCCCAGAAACCAGAAATTACCTACTTCTTCATCTACCAAACTGCAGAAACATAACCTACAAAACTATCTACATGGCTGGATTTACCTACCTGGGCTCCAAATGGTGGAACTATACCAAAAATCACCAGAAGCATCACAAACTATCGTCTATTTAGAAAAGAACTGAAAACATTACAAATTCTACATTAAATAGCTATCGCTGCTCATCCCAATTACTAATCATAAAATATCCTTATAGGTCCAACCAATTTACTTCAATTCTTTGAAGGAGTAAACAAACTTGTGGACAAAGGGGAACCGATTGATATTGTATCTCTGGATTTTCAAAAGGCGTTTGACAAGGTACCTCATGAAAGGCTACAGAGGAAATTGGAGGGTCATGGGATAGATGAAAAGTCCTATTGTGGATTAAAAACTGGTTGAAGGATAGGAAACAGAGAGTGGGGTTAAATGGGCAGTATTCACAATGGAGAAGGGTAGTTAGTGGGGTTTCTCAGGGGTCTGTGCTAGGACCGCTGCTTTTTAATATATTTATAAATAATTTAGAGATGGGAGTAACTAGCGAGGTAATTAAATTTGCTGATGACACAAAGTTATTCAAGGTCGTTAACTCGCGACAGGATTGTGAAAAATTACAGAAGGACCTTAAGAGACTGAGAGACTAGGCGGCTAGATGGCAGATGACGTTTAATGTGAACAAGTGCAAGGTGATGCATGTGGGAAAAAAGAACCCGAATTATAGCTACGTCATGCAAGGTTCCACGTTAGGAGTTACGGACCGAGAAAGGGATCTGGGTGTCGTCATCGATAATACACTGAAACCTTCTGCTCAGTGTGCTGCTGCGGCTAGGAAAGTGAATAGAATGTTGGGTATTATTAGGAAAGGTATGGAAAACAGGTGTGAGGATGTTATAAATCCGTTATATCGCTCCATGGTGCGACCGCACCTTGAGTATTGTGTTCAATTCTGGTCGCCGCATCTCAAGAAAGATATAGTGGAATTGGAAAAGGTGCAGCGAAGGGCGACTAAAATTATAGCGGGGATGGGACGACTTCCCTATGAAGAAAGACTAAGGAGGTTAGGGCTTTTCAGCTTGGAGAAGAGATGGCTGAGGGGAGACATGATAGAGGTATATAAAATAACTAGTAAAAAGGCCCGTTTCTGACACAAATGAAACGGGCGCTAGCAAGGTTTTCCTTGGAGTGTGTATGTTTGGGAGAGTGTATGTGAGAGTGACTGTTTGAGAGTCAGAGTGAAAGTGTGAGTGTGTGAGAGAGAGAGTGAGTCTGGGTGTGAGTGTGTTTGTGAGAGAGTGTGTGTGAGAATGAGAGTGTGTGCAAGTGTGTATGTGAGACACAGTGTGAGAGAGAGTGTGTGTGTGTGGGCAAGAGAGAGAGTGTGTGTGAGACACAGATTCTCTGCGAGAGTGTGTGTATGACACCAAGCGAGTGTGTGAGTGACTGTGTGGCACATAGAGAGTGAATGTGATACAGTGTGAGACAGAGTGTGTGAGAGTGAGAGTCAGAAAGACATTGTATATGAGAGAGAGAGTGTGAGCCGTGCCCTCCCAATCCATGGCCATCTGTCCCCTGCCCCCTCCATTCATCCTTTTCCAGCAATTCCCCTCTGTCCCTGAGCCCTGCCCTCCCAATCCATGGCCATCCATGTTTGTCTGTCACCTGCCCCCTCCATTCATCCCTATCCAGCATTTCCCCTCTCTGCCTGAGGCCTGCCCTGCAATCCATATCCATCCATGCCCATCTGTCCCCTCCATTCATCCCTATGCAGCAATTCCCCTCTCCCTGAGTCCTGCCCTTCCAATCCATGCCCATCCATGCTCCTCTGTCACCTGGCCCCTCCATTTTCCCTATCCAGCATTTCCCCTCTCTGCCTGAGGCCTGCTCTGCAATCCATATCCATCCATGCCCATCTGTCCCCTCCATTCATCCCTATCCAGCAATTCCCCTCTCCCTGACTCCTGCCCTTCCAATCCATGCCCATCCATGCTCATCTGTCACCTGGCCCCTCCATTTTTCCCTATCCAGCATTTCCCCTCTCTGCCTGAGGCCTGCTCTGCAATCCATATCCATCCATGCCCATCTGTCCCCTCCATTCATCCCTATGCAGCAATTCCCCTCTCCCTGAGTCCTGCCCTTCCAATCCATGCCCATCCATGCTCCTCTGTCACCTGGCCCCTCCATTTTTCCCTATCCAGCATTTCCCCTCTCTGCCTGAGGCCTGCTCTGCAATCCATATCCATCCATGCCCATCTGTCCCCTCCATTCATCCCTATCCAGCAATTCCCCTCTCCCTGAGTCCTGCCCTTCCAATCCATGCCCATCCATGCTCCTCTGTCACCTGGCCCCTCCATTTTTCCCTATCCAGCATTTCCCCTCTCTGCCTGAGGCCTGCTCTGCAATCCATATCCATCCATGCCCATCTGTCCCCTCCATTCATCCCTATCCAGCAATTCCCCTCTCCCTGAGTCCTGCCCTTCCAATCCATGCCCATCCATGCTCATCTGTCACCTGGCCCCTCCATTTTTCCCTATCCAGCAATTTCCCTCTCTCCCTGAGTCCTGCCCTCCCAATCCATGCCCATCCATGCTCCTCTGTCCCCTGCCCCCTCCATTCATCCATTTCCAGTAATTCCCCTCTCTCCCTGTGCCCTGTCCTCCTAATCCATACCCATCCATGCTCCTCTGTCCCCTGCCGCCTCCATTCATCCTTTTCCAGCAAGTCCCCTCTCGCCCTTCCATGACCCCCCCCTCGCCTCCATGCTACTCTCTCCCATGTCCCCGCCTGGCCCGCCCTCTTCTTCCCCCCCCCCCCCTTCGCATCCATGCCTCGCATCCATGCCCCCCCACCCCTTCGCATCCATGCATCCCTTTTTTTTTTTTTATTCTTTTTAACTTTACCTCCGTGGCGGTTCGTGCAGCGAAGCGTCAGGGAAGGAGGCGGCGCTCCCGACGTCTAGCTTTCCCTTCGCTGTGTTCCGCCTTGTTTTGAAGGCGGAACACAGCGAAGGGAAGGCTAGACGTCGGGAGCGCCGCCTCCTTCCCTGACGTTTCGCTTCCCGATTTGTTTGTTTTTTTCGCGAGGGCGGGGCAGAGACGGCTGGCTGGCTTGAAGGCTTCACACCACGAATCCACGAACCCTACAGCTTCAGTGACGTCAGATGGCTTCAGGGCTTCACAGAACGTTGTCCTCATTAGAACGTTCACGGTGCGTTTTATTATATTAGATGAGTGGAGTGGAACAGGTGGATGTGAAGTGTCTGTTCACGCTTTCCAAAAATACTAGGACTAGGGGGCATGCGATGAAACTACAGTGTAGTAAATTTAAAACAAATCGGAGAAAATTTTCCTTCACCCAACGCGTAATTAAACTCTGGAATTTGTTGCTGGAGAACGTAGTGAAGGCGGTTAGCTTGGCAGAGTTTAAAAAGGGGTTAGACGGTTTCCTAAAGGACAAGTCCATAAACCACTACTAAATGGACTTGGGGAAAAATCCACAATTCCAGGAATAACATGTATAGAATGTTTGTATGTTTGGGAAGCTTGCCAGGTGCCCTTGGCCTGGATTGGCCTCTGTCGTGGACAGGATGCTGGGCTCGATGGACCCTTGGTCTTTTCCCAGTGTGGCATTACTTATGTACTTATGTAATCTTTAACCATAAACCTTCACAATAAGTCTTACTACTACTAATCATTTCTATAGCGCTACTAGACATACGCAGCGCTGTACACATTATATGCAGGTACTTTCTCTGTCCCTAGAGGGCTCACAATCTAAGTTTGGTACCTGAGGGCAATGGAGGGCAAATGTAACATGTAAACCAATACTGTAACTGCTAACCAGAATGCAATTTGTAAGCCACTTTGAACCAAAACTTGTTTTTGGATAACAGTGGAATACAAGAACAAATAAATAAATTTGGCATTGCACCTTCAGGTATTGGTTATGGGGGTGACCTTTTTCCTTCAATTGCCCTGCAAATGTTGTATTAAGATTGAGGGCAATAATTATATCTTCTTTGAACCTTAAACAATTGAACAGTTTATTGAAGGCAGGAAATCTCCTTCAGGTCATGTAGTTGCTGTCACTCTCCCAAACTGATTGTGCTATATTGGAATTTCAACCTCCTTGTTTTGATGCTCCTGTTTTTTCCCCCAAGTTTCATTTTATGACATAAGATTTCCTTTATCCCTTTGAGCTCTCCAACTCAAGGAGTCCCCCCCTTCTTTTTCTATTTTTAAATGATAATATTGTGTTAATGTTCCGTTTTGTTTCTTGGTTTTTTTTTTTTGTTATATTGTTGGATTCATCTTGTATAACAATATTATCTTTCCAAATTCAAGGTATCCTTGAAATATTGTTATGGTAAAATTAGTAATAAGGAAATAGAAATGACAGAAGATAATTCTTAAATTGTTGAAGATGCTAACAAAATATTAACTGATAAAAAGTTACAATATACAAAGTACATGTAGTAGTTTTGGAGAAAATAATAAAGCAGTAAGGGAAGAAAGGACTACAGATTATTATGAACATGAGTGTAGTTCTAAGCTGTGGTATTTTGCAAAATCCAGTTTGCTTTGTTCAGCTAATGTGTTTGATGTGTCTGATTTTCTTAATTCAAAAACCTTTCACTTCTAATGTTCAGGTGTTTGGTCTTCACCCTAATGCGGACATAACATATCAGACAAACATGGCAAATGAGACCTTGAGCACCATAGTGAACATTCAGCCTAAGGACAGTGGTAGTGGGGGAGGAGAGACCAGAGAAACCGTAGTGCAGCGTCTCGCTGATGAAATGCTGGAGAAGCTACCACAAGATTATATCCCCCATGAGGTATGTAGAGATTATTTAATAACCAAGTAATTAAGAAATAATCACATCCTTTTTTCCCTTCAAGTTGTGTCATTTTGTGCATATATCCCACAGGTGTCTGCCTGCATGATTTTGTAGCATTACGATAAAGCATATTGGGATCCAGCTGGGAGCAAAAGCATTATGTAAATTTAAATTACATGTGCTTATTAGGAGTATTATTACTGTATTACACCCAAATTCCTGCATCTGTGAGGCTATTCCATGTCTATTTCTGAGCTTCTACTTGTCTTAGTCATTGATTAAATGTGATATATAGGATCTGCAGCATATACATTCAGTTTATGGAGTTATCTAAAAGAAATATGTAAGGACATTGAGGAGCCTTTTTATTAAATGCAAGAAGCAGTTGCCATGTGAATTGGTTCACGGTCATTGTAATCGTTACTGCCCTGACATAACACAGTACATTAATTAGTGCATTAAGGACTAGATTCAGTAAATGAGACCTAAATTTGGACGCTGAAAAAAAATGCACACTGACCGCTATTCTGTAAACGGCACTCCGAGTTTAGTACTGTTTATAGAAAATCGCATAGTGCTGGGATCTGTGCCCAACTTTGGGTATGAAGGTTTTCCGCCTACTGAAACCTGGTATAAATCATCACGTGTAAATTAGGTGCAGTTCGCCCAAATCCTATAGTATCATGTGCATCTTTAGTGAATGCCCCTGACTTGCCTATGCGCCTCCTGTAACCATGCCCCCTTTTCACTTACACACTAAAAGATTTGCACATGCATCTTTATAGAATAGCAGCAAGGTGCACATGCAAATCCAAATTGCTGCCAATTAACACCAATAATTGATAGCACCTGATTATTGGTGCTAATTGGCTCGTTACTCAAAGTGCACATGCAAATTGGGTGCACTCCCAAATGTGAACGCCCAACTTTGGGCACTATTGATAGAATCCAGGGGTAACTGCATATGCTGGAATGGGATGGGAAATGAGTGGGGAAAGAATGTGGACTGTACCTTGCAGATAATGCACAGTATCATACCGCATACTGGCCTGTATGCATATAGCACAGATGCACTTGTCACCTCTTTAATAGGCGTGCAGCCATACTGGCACTGTGCTTGCCATGCAGTAAAGGTTTTTCCTGTACAGTAACTGTATAGGGAGATGCATGGAACACCCCCTAGTGGTAGGCGCTCAGGCTCTGTAATTATTACTTGATCACTTACCACCCAAACTAACACACTGTAGTAAAAGACCCTTCAAGGAGCTTATTTACTAAAATCTGGCTCAATCAGCTTCAGCTGTCTTGACAAGTACAGTAAGGGGGAAGGGCTGACATTTTGTTTTGCCTGCTGGAAAACCTCTAGCCAGGTCATTCTGAAGGGAAGGAAGCATTCAGTCGATACCAATTCCCTCGTAAAGACAAAATGCATGACTCCTGGCACAGGCATTCTCGCTGAAACATGGCCGTGAGTCTTGTTCCTCCAGTTATTGTATCCATTGACTGAGAGTTTTGATTTATTAATTGACTAGTAAAAAAGGCCCGTTTCTGACACAAATGAAACGGGCGCTAGCAAGGTTTTCCTCGGAGTGTGTATGTTTGGGAGAGTGTATGTGAGAGTGACTGTTTGAGAGTCAGAGTGAAAGTGTGAGTGTGTGTGTGTGAGAGAGAGAGAGTGAGTCTGGGTGTGAGTGTGTTTGTGAGAGAGTGTGTGTGTGAGAATGAGAGTGTATGCAAGTGTGTATGTGAGACACAGTGTGAGAGAGAGTGTGTGTGTGTGTGGGCGAGAGAGAGAGTGTGTGTGAGACACAGATTCTCTGTGAGAGTGAGTGTATGAGACCAAGCGAGTATGTGAGTGACTGTGTGGCACATAGAGAGTGAATGTGATACAGTGTGAGACAGAGTGTGTGAGAGTGAGAGTCAGAAAGACATTGTATATGAGAGAGAGAGTGTGAGCCCTGCCCTCCCAATCCATGCCCATCTGTCCCCTGCCCCCTCCATTCATCCTTTTCCAGCAATTCCCCTCTCTCCCTGAGCCCTGCCCTCCCAATCCATGCCCATCCATGCTCCTCTGTCACCTGCCCCCTCCATTCATCCCTATCCAGCAATTCCCCTCTCTCCCTGAGCCCTGCCCTGCAATCCATATCCATCCATGCCCATCTGTCCCCTCCATTCATCCCTATCCAGCAATTCCCCTCTCTCCCTGAGCCCTGCCCTCCCAATCCATGCCCATCCATGCTCCTCTGTCCCCTGCCCCCTCCATTCATCCCTTTCCAGCAATTCCCCTCTCTCCCTGAGCCCTGCCCTCCCAATCCATGCCCATCCATGCTCCTCTGTCCCCTGCCGCCTCCATTCATCCTTTTCCAGCAAGTCCCCTCTCTCCCTTCCATGACCCCCCCTCGCATCCATGCTCCTCTCTCTCCCATGTCCAGCCTGGCCCGCCCTCTTCTCCCCCCCCCCCTTCGCATCCATGCTGTCGTTTCTCCCCTGCCCTCCCGCTCCCATTGTTCAACTTTACTGCCCACCCTCTTCTCTCCCCCCAACATCCCTTTTTTTTTTCTTCTTCTTTTTAAATTTACCTCTGTGGCGATTCCGGCAGCGCAGCGTCAGGGAAGGAGGCGGCGCTCCCGACGTCTAGCTTTCCCTTCGCTGTGTTCCGCCTTCTTCTGACGTCATCCTTGATGTCAGAAGAAGGCGGAACACAGCGAAGGGAAGGCTAGAGACGTCGGGAGCGCCGCCTCCTTCCCTGACGCTGCCGGAATTTTTTTTTTTCCGCCCTCGACGTCATGACGTTTGACGCGAGGGCGGGGCAGAGACGGCTGGCTGGCTTCACACCACGAATCCACGAACCCTACAGGGAGTGTTTGAGTGGCTTCAGAACGTTGTCTTCAGAACGTTCACGGTGCGTTTTATTATATTAGAAGATTAGTGGTACATGGACGCCATCTTTTTGTGGATCTATATCTTTCATGCATTTTTTTGAATATATAAGTGCACTGTACATCCTTGGCTCTGACTCTTTTTGCTTTACTTCACTGCACGATAATATTCTGTAACTAGGTGCATATCTTCAATAGCATTTAGTTTGCAGGTAGGTATACACATGTGGAGTCTAGGTGGACTATGGGCAGGGTGTGCAGTTATCCCCAGATTATATATAGCACGATCAAAATTGTGTGCGCAAATCCATTCATATTCTGGATTTGCGCACGCAGTTTAATTACTTAACAAGCCAGTCAGTGCCGATAATGGCCACTTAACAAGCAATTATTGACACTAATTGGCATTAATTAGAATTTATGCACACAACTTGTTAGGCATATTCTGTAAAGTGGCGCGTGTAAATTCTGATGCATGCTGCCAAAAATGGGGCATGGATTGGGTGGACCTTGAGCATTCCGAAAATCTACATGCACAGTTATACAATACATCTGCTCTGTGACTAACTTAGGCGCCGGTATTTACACCAAGTTTTACTTGGCATAAATGGATGCACCTAGAGTTAGGCACGGGCATGGCCGCTAGGCATAGTTTATAAACCGGTTAGGTGTATTCTATAAATCGTGCATAAATCTAGACACGATTTGTAGAATACACCTAGCTGGAAATATTTTTGGTGCCGATTTTTCAGGCGCCATATGTAGAATCTAGTCCTATGTGCCTATGGTACAGAATGCTGTAAGTTGCATGCATATTACCTTAAATTTGATGCACACATTTACATTAGCATTATGAATAGTGTCAGCATTTGAACTTAAGTGTACAGGTGAGTATATACCCTGTTAAGCAAGTATTCTGTAAAGAAAAGTAGGCTTCTACCAGATGCTGTCTGGTGGGCCAGTTCTCACTCAAAATGTAACGCCAGCACTAGAAGCGATTAGCACCGGACTAGTGCTGGTATTACAGAATGCAGAATGCTCAGAGGAAAATACACTAGAAGAATCTTTTTAAATGGAGAAATTAAAAATACAGTTTCATAACAAAGATAAATAAGAATCCCTCACAATCAACACACCACCTCCTTTCTGCTTCACAGATTGAGAATGTGAATATGAAACACAGGAGGGGGATGTTAATTGATTCAAAATATCTACATCAGATTCTAGCAACCATCTCTCAGTAATATATAATACATTTATAGACAGCTCTAAAATCAAATCACATAACAGTCAAAACTTATTTCTCGCACATCTAGCATTAACAAGAACAATAAAATAAATCTGATGTACAATCAATTTAAAAGCATCCATCTCCTGCTCAATAACAATAGGTCTGAATACTCGCTTTCTTTTCTTACATTTTCTGGTATTCAATAAATCACCATAATGCCCAATCCCTCTATAACTGGAATAGAATAACAACACATTACAAAATAATACCCCAGAATTTCCATTCACTTCACCAACTCCTTGCTAAGGCCGCACTAAGAAGCATACAAAGGAGCTCCTTAGTCACGCTCCTTTGTCGGCACACCAACCTCACTCATTGGCCCTCAATCTACAGAATAGTGGAGGTAAATCTCCAGCTTTGGGATGGGCCACCCTTGGCACCTCTGCAAGTGCAATGCTTGCATTTACATATATAAGTACCATATTTCTGGAAACCCCTATACAAAACAGCCAATTAATGAACCAAGCTCCAAAGAATTTTTACTGCCCAATATTCAAAGCAATTTAAGTAGGCAGAAATGCCTCCTGCCTACTTAAATCATGCTCTGCAAGCCAGACACCAATATTCAGCAGCACTGTCCCTTCTGGGGTCCTTCAAGTGTGCCCCTCTCTTCCCTCTCTCCTGTCCCCTCCCTTCATGGGTCTAACATCTGTCTCCCTCCTTACCTGTATATCCTGGCATTTCTTTCCCTCACTCCCTCCCAAAGGTCCAGCATCTGTCTTTCTGATCATGCCCCTACAAATACTGATAACTCTTCTTTTTCTCATACCCATCCTGGTATCTCTTCCTCCCAGTGCTTTTTTTGTAGGAAAAAAGGTACTGGTACTCATTGTGGGCAGAGTCATCATATATGGCCCCACCCCTATGGTAACAATACTCAGTAGGGGAACTACCGCTCAAAAAAATCCAAAATATCAAACAAAAAAAGAACGGGTTTATATGAATGGGAACCCTGTTCAAAAACAGTGATAAGGAAAAGTGGAAAGGACCTCAGATAAGTGACATACAGCAATAATGCTGAACAAGTTGTGCTCTACATGAGCGTCACTACAAATCAATCACTGGTCACTTTCTCACCATCCTCCTATGTGCTCAAATTTGGTAACAAATCAAATATTAAATATCAAAAGCTGCATTGCCCATAATGTTAAACATCACTTAGCTGCAAAGCGGTCGCCATCGGGCTTCCCTGCCCAATGGACCTGTTTCACCACCACAGGGCTTCTTCAGGGGCAAACGGGGGGACCCTCAGCATGACCGTACTTTGACAACTGGACAATCTTGCCTACAACATAAAGCACAATTAATTAAACACACTGAGAGAACAAGGACCCACTCAACCCAAACCAAAATTCCAAATACTTCCAGACTACCTTCCAGACTGCTAACTCTGTGTGTGGAAGCAAAAAATAGCACACACCAGAAGGGCTTTGTCCACTTAAATACCTTACTGCCCCACCCAGTGCTACCTGCTAAATTAACCTTAAAAACCACCTACACACACATATCTCAAAACCATCAACCAAACAACAATTGTACCTATCTTAAACATACATTTCAAATACTTACAAACTACCATCCAAAACACTGACTTTCTGTGAGGAGGCAAAAAGTAGCATACACCAGAAGGGCTTTATCCTAAATACCTTACTGCCCCACCTAGTGTTACCTACTTAATTAACCTTAAAGAAACCACCACACACACATATCTCAAAACCACCAAACAAACAACAAGTATACCTATCTTCAACACACATACACAGATGCAGTTCAATATCAAACATCCACTCTGAGGACTCACAAAAATCCCACATTCCACTAGCTACATGACCTGCCTTCATAATCTTCAAAACCACTTGTCTTATTAAAAAAACACTGTCCATTCCAACTTAGTGTTTAAACCCTGCGGTTCAAGAGAATGGAGACGAAAAATCCATTTCTGTTCCAACTGTAGGAGATGTCTATTCAAATCTCCACCCCGCCCAGTTGGAATTACCTGATCTAGAACTCTCACAGTGAAGTCATTGAAAACATGCGATGCACTAATGAGCCACAAGAGGAGCTCCTGTTTTTCCGAGGGCAATACTGGATCTATGTTCATTAATGCGAATGTTCAATGATCTAGTCGTTTTACCCACATATATCTTCCCACAAGCACATTGCAGCACATATATGACATGTGTAGAATGGCAATCCGTATGCCAGCAAGAGACATAAACTTTTTGGTCTATAGGATTAACAAATCTATCTCCCACAGCAGTTATATCACATGTCATACATCGACCACAACAGAAGTGACCAAGTGGGACTTGTTCTTGTCTAGTCTCTTCCAACCGGGGTAATTCAGAAGGACTAACCAATTCTTTAATATTTTTACCCCGAGAAAAGGCAACCAATAAATCCATGTCCTGAAAAACAGGACACCCCACCCCTATGGTAGCCACACCCACAGTAGCCACACCCCTTTTACCAGCCATGGCACATATAAATGGGTATCATTGAAAATACTATACCAGTATAGGAAAAAAAAGTAACTTGTGATTTTTTTTCATTATAAATAATTTCTGTAAGCTGTTACAGCTCCAGTATACCCAGTGCAAAAGACAGCAGATGTAAGTTCTCAGATTGGACATATTCCAAACACTAAAATGAAAATAAAATGATTTTTCTACCTTTGTTGTCTGGTGACTTTGTTTTTCTGATCATGTTGGTCCTAGTCTCTGATTCTGCTGCTCTCTCTCTCTCTGCTCCCTTAACTCCACTTCCATGGCTTCATTTCTATTTATTTCTTTACGTTCCTCCTTTCTTCTTCATTTCTTGCCCTACATCCATAGGTAAAAGCTGGGTCCTCCGCAGACTTGACTGGAGGAGGTATAGAGTGGATCCAGCTTTTGCCTATTTTCTCCATCCACGTGCAGTTTTTCTCCTCTTTTCCCTTTCCCTCATCTCCGTCAGTATGCATCTCCTTCCTATTTTTCTCTCCCCTCCATCCATATGCATCTCTCTTCCCTCTCATCCATCCATATCTAGCATTTTTTCTCTCTCCCTCCATCTATGTTCAGCATTTCTCCTCTCTCCTCCCCTCCATCCATGTTCATCTCACTTCTTCTGTCTTCCCTCTCCTCCATTCATGTCCAGCATTTCAACTCTCTCCCCTCCCTTCCATCCATATCCAGAATTTCTCATCTCCCCTAAATCCATGTGCATCTCCTCCTCTGTCTTCCTTCCCCTCCATCCGTGTCCAGCATTTCTCCTCTCCTCCTTCCCTCCCCTCCATCCATGCTCATCTCACTTCCTCTCTCTATCCTCCTCTCCATCCATGTCCAGTATTTCAACTCTCTCCCCTCCATCCATGTGCATCTCCTTCCTGTCTTCCCTTCCCTCCATCCGTGTTCAGAATTTCTCCTCTCTCCCCTAAATCCATGTGCATCTCCTCCTCTGTCTTCATTCATGTCCAGCATTTCTCCTCTCCCCCCCTCCACTCCATCCATGTGCTTCTCCTTCCTTTGTTTTTCCTTCCCTCCAACATTTCTCCTCTCTTCCCTGCCCTCCACTCCATCCAGGTCCATCATTCTCCTCTCTCCCCTCCCCTCCATCCATGTGCATCTCCTTTCTGTCTTCCCTCTCCTCCATCCATGTACAACATTTCTCCTGCCCTCCCCTCCATCCATCCATGTCCAGCAACTCTCCTCTCTCCCCTGCCCTCCCCTTCCATCCATGTCAAGTGATTCTCCTCTGCCCTCCTCTCCCATCCATGTCCAGCGATTCTCCTTTGCCCCTATCCTTCCCTCCCATCCATGTCCAGCAACTCTCCTCTCTCCCCTGCCCTCTCCTCCCATCCATGTCCAGCAATTCTCCTCTGCCCCTGCCCTCACATCTGTGTCCAGTGATTCTCCTCTGCCCCTCCCCTCCAAATCCAGTGATTTCTCCTCTCTTCCCTGGCCTCTCCTCCCATCCATGTCCAGCGATTCTCTTCTGCCCGCCCATCCATGTCCAGTGATTCTCCTTTGCCCCGTCCTTCCCTCCCATCCATGTCCATTGATTCTCCTCTCTCCCCTGCCCTTCCCTCCCATCCATGTCCAGCGATTCTCCTCTCTCCCCCGCCCTTTCCTCCCATCTATGTCCAGTGATTCTCCTCTGCCCCCCTAACCATCCATGTCCAGCGATTCTCCTCTGTCCCTATCCTTCCCTCCCATTCATGTCCAGCAATTCTCCTCTGCCCTCTCCTCCATGTCCAGCGATTCTCCTTGCCCCCTATCCTCACCTTCCACCCATGTCCAGTGACTTTCCCCAGCCTCCACCTGCCCCAAGTTTGATTCAACCCCAGCCCCACCTGTTCGCCCTCAGCTCCCTGACTTTCCATTCCTTCCACCCTGCGTTGAACTCTTTTATTTTACTTCAAGTCGCAGCGGCAGCGAAGGCAGCAGGCAGGCTCGCCTCCTCGCTTCCCTTCCCTCAGCGTCCCATCCTCGCAGAAAGGAAATTACATCAGAGGAAGGCAGGATGCTGAGAGGGAAAGGAAGGCAGTTGGTGAGCCTGCCTGCTGCTTTCACTGCCACTGCAACTTGAGGGGAAAAATAAAAGACTTCAATGCAGGGTGGCACGAACGGAAAGTTGGGGTGCTGAGGATGGGCAGGTGAGTTGGCCCTGAGAAAAAAAGGTGCTGGTACACCGTGCCAGCACGTACCCTCCTTCAGTGCCACTGAATATTGACACTAACCATCCATTTACAATGTGAACTGGAGAGGGGCATTCTGAGGGCAAAGTTGGGGAGTTGCTGGAAGCCATGTAGGTGCTGGCAATATTCAGTGCCAGTATCTGACTAGCTAAGTGACCAAATAAGACTGCATAAAAATCAGTCCTAACTTTTGATTACTTAGTTATTCAAGTGCCGGCACTGGCTTTGTTTCCAGGTAGTGGATGACATTGCTGGATGTGCTCTCCTCCTTAGCTGATTCAGACACCCCACTCCTGACCACTCCTCCCACAAGTTCCAACCCTCCTCCAGAATCCTCCCCCCCCCCCCAAGATCAACCCACCCCAAGAACACTCGCCCTCCCCAAGACAGGCCCCCAAGATAAGTGGTCCAGTGGGAATATTCTGGGTAGGAGTGATCCCCACTCGCTCCTACCCTATATGTTAAAATGGGCACACCCAGCCAGTGCATGAGATGGATTTGCATACAAGGGAAATAATATATACAGATGTATTTTATGCATATCCATTGTGGATATTCTGAAAACTAGACTGGTTGTGAGAGTCCCAAGTCCTGGGTTGAGAGCCACTGCTACAGATCAGTAACAAAATCTTTCTTGTTTAGCAAATGTTTGGGAGAGGAACATGACTGCTCAATTAGTAACATATCTATAGAACAGTAAAGAGATACATATATTTCAGTCAGGTATTATAGAAGAGTGTGGTGCTGAATTTGCCCTTATGGCAGTATCAGATACAGTGGTGGAAATAAGTATTTGATCCCTTGCTGATTTTGTAAGTTTGCCCACTGACAAAGACATGAGCAGCCCATAATTGAAGGGTAGGTTATTGGTAACAGTGAGAGATAGCACATCACAAATTAAATCCGGAAAATCACATTGTGGAAAGTATATGAATTTATTTGCATTCTGTAGAGGGAAATAAGTATTTGATCCCCCACCAACCAGTAAGAGATCTGGCCCCTACAGACCAGGTAGATGCTCCAAATCAACTCGTTACCTGCATGACAGACAGCTGTCGGCAATGGTCACCTGTATGAAAGACACCTGTCCACAGACTCAGTGAATCAGTCAGACTCTAACCTCTACAAAATGGCCAAGAGCAAGGAGCTGTCTAAGGATGTCAGGGACAAGATCATACACCTGCACAAGGCTGGAATGGGCTACAAAACCATCAGTAAGACGCTGGGCGAGAAGGAGACAACTGTTGGTGCCATAGTAAGAAAATGGAAGAAGTACAAAATGACTGTCAATCGACAAAGATCTGGGGCTCCACGCAAAATCTCACCTCGTGGGGTATCCTTGATCATGAGGAAGGTTAGAAATCAGCCTACAACTACAAGGGGGGAACTTGTCAATGATCTCAAGGCAGCTGGGACCACTGTCACCACGAAAACCATTGGTAACACATTACGACATAACGGATTGCAATCCTGCAGTGCCCGCAAGGTCCCCCTGCTCCGGAAGGCACATGTGACGGCCTGTCTGAAGTTTGCCAGTGAACACCTGGATGATGCCGAGAGTGATTGGGAGAAGGTGCTGTGGTCAGATGAGACAAAAATTGAGCTCTTTGGCGTGAACTCAACTCGCCGTGTTTGGAGGAAGAGAAATGCTGCCTATGACCCAAAGAACACCGTCCCCACTGTCAAGCATGGAGGTGGAAATGTTATGTTTTGGGGGTGTTTCTCTGCTAAGGGCACAGGACTACTTCACCGCATCAATGGGAGAATGGATGGGGCCATGTACCGTACAATTCTGAGTGACAACCTCCTTCCCTCCGCCAGGGCCTTAAAAATGGGTCGTGGCTGGGTCTTCCAGCACGACAATGACCCAAAACATACAGCCAAGGCAACAAAGGAGTGGCTCAGGAAGAAGCACATTAGGGTCATGGAGTGGCCTAGCCAGTCACCAGACCTTAATCCCATTGAAAACTTATGGAGGGAGCTGAAGCTGCGAGTTGCCAAGCGACAGCCCAGAACTCTTAATGATTTAGAGATGATCTGCAAAGAGGAGTGGACCAAAATTCCTCCTGACATGTGTGCAAACCTCATCATCAACTACAGAAGACGTCTGACCGCTGTGCTTGCCAACAAGGGTTTTGCCACCAAGTATTAGGTCTTGTTTGCCAGAGGGATTAAATACTTATTTCCCTCTGCAGAATGCAAATAAATTCATATACTTTCCACAATGTGATTTTCCAGATTTAATTTGTGATGTGCTATCTCTCACTGTTACCAATAACCTACCCTTCAATTATGGGCTGCTCATGTCTTTGTCAGTGGGCAAACTTACAAAATCAGCAAGGGATCAAATACTTATTTCCACCACTGTATGATGATGCTCTATTGAGATGGAAAACAGTTCTGTTGGTACTACTGGGTCTCTCATTTTCTCTGATCTTGTAGGTCATGGTTTGTTCTAAACAGATGTGAAGGGTTAGAGATATGAGGTGCTGATAAAGTTGTTTTGGGAGGATGAAGTTTGTGTGATGGTGAGGAAAGGAAAGAACTCTTTGTGAAGATGATCACAGATAAGGATACCACAGACACCCCTAGGGGCTCATTTTCAAAAGATAAAAACATCTCAGAACCCGCATAAAGTGGCATTTGGAGGTTTTTCTCTGAAAAACATCCAAATCTTGATTTTCAGTACTCGAATTTGAGACATTTTTCTTTGCTATGTGTGCAAATCACAAGGCGGTGTCTTGGGGGCGGGATATGGGCATTCCCAAAACTTAGCCGTTTTCCTGCTATAATGGAACAAACAATCCTACTACAGCACTATCTTGTCAACACAGTCTTGTTTGTTGTTTCAATAATCTAGACTTCAGATTTCCGGTGTGTTTATTCAATTTCATAAACTTCACCTCTCCGCTGTGTCTTTCTCTTAACAGCGGGAATCCTCATTAGCCTTGATTATTAAATTTTCAATTTTTTGATTTTTCTAAAACATAGCACTTATCTTATATTCCGGCTTTTACTGGTTAGCTCTACAGTGCGCTTCTGTTTCGTAACTTCTTCGTCTGGAGCAATCACTTTAGTATACCAGTTCCCGTATCCTATAATTAACATCTTTTGTTAATTTTTCAGCTGTGCTAACCTGTTTATCTTATATCTATATACCATCTCTTGTACTCACAGTTATGCCGTTTTAGCTATCGGACTTTTCTGTCTTTTTGCTTGTGTGCTTATCTTACAATGGCGCCGATCACATGTTTATATAACGTCAGACGCTCTGAAAGCTTCCAATTAGAATATTCGAGAACTCTTTGGATTCCTTATCTATTTCAAACTATTATAAGAAAACTTTCCATTCTATTTTATTGTTTAGCCCTGTTGGATTTAAGGATTCAAGTCTATATATCCAACGTTGTTCTTTCTGTAATAATATTTTGTTTCGATCTCCCCCCCCGTATGGCTAAGGGAACATGGTCTATCACCAAACATTCATACTCATGAAAATATGGTTGATTTTGAAAATAAATGGATATTCCAAAATCCATGGAAATCTCATATTAAAAAATGGAATAGATATATTGACGACGTTTTTGTAATATGGGAAGGAACACTGGATGAACTAACTGAGTTTAAAGATTGGTTGAACCAAAGAGATAAAAACATTACCTTCACCATGCAAGCGTCAAATACCAAAATTAATTTTTTGGACATTCAAATTACAAAACAAAGAAATAAATTGGATACCACCATATATGTTAAAGCTACAGACCGTAACACTTTGCTACACTTTTCTAGTAATCATCCGCAAAGAATGAAAGAAAGTTTACCCATAGCTCAACTATTGCGTTATAGAAGAGTATGTAATGATACTAAAAAATTCAAAGAACAAGCAAAAACGCTAAAAGAAAAATTTTTACAAAGAGGTTATCCTGATGATATAATCAACAAAGCATATAACGTGCAAGATTTAATCATAGAGAATCGTTACTATTAAAAAAGAATGATAACGATAAAAAAGATTCAGATACACAAACGTGTGTATTACGTTATACCCATACCAACAATCAGGTTGCAAAAAGCATAAAGAAGAATTGGAAACTTATGCAAATGCATCCAGCATTTAGCAAGAAAAACCTTAGAATAGCGTTCACTCGGAATCAAAATTTAAAAGAATTACTTCAAGAAAAAAGAGAAAATCATGTTGATGTCATTCTACCAGGACACACTAGATGTGGAAGATGTAAATACTGCAACATAATGAGAGTAACTGATAAATTTGAGAATCCTCATAATGAGAGAATATATGAGTTGAGATACAAGACGAATTGTGAATCCACATATGTAGTATATATCTTAATGTGCCCTTGTCAGAAAATATACGTGGGGAAGACAAAAAGATCTTTAAAAATGAGGATGAGTGATCATAAACACAACTTAAAATTTAAAAAAAGAGAAGCACCGCTAGTGCAACATAGCTTGGAAAGGAATCACGATTTTCATGAGTATGAATGTTTGGTGATAGACCATCCTGCTTATAATCGAACGAGAATAACGCCCAAGTTCCGACCTAAATCGGGAGATGGGCGTTCTTCTCACAAAAACAAATAAAGCGGCATAATCGAAAGCCGAACTTTGGACGCTTTCAACTGCACTCCGTCGCGGATGCGGACAAAGTTGACGGGGGAGTGTCGGAGGCGTGGTGAAGGCGGAACTGGGGCGTGGTTATCACCCGAACAGAGATGGGCGCCCTTCGCCGATAATGGATGCGTTTGTAGCTAGAATTTAGGGCACTTTTCCTGGACCCTGTTTTTTGACGAATAAGGCCCCAAAAAGTGCCCTAAATGACCAGATGACCCCCAGAGGGAGTCGGGGATGACCTCCCCTGACTCCCCCAGTGGTCACTAACCCCCTCCCACCACAACAAATGATGTTTCACAACTTTTTACTTTCACCCTCAAATGTCATACCCTCCTCCCAAGCAGCAGTATGCAGGTCCCTGGAACAGTTGTTAGGGGGTGCAGTGGACGTCAGGCAGGTGGACCCAGGCCCATCCCCCCCCTACCTGTTACAATTGTGCTGCTTAATGCTACTAGTCGTCCAACCCCCCCCCAAACCCCCTGTACCCACATGTAGGTGCCCCCCTTCACCGCTTAGGGCTATAGTACTGGTGTAGACTTGTGGGCAGTGGGTTTTTGAGGGGGATTTGGGGGGCTCAACACCCAAGGGAAGGGTGCTATGCACCTGGGAGCTCTTTTACCTTTTTTTTTGTTTTTGTAAAAGTGCCCCCTAGGGTGCCCGGTTGGTGTCCTGGCATGTGAGGGGGACCAGTGCACTATGAATCCTGGACCCTCCCACGAACAAATGCCTTGCATTTATTCGTTTTTGAGCTGGGCGATTTCATTTTCCATTATCGGTGAAAAGCAAAACGCCCAGCTCACACCTTGGCGAATAAAGCATGGGGCGTCTATTTTTTTTAAAAAATACGGTTCACTCCGCCCCTTCACGGACCCGTTCTCGGAGATTAACGCCCATGGAGATAGGCGTTTCTGGTCGATTATGCCCCTCCATGTTCCCTTAGCCATACGGGGGGGAGATCGAAACAAAATATTATTACAGAAAGAACAACGTTGGATATATAGACTTGAATCCTTAAATCCACAGGGCTAAACAATAAATAGAATGGAAAGTTTTCTTATAATAGTTTGAAATAGATAAGGAATCCAAAGAGTTCTCGAATATTCTAATTGGAAGCTTTCAGAGCGTCTGACGTTATATAAACATGTGATCGGCGCCATTGTAAGATAAGCACACAAGCAAAAAGACAGAAAAGTCCGATAGCTAAAACGGCATAACTGTGAGTACAAGAGATGGTATATAGATATAAGATAAAGAGGTTAGCACAGCTGAAAAATTAACAAAAGATGTTTAATTATAGGATACGGGAACTGGTATACTAAAGTGATTGCTCCAGACGAAGAAGTTACGAAACAGAAGCGCACTGTAGAGCTAACCAGGTAAAAGCCGGAATATAAGATAAGTGCTATGTTTTAGAAAAATCAAAAAATTGAAAATTTAATAATCAAGGCTAATGAGGATTCCCGCTGTTAAGAGAAAGACCAGCGGAGAGGTGAAGTTTATGAAATTGAATAAACACACCGGAAATCTGAAGTCTAGATTATTGAAACAACAAACAAGACTGTGTTGACAAGATAGTGCTGTAGTAGGATTGATTGTTACAAATTTAGAGAGCACTAGAGTAGTAGTGTAATTTATAATGGAACAAAGCAAAAATGACCAGGGCTAAAAGACATTTTGGTCTAGACCTGTTTCAATGACAACTAAGTCACAAAAAGGTGCCCTAAATGACCAGATGACCACTGGAAGGATTAAGGCATGACCCCCCCCCCCCCCCCCCCAAAGATGTGAACGAAACAGTACATACCAGGCTTTATTTTGCATCCCTATTCTAATAATTTCTAGCATCCTGTCTGCTTTTTGCTGTCACCACTGCACACTGGGCAAAAGATTTCAGTGTATTGTGTACAATGACACCTAGATCTTTTCTTGAGTTCTGACTCTTAAGTTGATCCCTAGCATCAGGTAACTATGATTTGGATTATTCTTCTCTGTGTTCATCACTTTGCATTTGTCCATCTGCAGGCATAAGGGCTATTGTAGTGGTGTACAGTTGGGTACAGTTGGTTTTTGGTGGGTTTTGGAGGGCTCACCATGCAATATAAAAGGGTAATGGTGAGATGTTTACCTGGGACCTTTTATGTGCTCTGCTGGGATGTCTGTGTGGCCATGTCATGTCCCCTACCTCAGCGCAAGCGGGGTGCTCAGGCTGCTTGAGGTCCCGTCAGACACGCATACTTGACTGGCACAGCCCTGAGCATGTGTGTGTAGTTCTTCTCTGGCTGCAGGCTCCTTGATTGCTTTGCTTCCATGCACCTGGCTCTGCTCTCTCTCTGCCTGACTTCCAGGCTCCTTGATTGCTTTGCTTCCACCCACCTGGGTCTGCTCTTCCTCTGCCTGGCTCCACTTGCTTCTCTCCTATTGGTCTTCCGGTTCCTCCTTCCCCTGCTCTTGTCCTATAGCTGTGCCCCTTCTCCATGCTGATGCCAGATACCAGCACTTTATTAGCTGAGCTCTCCCTAGACTCCTTGCTTCGGTAGGTGTTACTTGCTCAGTAGTGTGCTTCTCCTCTACATTGTTCTTCGTTGCTGACTTTGCCTGTGCCTGGATTACTCTCTTGCCTGCTGCTGCCTATTGACTTGTGCCTGGATTACTCTCTTGCCTGTTGTTTGCCTATTGACATTGCCTATACCTGGATTACTCTCCTGCCTGCTGCCTGCCTGTTGACATTGCCTGTTCCTGGATTACTCCCTTGCCTGTTGCCTGCCTATTGACTTTGCCTGTACCTGGATCACTCTCTTGCCTGCTGCCCAAGTCCTGCAGGCCGCCTGCACCTAGGGGCTCAACCTCTGGGGAACGGTGGTCAGTGCAGGTGAAACCCGCCAAGCAGAACCTGGTCCGAGTACCGGGCTCAGCAGTGCTCTAATTGGTACAAGAACTCACAAGTCTGACAGGCCAGTCTACTAGAATGCTGCCCTCCCCCCCCATACATTCCAATATCTTGTTTTTGTGGGTCTTTGATTGGCGCTGAGTTCAGATATTGAATGTCGGGCTGTTTCCAGTGACCGGCATAAAATATCTGTATTTTTGTGACCCGGCTTAAACTAAGCAGCTAAGTTAATATTCTGCATTGGCCAGTTAAGTTTATAGCAGCTAAAGATAGGACTGCTATTTATGCAGTCTGATTTTGCTGCGAAACTTAGCTGGTGAAGCGCTAAATATTCGTAGTTAGCTGGTTATATTGCACGATATAGCTGGTTAGCCGCTATCCCCTGGATTCTATATAGCGTGATTTAAATTGTGCGTGCAAATCTGGGAGTATTCTGGATTTGCGCATACAACTTAATTGGACATGGAATAGTGGGTCCTGGCATTTCTAGATTCTATGTGCATTGTTATAGAATATCACCCGGTCCATTCCTAATTTAGGCATTGGCATTGACACCAAGTTTTATTCGGCATAACTGCACACAACTAAATTTAGTCACGCGGATGGGCACTCAGCGTATTCTTTAAACTGCATGGAAATTTAGGCGTATTCTACAAACTATGCTTAAATTTAGGCACACTTTATAGAATACGCCTAGGCGTATTATTTTTACACCAACTTTTAGGCGTGATATATAGAATCTAGCCCTGTGCGCTAAGTGCTAAAATTCAGCAGAGATAACTGGCTGTCTCGCACTGTATATTAGTACTTAACTGGCTAAGTGCTATTTAAGTGGCCAGGAGCTGCCCCTGGCCGGTGAAATAGCATTGAATATCATACAGACTGAGCACAAATCTAGCAAATGGCCATTTTCGAAACAAAAGTTGGACGTTTTTCTGGTTTGAAAATGGTCATGTTCGCTACTGGATTTTTGGATGTTTTTCCTAAAACATCCAAAATCGGATTTAGTCGTCATATGAAAAACTGCTCGTCCATATCAAAAATGCCCTTCCAAGTGTCCTGACTCCTGGCCATAGTTATCAGGCAATTTGGATTAATAGCATATATTTATGCTGAGACTATACAGTGTAGCAGCTGGTGGTACCTTTGGGAACATGTACAAGCTAGAGGTACAGATTTTTGGAATTGGCTTTCGCAATCTTAGAGTAGCTTATAGACTGCCAACTTGAAAATAAATAAATACAAATAATAGCATCAAGGTTTTGAAGCTTGGGAATTCAGAGTCCTTACCTTCTGGACTTTATCCAAAATTCATTGCATAAAAGCACGTTAGTGGAGAAATTAGAAAATTTATGGGTGATTTTAGATGGCACTTTTTATTTAAATGACATATCCATAATATAGCAAAGAAGGGTGTACGTGAAATTGTGCTCTGAATATATATACATGCCTTGCCTCCTTTTCTGGAACAATCAGGATTCAACAAAGAAGTTCTCTATGAAAAATTTGCTAGTTGAAATATTACAGTGTATTATTTATTGTCCTGCTAGCTAAAGTACTGTACAAATTACAACTTGTTCAAAATGTGGCAGCTAGCACTATACCTTGGCAGATCATGCAGGGAGAGAGCCACCCTAATACTAAACACATGCATTAGCTACCAATGAAAGCATGAATTAAGTTTAAACATTCAATTTTAAACATTTCTTGCCTTGAGATGTAACACGCCAGTCTGTCTTGTGGATAGACTCAGCAGGTACAATCCAGCTATAAAACTTAGTTTCAAGTCAGAAACAATATCTAGAGATACCTGCTTTTCGATTTGCAAGACACATCTCCAATACAGAATTTCTCTGTAGCACTTCCAAAAGATATTAGAACAGGTTAATTATTCAGAGGGTCTTTTACTAAAGGTTAGCTTGAGTTATGCGCAGCAGGGCCCATAGGAATAAAATGGGACCTGCTGCAGATAACTCGAGCTAACCTTTAATAAAAGACCCCTTCAGGGTTCCTTTACTAAGCCGCAGGAAAAAGTGGCCTGGGGTAGTGTGAGCATGTGTTTTGGGCACGCTCTGAGCCCTTACCACCACCCATTGACTTAGTGATAAGGGCTCACGAGCTACCCGCACGGTAACCATGCAGTGCATGCCAACTGTTGATTACCGCTGGAACGCTCCCCATATAGTAAAAAATTACTTTCTACTGCCGGATTCGGCATGCGCCAAACTCAGAATTACCACCGGGCACACGTGCTAGCCCGTGCATGGGCTACCTGCGCGTTAGCCCTCCTGCACCTTGTAAAAGGACCCCTTAACATTCCAGAAAAATGTAAAAACCTGACTTTTTCTAGTAAATTGAAATGCTATGCTATTATATCTTATGTTACCGCTTATATTATCCACTATGGACTAATAGGCAGTTTATAAAATTCTAGATAAAAACCCTTCTCGAAGAGCGATATACAATTAGAATGACAAAATTACATTAATTATATTTTTATCAAACCCCTTAACACCAAGCATTACAAATTATTTAGATTGTAAAGGAAGGTTTTTAGAAATTTCCTAAAAATGAGGAAGAGATAGCATCTGTTTTAAGTTCAAAGGCATGAATTCCACAGTGTAGCCCCTTGAACTGAAAGTAAACGTTCATGAACAGGCTTATAACGTACATTTTTAGATGAAGGAAAAACCTAGAAGTAAAGTTCTAGAGAAAGATTAAGCAAGACTGTATGGACTAAAGGAGAAACAGATTATTGGATGTGGATACTGGAGAGGATGAGCTGAGTGCAGATAAAGGGCATAAGACTGGAGAGACAGAGGATCGAGGATGACTGAGTGCACAGATACAGAAAAGTATTCTGGAAATACAAAGGAGCCCTTTTACTAAGCTGAGCTAAGAAATAGGCTTAGTGCATCCATACGCAGGACTTTCCTGTGGATGAGTGGCTGTCAAAAAGGGCTTTTTCCTGTTTGTTGAATATATTGGCTGGGTGCTAATGTTAGGCATTAGCTCGAGGCCATTAAAAAAAAAACTTACCACAGGAGCACTTACTGCCTCCTATTTAGGAGGCGCTAAGGGCTTTGCATTATGGATGTGCTAATCATTTAGCATGGTAGCGTGCTAGCTCATTAGTGCATCCACACCCATTCTCCGCTCTTAACACATCCCCTCCAAACGTTTTTAGATTAATTACCATCTGCTTTACGTGTTAGCACCTAGCACAGCTTAGTAAAGGGCCATTATTTTATCATCTTATGCAAATATTAGTAAATATAGCACTGATACAGAACTTTTTGTACACTATTTTGGGTCAGTTTGTAAGTATTTTATTATAGAGATGTAAAATATAATAATAATAATTATTATTATTATTATGCATCATTGCAATGCAGTAATTAGGGAAGAGAAGAAGGAATACCTGCAGGAATTTGGAGAGCCCAGGGTGATTCCAGGAGAAGGCTGTAGTATTTTACAAATCCCCTTGGCATGATGAGGCAGCTCACTAACCTTAGTGGCTGATCCCTGCATTGTCATCTGGAGACACTTGGGCAGCAACAACTTGGCCCTGCCTATTGTGTGACAATCATCAGTGGCGACTGGGTCTTTAAAAGAGCACCAACCTTGAGGTGTTCCATTTTCAGGTGCACCCCCAAAGGGGCACAACTAAGGGGCATGCCCTTTGTGGGCATCAGTGTGGGCTCTAGTGGGGTATTTGTATTTATATTTAATATTCTTGGGTTGGAAGAGTTTTGGAAGTTCATGATTGTGTTGTAAAATGCTCAGTATTGGAATACAAATGTATTGGATTATTCTGCATTTGCTCTGCCTTTTAGGTTGGTGGGGACATCTCATGTATTCCAGTTTTGGTTATTATTTATTTGTTACATTTGTACCCCACATTTTCCCACCTATTTCCAGGCTCAATGTGGCTTACATGGTACCAGAGAGGTGTTGATAGACTCCGGAGGAAAACAAATACAAATAATGGTTAAATTGAGGTAGGAAGGGTAGGGACCACACGAAGGAACATGTGGTGAGACCATAAAGAGGATAGCAAGAACAGATGAGATTGTTTGGTGATCAGTACGGACTGTGGTGTTATAGTGTCACGGAGTTCAGGTATTTAAGTTGGGTCGGTGAGGTAAGCCTTTTGAAACAGGTAGTTTTTAGTTTTTTTCCTGAATTGGAGGTGGTCGTATGTGGTTTTCACGGTTTTTGGTAGTGCGTTCCATAGTTGTGGTCTGATGTAGGAAAAACTGGATGGTAGGAGTTGATTTGTATTTTAGGTCCTTTGCAGCTTGGGTAGTTGAGGTTTAGGTATGTCGTGCTGAATGCTGATGCGTTTCTTGTTGGTAGGTCAATCAAGTTCGTCATATATCCCAGTGTTTCACCATAGATGATCTTGTGAACCATAGTGCAGATTTTGAAGGCGATTTTGATTGTAGCCAATGTAGTTTTCCTCGAAGGGGTGTTGCGCTTTCAAATCGTGTTTTTTTCCAAGATGAGTCTTGCCGCCGTGTTTTGAGCGGTTTGAAAGTTTCTTAAGATTTGTTCTTTGCATCTTGCGTAGATTCCATTGCAATAGTCAGCATGGCTTAGCAACCATTGATTGTATGAGATTGCGAAATATTTCCCTTGGGAACAATTGTTATTAATTCTATCATTCTAAGAGACATTATCTTGCTGATGTTCTGCGTTGTTAATGTTTAATAGATTGTGCAACGCATTCTCTTAGACCCTATTGAAATTGTTACTGATATAGACCTATGCCTAGCGGTGAGGTAAGAGAAGCAATATTTATGAACATTGCCAAGAGATGTCAGGGCAGTTTGGTCTGCTGCTGTTTTACGTACACCTTGTCTTGCTGTGAATGCATGGTCGGTTGGAAACAAGCGTTGATTGTGAAATATTGGATGTAGGAATCGATTCCTGGTTTTGTGAATCTTAACTTATCAATAGAAATCAAAAGAAAATAAGATGATACCTTTTTTATTGGACATAACTTAATACAGTTCTTGATTAGCTTTCGAAGGTTGCCCTTCTTCGTCAGATCGGAATAAGCAAATGTGCTAGCTGACAGTGTATATAGGGTGAAAACATTCAAGCATTCTATGACAGTCTGACAGGGTGGGAGGATGGGGGGTGGTCGGAGGTATGCATGGGGACATAAAGCATATCATTGATATTCCTAACAGGATGGGTGTGGATAGGTGAGGGGGTGGGGTGATCACACAGAGACATACAGCTTTATGGTTTATAATGGGCTAGGAACCACAGGTCCTTGTTAAGTCCTTTCTGTTGGGTGTTAAAATATTCAATCATTCTGACTTCAAAGGTCTTACGTTCTTAACTGAAACATGGCTATTTTCTCTCAGATGATTCGATATTGGTTGGAAGCCCGGCCTTTTTTTTTTTTCTTTTTTAAAACTTTTCTTGCTACAACAGTTCCAAATGTTAGAGCTGTCTTCTGTTGGAAGACATTAACTTACATATGGAAGAGACTTCAAACTCATTAGTGATTGAACAGCACTGGTTTTTAGATTCATTAGGCTTCAGTGTACTTCCTCCAACCTGCTCATATTGATGGTAGTCATCATGATTTATTAGCTTATTCTTTGATGCCTACCTATGTGTTTTTTAACTACTGATATTAGATGTACTCCTGTGGCTTGAATCGGATCACTTTACTGTGGATTTGACATTGTACTGGTGTGTGCAACAGCTTCCTCAGAGACAAGTGTTTAAAAGTTCTCCAAGGACAAGCAGACTTTCCTTATTCTCACATCTGGGTGACGTAATTTGATGGAGCCCAGTGCAGATGCTGACTAGTGGGTACAGTAGAAATTCTAGCAGCATGCACTGGTACCTTCCTGCCCGATTTGCGAGTGCTGGTCCCTTCAGTCCTTGTTTTTTTTCTACAGAGCTGAAAGGACGCGTTCATGTGTGCTGTCTTCAACGCTGTGCTTTTTTCGAGAAAGAGTGTCTTCTTGTCTGGGTTTGGTTTTTGTTTGTTCATTATTTTTTCTCATTTTTTGTTTTCCTCCAGACTGAGTATTTTTTTAGAATTTTTCAAACCCTTTTTTTGTCTTATTTTCGCATGTGGCCGCCTGGTTCAGGCCGCAGGCCACCCGACCTCAATTTGAATGTGCCCCTTTTTGAGAGTTCAAGATTAAGGAGTTTAATTTGGCCAAGATTCTTTTTCGATGTCTCAGAAGACCCCAGTGGCTTCAAGAGGTGCGTGGGCGTGGGCGTGATTTCTACCACAGACCTGGACACCTGGTGCATCTGGTACCTTGTGCCAGATCATATACCCTCTGACTTTGATCTCTTTTAAAATACAGGTGAGAACTCAGTGGGGTGTGACTGGCTCAAAGAGAGCAACTTTTTGGTTCCTTGAAGGCTGACCATCAACTTCGGCACCGGCAGCATCAACCTTGATGGTTGCTCCGGCATTCACTGGTAGTCCATTGCATAGAGTCTCCACCTGACTCAACACCAGGCACTGATAGTAGGCCCTAGGACCGGTCAGCATCAGACCTGACACTGAGAATGTGCATGAGTTTGGTGTCAGCTCTGTGCATTGTGGGAATCCCAAGAAGTATAATTACCAGTCCTCCTCAACACATGGTGCGGGAATCACCAGGACATCGGATTTCCTGATGTCCAAAAAAAGTCCGTGAGAAAACGCTCCCCCTCCTTAGAAGAGGTGCCGGTGCGCAAGCTACCGAGTGGTCCTGGTCTCTGCCACTGGTTTGGGCACTGACGCTTCTCAGACTGGGCCCGGCTCCCATACCTTTACTAATGCTCACCTTTGATAAGCAGTTCTAGAGCATGCTCCAAGAGGAGCTGGCACAGTTGCTGCAGGGACCTCCTGCTCAGGTATCGAGGGCAGTTGCGCCACTAGCAGGTGTTTACCTTTCTGCCCTCTCCCAGGTATAAAGGTACTAGTTACCTGCAACCTGGAATGTCCAGGACTCCAGGGATTATGGTCCTACGCCACCAGGTGGAGAGACAGAAAGACCCAGAAGGCTTTAGTAATATGAAATAATCAGTAATTGTTATTACACTTACCAATCAGAACTACAATTAGAATACATAATATAATTAATTAATTCTCATATGAGACAGCAAACCGGGACACAAACATGGCCTCTGACAGTAGCTCTCTGATTGCCTCTGTCCATGATTCTCCTTTTATAACCTTTTTCTCTCATAGGCTCATATTGGAAGTACAAAGTCAGCATATTCTAATAAATTCTAACATATTCCAGCATATTCCTAGTAAATTCTATCTTACAGAAGCAAAGGTTCTTCATAACATATTTGCTTATCATAAGTAAGGTCAGTAAGGTTATCCTACTTTGCAAAAACCATCTTCCCAGCAACCAAAGTTGTGTCTCTTCATTATCTGCTTTCATGGTCAGCAGCAAATTTTCCCTTACATTACTACATTCATGTACAGTATTCTCCTGCCACACTTATCTCTGTTATGACTCCATATCTGCCTGTCTCTCCAACAGAAGGGCAAGCTGACATGAGATTCACATTCTGTGTAATTCTTATTATTTAAACGTCTCAGTGACTCTTAACTTGTTCATAGCCTGTTCACAGAGGCCTAGCTTTGCTCATAATTCTCAGTAGTTATTTTATGGTTCATGACCTGCATATCCCATATAAACACAGGACAGCTCCAGGCTCTCTCTGCAGCTCTATGGTGTTGGTGCCCAGATCTTCGACACCAGCACCTCTTAGGACTCCCACCAGCCTAGGTATGTGGGGTTGCGATGGGGGTGGAGTGACAGGGAGGTGGGGCAAAATGTGCCCCCTACTTTGGGCCCAGCCCTCCCCCCCCCCCCCCCCCAATCAAGGTCTGGCTACACCTCTGGCCGACTTATTGTTCAAGTAACAATGCATGCAACTTTTCGGAATGTCCTTGACATGCAGATGCCCCTCCCATGGGCCATGCCCCCTTTTTGCACACTATGGGGTTTAGGACACCCGGTGTTATAAAATAGTGTGCAGCCAAATGCACGCAGAAATCCTAATTGGTGCCAATTACATCAACAATTGGTTTTAGTGTCCAGTTATTGCTCGTTAGCCAGTCACCAATCTCAGCAGTGTGCCCAAATTTGGGTGCCATATATAGAATAGAGTATATAGAATCTGGGAGTAAAAGAACTATTGATATAGAAGGATTAAAACTTTTTGTTTACTTAAAAAATTCTTATATTAATTTTATATTAATTACTTATTTGCTTGTATTTCCCAGTTAATTTGCTGGTTCTTTAATTGCATTACTACTTTTTAAATCTGCTTTGTACCATATGGGATTCAGCAGATATAAATTCCAGATCAGATTAAATTAAATAAACCAATCTAAGACATAATCACCACTTGCTCAGCCAACATAGCTGGGACAATAAGATAGGTAGATCAACTGGAAAGAACTATAAGGAGAATCTGATGGGAGTGAAAGGATGATTGGATGTAATATATGTGAAGAAGAAGGACTGGAGAGAATGAAAAGAGGGTTGGTTGGAATGGATGAGAGAGGGGATTAGTTGTGTGAATGTGTGAAAGAGGAGGGGTATGTGCATGTTGAATCAGACTGTAGGGCATAACAAAGGGTAAGTATGTCAAACTCATGACTAACAATAGGCCTCTACAGCTGCTTGCTTTCTTGATGGGCCACACTAAAATATTCATTCTCCCTATTCTCCCCATTTCAATTACTTATGAGCCAAATTTACATTGTGCAATTAACCAGATGTTAAATTTACAATATGCATTAGATACTACAAGGACCATTTGGGCCATACAGAACTCTCCAGCCTGAGGGCCACAAGTTTGACACACCTTACAAAAGGGAATTGTCTGATGGAGATCTGAGGGATGGATTCTCTGGAGACAGAAAAGGAGCAGGGGGAGAGAGGGTATAAGCTTGAATCATTTATGTGTGACAAAAGAATGAATGTGTGTATGAAAGAACTTGAAGGGTGAAGAGATGAAATAAGGCATGTATAAGAATGCCTTTCAAAATACTGTGTACGTTTTGATGTTCTTGAACTTAAATGGATCTAGATCTTTTGCTTTCTGTATACTATTACATTAAATTTGCACATTAGAATTCTGTCCCAGTGAACCCAATATAATGGAGAAACTGAGTTGTGTTTTGTTTGCCTGCTTGAACACTAATTACTTGAAATAAAACAAGTATCTTGGGGGAAAAGCCAGCGATTTTTGGGAAATAAAGTTGATTTTTCTGCTTAATTCGCATTATTCCCCACAGGAGATTCTTCTAGTTACAGCCTGTGCATGTCAGTGTGTCAGGTCTCAAAACAGTCTAGGTGAAGCATGACTACAATGATTTTTTCAACATTTGTGAGATCAACATTCTCCCTCATGTTTATCCACTTGCATCGGCAGAGCCTTTTCTAAAATATAATTGGAATTGAGCATGTCCTGACCTAGATGTCTTAGTTGCGACCTCTACATTCTTTGTAAAATGGGGCGCTTTGTTTTATATGGTATGTAATCTCTTCATATTTGTGAGAAACACACAAGTCCCATAACAGAGGAACTACTGCAGAATGTATCTGTGCAGTGCTGTGCCATTCTGATAAAGGGGGAAGAGGGACATGTATTTATACATAGCCACCCTTTATTAGAAAAAACAGCGGAAAATGTTATCTGCTAAATGTAGTATTGATGTTGGTTACCCTTAAGGTGGTAGTGTACTAATGGTTATCAAGCACTAATACCATTAGAAGGCAATTCTATCAAGTGCACCTGGTAGGAGCCTGTTCTAAAAAGGAAAGGAGGCACCTACTTTTCCTTACAGAAATACTAGTGTAACTGGGTGTATAAGAGCCTAGGCCAGTGGCTCCCAAACCTGGTCCTGGAGGCACCCCAGCCAGTCAGTTTTTCAGGATATCCACAGTGAATATTCATGAGATAGATTTGAGGCAGTGTGTGTAAATATCTCTCGTGGATGTTCATTGTGGATATCCTGAAAACCTACTGGCTGGGGTGCCTCCAGACCAGGTTTGGGAGCCACTGGCATAGGCAGTTAGGTGCGAGCACTTACACAAACCATGGTATAACTGTGGGCATCTAATGCTAAAGCTACATGCATATTTTATAACAGGAGTCCTCAAATCCAGTCTCAAGGTCGACAACCCAGCCTGGTTTTCAGGATTTCTACATTGAATACATATGAGATCTATTTGCATTCACTCTGCATACAAATAGATCTCATACATATTCATGTATGGGTTGTGGACCTCAGGGACTGGATTTGAGGACCCCTGCTATAAAATATTCTGTAAGGTGCCCTCAATAGTGTGTGTCCCACCCATGGTCTGCTCCTTGCAAATATGCACTATGCAAGATAAGTGTGTATTTGCAGAATAACACTTTGACGGAATAGTGGCATATGCATGCATGTATGCACACAAACATTTATGCATATACCCCCAAATTCTATATAGTGCGACTTAAGTTGCACACGCAAATCTGGTTGTATTCCAATTAGCGCATGCAACTTATTTGTCTTATCAAGTCAGTCAGCACCGATAATTGCCACTTAACAAGTAATTATTGACACTAATTGGCTTTAATTAAAATTTACGTGCATAGCTTTCTAAGTGTCTTCTGTAAAGTAGTGTGCATAAATTCTAAGATGCAGATCTCAAAAGGCGCATGGCCATGGGAAGGGCATAGGCGGGTCATGGGCATTCCTTGAATTTATGCACAGTGTTATAGAATATGCCTGTTCCATACTTAATGTAGATGTCAGCATTTACACCAGGTTTTAGTTGGCGTAAATGGCCGCAACTAAATTAGTTACGGGAAGCGGGCTGTAAGACATATTCTATACACTAAGCCTAAATTTAGGTGTATTCTATAAACCATGCCTAACTTTAGGCATAATTTATAGAATACGCCTAGCAGTATTTTTTGGCACCTATTTTTTAGGCGACATAAATAGAACCTAGTCCATAATGGGTACATACATGGCAGTGTCTTTGTTATTGAACTTCCCCCTTAGTGCATTCAATTCTGCAGCAGGACCCATTTTATTCCTATAGGTCATGTGGCAAGGTGCGCTAATGCAATTAATATGAGCTAACCATTAGTAAATGACCCCCTAAGTGTTTAAAAATCCCCTCTCTGCTTGAAAGGGAAGGGAAAGCGTATGCAAAAAAAAAAAAAAAAAAAAGACACCCTGAATGGAAGATCCAAGTAGCTCAGATGCACATAAAGAAATAGTACAAACACGTTTTATTAAATTATTCAGTTGATAGCTAAAACAGACAAAAGTTTAAGATACTTTTTTTCTGTTTTGATTTGTTCTTCATTTCATTTCATCTATTTATTTATTCCGTCCTCCCAAAAATGCTCAGGAAGGGTTCCTTAAGAAACATTTAATATGATCAGATACAAAATATAATAAACACACAAAAGTTTACAGCAATACCATCTAACACAGTCTCTGCAAAGCAAGTACCCTAGAAGCAACAGACTATTGATACATCAGGCGGAAAAGCAATTCATCCTTTGTTCGACCATTTCATCAAATATGGGAAAAGTGTTTTAGTGCCTTTTAAGCTGGCCAAAGTCATCAAATAGCTGTAAGTACAACAGTGGTTTTCTGAGTGGAAGCTATAGGTGTTTACTGTTTCTAGATGGCCACTCTCAATAATAAACTTTCATTTAGCACTTAAAACACTATGATGAATCTATATTAATCATGGTGCTGCTGCATTGATCCTTATTAAAACCCCATGCAGACATCACACCAATACATGTATGCTGTGAATAATTATGACATATTAAAATTAAGCCTTGTACATAGGTGGTCCGACATAGGTCTGTCTGTGCACTTGGGGCACATTGGCTGCAATGTTCTCCAGCATGTTGATTGGCTGCTAAAGTTTCCATCTCTTCCAAGCTGATATCAAGGTCCTGGAGGATTTTCTTTAAGTGCACTATGCCAGGTCTTTTTGGTCTCCCTCCCTTTCTCTTTCCACCCGCTAGGGTCCATTGCATTGCGATTTTGTCGTGTTGAAAATGATGTGACCTTAGAATTTGACCAACCCAACAGGACCCCTTTGCTCATGACATGGCACTTCCATCAACGAGCCAGTTCATCACGTGACACTTCATCAGGTATTCAAGTCAAATATATTCAAATTATATGCACAGAAAACTTGCGGCAAATTGGGGGGGGGGGGGGGGGGGAGTGCCAGCATACCTCAGCACCTGTTCTTCTGTGTCTAAATATGAACCTCGCTAAAATTTCTTGCACACGATATTTTTGTGAGACTCGTATTTAGGTGCAGAAGAACAATGTTTTCATCACTCGATACTTTATCATATGTAAAGCTAAATGTACTCAAAGTATATGTGCGGAAAACTTGCGTAGCAAATTGAGCAAAGATATATTTAAGTGCCAGCACACATCAGTGGCTGTCCTTTGCACCTAAATATGAGTTTCACTAAAATATTGCACGCAAATGTTTTCACGACGATCATATTTAGGCCCAGAAGAATAGCATTCTTGCTACTTAAATTTAAGTACCTATTTATAGAACTATCCTTTAAAGGGGTAATTTTGTGAAGAATTTTACTGCTGTTCTCTACATGTATAAATTAACATAGATGAAGTAAGCACTTAGGGACACCATTTATAAATTACACACATATTTTGTGACTCTTCTTGCACTCTGCCAAAACTATGCCCTGAATATGACTACAAGTGGGTAATGTAAAAATGCATACTGCCTTGTCACAATGCTCAGCTTTATTCATGCAACCCTTGGGGTAATTTTTTGAGACCTTTTATGTGCATAAAACACCCTTAAGACCTGATGCTGAAAACCTAACGCTGGCATTAGAGCCAAGTAGTGCTTTAGATTGTAAGCTCTTTTGAGCAGGGACTGTCTCTTCGTATCAGGTGTTCAGCGCTGCGTGCGTCTGGTAGCACTATACAAATGCTAATAATAATAATAATTAGCACTGGTTCTAATCTGAACAGAGTGATCAGAGGGTTCTAGAGCAAGAAACAGCATTTGTGCCAAAGAAGGCTGCAAATTATATTTATATTCTACTGCCTTGTGCCAGGGGACATGGTAGGCACTCAGAGTGCTCTCAAGCACCACCACCGCTCCTCTGCCTTTCTTTCATTGGTCCCAAGTGCTCTTTTTCTGTTCCTAAGATGGCAGCCAACTAGGATGGCATGGGAGAGACTAGCTCCAGGAGCCAGACAGTCCCAAATCTAGCCTTGATTTGGATGGAGGCCTGCCGATGCCCAACCGGGAGACTGCTGGCAATTCAAGTTTCAAAAGCGGAAACCCGACCTACCTTCAGAGTCCCCCTGATCACACTGGGCGAGAAAGCTGCCCAACCTCAAAGCAACGCCAATCACTGTCATGCTGTACCCAGTGGACTTGATGAAACAGTGCCACTGCTGGCTGCCAAACAATCGAAGTCCTGCTGACCGGTGTCCTAGTAGGGCTCACCAACGGACTGGACACCAACTTCCCCACCCCACAGCCACCGATTAAACAGGACTTCCACCCTCATGTATGACACTGCGTGGCTAGCCAAGCCTGGAGTAATTGGCAGGTGCACTGAAGACGACGGAGGATGCGCATCGGATCTGCAGGTGACTTTGCGACCTCACAGCATTGAGGACGGGTAGGCGTCAAAGAACAGCCCAGGAAGCACTTCCACACAGGCATCTGAAGCGCCGACCCTTCCAGCCTTACAGAAACAGCCACCTGTAGAGACTTTCCTTCCGCAATCGACACCGCATGATGGAGCAAGCCCAGAATGCTGACTTCTCCACCCCACAGCTACCGATTCCCCAGGACTTCCACCCTCGTGTATGACTTTGCGTTGCGCTGCAAGCTTGGAGTCTTTGGTGGGTGCATGGGAGATAATGAAGGATGAGCATCAGATCTCCAGGTGACTTCATGGCCTCACAGCACCGGGGACAGGGAGGAGTCATAGAACAGTCCAGGAAATGCTCCTGCACAGGCAACTAAAACTGACCCCTTCAGCCTTGCAGATACCACTGCCCACAGAGACTTCCAGTCCGTGATCGGCACCATGTAGTGAAGCAAACCCTGGACCGCCACAGGGTGAGTGCCGTGCATACGACTGAAGTGCCAATCTCTCCCACCCAACACCACCTCTACCCGAGAGGAATAAAGTCCCCTCATAGAAAACCTACTTGCCAAAGGAACTCACAATTCACAAACCCACCTAAAGCAAATGAAAAGACACTGTCACACAAACACACACGCATTAAAAAAACAAAAAAAAGACCCAACACCACACTAACCTCCCCCACACTCCCACACACTACAAGAAGCAACACGCACAGTATGAAAATTTTAATAAGGCTATCAATACTAATGCTACTAACACCCACTGATGTCCTGACACAAGACGATAACAATAACATACCAATAATATGCAGTCTGCATCATCCAGCGGGAAGAGACAACCCCCTCCCAGGCAGATCCCAATCAGCAGGATGGGGCACTCTGAAAAATGAAAATCTCTCAGTAGAAACCCAAACACAACAGAAGACCAGAAAGGAAACAAAGAAACACAGAGACTCAAGAAAATGTCAACTAATGAAAATAACTACAGTCACACTTCCAGAAGATGATTACTTACCAATACCAGTGGGTTACTTGAACACCAGATCAATGGTAAACAAAACAGAAACCATAAAAGACTGGATAACCGATGAAGACCTTGGATTGGTCCTTCTAAATGAAATGTGCATACACAACAAGGAAGACCCGATTATACTAGACCTATGTCCTCCAGGCTACAAAATCCTACACTGGACCAGAAATGGGAAAAGAGGTGGAGGAAAAACACTGATCTGTAGATCCTTTCTAACGGTAGAAGCCATAATGGAATCCATTACACTGCGACTGGAAATCGCTTCAATTAGAATCAAGGACCAAACTCTACTCAACCAAATATGCTGCATTCTGTTCTACAGACTCCCTGGAAACCGGAAAACGACCCCTACAAACTTTATGGATTTCATATCAAACACATATGTAACCAACCCCCAACACCATATTAATAGGAGACATTAACCTCCACTTAGATGACCAGAAAACAGACAGTGCCAAAGATTGTGACAAATTCCTACATAGTTACATAAGTATTGCCATACTGGGACAGACCGAAGTTCCATCAAGCCCAGAAACCTGTTTCCAACAGTGGCCAATCCAGGTCACAAGTACCTGGTAATATTCCAAAAAAGTACAATGCATTTGATGCTGCTTATCCTAGAAAGAAGCAGTGGATTTTCCCCAAGTCCATTTTAATAATGGTATATGGACTTTTCCTTTAGGAAGCCATCCAAACCTTTTTTAAACCCTGCTAATCTAACTGCTTTTACTACATTCTCTGGCAACAAATTCCAGAGTTTAATTACACATTGAGTGAAGAACATTTTTCTCCGATTCGTTTTAAATTTACTAATTTGTAGCTTCATTGCGTGCCCCCCAGTCCTAGAATTTTTGGAAAGAATAAACAAGCGATTCACATCTATTTGTTCCACTCCACTCATTATTTTATAGACCTCAAATTATGGGACTTCCAATGACCACCAGTGACCACAACCCACTTCAAAGGAAATGACATAGACATGCTAGCCTATAGATTCACACAGGAAAATGACTTCAAAACGTGCCATCTGAAATGGACAGAAATTTCATGGTCTGATCACTTCAAACTAAACCTAACCATTTACTAGAAAGAACACAAGACACCACCAACACAAACTTGGACACCATACAAAACAAGAGGAACGATAGACACAATGAAATTCTGGACAACCACATTTAAAGATCAATAATCCCCAACAACTAACAGGGAAGAATTCTTAATGTAATGGGATGAAAGAAGCACCAACATACAGGACGAAATAGCTCCAATGAAAGCATGTATGAAAATCAAAAATGAAACAAAATCACATGGATGCGCAAAATAGATATAAGACCCAAATGAGACAGACCAAAAAGAAATACTACAAAGAAAAAATAGGCTCAGACAATACAGACACAAAAAAATTATACAAAACTATAAATAACCTATTAAACACCAAGCATCTGTTGTTGTCAAATGAGGACCCCCCCCCCATCAGCAAATGAACTTGCCAGATTCTTCGAAGAGAAGATCCTCAAATTCAGGAACAATATAACAATAAAATGGCACAAACCTCGAAACTCTCATAGAAGAACTCGACAACCCTCCAGTAGAAGCCCCAACAAATATAATATGGACCACTTTCTCACAACTCACTAACGAGACAGTGGCACAAGCGGTAAGATAATTCTCCACCTCCTACTGCATGTTAGATACATGTTCCAATCACTTACTAAAAGTCACCCCTGATTGATTCATTGACCAGCTCACCTCCCATCTGAACTACATGTTCCGAGAAGGTCATTTTCCATTGAAAAAAGGCAACATACTGCTCAAACCAGTTCCAAAGACACCAAGAAAAACACCAGTGATACCTTGAACTACAGGCCAGTGGCATCCATACCCCTAATGACCAAAATAATGGAAGGCATAACAGCCAACCAGCTAACTGACTACATCAACAAATTCTTCATACTCAACCAATCTCAATCAGGCTTCAGACCTCAGCACAGCACAGAAACAGTGCTGATAACACTACTGGACAACTTTAAAAAGGAAAAAACATCCTCCTATTACAATTCGACATGTCAAGTGCATTTGACATGGTTGATCATCAAACCCTCAAATGAATACTTGACAAAATTGGCATAGGAGGGAAAGTGTTCAAATGGATCCTAGGATTCCAAACCACCAGATCATACCAAGTGAAGATAAATTCATCCTTCTCTTCTCCATGGCAAGCTGAGTACTGTTCAACTTAATGATGATCCCCCTTGACTGTACACTATCCAAACAAGGATTTAACCCACTCATATACGCCGATGGCGTGTCAATATACATCCCTTTCAAAAAGAACTTACACAAAATCACGACCAGAATCATAGTCACTGTAAACATAATGGAATCCTGGGCATCAACATTTAAGTTTATAACTGAATAAAGATAAAACACAATGCCCGATAATTAAATCACCACACAACACCAACCATTTCCCAAACATTTCCGCAATGGGAACATCCCTCCCAATATCTAACAATCTAAAAATCCTGTGAGTCACCATAGACCATAGTTTGACGTTTGACAAACAAATTTCAAACACTACAAAGAAAATGTTCCAAACCACGTGGAAATTGAAACGCATCAAAAACTACTTCCCCAGAGATGTATTCTGCATACTAGTCCAATCCATGGTCCTCGCACACGCTGACTACTGTAATGGAATATATGCTCATCACCAACCAGGGGCTATTCCTGCTTTCAAGGCAAGTTTTGCCGTCTCACTGTGCCATCCAGACCATCCCCACTATCCTTTCTCCTTTACTCATCTGGCTGTGTGATTATAAGCCCAATAATTGCCAACACTTATATATGAAAATAATTTTTTAAAAATCATCACTTCCATGTATATTCTCCGATACTTTAGAAGCTACTCATGATGCCTATCTTTCTCTGCAGGCCTTTAACTCTCACTGTGGGTAACGCAGATCCACATTGCCGGTCCGGATCTTGTAACAAGATTTAAACAGGTCTTTGAGCGCAAGATGCGCTCTACTGCACATGCACGAGTGCCTCCCTGCCTGCCGTGAGAGCAGTTCTCTTTTTTCCGCAGTAAGTAGAGGACACCTTTTCCCTTCTCACAGCTGGTTTGGCCTTCGGTCTTTTTTTCTGTCTTTTTTCCTTTTGTTATTTTTATACCTCTCTTGGGGTTTTCTTCATTTTATCCATCCCTGTATCTTCTTAGATTATTTTTTTTCCTCTTTTTAAAGTTTTCTTTCTTTTGCTACGCTTGATAGGCTGCATTTAGGCCTGAGCTCCAGTCTAGTTTTTGCCCTCTTCCTTTTTTGGTGCATTGCCCTTTTTAGTATCATTGAGTCATTTGATTTTGGCCACGGCTGTTTTTCCTTCCATGTCATCGAATGTTCCCAGTGGCTTCAAACACTGTACTCGGTGCAATAGGACCATCGTGCAAAGACACCCATTCTTGGTCTTTGTATGAAGAAGAGAACACAGTTGACCAGAGAGGCTCAGAGAGAAAAGACTTTTGGAGCCAGGTCTGAAGCCTCAGCATTGGGTGTTGCATCAGCATCGGGGGCTTTGGTCCATATGGCTACGAGACCCTTGCACACTGTGAGTAACTGTGCGAGTGGGTCTCCACCTGTTTTGATGCCGGCCGCTATGCAGGCCCCCAGGACTGATCAGTGGTGTCTTGAGACCTCAATGTTGTTCTGTTCGGCACCAAGGAGCGACAATGCCAGGCATCGCAAGAAGCATTGGCATCGATCCTCCTTGATACATGGTGCCAGGAGCTCCAAGAGAAGTGTTGGCACTGGGAGGATCGCTCCCCCTCCATACAGGAGGTGCTGGTGCAGGTGCCTGGTCCTGGCTGTCCAGACAGCCAGGACCAGGCACCTGCTTCGAACCAGCAGATTCAGCAGCCTGCTTCTACACCAGCACCCCAGTTTTTCCCGATATTGGCCCTCGATAAGTACCTCTGGGTCTTGCTACCTGAGCTTTTGGCAGGGTTCTTGTTCTTGCAGTGTGCATCAACATCTGGGGTGCTTGTGCCAGCCATGCTTCTTGCTTCAGTCCCGCATGGCCACAAGCCTGCAGTGAGGTCTCCGATGCCAGTGTCACTTGTGGTCTCTGCATCGATTGCCACCCATGTTGGCACACCCTTGATGTCGATGAAGGAAGCTTTGCTGGAATCGAGGCTGGAGCCAACACCAGAATGCCCCTCTTGGGGTCATGGTACCTCCTCATCGAGGCAGGATCGATCTTAGCCCTCCCATGAGGAGTTCTTGGCTGACACCAATGAGGAGCACTCATGGGACTCAGAAGAGGATCCGTGGTACTTCTCCTCAAAGGAAGAGTCCTATAATATCCCATCTTATCCCTCCTCCCCACAGGAAAGGAAGAAGTCTCCACCTGAGAGCCTTTCTTTTTATGAAGGAGATAGTGGCTGCCATCCCATTTCTTTTGGAATAGAGGATGAGCCCAGGGCTAAGATGTTCGAGGTCCTGGACTATGACTCTCTTTCTAGAGAGGCTGTGATGGTCTCGCTTTACGAGATCTTATGGGACGTTCAAGTGAGGAACTGGGAGTCCCTTCTGTCGCTTCCTGCCCTTCCCAAGAAGACTGACACAATGTATTGGATTCAGTCTTCCTCTGGATTTGATAGGCCCCAGTTGTCCCATCATTCACAAGTGGTGGAATCCACAGTCAAAAGGGCCAGGAGTTCTAGGGAGTATACTTCGGTGCCCCCTTGCAGGGAAGCTAGAACCCTGGATTCTTTTGGGTGGAAAATGTATCTGGCTGAAAATGTATCAGGCCTCCATGCTTATCTCCCATATCCAATCATACCATCTCTACACGAGACGAGCCTGTACTTTTGGTCCTTTGTGTGATTTGGCAGACCCACCAGAGCAGGTTGAAACTGTTCTCCAGCTGGTCAAGCAGCAGAAGGCGGTGCCATATGTTCTTGGCCGGGGACACCTATGACACTTTTGAAGTGGCATCTAGTATCTCTGCCCAGAGTATAGTGATGCGCAGACTCTCATGGCTGCATGTCTCTGACTTGGACCCAGTGGTCCAGCAGAGGTTGGCAGATGCCACATGCCGGGGGGAATAATATTTTTGGAGAGAAGGTGGAGGAGGTCGCCGACCTCATCAAGAAACACACTGATACTATCGATACTCTCTCCCGCCAGACACCTTCTGCACTTTCCTCCTCCTCTAGGAGGTTTTTTGGCAAGTCGAAGAGGAGTACTTATTACTCACAGAGGTTTAGGTACACCACTTCTCATCAGCCTCAGCAGGCTCAGCCCCAGTTCTCTCATTCTCATCAACAGCATTCACCTAAGGCCCAGGCAGCTCCCCAGTCAAAGCAGGGGGCAAGCTTTTGACTGGCTCCAGCAGAGCATAGCCACTGTAAAAGTGACCATCCCTGACAGCTTGCCGGTCAGGGAAAGGCTGAGTTTTACCTAGAAAGGCAGCCCCTTGTAACCTCTGACTGGTGGGTTCTTCAAATAGTCAATCTCGGTTACACCCTGCATTGGGTACAGAGATCACCAGATTGCCCACTGAGAGCACATCACTTCAGCTCTCAGCACAAGCAGGTGCTTGCAAAGGAACTCTCCACTCTTCCAAAGGCCCCATGAGGTTGAACCCGTTCCACAAGGGGAAAGAAGGGAAAGGATTCTATTCCAGGTACTTCCTTGTGGAAAAGAAACAGGGGGGATATGGCCTATCCTAAACCTAAGAGGCCTTAACAATTCCTGGTCAAAGAAGAGTTCAGGATGGTCTCCCTGGGGCCACCCTTTTTCCCATGCTTCAGGAAACAATTGACTGTGCTCTTTGGACTTAAAGGATGCTTTTACTCATATTCTGATACCTCCAGCTCACAAAAAGTATTGTTTTCACATCACTTTCAGTATCGCATGTTGCCTTTTGGCCTCGTTTCTGTTCCCAGGGTCATCGCCAAGTGTCTTGCAGTAGTCACAGCGTCGTTATGCAGACTGGGAGTCCATATGTACCCCTATCTCGACAATTGGCTGGTGAAGAGCATGTAGAAGGATGATACTCAGGAGTCTATACGGACGACTATTCAGGTGTTAGAGCTACTAGGGTTCATTTTAAGCTACTCCATCTGCTCCCTGTCCAGCGATTGGAGTTCATTGGAGCCCTGCTAGACAACTTGGCTGGCTCAGGCTTTTCTCTCTGTGGTGTGGGCATACGCTCTTGTCGTGCTCGCCACTCAAGTCCAAGCAGCTCGGCAAGTCACAGCCCGGCAGATGTTGAGGCTGTTGGGTCACATGGCCTCTACTGATCATGTGACACCCATGGCATGTCTTCACATGAGACCTTCCCAGTGAACCCTAGC
Organism: Microcaecilia unicolor; assembly: GCF_901765095.1. Taxonomy (NCBI): domain Eukaryota; kingdom Metazoa; phylum Chordata; class Amphibia; order Gymnophiona; family Siphonopidae; genus Microcaecilia; species Microcaecilia unicolor. The sequence continues at coordinate 235,104,052 of NC_044031.1, forward strand.
TTCCCAGTGGTGTCAGGCTACAGGGAACCTGGAGGATGCCATCCGAGTTCTGCCAGAGCTGGTCCAGTCCCTGCTCTGGTGGACAATTTGATCCAATTTGACTCTGTGATTACCATTCCAAATTCCACAGCCCACAAAGGTGCCTGACGATGGTTGCATCCCATCTAGGGTGGGGAGCTCACTTAGACTGGCTTCACACTCAAGGTGCTTGCTCAGCTCAGGAAACAGATCTTCCTATCAATCTTATGGAGCTCCGGGCGATCTGGAATGCTATAAAAGGCTTTCAGAGATCAGCTGAGCAACCAAATGTATTCATTCAAATGGACAACCAGGTTGCCTTGTACTACACCAATAAGCAGGGGGGCACCGGATCATACCTTTGTGTCTAGAGGCCTGTCCGTATGTGGCATTGGGTGCACCAGCCACAGGATGGTCCTCAAGGCCACTTACCTGGTGGGCAAATCTAGCAGCCTGGCTGACAGACTGAGCAGGGTCATTCAACCGCATGAAACAGTTACTCAACATGGGCATTGCCTGCAAGACCTTCTGAGCATGGGGCACCCCTCAGTGGATCGCTTTGCCACTCAGTCCAATCACAAGTCACTCGGTTCTGTTCCAGATCCAGGTCCACAACAGACTAGGGTCGGATGCCTTCCTCCTTCATTAGGGAACAGGACTTCTGTATGCATATCCTCCATTCCTCCTGTGGGGAAGAATTTGCAGAAACTCAAGTAAGACCACGGGACCATGATCCTGATCGCTCCCTACTGGCCCTGGCAGATCTGGTTCCCACTTCTTCTGGAGATATCCTCCAAAGAACCATGGAAATAGGAGTGTTTTCCAAACCTCAACACGCAGAACAAGGAATTTGTTCTTCACCCCAACCTTATTAGATTGTAAGCTCTTTGAGCAGGGACTGTCTTTCTTCTATGTTTGTGCAGCGCTGCGTATGCCTTGTAGCGCTATAGAAATGCTAAATAGTAGTAGTAGTAGTAGATCTCAGGCCCTCACGGCCTAGATGTTGAGAGCTTAGAATTTGCTTTCTTGCATCTTCCTAAGGATGTCTCCAAAGTCTTGCTGGCTTTCAGGAAAGATTTCACTAAGTGTTATTCTTTCAAATGGAGGAGATTTACTGTCTGGTGTAAGGGCAAGGTCCTAGATCCTGTTTCCTGCCTACACAGACCCTGCTTGAATACCTTCTGTACCTTTCTGAGGCTAGTCTCAAGACCAACTCGGTAAGGGTTCACCTCAGTGCAATTAGTGTTTATCATCAATGTGTAGAGGGTAAGCTCATCTCTGGACAGCGTCTAGTTGTTCACTTCATGAGAGGTTTGCTGTTGACAAAGCCCTCTGTCAAACCTCCTCCTGTGTCATGGGACCTCAAAGTCATTCTCACCCAGCTGATGAAAGCTCCTTTTGAGCCACTTGATTCATGTCATCTGAAGTACTTGACCTGGAAGGTCATATTTTTGGTGGCTGTTACTTCAGCTCGCAGGGTCAGTGAGCTTCAGGTCTTAATGGCAGACGCACCTTATATTAAGTTTCATTATAACAGAGTAGTCCTCCCCACTCACTCTAAGTTCCTACCTAAGGTTATGTTGGAGTTCCATCTGAACCAGTAGATTGTGCTGACAGCATTCTTTCCCTGACCTCATGCCCTTCCTGGTGAAAGCGCACTGCACACCTTGGACTGCAAGCGATCACTGGCCTTTTATTTTGAAGTGGACAAGGCCCTGTAGACAGTCCCTTCAGCTTTTTGTTTCTTTTGATCCCAACAGGATGAGGATCACCATTGGGAAACACACCATTTCCAATTGGCTGGCAGATTGCTTTTCTTTCACTTTTGCCCAGACTGTGCTGACCCCTGAGGGTCATGTCATGGCTCACATTATCAGAGCCATGGCTGCTTCGGTAGACCACTTGAGGTCAGCTTCCATTGAAAAAATTTGCAAGGCTGCGACATGGTCTTCAGTCCACACATTCACATCTCATTACTGCCTTGAGCAGGATACCTGACCCAGCAGTCGGTTTGGACAGACAGTTCTGAAGAGTTTGGGATCTAGAGTCCAACTCCACCCTCCTAGGCCTGTTTTGTTATGTTTCATGCTACACTCTCACTCAGATTGAATATAGTTTCAGGTTAATTACTTTTTTGTGGCAAGGTCCAATTGACCACTGGTTGTTGTTTTCAGTGAGTCTGGTAGCTAATGATTCCCACATGTGAGAATTATAGGCCTGCTTATCCTGGGAGAAAGCAATGATACTTACCTGTAGCAGGTAGTCTCCGAGGACAGTTGGCCTTCTATTCTCACATACCCTCCCACCTCCCCTTGGAGTTGTCTTCTTTTTTCTTTTGCTTTATATTGTACTGCTGGTCCCTCGCTTTCATGTGCATGAGCAGTGGAGCATGTCTTGTGCTCAAAGACCTGTTTAAAGCTTGTTACAAGCTCTGGACTGGCAACTCAGACCCACATTACCCATATGTACGAATAGAAGGCCTGCTGTCCTCGGATAATACCTGCTACAGATGAGTATCTTCGCTTTTTCAGCATGTGTAAGTTCTTGAAATAGATATTCCTGCTGGCAAATCCACATATACATATTTTACAAAAGGCTCCACATTCAGTAGAGCTTTTTGCAAAATATTGAGGAATTGTGAATGTCCCAATTTGGGTGCCCCAGTTCCTACCTCAACAAAAATAAGACTTCACTTCTGTTTGTGCATGTGAGTCACTCCACATGCAACATTATGTGGGTACACATAAGTAAGTAACTTTACTGCTGTTTTACATTGACAGTGTCCTTACTAGGCAGAGCAGAAGAAGGCACACACATTCTGATTCTTTTTGTGGGTGTGCAAGTCACTCTTCTACTATGATCTGGCATGCTCTGTGGTTATTTATTTATTTCACATTGCTTGATATACCACAATATACCAATATCTGGCTTCAAAGCGAGTTACAATTAAACAAATAAACGTTGCTAAGGAAAAGGGAAAAAATTAAAGACAGGTAGGATATGCTAAGGAGAAAAGGTGAGTTTTCAAGGAGGATTTAAACTTTTTATAGGAAGTTTCTGAACGGAGGGAGGCAGGGAGAGCATTCCATAATTTGGATCCAATGTAACTAAGAGCTGATAGCTGATGTTCGAATGGAATCAAGTCTGATAACAGAGGGAGATGGGAGTTGGAACAAATCAGCAGTTGAAGAACGGAGTGTACGGGGGGAGGGGGGGGGTGTTTAATAAGGAATAAGAAGACGGGAGAGATAATCTGGAGAAGTTGGAAAACAGGGTTTTCACACCAGGATTAAGATTTTAAACTGAATATGTACCGAAAGGGGAAGCTAGTGTTCTCTGTGAAACAAGGGGGGTGATATGATCAAAAGGCTTTTGCATAATAGAGAAGACAGACACAGAAGTGAGTGTCTGTGCTGCAGAGCAGTAGCATAGCCATGACTGAGCAGCTATGAATCCTTTCTCCAGCTGGTGGGGTTTCTCAAACCATGTCAACTGAAGATCTCCTTGAAAGGGCGCAGAACTTCCTCCAGCACAGCTCGGCCATCAGCTGTAGGTTTTCTGTGCCAGCCGATGCAGAAGTATGCTCAGATTTCACTGCAGAAAGGGCATTGTGCCAATCTATTATATCTGTAGTCGCACCCAAAATTTGAGGTCTGGCTATGCTACTGCTCCAGTGTTCCAATGTCATCATCCTTTTTAGGTAGGGCAGAGGGCACATGCATACTCCAAATAATTCTGGATTACTGTTGGAATGTGGTGTGCCCATATTAAGACAACAGACTGGTTTGTTTTAGCTACTATTCTCAAGAAGGGCAGTTGTACACAGTTCTAGAGGACCTGCTTCAAATATCCCAAAAAATGCAGATTGAATTCTTTGTTGATCTTCTTTGTCCCTCTCATCATTGCTTTCAGTCTTCATGCCAGTAGGTAATGCTTTTGCTTCTCTTTTGGGTACTGTGGGGTCTTCATGCCACACTTGATGCCCTGGAGTACTGTTATTTCTTTGGTAGATACCTACCAGTACTTTTAAGCTAATTTGGTATGGTTTGACAATATGGGAAATAAAAATAAAGGAGTAAATGTTCATCCGATGTCACTGAGCATATTTTTAGCCAGCAGTGGCATTATTCCAAATATTTAATGTCAGCCATGTTGGGGCATTGGCCTTGAATATCTGGGTTTATGTGGCCAGCTATCTTTTGTATGCTTAAATGCATTATTCAGCACGTAACCGCCTAAGCAACATCTCATAAAGACAGAACTTTTTCTGTGGTCCAATTTAGCTGCTAAATTTAGGCAATTAAGTTCTGAATATTGGCACTTAACCGTGTAAGTACTGACTCCGCCCATGGACCATCACAAAATAGCCGGCTCTCAGTTTAGCAGCCTGTGGTGCTATTCAGCAACACTAATCTGTTAAGTGCCACTGAATGTCAGCGGATGGCCCTGAACAAGTGATCCAAAGATACTTAGGGGAGATAGGAAAGCCGGTGCTGAGCAGACTTCTACAGTCTGTGCCCTGATCGAAGCTAAATAGACTTGGATGGGCTGGAGTGGATCTTTTCAGGGACTATGACAACTTCAGAAATTTCAGAAGAAGGACAGTGCTGGGCAGACTTCTATGGTCTATGCCATTTAAAAAGGCAAGGATAAATCAAGATCAGGTATACATATGATGTATCACTTCATACCATCTTGTTGAGCAGACTGGATTGACCATACTGATCTTTATCTGCTGCCATCTACTATGTTACTATGTTATGTTACTGTGAATATCAACAACAAAGTTGGGGCTCACTGTTAGGATGCAAAATTGCTTGCATCATTGACAACAGTGGAAATGAATGAAACAAATGATCTGAATTATGTGGAATCTGAAAACAAACCAAACTTCTGAGCACATCCCTAGAAATCGTTGGCCAATGAAAACCAAGCATGAAAAATGCAATATGAGACTATTCACTCTCGCCGCTGCCCTGCTCTTCCTCCTCCAGTCCACTGCAAGATTACATTGTCTTCAGTATATTAAATGTAATAAATCTTTTTCTATCATCTCGCTGTGGGGAATAGTTTTGGACTGTCTGTTGAATCGAGGCTGCCATGGACAAAGAAATGCCAATACACTTCAATAAGGGCTGTAATTACAATTGAGGTCTCAAAGTTCAGATTTCAATTATTCATTCAGTTTCCCTTCTCTGGGGAGATGGAGGAGGGAATCAGTGCCCAGATTGCTCTATCTGTACTTTAGTGATAAATAGTTTTCTACCACCTTCTTGATTCTGCTGCTGTCCGCGTTTCTTTTTCAAGCTGCTGATCTACTCAGCTCTCCCTGCTTCATTTACTTACAGTTATAAAGCAGCACAACTGTCTCCTTAGTCCTCTTCACTAAGCAGAAATAAAGGCCATCGAATAAATTGTAGGTGACAGATATTTTTATTGGATTATCTTCATACAACTTCATGCTGTAGCTCACTTTGCACTCACCTGATAAAGGGAGCACAGCTGTCAAGAGCTGGATACAAATGCATGAAGCGATGCCCCTCCCTCTCTCATGCTTGTTTTTGCCTAGAAGTGTTGATGTTGAGAATGGGGCAACATCTTCCACAGATTGTGGCATCTACAATATTTTTCTCTCAGACAGTTTTTTTCATGAAAGTTAATGGAAATAAAAAATGAAATCCTTGTGAAGTGCCAAGGTTGTAAAAACATTTAGGCTTCTAGGTCATAGTAACATAGTAGATGACGGCAGAAAAGACCTGCACGGTCCATCCAATCTGCCCAACAAGATAAACTCATATGTGCTACTTTATGTGTATACCTGACCTTGATTTGTATCTGCCATTTTCAGGGCTCAGACCATAGAAGTCTGCCCAGCACTAGCCCCACCTCCTAACCACTAGCCCCGCCTCCCACCACCGACTCTGCCACCCAATCTCCGCCAAGCTTCTGAGGATCCATTCCTTCCGAACAGGATTCCTTTATGTTTATCCCATGCATTTTTTAATTCCGTTACCATTTTCATCTCCACCACCTCCCGTGGGAGGGCATTCCATGTATCCACCACTCTCTCCGTGAAAAAATACTTGACATTTTTCTTGAGTCTGCCCCCCTTCAATCTCATTTCATGTCCTCTAGTTCTACCGCCTACCCATCTATGGAAAAGGTTCGTTTGTGGATTAATACCTTTCAAATATTTGAACTTCTGTATCATATCACCCCTGTTTCTCCTTTCCTCCAGGGTATATATGTTCAGGTCAGCAAGTCTCTCCTCAAACGTCATAGGTCGTTTGAACTTTCTTACCCACAATTTAACCCTGGCTCTTTGCAGCAGGAGAAGCAATGCAAGTGGAAATATCTATAAAAAGGCAGCAAATTTGAAAAAGATTTATGGAATTGGTCATATGAGATATTGCAAGGTTTTAATTGGGATTGAAAGAGATTTTTATATGAACAGCAGAGGGAGAGAAGAGGTCATGGGGAGTGAAGGAGTAGCATAATGTTTATAGAATTTGGGGAACCAGATTTGATTCCCACTGTGGCATCTGGGCAAGTCACTTAACCCTCCATAGCTCCAGGTACAAAAATTTTGGGCCCCTTTTACTAAGCCACGTAGGCGTTTACGCGCGCAAACCTGTTCCAATTGTTCTTGAGTGCCTGTCTAAAGAAGAAATATATCTTCTATAAAATGTTTCCACAAGACTATATGAGAATAAAAAGGAGAATCCATAAAAAAAGGGTTTTTTTCCAAATGCTTCCACATAGTTATTAGCAATATCAGGGGCCATAGTGGCCCTCAGAGCTTGAGTTTTTATGCAGCAATAAGCTGATCGTATAGCTCAGTACACATTCTATTGTTAAAATTTAAAAATCTGGGGAAATTATAATTATCTGCTTTTTGTTCTAGTAGCTAACATTAGCACTATTTGAAGTGGTTTTTAATGTGATAATTGCAAAAATAAGATATAAAGTATGGAAATATAAAAACTTTATAGTTAAATATTATTTCTGATTATAGTTTACATTTGTGGTACCTTCACCATTGGCACTGTGTTATAACAATTATAGACCTGCATGTACATTGTATTCAAAAACACAAATGAATGACTTTGGAAGAATATAGCTTTCAGGATCAATTAGTGAAATATAATTCTGTGTCATTTACTATGCTTTTTCCCATGGGAAACTTTTTTCCACAGGCTGTCCACATTCTAATACATATGTATACAGATATGTTGTGAATGGAAAGATATTTATGAAAAAAAGCTCATTTGTTCACTTATTTCATTAATTTTGCAATTGGTTTAGGTGAAAGCACGACTTCAAAAGATGGGAGCCATCCAGCCCATGAATATATTTCTACGTCAGGAGATTGACCGCATGCAACGAGTTATTGCACGAGTTCGAAGCACACTCACAGATCTGAAACTGGCCATAGATGGTAAGCACTTTCACTTTAGAGGAATTTCTGTGTTTTCACTTTGAGGCACTGAACAATAAATCTAACTTGTGGAGCTGAAACTGTCCTTTTCAGTCTCATGACATTATAAAATGATTTATCATTTTTCCTCAGGAAAATACAATAGTAAAAAGCCTACTATGAAAGACAGATAATTTGAGAGAACTTTTGAAAGTGTATAGCCATTATCAGGGTATTAAAGGGTCCTTTTACAAAGCGGCAGTTACCGCTCGCTAAAATGGAAGTACCACCCCCAGTGCACGCCTATTCCGGTGCTACAAAAACATTAATATTTTTGTAGCGCTGATGTGTACCTGGCGATATTCGGGCAGTGCCACGTGCTGGTTACTGCCGAGTTAGCATGGGAGCCTTTACCACCACCTCAATGAGTGGCAGTAAGTGCACCCCCTGAAATGGCCGTGCGGCAAGTACTTCACGTGCTGCACAGCCATTTCTTTAATTTAAAAAAAAAAAAAAGACCTGCTTTTTACCCACTGCAGTAAAAGGGGGCCTCAGCACGAGTCAAAAACAAGCGCTGATGCCAGCACAGGCACCCTTTTGTTGCTTTGTAAAAGAATTCTTAAGTACATAATCCATGAACTGTTGTTTATTAATTACTAGTGGAACCAAGCCCGTTTGAAACGGGCCCTAGGAAGCTGTCGTCTAAGTGATTTTTCCTCTCTCCCCTGCCCTCCCCTCCATGTCCAGTGATTCTTTCCTCCCCTCCCAACCCCCCCCCCCCCCCCGGTGTCCTGCGATTCTGACCTCCCCTCCATGTCCAGCGATTCTTCTCTGCCCTGCTGTCCTCCCCTCAATGTGCAGCAATTCTCCTCTTCCCTGCCCTCCAATCTGTGTCCCACGATTCTCTCCTCTTTTCCCATCCCATCGATTCTCCTCTGCCCTGCCCTGCCCTCCCCTCGATGTCCCGCGATTCTGTCCTCCCCTCCAGTGCAGCATTCTGTTGCCTTGCCTACTTGCCTTATTGTTCTAATATTTTGTATGTGTGTGAGAGAGAGAAAAGAGAGAGAGAGAGAGAGAGTGTGAGAGTGAGTTCAGAGAGAGAGTGTGTGCATATGTGTGTGTGTGTGTGTGTGTGAGAGAGAGAGAGAGAGCTGCTAGGAGTCCCTGTGACTGTGGAGGGTCAGTCGCTCCTTATAGCCAATTGTTAAGAGAGAGAGTGATAGTGTGTGTGTGACAGAGAGAGAGAAAGAGAGCTGCTAGGAGTCCCTGTGACTGTGTGTGTGTGTGTTTGGGGGGGGGGGGGGGGGGGGAGAGAGAGAGTTTGAAAAAAAGACAAATAACTTCAGCTCCGGTGGGATGGGGGAGGTGTTCTGCTCTAAGCACCTGAAAAACAAAAATACAAAACCGAAGCCAGTGCCAGCCCCGTACAGTGGTGACAGGTAAGCAGCAGGCTGCACACATCTGCCAACTGCAACCTGGGGAGAGGAGAGCTGTGCATCATAGTCTCATCTTTAGCAGTTGCAAAGTCAAAGCAAGGCTTGCAACGCTTCCCCTTTCATCTTTGAACGATGTCGTCACTCGCAAGCAGCCCCTCCTCCGCCTTCTCTGGCAATGCAGAGCGATTCTCCAAACTGTTTACGCACACACACACACACACACACACACACGGACGGGTCACTCTCAGACAGATCTAGGAAAGGATAGGAAGACGACACTGTAGGAGGAAGATGAAGTAGCTGGCAGAGGAACTGGGAGCAACAGGTCTGGACCGGATGGAAATGGAGAAGGGGCAGGGGGTTATAGACAGGATTAGATGGCTATGAAAGTGTAGAGAAAGGCTTTATTGTGTGGGAGAAGTAAAACCCCTTGTTTCAAAGTTAATCAGGGCCTCTATGTAAGTTGGTCTGGAAGCAAGCTGTTTCGGGAAACGTAAGGGGAGGGGGGGGGGGGGTGTAGTTTGTTGACAGCCGCCGCTTCTTACTGGGCACGCTGTTCATCACCTGAATTTTAAAAAATTCTCAAGTTAGTTCACTTGGAATGGAAAAAAAGCATAGTAAAATGACTCCAAAAGTGTCCACTTCAAGTAACATGTTGCTGTTGGGATGTGTGTGACTGGAAGCACACTCCAGTAAGCAGGTGTGACCACATCACCACATATGAGAGAATGATGTGACAGCTTTCCCTTCACATTAGCTACAGTGGCTGAGAGTTGAGTGTTGCCTGCCCTGGAAATTATGGACCTCATGGTGACATACAGTGGGACTCATTTTCAAAATAGAAAAATGACCAAAAAATGGCATAAGATGCAGATATATGTTTGTCTCAGGAAAACATATAAACTGGAGTGGAGGAGTGGCCTAGTGGTTAGGGTGGTGGACTTTGGTCCTGGGGAACTGAGGAACTGATTTCAATTCCCACTTCAGGCACAGGCAGCTCCTTGTGACTCTGGGCAAGTCACTTAACCCTCCATTGCCCCATGTAAGCCGCATTGAGCCTGCCATGAGTGGGAAAGCGCGGGGTACAAATGTAACAAAAAAAGTGTTGTTTGTCTGCTAGTTGCCTAAAAGTAAATGCCCCTGCTACAGGTCAGGAAGCAGTCTACTTCTACAGTGTAAGCTAGGGTCTGGCACACCTTTGAAGCGTGGTGTTCTTCAGCCGGCGTACTTGCAGCCTCTGCTTTGATATCTGTTATTCTAGCCTTTTTGCAAGAGGGTCTTGAGAAGTCACTGTCCCTCAATACCTTGAAGGTTCAGGTGGTGGCTCTGGCATGCTTTCGGGAGCTGCCTCCAGGGTTCATCATTAGCTGCTCACCTGGATGTCGTCCGATTTCTATGGGGAGTGAACTGTTTACGTCCACCGTTCTTGCCGGTGTTACCAACTTGGAACCTGAACCTCATTTGTGGGCAATGCAACGTCTGCTCTTTGAGCCTTTGGACCACCTGTCATTGAAAGCCTGACATTAAAAGCGGTTTTCCTGGTGGCCATAGCCTCAACGCGCCGAGTATTGGAGCTGTAGGCTTTATCATGCAGGGATTCTTTTCTCTGTTTTACAGAAGCGGGAGTTTGCATTTGGACAGTTCCATCCTTCTTGCTTAAGGTGGTGTCCCATTTCCATCTGAATCAGGCTCTGGTGTTGCCTGCATTATGAAGGGAGGACTATCCCAATGAGTTTTGAGCCCTAAGATTTTTGTATGTTTGTCACATTCTTTTCCATTACCTGGAAATCATTAATGACATCCACCGGTCAGACCATCTCTTTGTGCTACATACGGGAACGAACAAAGGGGACATGTCTTCTAAAGCCACGATGGCACATTGGTTTCTGCAGGTGATAGCTTCGGCTTATATAGCTGTGGGACGATCTCCTCCTCTGCAGGTGCGGGTGCATTCAACAAGAGCGCAGACAGCATTACATGTGGAAGCTTGTTTGGTGTTGTTGGAGAACATCTGCAAGGCTGCCACTTGGGCCTCGGTAATTTCCTTCATGAGGCATTACAGATTGGATGTGGCAGCCCATTAGGGTGCAATATTCGGAGCTTCAGTGCTTGCGTCTGGGGTGGATCTTTCCCACCCTACTTGAGGAATGCTTTGCTATATCCCAAAAGTCTCTGGATTGATCTGTGGGATGCTATGGAAGGAAAAAATTAGTTCTTACCCAATAATTTTCTTTCCATTAGTACCAACAGATCAATCCAGAGGCCCGCCCTTTTCTGTATCAGTGTTCTGTGGTTTGTTCAATTTTCACATTCATTCGCAGTGTAGGAAGTTTTCCTGCATTTTGTTTCCCTTTTAGCAAAAAAAAAAATGCTGTTTTCTCTACTGAAGAAGTTAATATGGTATCCACTTCGGTGGTATGAATGTACCTCCCACTTCAGCGGTTGAGGTTCTCAATTTGGATCTCAAAGGCAGGAGAGTGTTCAGCTTGGTTGGTTTACTGGATTTCCACTTCTTGGGTATCAACAATACTGAAGAGAAGCTGGCTGCATATGACCACATATAGCTATCTCTGAAGTTCTCTCTCTATCTCCATCTGCTGGTAGAGGGACATAACCCATAATTCTGTGGATTGATCTGTTGGGACTAATGTAAAGAAAATTATCAGGTAAGAACTAATTTTTCCATTCAATATTCAGCGCTAACTGGTTAAGTGCTTAACGGTTAAAGGTAGGGCTGCTATTTATGCAGTCTATTTTAACTGCTAAACATAGCCAGTTTAGTGCTAAATATCTGCACCTATCTGGCTATGTCACGTGGTTAGGCGCTAATATTCTATTTAATCAGCCAGGAACCATTCCTGGCCAGTTAAATAGTTTTGAATATCTGGCCCATTGGGCCTATGTTCAATAGCACATAACTGTAAAGGGAATGTTAACATGGGAGGGGCATGGGTGGGTCAGGGGCATGTCAGGCACTTACTTGCTAAGGTTCTAGAGTACTGTCACGTGCACACTGATAGTATTTAGGCAGGAGCATTTATACCAGCCTTTGGCATGACGTAAATGCTTGCACCTAATGTTTGGCGCTCAAATATCGACTTGCACTAGTGTTCTATAACAGCTTCTGGGCCTAACTTTGCCATTATATAATACTTGCCTAGTGCTCAGTTTTATAGCACATGACCTTTGGTGTCCTTTCTTGAATCTGCTCCTATATGTGGATTTTCCATTTTACAGTGGGAATACTTGTATAATCAAAAGGATTTCACAGCCAGCTCCAAAGTGAGCACAACTGTTATAAAAGAGCATTAATGCTCTCAAAAACATTTTTTTTTTAATTTTGACTTCTGATGAAGAAAATAACTCTGGCACCTTCATTGCTTAATTAACCCCACATAGTTTTCTGAAATGGAATAATGAAACCTATAATTGGTTGACGATGCTAAATGACCACTTCCAGATATAAGTGCTGGAACTTGTACCTGCAGGCTGCCGAGTGATGCTGCTCTTTTTTTTCTATATTTATTTTTTACAAAATTGTTACTCCTGATGCATGTGCAGACAAATACATCTGTATTTTGCCATCACCAGTATCAGTATATGTATTTTACAGAAAACACCACATTCAGCAGAACCTTCTTTTTAAATACTGGGGGCATTATGGATGTCCTAACCTGAATGACCCAATTTTTACCTCAGTGCCCTATGCAAAATAGGACTTTTCTGTGTCACATGCAGCTTCTCAGATTAGCATATTATAGGTTTCCTGACAGTACTGCATTTGAAAGGTAATCCTTCAGTTTGAATTGACCTTTATTTTTCTTTTACTTTGTGCCAGAAAAATAATCTAGTCCATGAGCTCTGTACATTTCAGCAGTGCCTTGTCCTATGTCACTTCTTGCCACATCAAAATCAAAATATCCTTTCAATCAACCTTTGAAAATTTGCCATTGTAACATACCCCACATTTAAAAAAAAAGCCTCAGCAGCACAATGCAGGAGTTCAAATCAGTGGCATAGTCAGATGTAGTATTTTAAGAGGGCCCAGAATCAACTTGGATGGGCCCTCCCCTGCCCTTCAATCCGCCCCCCCCCCCCCAAAATATATAAAATAGTTTTTTACTTCCCCCTCATCTCTCTCTCCACATCCAACATCTTACCCTTTCTTCCCCATCCACCGCCCACAGACCAGAAACTCTCCGTGTCTCTGAACCCCGTCCCTGGTATACCTCAGAAGCAGCCACAGTGATTCATTTTTGTTGCCTGCACTAGCCTGGCAGGCTTCCCTCTGCCATGCCCCACCAGTAGGGAAACAGGAAGTAATGCCAGCGAAAGCAGGACAGGGAAGAGAGAAGCCTGCTGGACCTGCGCAGGCAGCAAAAATGAATTGCTGTGGCTACTTCTGAGATACATCTGGAAAGGGACTAAGAGACAGGGAGCAGATATTGGGCCACTGGCGGAAGAGAGGGAGAGAGGGGAGTGTGGTGCTGCCTCAACTAAAAGTGGGTGAGCCTGTGCCCACCCAGGGCCACCTGTACCTATGCCACTTCTTCAGATAGAAGAAATGGAAGGGACTCTCCCTCTTTCTCCAATGTCCCCTGTGTTTCCCCAGTCTTTTACTCTGTTCCTTCTTTCTAGACCAAACTGTCTGTCACTCGTGCCTTGCCAGCTTTCTCCTCTACTCAGTTTGTCTTTTCCACATTTAATTCATGCTTGTTTTCTCTTTCTTTCTTTCATCTCACTCTTACTACTAGATGCTAGAAGGAAAGGGTGTTCCTTAGATGCTTCAGTGATTCTCTCCACTTCTTCCACAGTGAAAATCAATTTGATAATTTGAAGCTATTTGGAACTATCAGCACCTATGATGTCCTTTTGGTGCCCTTCATGAAAGTAGATATTGGCAGTATTGTATCGTTCAGATCCCACAAATTGAGCAATGTGGGTGCAGCAGAGGAGACTCGCTTCTGTTGCTGTGTGTTCCTTATCTTATACTGTTGTAGAAGAGGGAGCAGGGAGCTGAATTAGGATAGAAGAGGTGTCAGTTTGGCATGCCCATGTAACCCAAATCTTTAGAACCGTGAAACAGATCATCTACAAACTTGGAAAACTGCTAAAAATACAATAATAAACATGAAATGCAAACATAGTTGTACCAAATGCATCTAGTAAACTAGTAACCCAAGATTTGGCCACAACCTGTGTTCTGTAACACCCTGCATGGTCTCAGACATTTCCATAGCCTGTGATTCATATATTACAATGGAAACAAGGCTGCTGTTAGTATGTTGTCCACAGAAGATACTGAATGGTAACTACAAGCAAAGGTCAGAGGGCAATCTCATTCCATTAAAACATGGTTGCCCCTCTACAACCTTTCTGTTTCTGATCTGTGTCCCTCTCAGAGCTTCTTCTGCAGGGTGTGGATTGAGCATATGCCATAGAAGGGTGGAGTGGCGTCACGGATGGGGCACATGGTAATGTTATATGTCATCCAAACCACACTTTGTTGGCATGTAGCAGTGGCCATTGCTGTCATTGTTGAGGTTAGTGTATTGAAAGACAACTGCATTCATTCTGAGGCTTTAGCATGGACAGCTGTCAACATGCCATTGCTTCTCCAACCATAGGGTACTCATATTTGGCCATGGACAGTGATTTGAGATGTGAGTGTGTGATCAGACCTCCAGAGGTCTCTACTTTGGTGTGTTGTGCTGTTTTATGACTGGTCACTGATTAAAAAGCATTTACAGGGATGAACTGAATTATTCAAGGAATATTCAGCTGAAGGCCAGGCTCTATGGATTTGAGTCTACTGTTTAACGTCAGGTCTATAGCTCGTGTAACTGTTGTTGCATAAATGTTAGGTGCGCTGACACTAGATCACACTAGAATTCTATAACGGAACCTGGGCACCCAGGTTTCATTATAGGATAGGCTCCTTTTGTGTATCCTCAAGATGCCTAAATGGAGGTGCCCAGATGTAGAATCGCCCCCTTAGTGTGTGGTCAATCATTTTGACATGTATTAACCAATAAATTAATGCATGTTAAACTGATTAGCATGTTTGAAAAAGTTGTAATGTGTATTAAAGTCTTTTTATTTAAACAAATGGGTGGAGCAAACCAAAAAAACATCTAAAAATGAGGGAAAGGGGCGACACAAATCAAAAGGAAACACAAAACATTTGCCCTGTGAACATCCCTAAGAGTTATGTTTTGATGAAGGAATCCTGAGGGGAGACTGGGAATGAAACAGTTCAGTTTTTTGATGTATCTATTGTAACCCTTAATGACTGTAAAAAGAGAGAAGCTTCAGGAAATGATCTGTAACAGAGAAGACATTGGAAGAAGAAAGCCAGCACCAAATGCTAATCATGGTCTTTAAATTTAGACCTGGAAATTTAGTACCAAACTGTACTAGTACCAGGGCTCAGCATTCAAGTATGAGGCAGCCACTTGAGGTTACCTAGGTAATCCCAATATTCAATATCCATACTGAGATTACTACCTGGATAAGTTAGGACAGCTTGGACTCGAATCTACTGATCTAACATCTTGATAGTTATCCAGGTACCAGTTTTCCACCCCTACCCTCATACTATCTGGATAGTGCTGGCACATTCAGTGAAAATTTTCAGTGAAATTATCTGGATAATTTGTGAAAATCAGTGGCTGGCCCCAGTGAGCAGCACTTATCTGGGTAGGAGACATTTCTACCCAGATAAGTGCATCTCAACATAAGAACATAATGTAACCTGGGTTTGACCCACATTAGCTCAGTTCCACTGGGTCCAGACAACTTCTCCAACCCCTTGCTCTCATGACCCGGAGGCACATTATCAAAACTTATTTCTTCCACTCAGCTTTGCAACAAACACAGTCAATACTTTCACCAGTCAAGCTTTGGAACAGGTCAACGGTCTGGAATAGAGATCCGGGGCTTTGGGAAATTAAGTAGGGTTTCTTAGTGAGATCTTACCAGTCCAGCGAGGAAGTGTCCTCCCTCTTGCTTCAAAGAACCACATTGCACTTCAAGGATTTTACTTGATGCAAACTCTACTTGCAACAGGCAGCAGCACATCCATTTATAACTCCATCTGAACAGTAGAAATCCTCCTGTCCATTCAAGAGTGTCTATTACAACCTTAACTGCTTTCCAAACTCGATTTTCATTGCATCTTTCAGTATTTACACATTTACCCCATCCCTGTCACTTACCCATCCCTTTGGGCCAGTAAATAATCCAAGGCTGCTCCTGCTATTCCTGGTTAGAATCCAGCAACTTCAGGCATAGACCCTCTTGGCTGTCCTCCTTCCAGCAATGCACTTCTTGAGCTGTACCCTGGCCTTGAACAGGCTTCCCCTGCTCTGGTTCCTGCTCTTGGGCTGGGTTCCTCTTACCCACCCAGAGCTTCACATTCCTTCACAGTTGCCACATTTAGGGGCAGCAACTACTCATTAATTCAGCCTGAATTTATTCTGCCACTCCAGGACCCCCCCTTTCCTCCAAGGTTCCTTAGGGGGGTACAGTTGTTAAAACCTAGCTGGCATATGGATAACAACACTCTATAGTTTGTATGACCTAGTTGGTCATCAGCAAGGCTACCTCCACTTGAGTCCCACTTAATTTCCTGCAGTCTCTCCTTCTTAGGGTTACCATACATCCGGTTTTGTCCGGACATGTTCTCTTTTTGAGGACATGGCTGGGCATCCAGGCAGGTTTTGCCAGCCTGCTCGTCTGTCTGGATTTGCGGATGAACGGGCAGGCGGGCCTCAGGGTGTCCTGTCCTCCCCTCCTCTCCTTTACCTTTATTGTAGAGCCCTGGTGGTCTAATGGCCTCTTCGGGGCAGAAAGGAGCACCCTCTTTCCTGCTCGGTGTGGCTGCAGACTGACTTGCTCCCAGCGCCGCTTCAAAATGGCTGCCAAGAGTTCGAGCGGTGGCCTCGTGAAACTTCTGCAGAAGTCTCGCAAGGTCACTGCTTGAACTCTTAGGAGCTATTTTGAATCAGCGCAGGGATTAAGACAGGTCTACAGCCACCTATGCAGGAAAGAGGGGGCTCTTTCCTGCTACGAAGAAGCCACTAGATCACCAGGGCACTACAATAAGGTACAGGAAGGGAGGGGTAGTGAATGAATGGAGTCATGTGGGTGGAGGGATGCTGGAAAATTGGGGAGGGGATATACATGGGGGGGAGAATCTAGCTTTCTTCGGGGGGATCAAACTGACTTGGGGAGGGGCGTGAGTGTAACAGGAGTGGGGCACGGTGTGACAGGATTCAGGATGGGATGTGACTGGGGGCGGGGCATGTGTCCTCTTTTTCCTTAGAGCAAATATGGTAACCTTAGGTACAGACAACCAAAGACCCTGAGTTTTTTTTTTTTGTTACATTTGTACCCCACGCTTTCCCACTCATGGCAGGCTCAATGCGGCTTACATGGGGCAATGGAGGGTTAAGTGACTTGCCCAGAGTCACAAGGAGCTGCCTGTGCCTGAAGTGGGAATCGAACTCAGTTCCTCAGGACCAAAGTCCACCACCCTAACCACTAGGCCACTCCTCCACTCTGTAATCCTTTTTATCCACTCTAACTCCTCCTCAACTATCAATCATTACTCAGCAGCACTCTCTGGAAATTATTCCAGAACCTACCGCCTTGGGCTGGGCTATCACACCTCTCATACTTCAAATCCTTCCCCCAGTGACTCTGGAGAGTTTTACATACCAAACCTTAGTAATCCCCATTATAATGGGGGATTACAGTAAGAATAGCCATACTGGGTTAGACTAATGGTCCATCTAGTCAAGTATCCTGCTTCCAACAGTGGCCAATGCAGGTCACAAGTACCTGGTAGAAGCCCAAATTGTAGCAACTTTCCATGCTACCAATCCCACGGCAAGCAGTGGCTTCCCCATGTCTATCTCAATAGCAGACTATGGACTTTTCCTCTAGGAACTTGTCCAAACCTTTTTTAAACCCAGATATGCTAACTGCTGTTTCTACATTCTCCAGCAACGAGTTTCAGAGCTCAACTATTCTTTGAGTGAAAAAAATATTTCCTCCTATTTATTTAAAATTATTTCCATGTAATTTCATTAAGTGTCCCCTGGTCTTTGTACTTTTTGAAAGCATGAAAAATCAAGTTATCTTTACCCATTCTACACCACTCAGGATTTTGTAGACCTCAGTATTGACCCCACAGAGTCAAATCTGAAATTGGTTTCAGAAGAATTGCAGAATTTAACTTTATGACCTCATAAAATTACTTTCTATTTTGAAGGAGTTTTTAAAGTAGTCATGCAGTTTTTTGTTTTCATTTCTTTTGTCAATTCTTTCAATGCATGTTTTGCATCAGGCGATACAACCCATTGTGAAGGGTCACTTCGTCTACGTGTCCAAACAAGCCCATGCATGCTGAGATAGGACAAGGAGATGAGCAGGGTCTGGTGGGCTCCAGAAGCAGCTGGGTGTCAGGAAGACCAGGAATCCCCACCTGAAGAATTCAGGAAAGAGATGTGGGCTAGCAAAAAGCCCAGGCTCTGTATCCTGATGCAGAAAGTGAGTGCACCAGCTCTGAGCAGTGAGGTAGATGGAGATCAAAGGCCCTCGCTGGTGAAGGAGAGTCTGGGAGATCTGTGCAGTGTGCCAGATGAGGAGCTCACCTACTGACCAAGAGAGGAATGCAGCAGTATTAAGTTGCATGGCACATAGAGACAGAGGAGCCAGCTCTGTGGGTGCTTGAGCACCCCCACTATTGAAAAAACTCATTGGCTGTGTCCAGGAAGAGGTAACTTGCATTGGGTTTAGCACTCCAATAATTTTTAAAAGTTGACTCCTATGGATAGAGAGTCTGAGTTGCAGCTGCTGATAAAGATGTCCTGGAGATCTGAGTGACTTGGCAGGTAGGGAGCCACTTAAACAATCCCTCCAGCAGTCTAATATGTCTCCCACCCCATTCATAGAAACATTGGAAATGATGGCAAATAAAGACCAAACAACCTATCCAGTCTACCCACCCATAACATAGTAACATAGTAGATGATGGCAGAAAAAGACCTGCACGGTCCATCCAGTCTGCCCAACAAGATAAGCTCATATGTGCCACTTTTTGTGTATACCTTACCTTGATTTGTACCTGTCTTTTTCAGGGCACAGACCGTATAACATCTTTTTTTTTTATTATTATTATTTTTTTTTTTAAGCAGTCAAGGCTGCTTTAACTAGCTATGGGGCCCTGGGCAAACGTTTGTGAATTCCCCCCTCCCCCAGGTTCAGCAGTATAGTTTCCTTACCCCCCTGCTAGCCAAGCCACTACTCAGCAAAAAGAGGCAGTATAAAGGCATGGAGCCATTGTCTAGGATGTACAACTGATGGCTCTGCCAATCTTGTCCCTCATGACCAGAAGGTCTACATCAGAAAGGACAGGACTGGCAGAGCCATCAGTGGCACAGCCTAGACCAGTGATGGGCAACCTTTTGAGCTTGGTGTGTCAAAATTCGCCAAAAAACCAAGCATAACTTGGGTGGTGTGTCAGTTCGAGAAAAAAAAACCATAATTTCGTGATATTTATAGTTTAAATAATAAAAATATATAATTGTAATATATAACTGTATTTAATAAACCAAAAACTAATTATTTAACTTACCTGCCGCTATTTCTAATGGCGGGAAACGGCACCCATGATTTATTCTCCCTTTTTGTTTTCCCCCTCTCATAACAAATTGCTACAAACAAGTAGTGAAAGGAGCATTATAAAAGCAATGAAAAGTGATTTCTTAGCAGGACCGGTATTTTTAGGAACTTCCCAAACAAGTGTGGAGCAGGAGCAGCAGTCAGTGTCCAAGCACAGCTGAGCTAAGGCTGCAACAAGATCACAGAGAGGAAGAAAGCGGCCGCAGATCCGACTTTGTCTGAAGAGAGCAGCAGCTGCCCCGGTTACTCGCACTCAGCACTCAGGTTCGACATTTAATCACAATTGCCTCGAGCCTCAGGCAGTTTTTTCACCTGGCTGAGCTACAACTGCAGTGAGCTGTGATTGGTTGTAGGGAATCTGTCTGGCGCCTAAAAGGGCACTCCTAATTGGATGATTCTGACGAAGAGGACTGCTGGTTACCAAGGCTGCGAGGTGGGGCGGAGCAGGGGGTTCCGACTCAGAGGGGGGTTCTGAAGCTGCGATAAGACCACCAACGCGCCTGTCGCCCCTGCCTAAGACCGGCTCTGGCAGTAAGAGCAGGTAGGCTGGGTTCTATTTGCTGCCGTCTTTCAACCCGCGTGTCATCCAAAATGGCTACGCGTGTCAGTGCTGACACACGTGTCATAGGTTCGCCATCAGGGGCCTAGACAGTGGCTCCATGCCGTTATGCCACCTCTTTTTGTTGGGTAATGATTTGCTAGCGGGGGGGGGGGGGGGGGGGGGTAAGGAAACTGCACTGCTGGACCTGGTGGGGGGGGGGGCATCCACAAAAGTTTGCCCAGGGCTCCATAGCTAGTTAATGCAGGCTTGACTGATTCAAAAAGAAAATTATATGCTGTTTTTATTTCATCGGGAATCAGCAAGGCTGGGGTGGGATTGGAATGTTATGGAAGTTACTGGACCAAGAGAGAGTAGGGGAGGAAGCAGCTAGACCAGAGTGAGCACTGTGGATTTACCCAGTGCTTTTTTTCTAGGAAAAAAGATATTGGTACTCATATAAGGCTAGGGTTGCCAACTTTTTGCCAAAGAAAAACCTGACATCCACCATGCTCCACCCATGCCCCTCCCTTGTCCTGCCTTCAGGCCATGTCCCAGATCCCTTGTGATGCCTACTGTTGTACCTTTCTTCCCCCTCTCTATAGCCAACTGTCCACACTAGGGTTGACATCTCAAAAGTAAACAATTTCCACATGTACTTGCATTCTATGATTATTTCACAAACTTTACATAATATAAATAGATTTCCAGTAACCAAACTCTGCAAAAACCAAGCACATTACAGACTTATATATTATAAAAACCCTGTCATATTAATGTAGCACTGATGTCAGGAGCAGGGCACAGGAGCAGCTTAATGGTTAGAGCGGCAGACTGGGAATCAGAGGGTCCAAGTTCATAATCCCACCATAGCCCCTTCTTGCCTTAGGCAAACCACTTAACCCTCCATTGACGAGGAATGGCCAAAGGTGGCACTGACAACCTCACCCCATTCAGGGTCTGTCATCAACCATCACATTTGCAGGGCTCCGTAGGCATTTCACAGCTTGATCCTTGTGGGCAGCAGGGAATTGAAAGAGAATGTCCAGAACTCAAATAGTAATAACCCTACCTATAAAGAGGCAGCACCGTAGAATACCAATATACTTCCTACTGAAAATACAGAACAAGTCAGACTGCTTACACAGGAAATAAACACTAGCAGAATACTACACCTTGGTCACAAGCACAAAACACAGACAGATCTTCAAGAAATATGAAACAAGGAACCACACATCAGTAATAAAGATATGAAGACAAAAAAACTGAACTTGAGACCTCAAAAAGTCAGGCGCTGCATGTACAGCAATACTAGAGAAACAGAAACTGAAATGTAAAATATCCAAAACGTACATTTACCAAAATTGACATATTCTAATTAACAAATTCAGAATAAATATATATTTTTTAACTTCTGTTGTCTGAGCATTTTATTTTCCATTTGCTTTTGTATCAGTGTCTCTTTTCTGATTTTCTCCTGTCAGGGTCTCCTATCCATTTCACATTTGCTCTCTGTGTCCACCATCCATTTTCCCTCTATGTCCCTGTCTCTGTCTACCCCAACGTTCACCTTCTGCCATCTCAGTATCCCTATCCCTCCATCTGCATCCAGCATTGACCCTCTGTATCCCTGTCCCTTTGCTCCCTCCATTCCTAACATTTTTTCTTTATGTCCCAGTCTTATTCCTTGTCCAGTTTATCCCCCTTCTAATTTCCCTTCTCCCATACCCCCTAACATGGGGCCAGCATTTCTCCTTCTCTTCCCCCAGTTTTGCATCTCTTCCTCTTTCTTCCTTGATTCACTGATCCTCTCTCTATCTCTTTCTCTCTCTCTCTCTCTCTCTCTCTCTCTCCTCCCCCCTCCTGATCTTCCCCTTCGTTCTCCCTTCCCAACCATGGTCCAGTATGTCTACCCCTTATTCTCACACTCCCCCCCCCCCCCCCCCAGTCTGGCATCTCTCTTCCCCTCACCTCCTGTAGGACTGGCATTTCTTCTGCCCCCCCATGGGTCTGGGTTGGAGTCAGGGTTCTTCTCCTCTCTCCCCTTCCACATGTCTGGTTTCTTCCCCTCTTTCCCCTTTACATGTCAGGTTTCTTCCTCTAACATTTCATAACAGCACCAACTTCCAAAACTAACACAAGAACATACCTGGGAAAAGGCAACACTGCAGTGAGCCCTAGAATATACACCAGCTGGGAAAATTGAACAGTCTGGATTACTACAGATCCCTATTCAGACACTTAGCTTCAGTCACACATGCATAACATAGAGAGCCCCTCTTTAAATACAGGATAAATGGCCACAAACAAAAAGTAGAAATTTGTACAAACAAATTAACCTGAAACCCCAAGAAGCCAGACTCTGCATGCAGCACAACATTAAGACAGAGACAGGTTTCCTCCTGTAGAATGCAAAATGTAAAGATGGCAGATGTAAGTTATCAAAACAGACATATTCCAATCACTAAAATGAAAGTAAAATAATTTTCTACCTTTGTGATCTGATGATTTTATTTTTCTGATCATTCTCTGGTTCTCCTTCCCTCTGTGCTCTTAATTCAGTTTCTAGGGCCTCCTGTCCATTTGGTATTTCTGTTCTCACTGCCTGTCTTCTTCACTTCATCTCTTACATCCATCTTTGGCACAAATCAGTCACATTCAGCTTTCTTCCATTTTTCTGAATCTAGTTTTCCATCTCTTTCTTTCGCTTACCCTCCGTCCATGGTAGCATAGTAGATGACGGCCCAATAAGATAAACTGATAGCATATGATGCAATGTAACATATATATTCTTGATCTTAATCTGTCCTTGCCATTTTCAGAGTGCACACTATAGAAATCTGTCTGGCACTGGACATACTCTCCAGCTACTGGACTTGTGGGTGATGGGGGCAAGAGTGAAGCTCACTTGCTCCTGCCCCTTGCAGCTGCAAAACTGAGGTAAGAGAGAGGTCATGGCAGCCTTGTGATACTACACTAGTACCATGAGCAGCAGCCATTTTTTGCAGGTATACACAAGGGGCAGAAGCGAGTGGGCTTTGCTCCTGCCCCTATCACCCCCACTGGAACCCCAGGGATGGAAGACAGACCAGGGGTCCTATCTATATCAGGAGGGATGGATGTTGAGGGTTGGGGAGACATTCCAGAGGAGGGGTTGGGGGTTCTGTTTGTGTCAGACTGAGAGGATAGGAAAGGGAAGCAGGGGAGCTGTTAAGGGTGCCAGGAAGGGGCTCCCAGTGCTGAAGAAAATGTTACAGGAAGAGGATTCAGACTATTTCCTGACAAACTTTGTGAAGACCACTTGCTTGTCTGGTTGGCCAGAAGCATTATACATGGCTTACGTAGGGAACCTTTTAAACGGTAGTAGCCAAACTGCCTTCTTGGATGTCAGCTCTAGCAGGATGACCAACTATGCAGGCCACCATTCTGGAGAGGGTAGGTTGCACCCAAGTATCCTGCCACAATGATTCCAGAAGGGGTCTCTACAAAACAAAGAGAATCCCTAGAGCTTCTTCTACAGGCTCAAAGAAGTAGCCTGGAGATGGCTCCAACTGGAGGCAAACCTGGTCTGGAGATATTGAGAGTCATCCTTCTTGAGCAATACCTGCAGAGACTGCCCCCATCAAGGAGAGCGCTTTGGAAGTGGCTGAAACTTTTTACCAAGCACAACTCAAATCTTAACCCTACAAAGAGAGGAAGCAAGTTGTGCGTCCCGTGAGGAGAAGAGTGAGCAAGATCCGAGAACACTAAGGACCAGAAACTGCCTTCTAACCTGGCATCTCCGAGACCTATTGCAGAGATAGCTTGGAGTAAAGGTATTTAAATCTCTAGCTAGACTCTGTACAGAGTCACTCTAACCCCAGGAGCACTATGCAAGGATGCTTGGCACACATACAACTTGATATAGTATTCAGCTGTCAGCGTATTCTTCAGGTGTCAGTCTGGTCCAATGCAGATCTTGTCCCTCGGATGTGATGTTGGCACAAGGCAGCTAACCTTGGCAAGAGCTGCATTTTATGGAGAAATTGGGAGCCTTATTGATGTATGTTCTCCTTGAAGAACATAAACAAGTAGCTCCAAGTGTCCTGCATTGACGTCAATTCTGGTAACAGCTTGCTTCATTGTTGTTCGTTCTAATAACAACCTGCATCAACGCTGGTAACAGCTTGCTTGTCCTCGAACATCTTGACCTTATCAGCAGTTGCCAAGTACAGTATACAAGGGTTGTTATTCTTCTGTGAGACTGGATGTCTCTTGAATCTCTTAGTCTTTAGAGAGAGAATGTCTGAATTTGCACATTATAGTCAGGTTCTTAATGCTGAATACTGCCATGTATGTAGGACCATGTAGGTCATGTAGGTCCACAGTAGTGCTTCAATAGCTTAGCTCCTACAGATCTGGGGATATTATCTGCTCCAGATACGTTCATTCTTTATTGTTTGACTCCACACTGAACTGGTACCGTTATTCAACCCTGATTTCTTGAGAGTTGTTGAAATTTATTAGCAAGCTGATTTTTTTGATTCATTGTTTTCACTGTACATTTCTTTGGGGTGATTTTTGGACACTCGTCTTTGTAATTATTTGGCACCCGAAAACTGTATGTTCATATTATATATTTGGGATATCATATGATGTAAAGTGATCAGAGAAATGGTAACCTAAAGTAGTGGGCTCTCTTCATTATTGCAGCAATGTAGACCACTAGTCATTTACAGTGGCTCTCTTACTGATATATCCCATAGTTAAATATTGATACATACATGTTTTTTTTCTGTCATTTTAACAGTGACTGTTTTTTCAGGTGTGCTTCGTTTTTATGGAGTGAAACGTTTATAGTTTCCACTTGAAACTGGAGCATTTTAGCTTGTATGCATGCTCATTTTCCTTCCTTTCAACTACAAATGTGTATTTACCCGGCACATCAGTAATAAACATACAGTGGTGGAAATAAGTATTTGATCCCTTGCTGATTTTGTAAGTTTGCCCACTGACAAAGACATGAGCAGCCCATAATTGAAGGGTAGGTTATTGGTAACAGTGAGAGATAGCACATCACAAATTAAATCCGGAAAATCACATTGTGGAAAGTATATGAATTTATTTGCATTCTGCAGAGGGAAATAAGTATTTAATCCCTCTGGCAAACAAGACCTAATACTTGGTGGCAAAACCCTTGTTGGCAAGCACAGCGGTCAGACGTCTTCTGTAGTTGATGATGAGGTTTGCACAGATGTCAGGAGGAATTTTGGTCCACTCCTCTTTGCAGATCATCTCTAAATCATTAAGAGTTCTGGGCTGTCGCTTGGCAACTCGCAGCTTCAGCTCCCTCCATAAGTTTTCAATGGGATTAAGGTCTGGTGACTGGCTAGGCCACTCCATGACCCTAATGTGCTTCTTCCTGAGCCACTCCTTTGTTGCCTTGGCTGTATGTTTTGGGTCATTGTCGTGCTGGAAGACCCAGCCACGACCCATTTTTAAGGCCCTGGCGGAGGGAAGGAGGTTGTCACTCAGAATTGTACGGTACATGGCCCCATCCATTCTCCCATTGATGCGGTGAAGTAGTCCTGTGCCCTTAGCAGAGAAACACCCCCAAAACATAACATTTCCACCTCCATGCTTGACAGTGGGGACGGTGTTCTTTGGGTCATAGGCAGCATTTCTCTTCCTCCAAACACGGCGAGTTGAGTTCATGCCAAAGAGCTCAATTTTTGTCTCATCTGACCACAGCACCTTCTCCCAATCACTCTCGGCATCATCCAGGTGTTCACTGGCAAACTTCAGACGGGCCGTCACATGTGCCTTCCGGAGCAGGGGGACCTTGCGGGCACTGCAGGATTGCAATCCGTTATGTCGTAATGTGTTACCAATGGTTTTCGTGGTGACAGTGGTCCCAGCTGCCTTGAGATCATTGACAAGTTCCCCCCTTGTAGTTGTAGGCTGATTTCTAACCTTCCTCATGATCAAGGATACCCCACGAGGTGAGATTTTGCGTGGAGCCCCAGATCTTTGTCGATTGACAGTCATTTTGTACTTCTTCCATTTTCTTACTATGGCACCAACAGTTGTCTCCTTCTCGCCCAGCGTCTTACTGATGGTTTTGTAGCCCATTCCAGCCTTGTGCAGGTGTATGATCTTGTCCCTGACATCCTTAGACAGCTCCTTGCTCTTGGCCATTTTGTAGAGGTTAGAGTCTGACTGATTCACTGAGTCTGTGGACAGGTGTCTTTCATACAGGTGACCATTGCCGACAGCTGTCTGTCATGCAGGTAACGAGTTGATTTGGAGCATCTACCTGGTCTGTAGGGGCCAGATCTCTTACTGGTTGGTGGGGGATCAAATACTTATTTCCCTCTGCAGAATGCAAATAAATTCATATACTTTCCACAATGTGATTTTCCGGATTTAATTTGTGATGTGCTATCTCTCACTGTTACCAATAACCTACCCTTCAATTATGGGCTGCTCATGTCTTTGTCAGTGGGCAAACTTACAAATTCAGCAAGGGATCAAATACTTATTTCCACCACTGTAACTATGGCCTTGCCATTTCAGTTGGCTTATTCTCAACCAAACTAAAATATATATTGTCATAAAGTAAACAAAAGTGGCCCTTTGTATATACATATGGAAACTGTTTATGACTTAACTAGATGTTTTTCTTACCAAGGTTTTACCAAATGCTCCCATGGTTTTCCTGGTGGTAAATAGCCTGACCTAAACTGGATCAGCTAAAGCACTAGGGCATTAACTTACACAACCTAGGTGATATTCTCAATTTTACACAGTGTTCCTGTTTAAAACACTAAACTTTTGTCACCTAGAGAATAGATGTATTGTCATGGCAACGCCGATTTGTACACCACAGCAACCAGTTTCCTGTTCTCAGATTGCAAAGCTTAATAAGCTCCCCCTCTTGGGCCTGTAATTGTTAAAGTAATTGTTATTGTTGGTATAAGCAACACAGTTCAGAAAAGATAACAATAAATGCATATGCAATAAGCTGCATGAAGAAAGAAAATTCTGATGGATATAAAATATCTCTGCATCAAAGGGCTTGTAATACAGATGGAAAACAACCAAAAAGAGAGGTACAGAAGCAAATTAGAAACATGTCCTCCACAGCTACAATTCTGGACAAACTCTGCCTTATCTGCTGTCCTTCCTACTATGCCCAAGTGTGCTATGTTCATCTTATGGTGTCCCTTCTTTCCATCCAAGAGATTTTGCATTCAAATCTGCTGCTCTAGCTGAATTCAATCTGTCAGGGCTGCCGAGAGACCGAGCTAGGCCCAGGGCCCATCGCTGCTGGGCCCGCCCCTCCCCCCAGATTGTCGCTGCCGCCACTGGGTCCCCCCAGATCGCTGGTCCCCTCCCCCCAAGATCACTGCTGCCCAGCGCAACTGGAAATACCTTGGCTGCAGGGATCCCAAGGCCCCGCCAGCAGAAGAGTCTTCTCCTCCTCCAGCGCTGCTCTTCTTCAGAGTTCTGCCGTGTGGCCTGCCCCTGCAGCTGCTTTTTATCTCAGGTCACGCATGCTCAGTTTCAAAACAGAACATGCATGCCTCAGGGGAAAAGCAGCCACTTGGAAGGCAATGCGACAGTCAACTGTGAAGAAGACCTCTTCAGCCTGCTGTATCTGCTTCTCCTCCGGGTCCTCCCAAGTCTCCAAGGAGGGCCCGGTGATGGAGTTTTCTCTCTCCTGCTCCTGTTGGGATGCGATCACCTGGATCCTGTCAGAAGCAGCAGAGAGAGAGAGAGACCCTGGCGCCAGGCCTCCATTGGAGGCCCGGGGAATTCCCCACCGCCCCCCTCCCCTTCTTGGTGGCCCTGCATTCTGCCACTTCAACATTTTCCCTATATGATGGCCAAAGTTAAGGCACAGAATTGCACTCACAGTTTTTTAATTGGGTCTAAGGATCAATCATTTGACATTAGCAAGCTTTAATTGGAGCCCATTAGTAGTGACGCGCAGAAATGCCTTACACCCTCGTTCTCAGCTCTAAAGTGGATGTGGCCATGGGAGGAGCATGGGTCTATCAGGGATGTGCCTACAAATTAGACATGGGCTTTACAGAATACTATCATTACCGTGTCTAACTGCTGGGACTTCCACACCAGTATAAATTCATGCACCTAAAGTTCAGCATGAGAATAAGGACCTAAGCTAGTATTCTATAAAGGCTGTTCTGTGCAGAACTACCTTTATAAAAGTTGCGCTTAGCATGCATCATCCCGGCACCTAACTTTGGCAACCTTTACTGAATTCCCCCTATACTATGATCCCTCCACTGCTGATGCAGCATGTTTTATAAGCCTGCAACACTATATAAAAATAAAACACAAGGGAATTTGTTTGATGGGCACTGGCCTGAATGGACGTCTACATGTAATGCTGCATCCATACTGATAACAGCTTTGCATTTCAAGGGCAAGTCTGTCTCCCTAATTATTTAGGTATTTTTTTTGTATATAACATGACCATAGGCATGGGAAGCAAAGTTTGTTAGCAGGTGTTGTGGGTAGAGCAGATTTTGGCTATAGTATGATGGCAGAAACTTGGCAGATGGAGGCGAACGAGTTCCAAACAGATGCACAGCCAAGGAAAAGAAGCTGGCAACTATGAGGTTCCAGATCTCAGTTCTACTGGAGCCAAGTAAGAAAAGGAATGGGAATGGTGGAGTTAAGCCATAGTCTTCCTGTAGTGCTTGTTTTGTTTCATTCTGTCCTGCTGATTCACTGGACAAGCATTGACTGACAGCTTGAATACTAAGAGAATTCACAGTTGATATAGTGTCATGGAAAGCTGCAGTACTGAAGAGGGGATGGTGATTAAAGCAATTTTGACTTCTTAGAACTAGCAGGCAGCGCAAAGCTATTTTATTTTAAATGAACGTATGTAGTGGCAATGCAGTGCAGTTTGCACCAGTGCCAACAACTGAATGTGTAACTTTGTGCAGTTCACGTAGCAGGGACATAAGCCTTCTAACTTCGGGGGTGCCTAGAGGTGGACTGGGGAGGCAATGCATTCCTCTCCCCTGTAGAAATATAGGATACAAGCATAGCCATAAATCATGAAGTGGGCCTAAGAGACCAGTGTACTAGGCCTCAGTGACTCCTGTGTGACTTCTGTATGAGTCAAGAACTCATGATCTGCTGAGACACTCTTGTGGGCAGATAAGAATGAGGAAGGGGCGAGGGTGCAGAAACAGGACAATATGATTTAGTAACATAGGGGAAACAGGTGGCTGGAAAAGGGAACAAGATTATTCCAGATGGAGAATGACTAAGTTTTCTAAGATGTGCTAATCAGCTTGTTTGTGCTATTAACTATATCTGAACTATTGCTAAAGATATGTATATAAGTGACAGTGTCCAAACTTTACTTTGGAGAAAGACAGAAGCAGCTAACATCTTTGTGTAACAGTACTACCTGTTCTCCCATGAGAAATTATTCATTGTATCTCCTTTGGTAAGTAATAAAACAAATTTTGACTTTCTCATACGAAGCCTTGGCTTTATTTTATTCCCCGGATTGAGGGTGGCGGGCCCATCACAATTTGGGGAGGGCAATATAAAAGCCTAACCCCCCCCCCCCCCGCCATTTGCATTAACCATATATTTGCTGGAGGAATGCCAAGGCCTCGCGAACACTGTCCCCTCTAAGCTGAGCGGGTGCCCTCCAATTGTATTGCTACCAGTAGGGGAGGTGTTTCAATATTGTGTTTTCAATCTCTAAGGACAGGCAGGTTCCCCGGAGTCCTGCAGAACTTCCCTGACCCTCACTATTGAAAATAGTGATAGTGAAACACCCCCCACTGGCAGGACTGTAGATGGAGGACTCCCACTCAGCTTAGAGGGAACATTACCCGCTAAACAAATAAATACAGTGCCTCTGCTCCCCTCCTTCTCGGCCACTTCCTTCCTGTAGACGTTGGTGGCTGAAGGAACACTGCCGACGTCTGGAGGAAGGAAGCATCCGAGAAGAAGGGGAGCGGAAGCACTGTACTTATTTGGCTGGTAGGGCATCGGCATCCCTGCCAGCAAAATAAAGGGGTGCTGCAGTTCTGAAGGGGACCTGAGCCCAAGGTGGGGGGGGACCAAAGCCCTCCCTCCAGGGTTATGCCAGTGGCATATAGATCAGAATAGGGGCATCAGCGTCAGGACAGTGAAATATTTCAATATATTTTACAAAAGGCTCACTGAACCTGGAACCTTTTGTTAAATACACGTAAGTTCCTCCCAGACCACACCTAGAAGATGTCCCTTTCAACTCTGTGCATATTGACTGCATACATGTATAAGTAGAACCTCTTCAAAAATTCCTATTTATATATGTAAAACTCATTTTTAATTGCTTTTGACTGTTGTATTCCAGAACGATGATGCTCCCCTCTGTATAATAATGATATTTACTGTTATCTTTTTTTTTTCATTTTTATATTTTATTTTTGGATCTATATGTTTTATAGTATGAATGGTTGTTTACTCTCCTGTACATCATTTGGAGTTCCTTTCTGTTCTAACTTTGTTTTATTTACTTTTATATACTGCTGAAATCCTAATGGGCCGAGCAGTATATCATATTTTAATAAACTAAACTAACCCCCTAATTCTATAAAAGTCGCCAAAAATTGCAGACGCAAATTTTAGCATATGTCCAATTTGTGCTTGCAATTTAAATAACAAGCTAATTAGCACTATTTGGCTTTTTAACAAGCAATTATTGGCACTAATTAGATTTAGTTGGAATATACACATGTAAATTTAGGCGCAGGATCCGCGCCTAAATTTTACATGTGAGTTGAAAATGGGGGTACAGAAATGGGAGATCATGGGCACAATGAGGGCATTCCTTGCATTTACATGTGTCATTGTAGAATGAGGGGTGTAAATTTGCATCATGTTTCAGCTGGTACAAATCGCCGTGCCTAAAGTTAGGCATGATTCTCTGGTATAAGTACTATTCTATAAACCGCGTCTAACTTTAAGCGTAGCTTATAGAATTGAGTTTTTTTTTTGTGCCGATTTTTTGGGCGCAATCCCCCGGATTCTATATAGCGCAAATTGACTCTTGAATGTAGTGTGCAAACTGTGTGATGATACAGGGTGCCATGAAGAAAAGTGTACTTCCTCTACCCATGCTTGCAACCCCTGCAATGTCATAGGTACATGGGCAGTAGCATCCTTTTGGAAGCCATCTTTCATAGTTGCCAATCTTTCCTGTGATTCTCCCACTCCCCACCCACCTGGTGCAAACCACCCTCCAGCTACGAAAGGAAAAACAGTTGCAGTGTTTATTATGTACATAGAAAGCAAAAAAGAAGTCACCTAGAGGTGCTAGAAAAGTACCACCAAAATTTGTTGAGGAAAATTCTCCAAAATCCAGTCAGAAAACTAAAGGCTAATATTTATAGGGTTTAGATTGTTTTTTTTTTTTTTTTTACTTCAGAAGTCACGCTCTAGCCCCTTTGAAACTTTAGTAGGGCTCAGTTTCTAAATTTAGGATCCTAAGTTTCATTTTACTTCTAAATTTAGAATTATAAACAGTTGGTGGGTAAGTTTGGCACTTAGCACTGATTTTCAGCATTAGTCACCTCACTTAGGCTCCTGGAAAATGAATAACAGGCCTAAATTTAGTTACCTAGGTTTTGGAAGCCTCAATTTAGTTACCCTTTCAACTGAAAACTTATGCTGTTAAATTCAATGTAACATTTTTTGAATACTTGTCTCGGAGAGAGTAGCTTTACAAGTGATTTGAGCATGCAGAATGGTGTTTTGTATACTCAAGTTGATGCTTATAAAATTGCCCAGAGCTATACATGCATAAAATAAGGCACTTAGAAAGCAGAGCAGCACCAATATATGCATTGGTGTTCCTGGATACCGAGAATGGGTAACATCAGGGCAGGATCAGTGCTTCTGCATGTTGCTTATAAAATGCACAATATGAAAATGTTCATATAAGGAAGAAAAAAGCCTCAAAGAGCTCAAAAATCATATCGATTTACAGAGCTGAACAGATCAAAGAATCTTCTCTTCATCATCAGCAAAAAACCTTCCTTGTTAATGTCTGGTAAATTTTTAACAACGGGCTCTCCGGGCATAGCCGGCCCTGAAATGTTTTGTGTGTGTGTGTGTGGGGGGGGGGGGGGGGGGGGGATACATGTCTTTCTCTCCCCTTCCTTGTGCGGGCACACTAGGCATACCTTTGCCGAGCCCCACCAGCCAATAAATGGACTGCCACCATTCTCTGCTGCTTGTTTCTGGCTCTGAGCAGCATGATGGAACCTTCTTGCGCTTGCATGAAAAGTCTT
Organism: Microcaecilia unicolor; assembly: GCF_901765095.1. Taxonomy (NCBI): domain Eukaryota; kingdom Metazoa; phylum Chordata; class Amphibia; order Gymnophiona; family Siphonopidae; genus Microcaecilia; species Microcaecilia unicolor. Next base: position 235,136,467 of record NC_044031.1, read on the forward strand.
AGCCTGATGCTCAGAGTCAGAAACAAGGAGCAGGGAGCAGCAGCAGTCTATTTACTTGGCTGGTGGGGCCAGCATCACTGCCAGCAAAGTAAAAGAGAATTCAGGAGGGGGCCCAAGCCTACATTTTGGGAGTCAGTTGTTAGAATAGCCATGGGGAGGCCTACTTTAACAACCAGCTCCCAAAATTCTTAAAAACTTAACAAACGGCTCTCATGAGCCCGTGAGAGCCCGCTCCAGCACACCACTGGGTGTAGTCTATGTTGTATTAAGTTATGGCGAATTAACAAAAGTCCAGATCTCAACTACCACTGCCAAACCCAGCAATCACAGCAGGCACAATAACAAAAGCACCAAAACTTATCATTGGTATTTATTCTTGGTGAAACATTAAATCGCTTATCTGTGAGAGGCACTTGAAGGACTTGTGCTGAACTGTTTTCTACTCTCCTCCCTCCTGCTGCTTCAGGGTCCTGGTTAGCCATTTGCATTAACCATATATTTGCTGGCCCTCTCCCCCAGCACCTCTACCCCTAGCAGACAAATACCCTCCCTTCAACCATCCCCTCCCACCCCCCAGCAAACACACCCCTGCCTCCTCCCCAGCACACAACCCCTCCCCCTGTACATAAACACTCTCACCCCCATCTCCTCAGCACACACCACCACAGCATGGCAATTAAGTGGCTCACAGCCCTACATCATCCTCCCCCTCTCCTGTCCCCTGTGGAAACCACCACTCCATTCCCGAGCTGCTGGCAATTGCCCGGGCCTTGCAGGAGCAGAAAGTGTGTCAGAGCTATCCCCTGTGGGCTGCCACTGTCCTCATAGTCATCAGTCCATCCTGCTGCCTCTGCTGCACTCTTGAAATCTGGCCACCTGATTGGCCGGGTGCCAGTTCTGCTGCTGGGCCCAGCATCCTGCAAGGGAGTGTCTGCTGCCCCTAAGGGGCCAGGCCTCATGCTTGTCCCAGTGGCTTGGAATGCTCTGGGCACTTAGATGGCAGCTCGGCAGTTAAGGCAGGTGCTGTGAAGTTTGGCTGGGTTGTGTGGCCACTGGTGCCACATGTGACTGCTGTGGAGGGTGTTGCTGCAGGACTGTTGGCCTCACTGCTTCCAGTTGGAGGCTGAGGTGCTTGCTGTGTGGGCAGTGTGCTTGCCAAGGACGCCATGTAATCCTGGAGATCACACTGGATCCCAGAAGCTGCTGTCAGATATTCTGGGCTGCCTCCAGGCTCTCCTGCTGCATGCACCACAGCAGCTGCCTGTATTCCTGCTATACTTGGAGCCCCTCCTGCAGCAGCTGTAGTTCTGCTGCTGGTAGTCCGCCAGCTGCAAATCCTGTGCCAGCAGTTTGTTGGCAGACCGCAGCACCTGACGCCTGTGATGGGCTGAACTCCTACAAGTGGGATGTGGCTCCTCATCAGCCTCCTCTGTCTCTATTAGGCCATCTGGAAATGCCACAGGGAGAGATGATGGGTTCCTGTACTAATTGCTCTTGCTCTTCATCCCCTGCAGGTGGCTCCTGGCTGGTGTCCTTGGCATGCCCTTTCTCTCCCATGATGCCCTCCTTTGAACACTCAGCAGCCACCAATTTGCCCTCTTCCTCCAGAATTGCTTATGCTACCTTCTGGCTGCTGGTTCCCAGCTCTCCATTGGGACTCTGTGTCCTTGCCTGCATAGGAAAAGTAGAGGAACTGTGTCTGTTGTACTAGCTAGCCTGGCTGTCTGCTGCAGTCTTCCTGAATATACCCCTCCATATGTGCTTCTAGACTACAGCTCATGAGGAATGGCATCGCCATGCAATACAAAGATGTACGCCTCTACATCCAACACTGCAGGAGGCAAGAAGTATTGTGCATTGTGTACCTCAGAGGCCAGGGTGCCACACAGCCACATTCAGGTGGGTAAAGAAGGAGGTATTGTGGAATTGGTGAGGAGGGCACAGTGAGAGGAACACAGAGGCGTAGAAACAGGAACAGACACTGGTTGGTGATGGGCCTAGGCAGAGGTGGGGACCTGCCTACTAACCTGTATTCCCTGCTGAATTGTTGGGACATGGCTCCTGATAACCAGCCTTTCTGCATGTACTCTAGTGTGCCTTGTTACCTCATCCCCCACCTACCTGAGAACCTGGATTACATATGGAAGTGCTATCTGTGAGGCCCCCCACACTTCCTGCTTGAGGAAGAAAGGGTGACACAGAGAACAGTCAGCACAGCCTTGTTTGCCCAAACTTACCAGACTCTCCAGCCTGTGCTGAGGCGTCCTGGCTTCCCACTCCCAGAAGCCCTATAACCATGATCTGGGAGAAGGGAATGGAAAGGTAGACTTCAGTCCTGTGTGGTCTCGTCCCCCTCGGGGACCTAGGTAGCATCTTGCATAAACCTTACACATGTGTCAAGTGCTGTGGTGAGTAATTTTAGTTCTACCTTTATCCAGTGCTTTTTTTGTAGAAAAAAAGGTGCCGGTACTCATTATGGGCGGGGTCACCACATATGGCTCCACCCCTATGATAACCACACCCACATTAACCACACCCCCTATACCAGCCATGGCGCATATAAACAGACATCATTGAAAATATTATAGTACTATAGGAGAAAAAAATAACGTGATTTTTTTTCATGATAAATAATCTCTGTAAGCTCTTACAGCTCCAGTCTACCCAGTGCAAAATAAGACAGCCAATGTAAATTCTCAAATTGGACATATTACAAACACTAAAATGAAAATAAAATGATTTTTTTTCTACCTTTGTTGTCTGGTGACTGTTTTTCTTTCCATATTGGTCCCAGTCTGTGATTCTGCTTTCCTTTGTTTTCGCTTAACTCTTCTGTGCCATTTGTCATTTTTGTCTCCTTTTTCTTTGCTTTCTTCAATATTTTTCAGGCTCTCTCTCTGTCCAGATTTAATTCATTCTTACTATCCATTCTTTAATTTCCTTCATCTACCTGTGGCTTTTCATCTTTTCCTCACCCTTGTTCTCCCCATGCCCCTTCCTCTTATTCTCCAGTCTTTCTCTATTCCCCTTTTCCATCCAGCAGCTCTGCTTTCTCTCCCCATCCTTCCAGTGTCTCCCCTATTTCTTTCTGCATTCTTCCATCCAGCGTCTTCCCTCTTTCTCTCCCCATCCTTCCGTTTTCCCTCTCTCTCTCCCCATCCTTCCATCTGTTTTTCCCTCTCTCTCTCCCCATCCTTCCATCTGTTTTTCCCCCTATCTCTCCCCATCCTTCCATCTGTTTTTCCCTCTCTCCCCAATCCTTCCATCTGTTTTTCCCTCTCTCTCCCCATCCTTCCCTCTGTTGGTTTCCCTCTCTCTCCCCAATCCTTCCCTCTGTTGGTTTCCCTCTCTCTCCCCAATCCTTCCCTCTGTTGGTTTCCCTCTTTCCCTCTCTCCCCAATCCTTCCCTCTGTTGGTTTCCCTCTTTCTCTCTCTCCCCAATCCTTCCCTCTGTTGGTTTCCCTCTTTCTCTCTCTCCCCAATCCTTCCCTCTGTTGGTTTCCCTCTTTCCCTCTCTCCCCAATCCTTCCCTCTGTTGGTTTCCCTCTTTCTCTCTCTCCCCAATCCTTCCCTCTGTTGGTTTCCCTCTTTCTCTCTCTCCCCAATCCTTCCCTTTGTTGGTTTCCCTCTTTCCTTCTCTCCCCAATCCTTCCCTCTGTTGGTTTCCCTCTTTCTCTCTCTCCCCAATCCTTCCCTCTGTTGGTTTCCCTCTTTCCCTCTCTCCCCAATCCTTCCCTCTGTTGGCTTCCCTCTTTCCCTCTCTCCCCAATCCTTCCCTTTGTTGGTTTCCCTCTTTCCCTCTCTCCCCAATCCTTCCCTCTGTTGGTTTCCCTCTTTCTCTCTCTCCCCAATCCTTCCCTCTGTTGGTTTCCCTCTTTCCCTCTCTCCCCAATCCTTCCCTCTGTGGTTTCCCTCTTTCCCTCTCTCCCCAATCCTTCCCTCTGTTGGTTTCCCTCTTTCTCTCTCTCCCCAATCCTTCTCTCTGTTGGTTTCCCTCTTTCCCTCTCTCCCCAATCCTTCCCTCTGTTGGTTTCCCTCTCTCCCCAATCCTTCCCTCTGTTGGTTTCCCTCTCTCCCCAATCCTTCCCTCTGTTGGTTCCTTCTCTCCCCAATCCTTCCCTCTGTTGGTTTCCCTCTTTCCCTCTCTCCCCAATCCTTCCCTCTGTTGGTTTCCCTCTTTCCCTCTCTCCCCAATCCTTCCCTCTGTTGGTTTCCCTCTCTCCCAAATCCTTCCCTCTGTTGGTTTCTCTCTCTCCCCAATCCTTCCCTCTGTTGGTTTCTCTCTCTCCCCAATCCTTCCCTCTGTTGGTTTCCCTCTTTCCCCAATCCTTCCCTCTGTTGGTTTCCCTCTTTCCCTCTCTCCCCAATCCTTCCCTCTGTTGGTTCCCCTCTCTCCCCCAATCCTTCCCTCTGTTGGTTTCCCTCTTTCCCTCTCTCCCCAATCCTTCCCTCTGTTGGTTTCCCTCTCTCCCCAATCCTTCCCTCTGTTGGTTTCCCTCTCTCCCCAATCCTTCCCTCTGTTGGTTTCCCTCTTTCCCCAATCCTTCCCTCTGTTGGTTTCCCTCTTTCCCTCTCTCCCCAATCCTTCCCTCTGTTGGTTTCCCTCTCTCCCCAATCCTTCCCTCTGTTGGTTTCCCTCTTTCTCTCCCCAATCCTTCACCCCCCCCCCCCCCCAACACTCCGGGCGAGTCCTGCACTTAGTTTTTTTTTTTAAAGACTCAGAACGTGCGAACGATGCAGCCGGCAGCGATTGAGAGAGGCTGTCTGGGCTGGCGTCTGCGTCGGAGCTTCCCTCACCCTCTGCGAGTCCCACGAAACAGGAAGTTGTAACAAGGAAGGCGGGACTCGCAGAGGGTGACGGAAGCTCCGACGCAGATGCCAGTCCAGACAGCCTCTTTCAATCGCTGCCGGCTGCATCGTTCGCACGTTCTGAGTCTTTAAAAAAAAAAAATAAGTGCAGGACTCGCCCGGAGTGTTGCGGGGGGGGGGGGGGGGGCGGGGCGGGGCGGGCAAAAAAAGGTGCCGGTACGCCGTACCGTTGCGTACCGGCACAAAAAAAGCACTGCCTTTATCACTGATTGTGACAGGCCCTAAGACATTTGTCATCATCACCTAATTTTTGCCAACTGGAGGCACAGCATATTTGTTTGGGGTGTGGCCTGTGATTCTTGTGTGTGGGGGGGGGAGGGGGGGATAGGTCTGAGTCCCACAGGGCCTTCTGCTGCAGGACCCATTAGATCCCTCTCCATTAGCGCAGCCCTCTGGTCAAGCACTTGACATTCAGGGGGAGCTGCTCTGGTTGCGGATACTGAGTGCCCCCTTGAACACCTCTTCCCATCTGTCGCCCTTCCCCCACTCCATTTTTGCAGTCTCCCTTTCCCAAGGCTTGCCTAGTAGTGTTGGCACCACAGCACCTGTCAGCCTTGCATATCAGGAAATCAACACATGTTTTACAGACTGGAGACACAAACCTTTGAATGCCAAAAACTGTAAGCATTATATTTCTAACAAATAAACACTAAAAACTATATACACACTGGTCATTGTCCATTGGCCTCCATGACGCTGCTGTTGCTCCTGATGGTACATTATTTTTGTTACATTTGTAACCCGCACTTTCCCACTCATGGCAGGCTCTATGCGGTGGGCAATGGAGGGTTAAGTGACTTGCCCAGAGTCACAAGGAGCTGCCTGTGCCGGGAATTGAACTCAGTTCCTCAGTTCTCCAGGACCAAAGTCCACCACCCTAACCCTAGGCCACTCCTCAGCTCAGCCACAATCGGGGCCAGCAGGTCACGTTGGGCCACCAGCTCCTGCTGCAATTCTCTGTGCAGCATACCAACCTTTGGAGCAGACAATGGTATATCCAATGAGTGTGGGTTAGGGGGGATGAGAGAACATCCATTAGGGGGGGGGGGGACTGATACTGTGATGGCCCTCTGTGGTCAGTGTACTGTCCTCTTTGAACACTCCTTTGTTAGGTACATGTTTAGTGTAGGGGTTAGGGCTCTATTTCTTAAATGCAGGGAACATGGGTTTGATTTCCACTGTGGGTGTTTGGGATTACTGTTTTATTTCCCCTGCCATAGCTGCTGTAATGTGCTAGGTAGGTGTGTGTGACACACTGGGTGCTTTTGTATTGGTCACTGGAGGATGCTGACCAAAGGTCTTCCCCCCCCTTCCCCCTTCCTTTCCATGTCATCTCACATCTCATAGGTCAGGATTTGGCTGCAACGCATTCTAAAAGATACGGGGGTTGTGGGCACACTATAATGAGAGTAGCTACATATTCCGGCTTTGATTGGAGGCAGAGCTGTTATAGGGGTGCTATGTCTTTGGTACTTATGTTGGACCCTGAGGTGCTCCCTCATACACTGCATTAGGAAGGGGTCTTCATGCCGGACACGCCTGTACCAATGCTGGAGTAACTCAAGGTCCCGGTGTATCCCAAAGTGTCTTCAAAACGGATGTCAACAGGCAGATTAGGGAGGGGGCTGAGGGGGTGGGTATGCATTACACAGGCACAGGTGCTGTGTGAGCTGAGCTGGCTATGGGTACAGAGGGTGGCATGGTGGCCTTTCTGTGGAGCATGTGCTGGGAGGTGGAAAATGGACAGTGGGGTAAAGCAGGTGAGATTTTCATATAATGCCTCCTTTGTATACAGACTTAATTCATGCATCTTCATTGTAGATATCATGAAAACCCAATTGGCTGGGTGTGTCCCCAAAGACTGGGTTGAGAAGCACTGCAGCAGAGTCACAATACAAACAAAAACTCATGTATATATCTGACAGTAGAAGGAGCGTGTGCTATTCCTGAGTTTATTGTCATAATTTGAATATTTTTGGTGGCCAGTTGTAAGGGGGTAGCTTCATTGTTGGGGAACATGAGTTTGTGATTCAGAACTGGAACTTCAAGGTTTATATTGAGATTCTGGCCAATCTTGTAGAGAATCCAAACTTCACGCTCACATAGAAGAATTTGTTGAATGATGCTATCAATTATGGAATGATGGTTTTAGCGGGTAGTTTAAACAGGCTGGAGGGGGATGGTTTCTTTTATATATAGAAGATTGCTCATTTAAAAGTGGAGGGGGGAAGGGGGTTATGTATGGAAATGTCGCTTTGACTTGCTCCCCCCACATACCCAGCCTGCCCCTCCCTCTGTTGCCACCTCAAATATATATGTCTAGAGACACCACTGGTGGAGTGACAGCTGAGCACACTGAGGACCCTTCCTCCAGGTGCACGTTTTACATGTGGAGAGAATGTCCTGCCACTGCCGTAGACGTTTTCCTAATGCGGGGACCAGTACTACCATTGCACGTTTTGCATAATATATTTTCGATTGGCAGAAACGTTTATCTCCAAATGTTTATGACATTTTTATCTTGCCAACCACTGTAAAACACAGCATCATACAACTGTGTAAATGTAATTGAATCAATATAATCTCTAACAACTGTTAAATGTAAGCCACATTGAACCAAAACTCGTTTTTGGATAATTGTGAGATACGAGTATGAATGAATAAATAAATAAAATCCTCTTTCAAAACATTTTTTGTATATTTTCTAAAATCAGAAAACATTTATTTTTTCTTCCAAACATTTTCTGATAAATGTTTATTTCTCCATTTGAACATCATATTGAAAATGCCCCTCCACGTGAGTCATCCCTTCATTTCTCCAACTGATAAGACCCATTTTACACCCAAGAAAGGGAACACTACTCATTTAAATCCTCAGACCAACTGTGATATAAATAGTCCACAGCTTTAAAAATATGGTATTATTTTTGGAAGTTTAACTTCGGCACATTTTTGTGGGGTTTGCTCCCTCTAGTTATTTTTCCTTAATTCAAAACATTTACATGTGTGCTATTTCATTATTCTTGCCATACACCCTCATGCCTGGGTGTGTTCCCTCTAGGCTTGGCTCACAGTTTGCTTGTGGTTTGTAATTCATCCCCCTTTATTTTTATCAGAATATGTGAGCTCCGGGAACATATAACAACACCCACGAGTGGTATTTGCTTGGCAGTGAGGCTGAAACTTGAGTATTGTGTCTCTGCAGTGCAGATGAACACTCTGCATGCCTATAGAGCAGCTCACACAACTGTCACACAGACCAAGGAGGAATGTTCATGGACTGAGTGAGCTATAAGTACATTAGCCATATTCCTTCTGCCCCATCCCTATTACATCCAAAACGGCTTGTTAGAGGAGCTTTCTTTCTGTTCTCAGAATGGAATTATTGTATTAAGGCTCCATTTACCCCAGTTTTGGAAGCATTGTAAAGGAAAATATGTGAATTTTTACACTTCTGGATTTTTTGATACTGTAGAAAAACAGATTTAAGAAATATATTAAACCATATAGGGTTTTTCTTCCTAGTTCAGTCTCTTTTATTAGAATTTTAACTTTAAACTGCTTTTGCGCAAATTGTTTATTTTTCTTTAGATTCCTAAAACAAACTTGGAACACTAAGCAAAAGCGGGTAAAGGTCCTGCTCTAGTTAAGAGGGATTTTTTAATATCGAGTTTGTACTTAACATTATGCTTCATCAAGCCGCATTAAATTATTATTATTCATCAGCTCGCTTTGGATAAAGGCAGATTGTAAATTGTAAAAGTTCTAAATCTAAATGGAGTGACCCTGCTGGGGTTTAATATTGCACGATACTATGCCATATGATAGTGGGTCCCAAATTTGTACTAGATGACGCCTAGCCTGTAGTATTTTCAGAATGAATATTCATGATATAGATTTGCATGCAGTGGAGGTGGTGCATGCAAATGTGCCTCATGGATATCATGAAAAGCTGACTGACTGAGGGTCTTCCAAGACAGTTTTGTGAACCACTGTAACGCCCCCCCCCCCCCCCCCCATTGATAAAGGAATCATATCTAGCAGTATGACAATGAGCAGACATGACATTTCTGCTTGTTTTGCATGACACACCAGAATTTTTTTTAATGTTTGTACTTATCATTTGATAAAATTTTATTATATATTTTTTTTTGTTTATTTTTAATGCATTTTACCAGTTTTATTTGTATCATGAATTTGTAGTGTATGTGAATTGCACCTCACTCAGAATTGTAAATGGTGTGGGTTGTATATATTTTAAGTACATAAATAAAGTGCAGATTTTTCATTTCCTGTTCCTATTCTTGCAGGAACCATCATCATGTCTGAAGACCTGAGAGATGCTCTAGATAACATGTATGATGCCAGGATTCCAAAACTGTGGTTTAAGATTTCCTGGGAATCGGCCACCCTAGGGTTTTGGTTCACAGAACTCTTGGAGAGAAACCAACAGTTTCATACTTGGCTGTTTGATGGCAGGCCGAATGAGTTCTGGATGACAGGATTTTTTAATCCACAGGTAGTGTAATCATAGTATTTTCTATTAGTCATTCTAAAATAACAATGTACAAGACTTTGAGCAGCACTCTCACAAGAGACACGTGACAAGCGCCTACCGAGAACACCAGGTCACGGGAGAGAGGATTCACACCACTATCAGCATCAGACTCCAGGTGGAGATATGTCATATGCAGTTGCAGTGAGCAGTGAGGCTGGTTGATTCCTTCACCTCCTGGTCATCCTATTGTAACCATTGACCAAGTGCTAAGTGTAAGATTTTTAGAGTAAGCTAGTAGTACAGTAGCTCTGTGATAGAGCTATCAGATGGTTCCAGGTCATCAATGACAGGTTAAGCTTATCTTGATTTTGCTTCATTATATCTCTGGCTGATTAACCCTCATTTCCCTAAGGCAGGGCTTCCCAAACCTGTCCTAGGTGCCCCACAACTAGCTGGGTATTCAAGATATCCACAATGAAAATTATCAGTGTGTGCATATGAGGGTCCCCAGTGCATGCAAATTGATTTCCTACGTATTCATTGTAGATATTGTGACAACCTGATTGACTGTGGAGTCCGGAGTCCCTGGTCCTGATTTATGGAGCCTTACCCTAAGGACTAAAATTAGGTTTAGTGGTATAAAATCAGCCAGCCTCTTCTTTATCATATGGAGCTATCTGGAAATTTTTGTCCTTCAGAACTGGATTAACATTTGATTAACTCACCTTTGTAAACACAAAAAAGGAGAGAACAGGGTGGATTAAGTCAGTTGCTTCCTGACGTGAAGAATGAGATGGTGCCCTTCCAGGCACCCAGGAGAGAAAGAACCCAGTGGCCTCAGCATCTAACTTTGCATCTCCAATTAGCCCAGACCTGCCATGTAATCCATTACTAGGAGGGAGATGTTTTGGCTGGTCCTGGTTTTGGACTTGTATCCTGCGTAAAGTGGTGTAGTAGCCATATTAGTCCACTTTTAAAGATAATAAATAGAAATAAAACAAAACATAGAAAAGAAAATAAGATGATACCTTTTTTATTAGACTGACTTCCCCAATACAAGGTTCAAAAAAGAGATACCAAAATGATAAAGAGGATGGAACTCCTTTCGTATGAGGAAAGGCTAAAGAGGTTAGGGCTCTTTAGCTTGGAAAAGAGATGGATGAGGGGAGATATGATTGAGGTCTACTAAATACTAAGTGGTGTAGAACGAGTAGAAGTAAATCGATTTTTTACTCGTTCCAAAAGTACAAAGACTAGGGAACCCTCAAGGAAGTTACATGGAAATACTTTTAAAACTAATAGGAAGAAATATTTTTTCACTCAATGAATAGTTAAGCTCTGGAACTCTTTGCCAGAGGATGTGGTAACAGCGGTTAGCATATCTGAGTTTAAAAAAGGTTTGGATAAATTCCTGGAGGAAAAGTCCATAGTCTGCTATTGAGACAGACATGGGGAAGCAACTGCTTGCCCTGGGATTTGTAGTATTGAATGTTGCCAGGTACTTGTGACCTGGCTTGGCCACTGTTTGGAAAACAAGATACTGGACTAGATGAACCATTGGTCTGACCCAGTATGGCTACTCTTATGTTCTAACGTAATATATATTTTGATTAGCTTCCGAATATATTAGTTTTCAAATAGACTAACTTAATATATTTTTAATTATCTTCTTCAGGTAAGAAATGAGCAAATGTTGACAAATATCAGAATATATAAGTACAACACAAATGCATTCCAATGACAGTCTGACAGGAAGAGGGTAGGGTGGGTTGGGTGAGAGAAAGGAAGAGATGGATGGCTGATAAGAGGGTGACAAAGCAGTATAGTTTTATGATTTATAGTGGGATACAAAATACCCAGATCTTTGTTAAGCACTGTCTGGTGAGTGTCAAAATATTTCATCATTTTTACTTCAAAGGTCTTGCATTCCTGGTTAAAATTTCCTTTTAGTATTCTCATCATAAGATTATTGATGCAGTGTTCTGGTTTTGTAAAGTTCTGTCCCACAGAGTGTCATCCTGGTTGGCATTGTGATGGTTAATGTTATGTCTATGTAAATTGAATCTCGTCTTTAGCACCTGGCTTGTTTCTCCAATATAGCACCCTTTTTTACACTTTTTGCATTGATTGATATATACTACATTTGAAGATGAGCATGTGACGGATCATCTTATACTGAATGTTTTTCCCATATGAGTGACTGTGGGATCCTGTGAGATGTGTTGGCACAGTTTGCAGCTAGGTATATTGCAGGGACATGTGCCATTCTCTTCCTTTTGAGCTTGAATTGGGAGCTTGCTTTTCACTAACTTCTGTTTCAAATTAGGTGGCTGTCAGAGGACCGCCCAGCACTGTGAGGTGGGGCTGGGAATATCTCTTTCAGTAATTCTTCCTCCTGGAGTAGCGGATGTAGATCTTTTATGATTTGTTTTTAATTGCAGAGCAAAAGCAGTTCAAAGTTCAACAAGATCACAAAATTGCCAAAACATAAACACCAACAAATATAAGTCAAATAGCAACAGATCTTTTATGATTCTTCTCAACTTTTCAATGTATATCCTGAAGCAGTGTGGTATTTGTAATTCTTAATTATTCCCATTTAAATCAGGGCTGCAAGACCCACCATGAATAGGGTTGTCAGAAATCCAGGATTGCTCTGTAATAATCTCCTTCCTGGAGCTGGGTAATTTGGCAGTTATGCTAACCCCCAGTACTGTTCCTCTCCTTCCGGTACAGTTCAGTAAGCATCTGTTAGAGCTGTAGAGCTTTTTTTTTTTTTTGTTTACCCACAAAGCCCTGCACAAATTGTCAGAAGCTCAGTGGGGGAGGAGCAGTGGTATTCAAGAAAGAAAACAAAATTATATTGTCCTTTCTTTTTTAGAAACTCATAATGCTGAGACATGCTATATTTTGGTGTATTGCTGAGTTATAACCCAGCTCATCTCTCTGCAGTGTTGCACATAATAGGATATTTCTAAGCCCAGGTGCAATAATGAGACAAATACGACCGTTTCATTGGCATGGCTTTATATGATAAAAAGTATAATCTTATTTTTTGCTTTATTACAGGGCTTTTTAACAGCCATGAGACAGGAGACAACACGTATGAATCTAGCAAAAGGCTGGGCCCTTGACAGTGTCATTTTACATAACGATGTGACCAGGATGATGAAGGAGGATGTCACCAGCCCTCCCCCTTTGGACATTGGAGGGGTTTATGTTTATGGCCTGTTTCTCGATGGTGCAGGCTGGGACCGTAAAAACAGTAAATTAATGGAATCCTCTCCAAAGGTTAGTACTGTGGTGGCATGTACTTTTGCAGCACTGCTAGCAAAAAAGAGGGTTTAGTGGTCTATTTACTAACTCATGGTAAAAATAGCATATTTTACACTATTTTAGTGCTGTAGGTTAGAGAATCCCACTGAATATCCCTGGTCAGTGGATAGTGGCTAGCAGGTTATATTGTGCGATATAACCAGCTTGCCGGGAATATTCAGCACCAGTTAAGAAGCCAGATTTGGTTGTGTGAATACCTGGTATATCTTTGTTCGTTTTGAAGTTGCAGGAATTGCTAGACTACCAGGGATCACAAGCAGGCCATGAGGGCCCTTTAAATGGAGCTGCCTCCTCATAAAATTGGACATTTGTTTCTGGGATATGCAGGAAAATAACTGTATCTTGTGAAAACAGGGCCATAAAACCTTTGTTGCCTATTGGGTTTTGCATATTTTCCTTTTTCTGAGCTACTCTACAAGAGTCTGTATTGCAGCAGCTCATTAATGACACGTTTAATTAAAATTTCACCCAAAGAGGAATTTCCACAAAGGCTTATTACTGTAAAGTGTGCTTTTGATAAGTGACTTTGCAAAAGTTCACTTTGCATGAAAAATAGTGCAGACTCCTGAAATTTGATATTTTTGCATGTTTGTGGACTATTTGTGCAAGTTCTTAGTTAGGTGTCTTGTTTGCAAAATCACTTTACACTTTAGCACATGATGCTCATAATACCATGATGAGACACTGCAGAATTTCAAGGACTTCCATGTCAGCTCATTTCTTCTCTATATCTTCAGCCTTCTGGGTCTATTTCCACTGTTACTTTCTCCCTAACATAATCAACATCCTCAACAGGCCTGCGCTCTGGTGCTGCCATGTCCCACCCCTTCTGATGACTTCCTGTTGGAAAGGGGAAGGATGCACAACACTGGAGCATGGGTCTGGCACTGAAGTTAGCCAGATAAGTGTGGTGCCCCCCATTGGAGCCGACTCTGTGGGTGCTGTGTGAAGGGTTATTTCCATTGGGCTTAGCAACCTCAATAATTTTGAAAAGTTGGCTCCTATGGTGCTCCCCCCCCCCCAAAAAAAAACATTAGCACCCTTCTTACATGCTTTCCTGACTTACTGTGCTTCATTGGCCCTGGAAAGCAGACCAATTGGTGCAAGAAGCAGGGATTGGGTTACACCAATCATTGACTCGGCAGCCCTTCAGCTGGCATGTGTCAGCTTTTGTTTTGTTTTTCTTTCATTTTAAATTTGATAATGCAACTTAACTGTGGTCATAGGAGCCAGCTTTTCAAAATTATTGGGGGTGCTAAGCCCAATGGAAATAACCCCTCCCTGGACCCATACAAGGATTTTTTCTCAATATTGGGGGTGCTCAAGCACAGAGTCGGCTCCTATGACTGTGGTTTACAGAATGAGGGTGGTGTCCTATGATGTGCCTTGTCTAAAATAGATTTTGATTATCATGGCCCCACCTCATGTTTGTGATTCTTTTTGGCAGGATATTGAGCACCTGGTTCTCCCAGGTGATCTCCGCATCCAAGTAGTAGCCAGGTCTAACCCTGCTTGGTTAAACATAAGAACATAAGAATAGCCACAGTGGGTCAGACCAATGGTCCATCGAGCCCAGTATCCTGCTTCCAGCAGTGGCCAATCCAGTTCACAAGTATCTGGCAGAAACACAATTAGTAGCAACATTCCACACTACTAATCCCAGGGCAAGCAGTGGCTTCCCCCATGTCCATCTCAATACCAGGCTATGGACATGTCTTCCAGGAACTTGTCCAAACCTTTTTAAAACCCAGATACTCTAACTGCCATTACCACATCCTCCAGCAAAGCGTTCCAGAGTTTAACTATTCTTTGAGTGAAAAAAATATTTCTCCTATTTGTTTTAAAAGTATTTCCATGCTTGTAAAAAACTACTATCCAATTGGAAGTATAATTCACAACTTATTATACATTTTTGGTGGAATAATGTCTTACAACTTCATAAATATTGTACAGCCAATACTGGTAATTTTCAGATATCTAATCATAAAATGTGGTTACCTTTGCAACAATTTTTGAAATCAAATCCAACTAAATAGCCACCTGAGCATAATACCTAAAGCACCTTCCCCTTCCCCCTCCTTGGTTTTTTTTTTTCAAATTACTATTCATTTTCATATAACTTCCATTAAAGTGTATATAAGCCTAATTTATCTGTATATTTGTTGTGTATTCACTCAATTCAAGCTTTTGAACTACTACAACATTATTCAATTTTTATCCAGTTAAATGTCTGTTATCATATAGTTTCTCTTATGGAATGGAAGTTATAAAACATTATTATTTTGTACTGAATTTGGATGTTTGTTACCCTTAAAATCTAATAAAATGTATTAAATTAAAAGTATTTCCATGTAATTTCACAGAGTGTCCCCTGGGCTTTGTACCTTTTGAATGAGAGAAAAAACGTTTCACCACCACCCTTTCCATTTCACTCTGGCTTTTGTAGACCTCAATCATATCCCCCCTCAGTCATCTCTTTTCCAAGCTGAAGAGCCCTAACCTCTGTAGCCTTTCCTCATATGGGAGCAGTTCCTTTAGTTGCTCTCCTTTGAACCTTTTCTAATTCCGCTATTTCTTTTTTGAGATATGGTGACCAGAATTAAACACAATACTCAAGGTGAGGTCATACCATGGAGCGATACAGAGGCATTATAATGTTTTTGGTCTTATTTTGCTTCCCTCTCCTAATAATCCCTAGCATCCTGTTTGCTTTTTTGTCTGCACACTGGGCAGAAGATATCAGCGTACTGTCTACAATGACACCTAGGTCTTTTTCTTAAGTGCTGATTCCTAAAGTGAACCCTAGCATTAGTTAACTATGATTCGGATTATTCTTCTCAATGTGCATCACATTGCATTGAATAGTTTTGTGTCATCTGCAAATTTAATCATCTCACTTGTTACTTCAATTTCAAGATCATTTATAAATATGTTAAATAGCACGGGTCCCAGTATTGATCCCTGCAGTACCCCACTATTCACCCTCCTCCCTTGAGAAGAATAGCCATTTAACCCTATCCTCTGTTTTCTGTCCAATAACCAATTCCTAATCCACAAGAGAACATTGCCTCGTATGCCATGACTCTAATTTTTTTCAGGAGTCTTGCATGAGGAAATTGTCAAAAGCTTTCTGAAAATCTAGACACACTACATCAACCAGCTTACCTTTATCCACATGTTTATTCAAAGAAATGAAGCAAATTGGTAAGGCAAGACCTCCCTTGGCTGAATCCATGCTGACTGTCCCATTAAACCATGTTTGTCTACATGTTCTGTAATTTTATTCTTTGTAATAGTTTCCACTATTTTGCCAGGCACTGAAGTCAGGCTTACCAGTCTGTAATTACTCAGATCACCCCTGGAACCCTTTCTAAAATCAGCATCACATTGGCCACCCTCCAGTCCTCAGGTACTACAGATGATTTTAAAGACAGGTTACATGTTACTTACAGCAGATCAGCAATTCCATGTTTGAGTTCTTTGAGCACCTTTGGATGTATGTCATCTGGCCAGGTGATTTACTACTCTTTAATTTGTCAATTTGGCTCAGCACTTCCAGGTTCACAGAGATTTCTTTCAGTTTCTCAGCATCATCAACCTTGAAAACCATTTCTGGTACAGGCAGATCTCTTACATGTTCTTCCATAAGAAGCCTGGTATCCCTTGCCGTTTTTGTTTTGGGGGAGGGGTGGGGTAGACACATAAACCTCTCAACAATTAAGGGGGGGGGGGGCAACCTCCCCTAATCCATTCAGTGGAGTGCTGCTCAGTGCAAACAGTTTTCTGAAACCTAAACATCCCGGGTAGCAGGTGTAAAAATTGATGTTGATCTGTTTTGGCATAGATGCATATGCCTCTTTTGAAATGGGGAATAAATGTTTATTTTGTAGTCCTGCCCAAAACACACCCAGTCCACATCCTTTTGTCAGATGCATGTGTTTTGAGTTCTAGACAAATATTTCCTGGCTTTCTAAAATTGGAATTTAGACACGTTTGCAATATATACATCTAAATGCCAGATTATGCATGTCTAAAACATGAATAGCTTTTAAAATAAGTACCATTAATGTAATATTAGTGAGATAATGCTTTTGCATTGTACTTTTGGAATTGTACTTTTCAGTTAAATGGTTGTATCTTTTCTTTTTGTAATGTGCCATGAGCTGTTGGTTTTATGCAGAATGTAAATAAATATGGTATAGTGTGGTGTGGAGTGGCATCAGTGATCACCAGTGCACCAGAACATAACCAATATAAGTACGCAATGAACCCGATCACTTAAACAAAGCCAGCTTTGGTATCAAAGACTGATATTTGGTATCATTGAGCCTGATATTCAAAGCAATCTAAGAGGGCAGGAGAGGGAGCATCAGATCAGGAGTGTAGCCAGACCTGTTATTTTGGGTGGGCCCTTCCCACCCTCACCCCTGTCCATACATACAATTTTTTGGTTAAACTTTCCTTCTGCCCCTGCTATCATCATGCTTCTCCCCCCCCCCCCACCCCCCCAATCAGCATACACTCCTCGTTCCCCCCTCCCATCTGGCATCCATTGCTCTCTTTACTTCCTCCTGCCCCTGCCGGCATCTGCTCTTCTCTCCCTCCCGTTTCTACCTCCAAGCCTTCGCCGGCAGCGATTCCAGTAAGCAGCCTGCTCCAGCCCTGCAGGCTTCCTTCTACCTCATCCCAGCCAGTGAAGAAACAGGAAATTATGTCATCCCAGGCCCACCCATAGCTACACCACTGGATCAGATTTAGTGGGAGGCACGGGAATCAAACCAGAAATACTTATGCTGAATATCGGCCAGAACTTGCATAAGTGCCTTTGGCTAGGTTCAGTCTGGAAATGCCTGAGTATTTAATGCTGGTGTGGACACATGGCTCAGCTTTGAATATTCAAATGTAACTTAGCCTGGCAAGGGTAAGCATTTTTTCTTTAACGCTCACCGTCGCTGGCTGAATATTGAGTGGATTATTTTCTCATTCCTAGCAGTTTCTTCTTTGGGCTTCCAGCTTAGGTGTAATTGGCCTCTTTATTCACAAACACCTGAGAGATGTAGGCACCTCAAAACTTCCCTTAGCCGTTACAGTACCAAGCTTTTGCCAGGGGCCGTAGACTGCAACGCCTTTTGGAACCCAGCTAATGTGGTCCTAATTCTTGATACTAGATGTTGCTCGCTAAAATGGTTGAAATTCCTTCCTTCAGATGCTGCCTCTGACAGGGCCAGCTCAACCATTGGGCAGACTAGGCATTCATCTAGGACAGCAGCATCTTGGGAGCAGCAATGAACCACTATAGTTAAAGGAAAACAACAGATTTTGACAGCTACACATACTCGAGAATCATCAGTGCATGAAGAATGGGCAATTTTCAAATAGTTCATTGTCCTTGAAAACAGCTTTTGGAAATTACCCTCAATATGTTTGCATTTACAAAAAAAGTTTAATATTAATGGTGTGAAATGTCCAGATATATGTTTTTTATGGGATTGGTGTGGGAGTTATGGTGGTGGGATGATCATGATTCATGAGTTTAATTGATAAAATCTTGGGTTTGAGGTGGGGGGTTGATAGGTTTTGAGGAGTATAAAAATCAATTAGAGGCTGAAGGTTCACGGTTTCTTAACACTCTTGTCCTGGCCTCTGATCAATGGAGTCTCTAGACAGAAATATTCAAGGAGGCAGCCGGGAGGCAAGCCAGGTATATATATATTATATACATATATATAATGTGTGAGTGTGTGTTTGTTAACTAGGTTAAAATCTACTACCGTGGGGCACATTCAGGCACCCTGCGGTAGTTTTTGGATTGATGCATGCTTCCCATGCACTAAAAACTACTTTTTAATTTTTAGCGCTGGGGGTGGAGAGTAGGTGTGTTCTGTGCTAATCAGTTGGTGCAGCTACATTGCCATGCACCTTATTAGCGTGGGAGCCCTTGCCACCTAGAAAATAGGTGTTGGTAAGTGCTCCCGCACTAATGGAGAAATTAATAGAGGAAATGGAAAATGCAGCCATTTTACAGCCACACTAAAAGTGGCCTCAGCACAGCTAAGTCAAAAGGGCCCCTTTAGGTCCCAGGGAACTTCAATGCACAAACAATCCTGCCAGCTAGTTTCAGCCACCCAGAAAACTACCATTTAGCAAGCCTAGGTCTCTGATGCATCCCCAACCTCAACTGACTCAGGGACAGAAACCAAGCTTAGGAATTAAACCCCAAATTTTCATTACAGCGTTCAGCACTTGCCTCTGAGCCACCAGACTGTACCATAAATCAACTTCAGTACAGATTTCTAAAATGGCAATCCAGCAGGTAACACGATTATGCTGTATTAAACTGCCATATTTTGTGGTTTAAACACCAGCTTGTTAAAGGGCAATTCTGCTGACAGGTTGGGGAAGAGGAAGTGCGAAGAAATGTCCCTTTCTTTCAGTCTTGCAGAGGAGGACTGACAGGAGCAATCATGATCTTTCCTTTACCATTTCCCATATGTGCATTCTGAAATATTTTGGCTTTACTAGCTCCAAGTGATTGTATGTGAATGAATTCATTCTTCTCATTTCTTGTAGGTGCTCTTCACAAATCTCCCAGTGGTTCATGTCTACGCTGTCAATACTACTGCCCCTCCAGACCCCAAGAAACAGCAAGGCAACCTATACTCCTGTCCTGTGTACAAAAAGCCACGACGCACAGATCTCACCTACATTTTCTCACTGTATTTAAGAACAGTTCAAGTCCCTGATCACTGGACTTTAAGAGGTGTTGCTTTACTGTGTGATTCAAAGTGAGAGATACTGTCAGTGACTATAAAACACAAGTATGCAAATTGTGAGGAGAAAAAAATTACATATAAAAATAATTATACTCACTCTGTAATCTTGTTTAAGAGACTCACTTTAAAGGAATCCATATTCTCTGTAAGTGTCTGCCAAATATTTCAAAAGTACAAATAGCATGTCATTCTTTTTTTTATATGATTTTAGCTGCTTTTGTGCTGTTTGGTTCTGTTCACCATTAACTTGGACTTTTGTCTCTCAAAAGTCATCTTCATGTACGCGGGGGGGGGGGGGGGGGAGGCCATAGCGTGCACTTGTCAGTCTTTCCTATATTTTAATTGTGTCATCAATTTTTGTGAACCATGAGGTCCTATCTTAAAATCCAGGGATTTCTTCTGTATACTACAATTACTTGCTCCTTTCTGCCTACTCTGTAACCCCTGGGTCCGATGTTAAACGGAGAATAAGATAAGTGAAAATTTTAAAAGTTTATAAAATAAGATATATGAAAGCTTTAAATAAAAGAAAAAAAGCTGACCTATGAGGATGATGGATGTTGTGAATATTGCCATAAAAAAAGTTTTTAAGTGGCAATGAACATCACTGAGGTCAAATGAATACTCGTGAAATACTTTTGAGATGAGAAGAATTGTTTGCCCTTGAATTGCTTATATCCTAAAGAGTTAGACACGTGAAGTATTAAAGTCTAATTGGTCTGTAGTGTCAACAAGAGTTTATGCCATTGATTTAAAGTTATATACTCTGTATACTGAACATCATGAGCTCATTATTAATAGGGATGTGCACAGGGGGAAATGGTTTGCTTTCAGAACACTTTTGGCTTTTTCTCACAATATTTGGATACTTTTATGTTTGTTTCAAAGTTTTCTGATGATATAACTTTTTAACAAATAACTTTATGCACCTTAATTCACAGCTTAATGTGTAAAATCAGCTTTGAACACAACATTTTTTAAGGCGTGCTAATGAATTCACATCCCTAATTAGTACAATTAGAGGACTCACTGTTCCCTCTAAGCTGAGTGGGAGACCTCCATCTGCACTGCAGCCAGTGGGAGGTGGTGCTTTAATATTGTGTGCTCAATCTCTAGGAACAGGCAGGTTCCCTGGAGTCCTGGAGAGCTTGCTTGGCTCTCACTATTCAAAATGTGATAATGAAACAGCGCCCCCCACTGGCATGACTGTAGGAGGAGGACTCCAGGGAACAGTGTAAGAAGTGTCATTCATTTTACTACTTTTTTTGGCTTGTTATTGCTGATGTATTCCCCTTCTTTCCACCTCTCTGTCTGAAAGTTTGTGGGTTTTTTATTCTAAATAATGTACTTGACAGATGACTAATTCTAATGTATTTGAGAAGATAAGTTGTATGCTTTGCATATAATCAGTGCTGCTTTTGACCTCTAAGGCCATTAAAAGCAACTTTATTTGTGATGAATGTCTTTCTTTCCCTTTGAAAACAGTAATTAGCAGACATGCATGTGTCAGTGTGTGACATACTGCGAGCTGCACTGTATAACTGACTGTCTTTAGGAATTGTTTTACACCTCGGAGATGGACTGGAATGCAATTTAGCAGTGTGGTTCATACAAATTCGAAACTACTTGGAAATACTGAGCCCATTCAACATGGTGATTTTTCAAAATGCAAAAAATGACAACATTGAACAAATTGGTTAATACGTGATTATTTGAAAGGATGCACTAGCAATTGTGTGTTTCCCTTAGCTTATTTGAAATAAGATGGGTAGCTTACGGTACAGTGCTTCAGTTTTTCTCTCGCCTTTATTAACAAACCAGGCTCTAGGTAAGCAAGATAGTGTTGCAGGAAGACATTCATATATTACACAGTAAGTATTTCCTCAATTGTGTAGCTTTATTTAGCATATATCGATTTAAGTCACTGAATGGCTTTAAATCAAGGGTTTCACTTCAGTAGATTCCTTTGTGGAAGATAATAAGCTCTTATCATGCAGAACAACACACCAAATAATAATGAACATCATAAGCACAGTATCATATTTCCTCTGCAATCCAAAACAGCTGATATAGAAAATGTGAAAATGGGAGCATACAGACAGAATTAACTATTGATACAGAGCTTGGGTGGAAAATAAAAAATCCATGTGTAGAATCTTGGTACCTTTTGACACTTTTCATCAGGTTTTTGTTGTTTTTTTTTCCTTTTCATTGATCGTCCATTCCCCTCTTTACATCTAGCAAGCCACAAACCTGGGCAGTTAATGGGTTGCATGAAAATGTTAGTGCTTTGGCATCAGTGGCCATTGCAAGGAGATCCTGACCCATGATTAAAATGGCCCAGCAGCAGTGTTTGCAGAAGAGATTTCTGGGTATTCTCATTAAGCAAAAGAATACAATGAAATTGGTTGAATAAAGTTGATACCAGTAGAAGGCTAATAAATCTTTAGATTCCTGCTTTCAAGACTCAAGAGTTGCTTTAATATGGTGTGAGGGAGGGATCTTAGATGTCCCAAAAGCTTTTGATGGCAATTCTATAAACTAGCACTTCCTTAGTGTCCCTCCAGACTGGACCAGGATTGGACTGATGGGTTGTGCTCGCCTACCAGCAGGTGGAGATTGAGAAAAAACTCTGACTCTAGAGAGCCAATAGGAGCCCTGGTCATGTGACCCTAGCCTCAGTATTTTCTCAGTCTCCCAGCAGGTAGGAAGCGAGCCCATTAGTCTCTCTCTTTATCTTTCTCTTTTAGAGGTTAATAATGCTACCTCTTCTTCTGTGCCTAGGAATTCTTTGTTAGACGCTGGTCAGGTAGGGATTTCTTTTCCTTTCTTTCTTTAACAGCCTCTGGGGGTGTTAAACTCGGGTGTCCCCGGGTCCCTCCCCCCTTCCTCCCCATCTCCCATACGTAGCTGGGAAGGGCTACCCTTTGTTTAGAAAGGGGTATGTCTTTGGACTCAAGAGTTGCTTTAATATGGTGTGAGGGAGGGATCTTAGATGTCCCAAAAGCTTATGATGGCAATTCTATAAACTAGCACTTCATTTCAGTGCCACTAAGCATGCTTAGCACCAATTCCATAAAAGCAAAAGGGCACACCCAAGCTGTTATGCAATGGTAATGCATAACCTCATTAGCACACGAAAGGTTAGGTGTGCCTGTTTCAGACAGGCCAATGGCTGGCATACGTAAGTGCCTAAATGTGGCATACAATGCCGGAGGATGTGGCAACAGCGGTTAGTGTATCTGGGTTTAAAAAAGGTTTGGACAAGTTCCTGGAGGAAAAGTCCATAGTCTGTTATTGAGACAGACAAGGGGAAGCTACTGCTTGCCCCGGGATTGGTAGCATGGAATGTTTCTATTATTTGGGTTTCTGTCAGGTTCTTGGGACCTGGATTGGCCACTGTTGGAAACAAGATACTGGGCTAGATGGGCCATTGGTCTGACCCAGTATGGCTATTTTTATGTTCTTATGACAGTATTCTATAAGTTGTGCATGTCATTTGATGACACGCCCATGACCAGACCATGCTTTTTCTTGTGTACGTCCTCCTGGCAGTTGTGCGCTAAGTGGGCCTTTTACAAAGGCATGCTAGTGTTTTTGGTGTGTGCTAAATGCTACAGACGCCCATATATTCCTTTGGGCATCACTAGCATTTAGCTAATCATTAGCGCGTATTAAAACACTACTGCACCTTTGTGAAAGACCCCCTAAATGAGTTAGGCACTCAGTTTATAGAATAGCACCTAGCACTTACATGCAGAGCTGACAATTATTGATGCAATCATGCATAAGCACTACTACGCTATAAACTAAATGCACTATTGGGCACCTAAATCTAGATGCTAGCTTATAGAATTGCCTTTCATGTCTTTTCATCTGCCCCGTAGAAGTATTATCTCTTTACTGTACACTCTCTCACAGTTCTTTATTCTTTATTTACATTTGCTATACCACTATGGCTGAGGACAGAACTAATAAGTTTACAGACTAAAAAAAACAGGTAGATGTGGATAGAAAACTACAGATATTCTATAACCAGAAGAGGTAAGGGAAATTGGAATTGAGGGAAGAGACAGTGGGGAAGGAAAGGAAGAAACTCAAAGGCCTGCCTAAAATACCAGGTTTTAATGGCAAATTTAAATTTAGAGGGAGACAATCCAACCCTAATTTCTCAAGGGAGATTATTCCAGGAGGCAGGAGCAAGAAAATTAAAGGCACAATGTTTGGTGTACTCATGTTGAGTTAGTTTGGGATAGAGAATGACACGGGAACCCACAGTAACCGTGGAGATGGGGACGGGGATGGGAACAGAGCTTGTGGGGACGGGACAAACTTTGTCTCTGTGTCATTTTTTACTTTGAAGCCTGTTAATGAACTGGACTGTTATTTATGTTTGAGTAATGCAGACAATGATATTTTGATTTTTTTTGGAAAAACAAGCAAACATGCTGGCCACAACTAGCAAAAATTTGCATGGGGGATCCTGTACATCCTGCTACCAGCACATCTTCTAAGACTATTGCGGGAAGGACTGTGGAAGACAGGAGAGCTAGACTGAATCCTGAGATTGTTGATGACTTCTTATTCATCCATAGAATAAAAAATAATAACAGTGCTTCGTAGGGCATATTTCTCCCCTCTAGGGCATACAGAATGGGTTGTATTTTGTACCCCTGGGCATTTTAACAGGGTGGATTAAGATTCCTTGGGGTGGTAGAAATCAGCTATTGTTGAGGTTGGAAGGGTAGAGGGTGGTGGTGAGGAGGGCTATTGTAGCTGCTTGCTGTTATTATTGTTTTCTATTTGTAATTTATGCACAATAGTTGCACAGCATAATGTTCCTTTTTATACTTTCGTAAAAAGATTTAAATATAAAATCATAATTGTTCGAGGGTTCTGCAGAAGAGGACAGAGCCCAAGAGGATGAAGTGGGGACAGGGCGGGGATGGGGACAGAACCTGCGGGAACGGAGGCAGAATCTGCAGGGACAGGGTGGGGATAGGGACAGAACCCATCAGGATGGGGACAAACTTTGTCCCCATGTCATTCTCTAGTTTGGGACCAGGCAATACCATGCAATGATCATTGAGTGAGCGTAAAGTGCGGGCAGGAGAATAAGGAATTGTGAGAGA
Source organism: Microcaecilia unicolor (assembly GCF_901765095.1). Lineage (NCBI taxonomy): Eukaryota > Metazoa > Chordata > Amphibia > Gymnophiona > Siphonopidae > Microcaecilia > Microcaecilia unicolor. Next base: position 235,161,075 of record NC_044031.1, read on the forward strand.
TGCCAGGTAAGGAGGAAGACTAAAGTAAAAGACTTTAAAATCTAAAAGAAGAATCTTATATTGTTTCCAAAATGAGACTGGCAACCAGTGATGATATTTAAGAAGAAAGGACACCTGGTTCTATCTGGTGCTCCATCACATTAACCACTTCCTATTACATGAGCCTTGTTTTTCCATAATAGAACATACAGAACTAACTCTGCGAATAAAGGACCGATTAAGGGCTCCTTATACAAAGCTGTGGTAAAAAGTGGCCTTGGCACATTCTTACCTGGGTTTTTCCCACAATCTAAGGCAGGGGCATAGCCAGACTTCGGCGGGAGGGGGGGTCCAGAGCCCGAGGTGAGGGGGCACATTTTATCTCCTCCCCCCCGGTGCCACTGACCCCCCCCCCCACTTTTGACACACACACGCATGCCACCGCCCCTCCCCCGTCCCTTTTGACCACCCTCCCGCCACCGCCAGGTATCTTTGCTGGGAGGGGTCCCCAACCCCCGCCAGCCGGTCCCCTTCAGCTCCGGTCTCAGAGTCCGGTGCGTTTGCTGATCTGGATTCTGTTTCTGTGAGTCCTGAAGTCCTGCATGTTCCTACGGCGCTGAAGAGGACTTCGGCTAGTGGGGGTTAGGGACACCCGCCAGCAAAGGTACCTGACGGCGGCGGCAGGGGAAGGGTTGGCGGCAGGGGGAGGGGGGGGTCGAATGTGGCAGGGGAGGGTTGGCAGTGGTGGGGTGAAAGCAGAGGGGCCAGGGCTAAATCTGTGGAGGCCCATGCCCCCGTGGCCCCACCTAGCAACGCCCCTGCTCTAAGGCTATTTTTTACTGCAGCTGTAAACTGGCTGATTTTCCATTTCTTTTCTGTTAATGGCCATGCGCTAATGTTGCTATTAGCACACAGCCATTAAATTAGCATGTGAGCATTTACCAATACCAATTTTATAGGCAGTAAAGACACCTATGCTAATCCTGCACTAACTTACCAGCGCCAAAATACCTACTCTCTGTCTCCAACATGCCCCCTCTGCAGAAAATATTTTAAACATTTTTAGCTCGAGGTTTGTGCATGCAGATCTCAAACTTACTACTGGACGGCTGAGCACATCCCGCAGTAAGCCCTTTTAAGCTGTGATAAGCCCAGGCTAGTGCTTACTACAGCTTCATAAAAGGAGCCCTAAAAGATAGATGAAAAGTAATTGTGCTACTGGAAAGGAAGAACCACCAAATTCTTCACATTGATCTGGTCCTTTATTTCCCCATTCTTAATTCTTTCATACCACCCCACACACGCCTAAATCAGAGGGAAGCTGATTTCTTATAGATGCTTGGTTTACTCTTCTCTATAACCCGGCACAAGATTCTGCTCTACCACTGCTCACCTAAGGATTTGATGAGCCTTGTGCCTTGTTCTTCCCAACAATCAAGAACAAACACCTCTGAAATAAATCCTGGAACTCACATCCATCTGTCCTAGACAACTGTTTCACATCACCAAATAAATTCCTACTGATAGAATTCACAGACTTCAGAGACACCATCATCCAGGTACATTTTTTTAAAAAGGCACCAGAACATGCAGCAAAAGTCACATGGATCGCTGGCACTGTGAAATCCTTGGGCTCCACAGCTGAGAAAAGAAACAGAACTTACCCTAGCAGAGCTAATAGGACATTTCTTTCTCTCTGGATCCTCATTTCTCTTCCATTACTAGTTAGCTACATCATACTCTGCTGACCTAAAGTGATCAAGGTTCTAATCAAAGCATTCTACAACACTTCCTTCAAATTGTATAACAGAAGCCAGCATATAAATACAAGCCGTACAATAATGTTCATTACAAAAAAACCCTATATAAATGGCTATCAAAGTGGAATTATTTTGACAATAAGGATCTAACCTACTAGCTATATCTCACTTTGGGTAAGTTATCCTCTGTAAATACGAGCAGGTGATATAACCTGGCAAACCAAATTTCTAGTTCCCGGACCTGGTGGCTGATACCTATGCATCACTTAAATGATAAGAAAGAAAGGCCTAGAGCATATCCAAGACAGCCCCAGCCAGTCAGGTTTTCAAGATACTCAGAATGAATATGTATAACATAGATTTGGATATCCTGAAAACCTGATTGGCTAGGGGTGTCCTGTTGAGAACCAGTGCTCTAGGAAGGTTACTTTGCACTCCCTGGGGGAATATGTGGGCAACTAGACAGAATAAAGATGGCTGCCCTGCTGTAGCGGTTAGAGCAGATACCTTTGGACTTAATGCTGTGGGTTCAAGTCTTGCCTTTGAGTGGAGGAGTGGCCTAATGATTAGTGCAGCAGGTTTTGATCCTGGTAACCTAGATTCAATTCCCACTACAGCTACTTGTGACTTTGGGCAAGTCACTTAACTCTCCATTGCCCCCGATACAAAAACATAGATTGTGAACCCTCTAGGGACAGAAAGTACCTGCTTATAATGTATATAATGCTGCATACATCTAGTAGCACTAGATTTATTTACTGCCTTTTTGAAAGAATTCACTGAAGGCGGTGTACAGTAAGAATAAGTCAAACATAAGCAATAGACAATTACAGTAGTAAAAATATTCAAATAGCAAATCAAAGTACTATAGAAATGAGTTGGGAGAATAATCTATTTACTATACATATTTGTGCACTAATACAAGTTATGCTGAGTCATAAATTCATTCCTATCCTATATGTGGACCCAATAACCATCATGCACAACCTTTTATTTTAGTAATTATTAAGTGAACATTTTAAAACTATTAAATGCGTTTCCAGAAAGCATTAACATTGCCTGGAGTAGATGATGAAATAGCCCATCTGACATGTCACCTATGATCCTACAGAAGCCAGAGGTTCAATTAGAGGCTGATGGTATCACAACAGCAGTATGAAAGTTACAATTAAAATGAGGCAACAAGAAATTGCACACTAGAACTCAATTTAACGCATTTTAAACCGCTTTCCAGATGTGACACATGTGAAGCAAATAACTACCTTTTAGAAACAGAAAGTTGCATTCTGTCTGCGTGTTTGTGAGGGTAAACGTTTCCACAACTAAAGACATATTTGATGTCATGTCACTCTCTCAGACATTACACAACGTGAAAAAATTCTTCATATAAAGAATATTCGATATGTGTTCCTTATTTACTTCCAAACATTATTTTCTAAATTTGTTTAACCTTTGCTATCAGAGACATAAATGTGTAAACAAATTGTTTCTGGTATGTTGCTGCTTATCTCCAATTCTTGTATTCTGCAGTGATCTTACTCTGCTAACAGTGCAGTCAATGATACATCGACACACCGTATTGCCATAAAGGCAGGGTTACCTCCTTGAATTAACACCAAGCAGAAAATACCGAGGCCCCCATTTTCTAGTCCTTAACATGCAAAAATGACATTCGTCATCATGCATTATCTGTCACAATGCATGAAATGAGCTTTGCTGCAGATAATGTGTGATAACACCATGACTGAGAGCTAACCATTAGGAAGTAGAGGCCTGAGCTGTGTGTGTCTGTTACCAAACTCTTAAACAATATAAAACTAGCTAAAGATCAGAACAATATAAAAGTCTTGCAATGTTGCTATTTTATTAGGCAGGTATAAATATTTACATGGAGTAGTGACGGCACATTTGGTTTGAATTTTTATATACGCATAGCATGTATTGTAGACTGAAAAGACCAAGCATGTATGTAAATTCATTTAATTGTATCTAAAGAGAAACAGAGGTCCTTAATGGTTGTGTTGAACTGTCCCCCGGGGCTATCGATGATTTTTATCTGGTTATTTCAAGAAACAGGAGTATTGAACACTCAGTTTTCTGTCAAATGGAGTAATGCCCAGCATTGTGTTTACAGAACACTGAAGGGTGGGATCAGAGTGCAAACTTCAAGCTCTGAGCAATCCAGGATGTATAATAGCTCTTTGCGAGGGTACCAGGGCCAGGACTAGCATTAGGCAGACTAGACGCCCGCTTAGGGAAACACATTTTGGGGGCATTGGTGCACCCTGGAGCAGAGCAGTGCCCTGGACCTCAAACCTGGCTCAGTACAACACACTCTTCCATCCGCTGCTGTGCCTGCAAACTGGATCCCTTGGAGCTCCTGGCCACTTTCCCTCCCCCTCCCCATAGCAGTAAGCCAGCAGTTGACATGACAGAAATCTAGCCAATGTACATGCTGGTTTTCTACTGACTGCTGGCAAACTCTGAGGTATTTCTCCATTGTAGCTGTCCTCCTGCTATCTCTCTTTCCTACCTGCTGCAGTACCCCAGGTCCAAACTTTTAGAAGTTGATATAAAACTGAAAAGATATGTAGGTCCTGCCTTTAGCGCATGAACACTGATAGTGATGCTGGTTCCATCTTTTCAACACATGCTTCCAGTATCTGTGCAAGCAGGAACCAGTAACACTTTCAGCATGCAGGTACTGAATGCAGCCTCATGCATCTTTTCAGTTTTATCATGGCTGCAGCAAGTTTGTACCTGGAGTGCTGCAGTGGGTGGGAAAAGGAGATGCTGGATGGGAGGGGTTAGAGAGGTTGGAGGGGATTTGCAGGACACAGTTGGATCATGGGAGGGGGAATAGGGACACAGGTGGGGAGATCAGCACCTCAGGCACTGTTCCCTCTAAGTTGAGCGGGAGACCTCCAATCACATTGCTGCCAGTAGATGGTGCTGCTTCAATATTGTATTTTCAATCACTAGGGACAGGCATGTCCTCTGGAATCCTGCAGAACATGACTATCCCTCACTATTGAAAGTGTGATATTAAAAGAGACACCCCCTCCCCCCCCCCCCCCCCCCCCCCCCCCCCCCCCCCCCCCCCCCCACTGGCAGCAATGCTGTTGGAGGACTCCTGCTCAGCTTAGAGGGAACATTGATCTTGGGGTTAGGAAAGGGAAAGGGAGCTGTGTGGGGAAGGAATGGGCGATGCTGGACACCTGTGTGGGAAGGAAAGTGAAGATGCTGGACACCTAGGGGTAGGGAAGGGAATGGGAGATGTCAGGTACCTTGTGGTTAGGAAAGCAAAGGGGAGATGCTGGACTACAGGGTAGGGCTTGAGCCACCTTTTGGCAGTGTATTGCTTATGTTTGCCTAGAGAGTCAGATACCCTTTGGACAGCTATGTAGGATATTATGCTTCATGTTACTTTGGGGCTCTTTTACTAAAGGGCATTAACCACTTAGTACTAGATTCTATATATCACGCCTAAAAAATTGATGCCGAAAAAAAATATGGCTAGGCATATTCTATAAAATATGCCTAAATGTAGGTGTACTTTATAGAATACACCTAAATTGCTGCACAGTTTAAAGAATACACTGAGTGCACGTCCATGCAACTAAATTCAATCACAGGCAATTATGCCAAGTAAAACTGTGTATATGCCGACACCTAAATTAGGCGCAGAATGGATGTATTCTATAAAGCGCATAGATTTTAGAAACACCCATGACCTGTCCATTCCACGCCCTTGGCCACACCCCCTTTTCAACTATGCGACTTAGAATTTACAAGCATCACGTTACAGAATACGCTTAGTTGTGCGCGTCAATTTTATTTAATGCCAATTAGTGCCAATAATTGCATATTAATTGGCAATTATTGACACTGATTGGCTTGTTAACTAGGTTGCACGTGCAAATCCAGAATACAACCAGATTTGCGTGTGCAACTTAAGATGCACTATATAGAATCCGGCGGTTAATGCTCAGTTAATCTGTGGAAACGACTGTGTTAAGGGATTTTTCAGTGGTTTGCCTGTTTCCATGCATTCAACTGTGCATTACTGAATGTTTCATAATTTTTCTGTCGGGGGGCATGGGATGGGTACAGAGTGGTATGGAAACATTAGCTAACTAGTGCATTACACTTACTGCGTGCTAACTGACTAATGCAAGCTCACTTACCAAGTCCTATATCAGAGGTGCTAACTCCCTAATTCTATAAATTTGTGTGCATAATTTTACGCTTAGTGTGCCAAGTTGAGAGCACAGGTTATGGCATAGTGTTAGTTACACACATAATATAGTAATTAGCTGCTAATTGGCATTAACCATTTAATGGCTATAATTGGCACTAATTAGCAGTTACAGCATTAATATTTAGCATTCTATTAACTGTGCATTCAAAATCCAAAGCACACAACTGCAAGGGGGGTGTGGACATGAGAAAGGCATGGGTGGGTCAAGGACATGTCCAGCACTTACGCACATGGGTTATAGAATACTAGCAGTTACATGCCTAACTGCAGGCAGTTAAGCATAAGCATTTACACCAGTCATTGGGCTAGTACAGTGGCGAAGCCAGGACCTTTTTTTACAGGAGGATGTGTCTCCCCCTGCCCCCCTGTACAGCCCCCCGCACCACCATCCCCCCTTTCTCTCCCTGTAACTTAAAATCCTCTCTGTTGCAGTCTTTACCTGGGCGGTGGCACTCATAGGCTGCCTGTGGCCTGCACTGGGACTTCCTCCCTGAACTGTCCTGCCCATCACAAAACAGGAAGTTGTGTCAGAAGGGGCGGGGCGGTTCAGGGAGGAATAACCAGCGCAGACCGCAGGGAGCCTATGAGTGTCGCTGCCTGAGTGAAGACTGCAACAGAGAGGATTTTAAGGTGGGGGCAGGGGGCCGGGTCTGACAAAGGATGCGTACAGAACACACACACCTAGTTTAAATATTCCACTGGGCTAGCGTAACTGCTCACGCCTAAAGTCAAGCATGTAACTGTGGACTTACAGTAGTAATTCTAAAACAGCAGTCGCTGATACAGAATTTGTGTTTAATGCAGCTTTGGTTTTGGGGTTGCCGCGCATTCTGTGTTATAGCACGTTAAGCCCAAAACATGACACATTTTAGTAGAAGAGCCCCTTAATTTTTTCTTTTTATTGTTTCCTCGTACATGGAACAGCCTAATAAGTCACTTGGATGGTTATTTACTAACAGTTCGTGCACACTACTGCTGCAGGGCCTATCTGATGCAATGAGCCCTTGCAGAAAATAGAACATGCTTTCTATTAGTAAATGACCTCCCTGAGTAAATCTGAATCTGATAAAATCACAAAAAAACAAACAAACAAAGAACTAGCTAGTCACTTGCTATTTACATGATCATGAACTACATGTAGGGATTATTTGAAATTACACCACTAATAAATGTATGAAACTAAAATAGCACATCTGTGTGTGCACAAATGCACACACACGAACATACGCACGTGCACACACATGTGTTTATCCATCAGTACATGATTAACAGATTATAGACCTGTGTTTTGTAAATCATGGTAGTTCGTACTGCTTTGCGATTTATGAGGACTGCTTTAAGTCCAGCAGGGGAGCTTTGTCACTTTCTGCCTTGGCCTCATATTTCACATCAAGCTTCTCATCACTAGTTGGAGGTTTCTCTTCTGGCAGTGGTGGATCAGTCTCTGTGCTGGCTTCCTTCTTCTTCTTCACCACAGTGATCACTTCAGTGTACGTGATCTCTTCACCAGTTGGATCAATGGCACCACTATACAAAACAGACTCTATGCCTCCTGCCCTAATGCCTTCGTTGACTTCAGCTCCCGTTCCTCTTCCTTTCTTCTTGATGTTGACTTTGAAGGCTTCCTTTTTTGGAACCGCTTTGGAAATCGATTGCTTGAACCTTTCACCAGATTGTTTCAGCCGCTCCCCTGACTGCCTGATCCTCTCTCTCCTCTCTGGCGTCACTATTCGCGTACGAATCCTGTTCACCTTCTTTCCAAAATTTTGCTTCGTCTTCTGCACATTTTCCTTGGAAAACGCCTTCTTGATGTTGTCTATTCGCTTCATGCCAGATTTCTTCAGGCGAGACGCTCTGCTCTCTTCCAAGTAATATTCCTCATCAGACGAGAGATCTGCTGGTGGGTAAAGGTCATCGCCCAGTTCACCATCTTCTGTCTTGTGCTTGGCAATGGTCACTTTGGTGGGACATGGAATATCATTCTGTGAATGAAAAGCACAATGAGTTATCCTTGTGTCATAATGTAACTGCTAATATTTTCACTATCATCACACATATTAAGAAGATTGATTGAAAATGATCAAAGAATATTTGTGCTTCGGAAGCTGAAAGCAAATTGTGCATGTACCCCAAGAATTGAGGATCTCATGTTGGTGAAGAACACCTGCTTTTAAAAGGAACAGTAAACTCCAAGAAACTTGCTCCCCCCCCCCCCCCGTGCAAAAATTCTCTATAGCCATATACACAAGTACTCCACAGCATCCTCTCCTCTGGCATATTAATATTACCCCGCCCTTGCTCTCTGAAGCCCCGTTCTGTTGCTCTAAACCCTATTTCCACCTAATATCTACAAAAGATCCTCTTCGCTACTACTCCCATTCCCTGCTGGACCGCACCCTTCTTACTAGAAGAAGCCCTTTGGTCAAGAAGGACCAGGGAAGATCCTCAATCGTTCCTGCCTTGTTTGCAGCATATGTCAAAATGGTGCCAGCTGACCTGTTGCTCTTCTTTGCTCTGTATGGGGGTCTTTTACTAAGCCATGGTATCATTTTTAGCTCGTGGTAGAAATCAGCTGGCAGTAAATGTCGAGACATCCATTATATTCCTATGGGCGTCTCAGCCCTTACCACCAGCTGATTTCTCTCGCGAGCTAACAACGCTACCATGGCTTAGTAAAAGGCCCCCTAAGCAGGGGCGTAGCTACAGGTGGGCCTGGCTGGGCCCAGGCCCACCCAATTTCAGCCCAGGCCCGCCCAGCGCCAGCCCCAGCACCCATTGCCGGCCACTGCTGCTTTTCCTGTTGAGCAGCAGGGCCGGCGCTACAAAAAGAAGCGCTAACGGCGCTAAGGACGAGAAATGTTTAAAAAAAAAAAGCGCGGCACCGGCAGGCACTGTCTCGGCAGCCTTGAGGCATTGGCTGCTGAGGCATTGGCTGCTGGCTCGCAGGCTCCTCCCGTCTGCGGGAGGAGCCTGCGAGCCAGCAGCCAATGCCTCAGCAGCCAATGCCTCAAGGCTGCCGAGACAGTGCCTGCCGGTGCCGCGCTTTTTTTTTTTTTTTAAACATTTCTCGTCCTACGGTCCTTAGCGCCGTTAGCGCTTCTTCTTTTTGTAGCGCCGGCCCTGCTGCTCAACAGGAAAAGCAGCAGTGGCCGGCAATGGGAGCTGGCGCTGGCATGCAGGGCGGGCCTCGTCGAAGAAAAGAGGGAAAACATGGAAGGATGGGGAGAAAAAGAGGGAAAACAGATGGAAGGATTGGGAGAAAGAGGGAAAACATGGAAGGATGGGGAGAAAAGAGGGAAAACATGGAAGGATGGGGAGAAAGAGGGAAAACATGGAAGGATGGGGAGAAAAGAGAGAAAACAGATGGAAGGATGGCAGAGAATGAGGGAAAACATGGAAGGATGGGGAGAAAGGGAAAACATGGAAGGATGGGGAGAAAAGATAGAAAACAGATGGAAGGATGGGGAGAGAAAGAGGGAAAACGGATGGATGGGGAGAGAGACTCTGGATGGAAGGATGGGGAGAGAAAGGGGAGAGACTGGAAGGATGCAGAGAGAAAGGTGAGAGACTGGAAGGATGTGGAGAGAGAAGGGACACTGAACAGAAAAGGGTAGAGTGATACAGAGACACTGGTTAGAAAGAGGGAGAGAGACATTAGATGGAAGGATCAGGAGAGAGGATAGATGGAAGGATGGGGAGAGAAAGAGGGAAGACGCTGGATGGAAGGGTAGGGAGAAAGGTGACACTGGACGGAAGGATGCAGAAAGAAAGAGGGGAGACTACTGGAAGGATGGGGAGAGAGAGGGGAGACTGGAAGGATGGGGAGAGAAAGAAGAGAGCTGCTGGATGGAAAAGGAGAGTAGTGAAAGACTGGAGAATAAGAGGAAGGGGCATGGGGAGAACAAGGGTGAGAAAAAGATGAAAAGCCATAAGTAGATGAAGGAAATTAAAGAATGGATAGTAAGAATGAATTAAATCAGGACAGAGAGAGAGAGGCAGAAAAATATTGAAGAAAGCAAAGAAAAAGGAGAGAAAAATGAGAAATGGCCAGGAAACCGTGGCAGAAGAGTTAAGCGAAAACGAAGGAAAGCAGAATCTAGAGACTGGGAGCGACACAGTGAGAAAAAGTAAATGGCCATACAAGAAAGGTAAAGAAAATAATTTTATTATCCTAAATTAAAATGGTACCTGTGTTAATGAAGTTTCAGAGACCAATACTTCCTTCCTTAGGTCAGGCGAGGATACTGTAACAGCATTATACTGACCTGAGACAGGAGGTTTTGGCCTCTGAAAGCTCATTGAAAAGGGTGTTAGGCTATTAAATAAATTTTCTGAAATCTGATGCACTGAAAAGCAGCACTTTACCATGTGTGACAAATGCATCTGATTAGCGTGACTAAATTTTGCTGGGGGAGGGGGGTAGAGAGAAAATTTTCCACCCACTTTGGGTTCAGGCCCATCCAAAATTGGCAGTCTGGCTACGCCACTGCCCCTAAGTGAGAAATAAAGGGGAACAGTGGGCCAACTACTGACATTTTGGAAAATAATGACAGCAGTGCAGAAGGGACTGGAGCTTGCACCAGCCTGCTTTGGACAGGGTCCAGGTATGATAGGGGCATCACTTGGAAAATGGACCTTTTATAAAAGATTGGGGAGGGGCAGGATTTGAAACAAGAGAGCTTGACTTCATTATAGGGGTAATGCTGATGTGCTAGAAGGCTGTGGAGACCAAGGGATAGTGATGATTTGGTTACCCACATTTGTTAGTCTCTTGGAGTTTTCTGTCCCTTTAGTACTGTAGCCACAAAACATCGTTAGCTGCTTTTTTTTAAATGCCCAAGGGGTCCTTTTACTTAGGTGCGCTGAAAAATGGCCTGCGCTGTTGTAGACAAATTTATTGGACGTGCGCAGGTCCATTTTTCAGCGCACCTGCAAAAAAGGCCTTTTTTTTGCCAAAAACGGATGGACGGCAAAATGAAAAATGGTGAGCGTCCATTTTGGGCCTGAGACCTTACCGCTACCCATTCACTTAGCAGTAAGGTCTCATGTGTTAACCGGATGGTAATCGTCAGTGCGTGTACAATGCTGATTACCACCTGGTTAGTGCAGTGCACCAGAAAATAAAATATATTTTCCGGCACGTATACTGGACATGTGTAAAAAATGAAATTACCATCCAGACCACACGGTAGCAGGGCGGTAGTTACGAATTGGCACATGTTGGGCACGTATAGGCGTGTATGCAGCTTAGTAAAATGACCGCCAAGTTTCCAAAGGATGCCAGCTACATCTCATAGAGTGTAGCAAACTTCCCCAAAATAGCACAGATCAAGAAGATTTTTGTGACTACAGTGTTCCATTGCATATAGCAGAAACCATAGCTGCTTTGCATGTATTTGCATGCGATGCAATTCATTTGCTGGCATGCTCTGGGCCTGATTTGTTGCAAAGAAATAGCGTTTTGGGGATCACACTGATAGGCACATACATTACATTACATTAGGAGATCCAGAGGAGTTCTTACAGCTTGTCCTTTGTTGCCCATTTGACTCTGTGTGTGTGCTTATCAGTGTGATCCCCTCATCTCTGTTTTGTGTCCAGACCTTTTAGGATTTTATGAATTGCCTTGATGCAGGTGCTCATCACTGAAGCATGTTGGGCTATTAACTGATTGAAAGGTGCACTGGACTGATGAGTATTGTTCCACTGAGCATTCTTCAATAAAGGCTGTATTGTTTTGTAGCCAGGGTTGCCTGGTGTATTGCTGCTCTATTGTAGATCGCATTGACTTCTGCAGCTCTCTGCAGCTTTGTTGTTTTTCTCAACACACAAAAAAAGTAGGATACACAATTGCATGCTTTCTATAAATGTCCCACATTTTTTCCAGACAACATGTAATAATGTGTTTGTAACTTGTGATAATCATCACACAAAATACACCTCATTATTGTTTAGTAAATGGCCCCTTATTTGAATGATCGAAATTATTTTCTATCATCAGTGAAATTCCACATTGGTTTTAGCTTATTTTTATTTGACATCACAGCCAACAAAGATATCCTAACTAGTCCTGAAAATTCTAGATATTAGGAGGAAAAAACCTCAAATTATAAAGGCACACTACTATTGTTGGTATCACCAACTATTGGGAGGTCCTTTAAATCATCACAGGTAAAAAAAACCTCCTTCTTTTTTGTTATTTTGCAACTACTATAATATTTGTTCACTCTATTTAAACCAAAATAACACACCCGTCTATTTCTAGTACGGGGAAAGGCACTTATCTTATCCAATTTACAGTGAACTCGACACCTTCCACGGCCCGACTTGGCCTCAGTTTCGTGTCCTTCTTCAGGGTGCCGTGTTGTCTGACTGATCGAATAGAGTGCTCTCCAATCTGTTCACGCTTCCACCTAGGACTAGTTAGGATATCTTTGTTGGCTGTCATGTGAACTTTGATTATAAGTGATATCCTATTAAGCTCTTTATGATATTATTTTTATTTGAGTCAGTTGAAAATATTGGTGTTCCGGCTGAGGGAGATTATCATACACTGTGAAATTTATCATTGAGGTTTTCAGGGTAAACTATTACCCTTTGGACATATTCTATAAATGGCGTCTAAAATCTAGATGTGTCTGATTAATGTGCCTAATGTTAGGCGGAGGGTATAGAATAACACATAGGACCGGGGAGCATGCCTACATTTAGTTGTGGCCATTTACGCCACTGAAAACCTTTTGTAAATACCTGCACCTAAATGTAGGTACATTCCCTTGAATTCTATAACAACGCATGGAAATTATAGACCGGTGCGTCTGACGTTGGTGCTGGGCAAAATGGTAGAGACTATTATTATTAAGAACAAAATTACAGAGCATATTCAAAAGCATGGATTAATGAGACAAAGTCTACATGGATTTAGTGAAGGGAAATCTTGCCTCACCAATCTACTACATTTCTTTGAAGGGGTGAACAAACATGTGGATAAAGGGGAGCCAGTTGATATTGTGTATCTGGATTTTCAGAAGGCGTTTGACAAAGTACTTCATGAAAGACTCCAGAGGAAAATGGAGAGTCATAGGATAGGATGTAGTGTTCTATTGTGGATTAAAAACTGGTTAAAAGATAGAAAACAGAGAGTAGGGTTAAATGGTCAGTATTCTCAATGGAGAAGGGTAGTTAGTGGGGTTACCTAGGGCTCTGTGCTGGGACCCTTGCTTTTTAACATATTTATAAATGACCTAGAGATGGGAGTAACTAGTGAGGTAATTAAATTTGCTGATGACACAAAGTTATTCAAAGTCATTAAATCACGGGAGGATTGTGAAAAATTACAAGAGGACCTTACAAGTCTGGGAGACTGGGCATCTAAATGGAAGATAACGTTTAATGTGAGCAAATGCAAAGTGATGCATGTGGGAAAAAGGAACCCGAATTATAGCTGTGTCATACAAGGTTCCACGTTAGGAGTCACAGACCAAGAAGGGGATCTAGGTGTCGTCGTTGATGATACGTTGAAACCTTCTGCTCAGTGTGCTGCTGCAGCTAAGAAAGCAAATAGAATGTTAGGTATTATTAGGAAAGGAATGGAAAGCAAAAATGAGGATGTTATAATGCCTTTGTATCGCTCCATGGTGTGACCGCACCTCGAATATTGTGTTCAATTCTGGTCGCCACATCTCAAAAAAGATATAGTGGAATTAGAAAAGGTACAGAGAAGGGCGATGAAAATGATAAAGGGGATGGGACGACTTCCCTGTGAGGAAAGGCTAAAGCAGCTAGGGCTCTTCAGCTTGGAGAAAAGGCAGCTGAGGTGAGATATGATAGAGGTCTATAAAATAATGAGTGGAGTTGAATGGGTAGATGTGAAGCGTCTGTTTACGCTTTCCAAAAATACTAGGACTAGGGGGCATGCGATGAAGCTACAATGTAGTAAATTTAAAATGAATCGGAGAAAAAGTTTCTTCACTCAACGTAGAGAGGTGTGGTAGCCGTGTTAGTCCACTCTTAAAGGTAATCAATAGAAATCAAACAAAATAAAACATGGAAAATAAAATAAGATGATACCTTTTTTATTGGACATAACTTAATACATTTCTTGATTAGCTTTTGAAGGTTGCCCTTCTTCGTCAGATCGGAAATAAGCAAATGTGCTAGCTGACAGTATATATAAGTGAAGCATCCAAGCCTTTCATTGACAGTCTAACAGGGTGGGTGGGAGGTATGCATGGGGACATCAAAGCATTCAACGTGTAATTAAATGCTGGAATTTATTGCCAGAGAATGTGGTAAAGGCGGTTAGCTTAGCGGAGTTTAAAAAATGTTTGGACGGCTTCCTAAAGGAAAAGTCCATAGACCATTATTAAATGGACTTGGGGAAAATCCACTATTTCTGGGGTAAGCAGTATAGAATGTTTTGTATTTTTTTGGGATCTTGCCAGGTATTTGGGACCTAGATTGGCCACTGTTGGAAACAGGATACTGGGCTTGATGGACCTTTGGTCTTTCCCAGTATGGAAATATTTATGTACTTATGTAAATGTGATGCCCCTGACATGCCCACACTCCTTCCATGGCCATGCCCCCTTTTTCAGTTGTGTGTGTTGGAATTTACGTGTGCTTCTTTGTAGAATACACCTAAAAAGAAGCACAAGTAAATTCCAATTATTGCCAATTAGTGATGATAATTGATTATCAGCCAATAATCATCACTGATTGGCTCGTTACTCAATTGAGTAGCGTGCGTAAATTGGCCACATGCACAATTTGACGCCGCTACTCACTGTTATATAGAATCCGGCCCTTAATGGGGCAAACTGTAGCAAGTCGGATATCTGACATCAAGATTTGATTTACTGCATTGCTTTCCTGCAGTAAGATAAACCATGATTTGATCAGCGTGCAATTGTTCACCCTTTCTCATTCTATTGATGTTTGGTGGTAGATGTTTATTATTATTTTGAGCAGGAAAACAATTTTACAATGGAGGGTATAATTAAGTAGGAACAGAACAACGTAGTCCATGACAACCAGCTTGGAAAATAATTATTCTATGCTACAACAATCTTCTATGTCATTTCAGGAGCTGGACTTGGGCTTTTTAGAGCTCAATTCACGCACTTTGGAAACAAATACTTTCCCTTAGAACATTTTTCCATAGGCACAGAACAGTTATAGATCCTCTGTAAAGCAATTCTGTAACTCTCAATGGCATTAGCCTAGAAGGGGAGGGAAGTAATAGACTGTCTCAGTGAGGGTCCTTTTACTAAGCTGCGGTAAAAGAGGGCTTGCGCTAGCGTCAGCGTGTGTTTTTAACATCTGCTGAGGCCCTCTTTTACCGCGGCAGGTAAAAGGCTGCATTTTTTCCTCAAAAGAAATGGACATATGGTAAGTGAACCACTTACCACGTGGCCATTCCGGGGGGGGGGGGGGGGGGAGCACTAACAGCCACCCACTGAGGTTGCAGCAAGGGCTACCATGGTAACCAAGCAGCACGCAGCACTACCCAATTTCTGCTGCGTAAGCACCAGTGCTACAAAAATAGAAAATATTTTTTTGGCATGTGCTGGGGGTGGGAACTGCCACCAGGCTCCTGCAGTAGCCCAACGGTAGTTCCAGATTGGCGCATGGCAAACCTGTTGCCATGCATCAACCCTTTAGTAAAAGGGCCCTAAAAACTTCTTGCTGAGATTGGTGCCTGCTTTCTCTGGGGAATATATCAAAGAGCAATAACATACATAGTTCTGATATACAAAATTACGCACAGTTTGCTCCTCCAGCCAAAGTCCTTCCTTTGGAAGGCCTCAAACCAATGCAAGTGAAAGTGCTCATGTTGAATACTGTTGTGTACATACTGTTCTGTGCATTGAGAATGGCCTGCAAACAAGGATCTGCTTTCTAAGGCTACAATGCTATTTTGCCTGTGGAAATGGCTTTGATTACTGCCTAGGCTTCTGATCCTGGGTGTTTGCAGATCACAAAATTTACGGGTTTGATATTTGGCACATAATTAGTACTGCTGAAAATCCAGCAGACTACTATGGCACTATCCGGTTAGAACTGGGGTGGTCTAGGGGCAGAGTCTGGGCGGAGTCAGGAGTAACTTGGGCACCTCTGTTTGTTATTCAGCAGGGGGTGCCCAGATAACTATCTGGTTAAGCAAAAAAGCTGTCCTAAGTTAACCAGGTAGAGATCCGGGTGCTGTCGCTGAATATCAGCAGTACCAGGGTAACTCCTAGTGACTGTCTTGTGCCCAAATAATGCTGGTACCCTGATAGGACCTGACACTGAATATTCAAACACAATTCAGCCAATGGCAACAATCGTTTAACAACACACAGACAGCCACCAGCTGAATACTGTATATTACCCTCTTCATGTTTATTTTTCAGGCAAAAAGAAGCAGCTAACTGGTTAGTTACTCACACATTGACCGACACCAGCTGCCAGTGGCGTAGCCAGGAATGTTTGACATTATAAACCATTCTAGTGTTAAACTCAGTATAGGTAGTAGTAGCCCAACACCAGTCAAGAGGCATGCATTGCTATTTTTTTCCTAAAACCATTTTAGTATTTGCATTGTTGGGAAGGAGAGCAAATAATCCCTTATCTATATCTACCTAGGAGTCAGACTCCTTTGTAACTTGACCTTTATACAATGGTGGAGCTTGTAGAATATTATCACTTGCCTTCTAGGAAATACAGGTCAAGAGGATTTCAGCTGCCAACTAGGCCTCTAGAAGCAAAACCTGTGTCTCACCCCAAGATTTCACTGTATTATAGCAATACAGGATTGTGACAGCCTGAAGGATGAATGAAATTTGGCACGTTTGCAAAAAGAGCTGAGCTAAGGTGTTACAGATGTTTGCTAATTGTGACCACTAGATGTTAATGTAATGAGATAGGACATAAAAAGGGTATAAAACCTGTCAGCTGGAATAGTCTTTTGGAGAACTCAGTAAATGTGAAACCTGTTTGAATCACTGTCTGACCTCCCTGTGAGAAATGTGCTTTGATTGCTATTACCAATGATCTCATAGATCCTGCCTGGTGAGTATAGACTTGCTTTAATAAACGTGAGAGCTGATTTCTCATAATCACTGTTTTCTTCTGATTATTGTCTCCTGACTTATTCAGAGTAAGTGTACAACTTTGGTAATGAAGGAGTCTAGATAGATGAGGAAAATATACAGATGCAGTCTTGGGTTGTTTGCTCATTCCTAGATATTTGTGGCTAGACCACTGTACAGGGATGGGCAAATACACCCTAAATCAAGTCAAGCTTACTACTATTACTACTATTTAGCATTTCTATAGCACTACAAGGCATATGCAGCGCTTAAGGAACAAGGTGCAGTCTTTTGCTGGAAAAGGACCAGAGCTGATAGGAAAAGATAAGTAGAGATATCCACCTCAGGACCCACACAGCAGGATCATTAAAGGATGAGAGAACAAGGTGCATGCTTCACATACAAGGACTTTGAACTCTATACCAAGTTCTTTGAACATCTTCGGCCGTGGTTTGGATGTATTTTTATAAATCATACATACTTGTAGCGCTATAGAAATGTTAAATAGTAGTAGTAGTAGTAGAATCATCAATAAAAGTGATTTAAATCTGCCCATTTTTTTTTTGCATTCTGATTAATTTTCAGGAGTCATTAATGGAGGACATAAGAATAGCCATACTAGGTCAGAGCAATGGTCCATCTAGCCCTGTTTCCAACAGTGGCCAATCCAGGTCACAAGTATCTGGCAAAAACCCAAATAGTAGCAAAATTCAATGCTACCAATCCCAGGGCAAGCAGTGGCTTTCTCCGTGTCTATCTCAATAGCAGACTATGGACTTTTCCTCCAGGAACTTTTCCAAACCTTTTTAACCCCAGTTCCATTCCCTTAATCATTTTGGTTGCTCTTCTTTGAAACTTTTCTAATTCTGCTATATCTTTTTTGAGATACGGTGACCAGAACTGAACACAATACTCAAGGTGAAGTCACGATACAGAAGCATTATAATATTCTTAGCCTTAGTTTCCATCCCTTTCCTGAAAATTCCTAGTATCCTGTTTGCCTTTTTGGCTGCCGCCACACACCGGGTAGACGATATCAGTGTATTATCTACAATGACACCTAGATCTTTTCTTGGGTGTTGACTCCTAAGTTGGACCCTAGCAACAAGTAACTATAATTTGGATTATTCTTCCCAATGTGCACCATTTTGTATTAGTCCACATTAAATTTCATCTGTCATTTGGATGACCAGTCTCCCAGTTCCCCTTTGGAACACAAGTCTCAACTCACTCCTGTCCCTGCCATTTATATCAACGCCAGGTCTGTGGGGAACAAGGCTCTCTTAAGAATCTGCTAGAACTTTCTGATGTGGACCTTTTGTTTATCTCAGAAACATGGTTCACAGAAGTTGATAGTCTGATACTGCCCCACATTTACCCGCCCAGTTATGGTATTCTTCATTCTCCAAGACAGGGTTAAAAAGGAAACGGACTTGCTCTTATCTTGAACAGTTTTTTCCACGTGTCTTTAGTTAATTCTGGAGTTTTCCCTAAACTGGAATACATACTGTGCAAATTATGTAATGATTCAAAAGAGGCAAATCAAATGATCCTACTCCTTATTTACCATCCTCCGGTAGCTTGGTCCAAGGCAGAACCTCTATTTGAAGAGATTACTTCCTCTGCCATGTCACAATTCTCAAGGATTATTTAGACTTAAACCTACACAAAATGATGTAGACACCAATGTCCACAACTTCAAATCATTCCTGAAAGGCTGCAAACTAACTACATTCTCAGAGGGTGCAACTCATGAAAAAGGCCATAAGTTATGACTTCAGGACTTCCCATAACTCAGGTTCAAAGCTGCTTGTTTTTCAAATCTTACAGGGCTTCACCACTGAACTGCTGACTAAGACTGCTTCGCTATGTCTAGTCCAGCCTAACAGACTGAAACAACAACTGATGCTAGCATCACCATTCCAAAAGGCAATTAGAAATCAGAAGATTTTCAGCTCTCTATTCCGTTCTTGGAGTCAAATATGGAACTCTCTACCTATTCCCGTCAGAATAGAACACAGCTACCTCAGCTTCAGGAAGAGGCTAAAAACCTTTCTCTTCCCAAAGACTGCTACTTAACAATTCATCATGACTTCTACCTCCTAGTATCATCCATTATCCTTTCCTTAATGTTTTTAGTCTCATGCATTAAGCCAATGGTTTCTAATGTTTCTCATACCTCACATTAACACTATTTGCTTTTGTCTCACCTAGCATGTAAACCACACCGAACCCCAGAAAGGGGACATTAGTGATATACAAGAATTGATTTGAATTAATATATGCTCCTACAAAGCAGAAACACATCTAGCCCTCCCAATGATGGGTACACAGTAATATTCATAAAGACAAGAGAAATGAATCTTATGTTTTCAGTTTACTGTGGTTTTCTCAATTACAATTATTTAGAGCTGTTTATGATGTTATTATTTTATCTGTACTGAGAGAGCACTAGGAATAGAGAATCTATTTAGTTTCGATAAAACTCATTTTAAAGCTATTAAAACATGTTACCTACTGTCTGGTTTTACTTATTAGAAAATTCACTTTACTGTAAAAAAACATGAGGTAATTTATTGAACTCAATCAATTAAAGCTAAATTATCATGGAAATGACCTATTTCCCAGTTTCATGTCCATACCTTGCAGATGTGTTAAAATGAATGCTGCCACAATCACATCAGCACTCTCTATTAAAGTGTGTTCAAGAAACAAAACCTGCACTTTCCATTTTCAGGTCCTCTCTACTTCCACTCCCTTCTCCTTAGGGTTATTCACAGTCCTAGAATAGCGGCTTTTATTCACTTCTCTGGGGCTTCATTCAGTTGACTTTCCTGTGGTTGGCATAGTTCCTCTAATTTCTTATGGGAAGAAAAATGTATTTTCTTTTCCCCTAGTCGGGAATCATAGACACTGGCTTCTACCATTCTCTCTTCCTTTCGTTTCTGTGACTCCATTGGGAAAGAATCAGAGAGAAATCTCAGCAACAATCTGGTTTCGGAGCAGGTTTCAACACAGAAGCCATTCTGGTGGCTCTTATTGATATCTGTATCAGACATTTGATAAGGATGCCATATAGCAATTGGTTTTGCTAGATTTAACCGGTGCATTTGATACTATTGACCATGACATTTTATTAATTATTAACTGATTTTAGATTGTAGGGTACTAGTCTATTTTGGTTGCATTCCTTTATGGAGGGGGGATCTCAACAGGTATTGAGATGATTTTGTTTCTTCCCATGACTTTCAATTGCAAGGTTTCTCGGGACTCAGTAACATCTTCCCCAATTAGTATTTAGCATGGAGGATTAGCCTAGTGATTAGGACAGCAACCTGAGAAACAGAGAAGTCAGAGTTTAAATCCTACACCTCATAGCAACACTCTGTATGGTCTTGGGCAACTCACTTAACCCTCCAAAGCCTTTGTGAGTAGACAAATATCTACTGTACCGAATGTAATTCACCTTGAGTTCAGATTTGAGACATATCATTTTTGGCATCCACAGGTGTCCATTTCTGAATATATAGCCAAACTAAGTGCTCCTTTTACCAATGTGCACTAATAGATTCATCGCATGCTAATAATAAGTGCCATGCAGCCCACATTTATACAATGGGCTGCATGGCATTTAATGTGTGCTAAATCAGTTAGCACACCTTAGTAAAAGGTCCTCTGAATGTTTTGGGGATTTGATGGGATTTTAAGAAACTAAAGCAAGGAAAAAAAATACAGCTTATAGAGAATATTCTTCTAGTTAGTACCTAGGGCTGTTAACTAGCTCTAGATTCACTCAGCATTGTTGATGTTGTCCTGGATTTACTTCGCTGCATGCAGGGACTTGTAGCCTTAATTTCCTTAGGAAATGCAATAAGGAAATCACAACTGCAATAGGCAGAAGGCTATTTATTAGATGAAAATATAGCAGCAAGCAATATTCAAAGAACCCTGAAATAGAACAAGCAGTATTCAAAGCAAGGAAATGGTGATAGTGAACCCAGCAGTCTTGAAAAAATGAGAGGTTGATAACTTCTTATGGACTAATGAATTTCTTGAGATGAGATTGAGGAAAAGAGTCCATTTCATCAGATGATAGTTCAGACTAATACTGCCACTCCTTTGAAGATTTCCAGCCAGTCTTGATTCATTCAAAAAGAAGCATTCTCTGGGCAGATAATTTATCAAGTTCTTCACTGCAGCGATAATCCGTGACTGCCTCTTGAACAAGGTTGCCAACAGTCCAGTGGCATAGCTAGGAATGAACAGGTCCTGGGCAAAAAAATTGATGCCCCTCCCCACTCTCCAAAGGTACTGGGGACTGGGGGAGGAGGGGTTAGAACCCCTACAGAGTTCCAGTAACCAAATGCTGCCAAAACCAAACACAATCCAGACCTCTATAGAAAACCTGTCATAATAAGGCAGCATTTATATTCAGGACTCAAATAACAACAACCCTACTTGTAAAATGGCAGCACCCTAGAATACCAACATACTTCCTACAAGTCAGACTGCTGCAGATCCCTACATGGAAACTAAACACTAGCAGAATACCTCACAGAATCTAAATGCTAGCTGTAGAGAAAATATTCTGTTAATATAGGGTTAATCATTCTTACAATTTCTAAGTAAATGTAGGTTCTAAAAAGAGGAACATTCAGCTTTGACCTTGTGCATTACAAGTAGAACTGAATGTTCTTAGATATGCTTTTGGCCGGAACAGTCTAGAACTGTAACATGTTAAAATGTTTTTGTGATGACAGACACACAAGACACTGTGGAACTGCACGTAGGCATTTTAGGAGAAAGGTTTATAAGAGCAGGGGGGGTGGTTGAGTCAGACAACTTCCTGACTGATATTGGAATTTTGTCTCCTTGCAAGAGAATAAAGCTGTTGTGTTTAAGCCTGTTTGATCTCTTGGGATTCGTGAGTATATTAATTAAAATTCTCTTAACACTAGCAGAAAGCTGCACTTTGGTCACTCGTGCAAAACACAGACAGACCCTCAACAAATATGAAACAAAGGACCACATATCAGTAACAGAACTGGAAAGTTCAAAAAGTCAGACTCACATGTACAGCAATACTAGAGAAATAGAAACTGAAAGTTGATGTGGAGGGGCATAATTGAACATCGCCGGCCAAATAGATCGCTGGCGATCTATGTTGGCGGCGGCGCTACCGCTGGCCGGAACCGTATTATCGAAAAAGATGGCCGGCCATCTTTTTTTCGATAATACAGTTTAGCCCGCCAAATGCCTTGGAGTTTGCCGGGTTTGGGATGGCCGGGTTTGTTTTTTCAGCGATAATAGAAAGTTATGTCGGCATCTCAACCCCGGCCAAATTTAAGGCATTTGGCCGTGGGAGGAGCCAGCATTTTTAGTGCACTGGCCCCCCTGACATGCCAGGACACCAACCAGCCACCCTAGGGGTCACTGCAGTGGACTTCAGAAAAGCTCCCCCAACCCCCCCCCCCCAAACCCACTACCCACAAATGTACTGCACCCATTAAAATTGCTCCAGGGACCTGCATACAGCCTCTAGGACTTATTGCTGCTGTATACTTTGGCACACCAGTTCACACCTGAAGACTAATTTCTCTGAAACAGTCTTTGTTGAAATAACCACGTTTACTCACAGTTAACTGCAGATCAGAGGTTGTGCCCCACTGGCAAAGAGTCCCCTGGTACTAAGATTAGCAGTAGGTCAGAGCTGGCACAATGTTGTACAATGCCCTCTTTCAGCACCATTCAAGGTAAGAACTACATCTCTAACGTGGGTAACACAGGAAAGGGAACTAAAACTGGCTTACAAAATGGCCACTACCGCATGGACTACAACAGGAAACAAAACAGGGCACACTCTGACCCAGTTAGCAGGGGCGAAAAGCACCATGGGAGTAGAGCCCAGTACCCTACACCCACCACAATGCATTGCTAATGTGACTCTGCAGGGCACCTAACAGAAAAGGTGTCACACTCACCCGAGAGCCACATCGCAACCAGGGAAAGGCTGTTGGAGGATACAACACATTCTGCTGTCATGGAGGTGGGTACGGCATTGAGGCTGGCATACAGGCTGGCAAAAACCGGTTTTTAGTTTTATTTTTTTTAGTACGGAAAAGGGTTGGTGACCACTGGGGGAGTACGGGAGGTCATCCCCCATTCCCTCCGGTGGTCATCTGGTCAGTTTCGGGCACCTTTTTGAGGCTTGGTCATGAAAATAAAAGGCCCAAGTAAACCCGGCGAAATACTGCTTAACGCCGCTTTTTTTTTTTTCATTATCGGTGAAAGCCGGCCATCTGGTAGCCACGCCCATGCCCGCCTTCGCTAATCTACCGACACGCCCCCTTGAACTTTCGCCGGTGAAGCGAAGGGAAAGTGGCGATGCTGTCAAAAATGCCGCTTTCCGATTATACCGATTTCGCCGCTTTTAAGAAATCGCCGGCCATCTCCCGATTTGTGTTGGAAGATGGCCAGCGATCACTTTCGATTATAAGCTGGATAGTCTAATTAATACAGTCAGAAATTTTTTTTACCTTGATTGAGCATTTTATTTTTTCTGTGGTTTTGGTCCATGTGTCTCTTTTTGCTTTTCACTATTTTCCCTCTCTTTCCTGTTCATCAGGGCCGTGCCTAGGGGTCTCCGGCGCCCCCCTGCAGTTGGCCTCTCTGGCGCCCCCCCCCCCCAAAAAAACGAGCGCTACACTACCCGCGCTCTTCTCCCCAGATCCTTTTTTTTTTGTTTGTTTAAATTTACCTCTCCGGCGCGTGGCAGCGTAGGCAGCGTTAGTGAGAAGGAGGCGGCGCCCCCCGCCCCGACGTGTCTTCCCTCGCTGTGTCCCGCCTTCTTCTGACATCAGAAATGACGTCAGAAGAAGGCGGAACCGAGCGAAGGGAAGACACATCGGGGCGGCCGGGGGAGCGCCGCCTCCTTCTCACTAACGCTGCCTACTGCTGCCGCGCGCCGGAGAGGTAAATTTAAACAAAAAAAAAAGGATCTGGGGAGAAGAGGGCGAGGTAAGCATGGTGCGGCGGGGCACCCCCCAGAGGATGGCGCCCTCCTGCCATGCTTACCTCGCTTACGGCGTCGGCACAGCCCTGCTGTTCATGTAACATTTCTTCTCTCTAAATGTTCACCATCCTTCTTCTGCATCCCTTATCTATCCTGTCCAGCATCTCCTCTCTGTGTCCTTATCTCCACCCCGTCCCTGTGCTCAGCAAATGTCCTCTCACTGTCCCTATCCCTCCTAATATGTCCAGTATCTACACTAGGTGTCCCTGTTCTCTATGCTCCCTCCATGCTCTGCATCTCTTCTGTGTCCTGTCCCTCCCCTTATCCACTTGTCTCCTCTCCTTTCCCCTCCTCCTCCTGCATTCCCCACCTTGAGGTCAGCATCTTTCCCTCTCACTCCCTTCCTCCGTCCATTGGTCCATCATCTCCACCTGCCCCAAGTTCTGGTCTCTCTATAACTTTTCCCTTTGATCTCCTAATCCAGCATCTCTCTTCTTCTCCTCCCGTTCCCAAATCTGGCCTCTCCCTCTCTTGCCTCCATCCCCCCCTTTGTCCATGGAGTCTAGCATCTCGCCCCTTCTCCCCACCCCATGAGTCTGGCATGTCTCACTCACACACATACCTCATCCTATGGGTGTGGTATCTGTCTCACTCACTCCCCTCCCCCCTGTGGGTCTAGCGTGTCTAATTCACTGCCCTCCCCCCCCCCCCACAGGTCCGGCATGCTCTCTCCGTTCCCTGTCCCTCCTGTGGGTCCAGTATCCTTCCCTCTACCTCACCTAACACCTCATCCCCCACCCCCAACCATGTAAACTTACAGCCAGCACTCAACACAGAGATGCAGATACAGAAATGCTGCTTCTGATTGACAGACCCCAAAGTCTTCCTTCTTCTGCATCCCACTCACAGGAAGTTGCATTAGAGGAGGTGGGATGCAAAAGAAAGAAGACTGTGGGGTCTGTTGATCAGAAGCAGCATGTCTGTGTCTGTATCTGCATCTGCATCACTCTGCTGAGTGCTTAAGTTTGCAGGGCCACGGGAGGGAGGGGAAGGGAAAAGGGGTGTTACGAGGGAAGGATACTGGACCCATGGGAGAGTCAGGGAAGGGAGAAAGTGTCTGACTCATGGTCTGGGAGGAATATAAAATGGAGTGGCACAGTAGGTAGTCACTACCATTAAGCGGCCCTGGGCATTTCCTGGGCTTGCTTTATGGCAGCAATGACCTGAACTGGCTCCATATTTTCAGGAGAGGCTAATCCCATTCCATTTTTTATTTCATTTATATTCATAGACCTGAAGTCTTCCTTTCCATACCTCAACATACCTATGGTGGCAATTCTATAAATTGACAGCAGGTCGATAATGGTGTTAGGGCACCTCTAACTCATTGCAGAACACTAGCACAAATCCAATTTGGAGCACCAAAAGTTAGGAACAACCGCTTATGCCAGGTCAATGACTGGCATAAGTTGCTGTGCCTATGTGCCTTACAATGCATGCAACTGATAGTATTCTATGAGCATTGCTAGGTGGAAAGCATATAACATGCCCACGCACTGCCCACAAGTTTGGTTCACTTGTGATTACACACTAAGCAAGCCCCAAAGAAATATAATGGGCTTTGTGGCAGACAGTGCATGCAAATGGGGTGAGTGTGTGCTAATACTCAGTAAACAACCACCTTAATTGCAAAATATATCAATAAATTGCTGTGAAAAAATGAATATTTTATATTCACTCAAACAAATCATCACAAACATTTTTTTTCTCTGAGAGGTATCATATAGTACTGGAAAGGCACAAGTGGATACAAAACATATATATCATATGTGCAAAAACAATGTCCTAAAATGAAATCAACTGATGTTGTGTTTGAATGAATAAAACATTCTCAGCCTTTTCACAGCAATTTGTTGGTATATTTTGTGTAATGTTTGCAGCGTTCATGCCTTGTTTTTGAGCCCAATAACCACCTAATTTTATAAACTTGAGTGCACAATTTTGTAACTAGCATGCAAAATTACACACGCAAGTTGTAGAATAGCACCTAACTTAAAAGTGGGCACTAATTGGCTTTAACTGCCAATAATGACCCTTGAGTGGTGTTAATTGACACCAATTTGCAGTTACACACATAACTGCATTTAGGCGCCTAAGTTCTAGAGCTTATAATTACAAAGGGAGGGGAGGGGCACAGGTGGGTTAGGGGCGGGTCAGGCACTTACTTGCTAAGGTTCTAGAATACTGTCATGTGCACACACCAGCCTTTGAGATGATGTAAATGATCACACCTAATGTTAGGTGCTCAAATTCTGACTTGAACTAGTATTCTCTAACGGCTTCTGGGCCTAACTTTGCCGTTATAGAATACTTGCCAGAGTTCAGTTTTTTAGCCCTTAACCTAACAGGAAAATTGAATAGGGACCATATTACAGACACATTGGCATCATCGTATCGATTACGGATTGTGTATAGAATTGAATTTAAGGTTCTTACTCTGATCTTTAAAGTACTGAATAATGTGGGATCTCCTTGGTTGGCATTAACTCTGGAAATATATAAACCAACTTGTTCATTAAGGACTAATAATCAGTGTTTGTTAGCGATCCCAAGCCTTCAAACAACTACTTTTCAAATTTCAAAGTCCAAATTGTGGAATTCTTTGCCATTGGAGATGCGTAAAATTGATAGTTTACACACTTTTAGGAAGCAGATGAAAACATTTCTGTTTCTGATGGCATTCGGGGAGTTGGGAAGCATTAAGGACTAAGAGGGAGGATGGTGTTTACAGGATGTTTTAACCGTTTCTTTTGATTTGTTTGGTCTATAGGTTGTGTTGTATTTCATAATAATGTGTATGATTTGTAATCTGCAGAGAATGTGGGATTCTGCAGAATAGAAGTTTTGGTAAATAAATAAATAACATTTGGCGCTATTTCTTGAATCTACCCCTAAATGCAAAAACATGATTTGGATCGGAAGGAGCTGAGCAGCCTCCATTGCTTTTTTAATTTCCATTGGTCAATTAAGTATCCACTGAGCCGGTCAATACTACAGGTTAGTGCACAGAGGCGGGAAGGTACTATTGCCTGGCACTGACATGGAATGGGGTAAGACCAGGATAAGATAGGTCTGCCTTCAAAAACAGAAGAGAGCTGGCATTTTCACAACAAACTATTATTTCTCAAAAAATTAGCACATCATTATGAATTGAAAATTAAGCTTTCCTGTATAAGTATGTGAGTGCTGTTGGAACATAACTAGGATAACACCATCTTTCATATAAAAGGTAGCAGCCAGATAGATACAGATACAGATAGAGATACAGATACACCTACACACAAGGATAGAAAATCATGTTAAAATATTCAGTGGCGCTTCCTATTATCCTATCTCTAGCAGGACTATGATCTCCCGTAGGATGACTTTTTAGCATAAGTACCATAGGCATGAAATATCTTTATCCAGTAAAGGCAGATAGAAATCAGCTACTTGCCATTCTGCAAAGGAAAATTCAAGTTCTCAGGGGATCTTAATAAACGTTATCAAATGCTAGAAAGAAATAACTGTATAGCTGAAAACCCAATACATGCAAACTATGTCTGCAGCGTTAAGACTTTCGCATCCCGAGCATGGAATTGCCGAAGAGATGCCATTCAGTGTAGAAGAATTGAACTTGTTTATATCTGACATTAAAAAAAAAATACATGAACTGAATAATAGGGTTTCAGTCTTAAAATCTCGAAGTACTCAATTCAATTTTCTAACATAGGGGTCGATGTAGAAAGCCACGCGATTGAGCCAAGTGCCAATGGTTGAGTGTGAAGCTTCTAATGCAAATTGATGAGAAAATATTCTGCAACGATGCAGTAAGCTAATGAGATGTAAATTCAAAGCACACAGAACTCGTAGGCTAAACAGGGAAAGCCTGCAGGAAACATGCACATAAAGGTTTTCAGTAAGGGCGGTTTCATTGCGCGCATATCTGAAGAAAATTAAACTGCCAGCATATCTGTGCATGTTTTTCTACACTTAAATATTAACCTCACAAAAATTCTTGCACATAAATTTTTGCAAGGCTGATTATTTATGCACAAACATTCTGGTTTATGCACAGATGTGCAATGATACTTTTATTTGTTTTTCTGTTCTGTCTTTTAAAGTTGCGAGTACTTGCTTTGATCACAGAAAAAAAAAAGTAAAAACTGGCAGTAAATCCACTCAACTAACTTGAACAAGGAACAGAGCATTTTGCTATGTTGAAATCTTCTTGTGGAATTCTTTGCCAGTAGAACTTAGGGCCTCTTTTATCAAGACTCACTAGCGGCCCCCAGTGCGCTAATGCCGACAAAGCCCATTCACTTTGAATGGGCTCCATCGGTATTGCAGCATGGGATGCACTAGCGTGGCTTGATAAAAGAGGCCCTTAGTAATCTTACTAGCAATATTGATTTTCGTAAAGCCTTAAAAACCTGGCTTTTCAAGAGCTCCTTTGACAGACCCTAGTAATGTGAGGAAGTAATATATTATTAAGTTCAATTACTACAATTCATTATGTTGTTTCTTGTTATGGGCTTCTTTTGCAAAGCGGTACTACCGATTTACATACGCTGAATACAAAGAAGCCTAAGGGAATTGAATGGACTTCGCATTCAGCGTGCTGTAGCACCATTTTCTAAAAGGAGCCCTATTCATGGCTTGTTTTCTAATGGCATGTCAAAATTGTTAATATCTTAAATGACACAGCACCATTTAAAACCAAGTTATTCGCAAATCAGATAAATGGTTTAACTCTGAATTAGTGGCTCTTAAGCGAGACTGTAGATAAAGTGAAAGAGCCTGGCGAAAGTCTCCAATTTCAGAGCTTAAGAAGATTTGGTGCTCTAAAATATTTCTGAAGGTATTTTATTCATACTAATAGGAGGAGGTTCCTAGATACACATAATAGTTTTTTAAATTTAGTAGAAAATCTCTTGAATACTGATCTGTGATTAGAAAAAACAAGTTATATTTTGTCAGCTGATATGTTTGCCAGTTATTTTAGGGATAAGGTTTCAACGCTGCTTGGACAGCTGACTTTAGACTCTGTATGAGATGTTGAGGTAACTGATCAGCAGGACAATATTTCTGTAGATCGTATGTGAAATAAGTTTGAGATCATGACAGTAGAGGAGATTAGGCGATTGTTGGCAAAATATAGCAGATCCAACTGTAGCCTGGATCCTTGCCCAGTTCATTTGATGAATTCTACAAATGATACGTATGTGTCAGCTTTGACATATTGGGTTAATGACTCCCTGGCCAATGGGAAATTTCCATCTCAGTGGGAGGATCTTGCCCTCACACCAATTCCAAAGAACCCCAATGGAGATCTACAGGCAGTTAGCAAATATTGTGCCATTTCCTTGATACCATTGTTTATTAAAATTATGGAAGGTCATCCACTGATTTCTATATAGCACGCCTGGATTTCCACACTGAAATCCAAGCATATTCTATAACAACACGCATAACGTAATTGGCTTAATAAGCTAATTAGTGTTGATAATAGCACTTAACAAGCAATAATGAGCACTGATTAACAATAATTAAAATTTACATGCACAATTCGCTAAGCATATTCTGTAACGAAGTGCGTCTAACTTCTAATGTGCACAAGCAAAAGGGGGCCTGGTTATGAGCATGGAAATGGGCATTTCATGGGCATTCCAAAATTTACACGCACTGTTATAGAATATGGCCGCCTGCACCTAAATCTATGTGCCGAGATTTCTGCCATGTTTTCATTGGCTTAAATGGAGGCACTATGATTTATGTACTATGATTCTGCATATATACCACGCCTAAATCTAAGCATGGTTTATAGAATAGGCTTAGGTGGAAATATTTTCTGTGCAGATTTTTTAGGTGCCATACATATAATCCCCCTCTCCCCCCCCCCCCCCCCCCCCCCCCCGTGTCTCTAAACTGCTAGATAGTTACCTGGATAGGTATAACATCTTGCATCCAGCCCAGTCGGGCTTTCGTAAAAACTATTGCACTGAAATGTTGATAACTTTTATTATCATACACAGTAAAGCACTACTGAGTCGTGGTCAAAATGATATTCTAGTGCAGTTCGACTTATCCGCTGCATTTGATTTTGTTGATCATGACATCCTGTTGCTAGATTGAGTGCTATAGGACTGGGCAAGATGTACTGAGCTGGTTTAATGGCTTTCTCACTACTCGCAATTAAAAAGGGCAAAAAGCGGGAAGTTTATGTGCAGGTTGGGCCCCAGGCTTTGGGTCCAACAGGGCTCCCCACTGTTCCCATCACTGTTTAATGTGCTGCTCCAGCCTCTGGCTTAGTGTTGGAAAGGTTTAAAATACCATTTTTATTATTCAGATGATATCACCTTACTCCTCCCTATAACTGGGGACTGGAGTTAGCACATTATCAGATATTAGGAATTATGTACAGGCTATTGAAGACTGGACCTCTACACACAGACTTAAATTAACCAGAAAAAAACTACGTTTCTTTGCTGAGTCCTTTTGATTATTCCAAATTCGCTCTTTTTTTTTCCATCGGAGCACACACCTTTTCTTTTGACTTTTCCTCTAGAGTTTTGGGGGGTGGAGGGGATAGTTTTCTTACTTTTTTCTACTCATGTAAAATCCCTAGTAAGAAGTCCTTCCACACATTGAGAACACTGAAATGATCCAAAATTATTTTGAACTGGATAAGTACATATTATTAGTTCAAGCCTTGACCATGTCCAGATTGGACTATTGTAATATCATTTTTACTGGTTGCACAAAGACACTCATTAGACATCTCCAGCTCATTCAAAACATGGCAGCACAATTGATATTCTCAGTTGGCAGATTTGCATCAGCCACTTTGCTGCTGATGAGGTTGCACTGGCTACCAGTCGAGGCCAGGGTACGTTTAAATTGTACACTATTGCATTCAACGATTATTACACGTATTTCACCCCTCTATTTATGTGATTTGGTGGAACTTTTACATCATTTACATCATTTTACATTAATACTATGAAACTCACAATCAAATGTTGTTAAAATTTCCCTTTGTCCATTCTGTTAGATTAAGGAAGCTATTTGATTCTTCCTTGCATTATCGGATTGTCTCATTGTGGAACTCCCTTCCTTTAGAGATCCGGTCTGCTGAGATACTATCACTATTTTGGAACGTTCTTAAACTTTGTTTTATTTCAAAAATCTTTTGGATAGTGAGTAGTAAGTTTTCTAGACTTTGTTTTTTGTACTCTTTATAATGTAATGGGTTTTTTTTTCCTGCTTATCTTGAAAATTTTGAGGTTTTAATGTATTTTCTATTATCATGACTATTTGGATTCTTATTGTTATCCACAATTAACTAAAGCCTTGGTACTTGCAGACAAGAAGCCCTGTATAATGTAATGCAATTGAAATTGTATGTTTTTTTTTCTTTCTAGGTTTTTTAATGTTATTGTATAGATTTTGTTTTGTAAACCACTTTAAAACCTTGCTGTACCAAGCAGCATATCAAGCAATATAAATCAAAACAAATCAAATTCTACTCTGCCTCGAACCTGCAGTGAATTTCTCACATTGTGCACACATTAAAATGCTCTGTTACTTCTGTGCATTGTGGAGGAATTACCATTCATTTTAATATACTGTGCATCCATGTGTACCACATGAGTTAACTTCTGTACTGAACCCTTTCTGCATTGTGCACACAGTAATCTGCGTGCACACACTCGTGGTAACTGTACAGAGGCAATGTAAGCTATAATATAATGCTCTCACCAACAAACTTTATCCATAGGATCCGTGCTCTGTGAGGCTTCTGTGCAAATCATCAGCCCTTGTGTGCTGAAAAGGAACACTGGGTGACCATATGGGAATCTAACAATTAGCATGAGTTAAATATATTTTATGTAAGTTCCTACACAGATTCTGTTGTTATTTCAGTAGCTGACACTGGAGAACATAAGCCTTAGCATTCTGCGAGTGACGTGTGCATGTTAGCCTTTGAGATGAAGTTTCAACTCCTGAGAAATTGCCCCATTGCAAGATGCAGATGTTGAGAAAAAATAATCCTCAATATCCTTCCATTTTCCCAACAGTACACAACACATTCCTAATTCTACACTTGCAACTGGTGTTAATTCATAATAAATGAACTTTTGAAAAAGATGGTATAACTGAATATTTCATTTACTCTTTCTAATAACTGGAAAATTGTACTTTCTCCTCTGTGAGAAAAAACATTTCAAGGCAGATGCCCCTAAAGGTTATATTGCACATGGCCTAGTGGTTAGGGTGGTGGACTTTGGTCCTGAGGAACTGAGTTGATTCCCACTTCAGGCACAGGCAGCTCCTTGTGACTCTGGGCAAGTCACTTAACCCTCCATTGCCCCAGGTACAAATAAGTACCTGTATATAATATGTAAGCCACATTGAGCCTGCCATGAGTAGAGAAAAGCACAGGGTACAAATGTAACAAAAAAAAGACGGAAGAGAAATTAATCACTTTGCTGTCACTTATTAACTGTAATGTATCTCCTACAATGCTTACTGATTTCAAAAATTCAATATTTCTCTTGTGCTTTCTTTCGGTATTTACTCTGTGTACATGAAGTATACCTGTTCCATTTTTGCATTGTGCGAGTTGAGTAAGTTTAGTTTTGCATTAACAATGCTCAATAAAGACTTCTATAAATTAAAAAAAAAAAAACTGAAGCATTGTGGCACTCGTTTAGTCACCAATAATAGGTCTCAATACCAAGGCCCATATTCGGCCTGTTCAGTCAATATTTAATGTTTAAAACATTTTTCTACCGCCCATCGTAAAATTCTGAGTGGTTAATAGAAGACATACATAATAAATCAGACAGTACAAGACAAAAATATAGGACAACTTCTCAAACAAATAATTCTGGACCCCTTATTTTGCTCCAAAACAGATGGACAGCTTTAACCCAAGTCCCTGAGGAAAGCAGTTTGAAACCCGCGGTATCGGGCGATTCCAGGGGAAGCCAGTCAGTTATCTATTTTTGCTCTTTGACAGCCCTGAGCGTCGAGACAGCAAGGACGCTGGCTAAAAAGACAAGTCCAGTTTCAATTATTGATCTTGTAACTTTAGCAAAATGGCAGTTGGCCCATAGCTGGTGTAGGTTTTTGTAAAGGCACAATCACACATGACACTAATAGCACTTAATATGGTGTTAAAAGAAGAGTAGCCCAATGAAGAAGTGCTATACCACTGGGCAACAGTTAGTACTAATTGGCAAAGACAGTGGATATTTCTGAGGTACTCTTCCTAAAATATCTTTGAGAAAAAAAGTAAAAAAGAATAAGATTTAAGTAGCATTGTCCTGGTTTTTGAAAGTGTTGTTGGTATATCAGGCATTGTATCTTTCCTCATCATATTATTTGAAGTTGTCCTTACAGGTTTACTGGCCTGTGCATTCTTGCATTCTGAAAATACCAACTTGCTGGTAGTTCCTGATTTACACTTCTTTCTTGTTGAAGAGACTAGATGTAGTACTTTTTTGATCACCACACCCAAGGGAGTGGAATCATCTACCCATGTAATGCGGCTGTTTAAAAGAGCGGTAAAATATAATCTGTTCAGGGCAGCATATGGCACCGTCCTTGGACTAAACTGACTCATGGACCTTTGCTGTAGTTGTTTTCTTTGCTGTATTTTTGTGTTTTAATTGTATAGTTTTGGGTTTTTTTTTATTCTTGTTTTAAATAGTATGTTTTTTATGTACCCCTCCTTGGGTAAAGGCAGGATATAAATAATAAGTTATAAAGTTATGAACATATACAAGAAAAAACACTGAGCAAAACTCTACTAAGCATTCAAAAGTGTTAATAATAGTGCCCCACACGTTTATAACCCGTCACCAAAAATATATTGTAAAATAAAACACTATGTTCTCCAATCAATGTTATTATTTTATCATAACACATTATTTAACAACTACATACATATAAAATCAATATTAAAATAATTCAATTCTTCATAAAAATTAAAAATGACAGATACAAACAATTGTGTTTTCAACAACTTTCTAAACTGTGTTTACTACTAAGTTGCCCAGCTGTCCAGACAATGCATTCCACAAATAATACCAGCTGGAACAAAGGCTGGACACCTCGGAAACTTCATACTGCGGGCCTGTTACCTTCCAATGTCTGCTGGCATTGCAAATTGACATAGATTTTGAGTGCTCTTTGATATCAACCCTTTTTGGCATTCAGTATGGAACCGCTATTAAAAATATTTTTTCATTTTGACATTTCTATTTGAGGTCATATTGTCATCTTCAAGCTAATTGCCACTCAAATACAACTTTCTGATTGGGCTGTTGGATATTTTACTTACATCACCAGAGACTTATATTAACAAACTGGAAAGATGTAAACCTGATGAACTCACAC
The DNA here is from genome assembly GCF_901765095.1 of Microcaecilia unicolor. Lineage (NCBI taxonomy): Eukaryota > Metazoa > Chordata > Amphibia > Gymnophiona > Siphonopidae > Microcaecilia > Microcaecilia unicolor. Next base: position 235,195,605 of record NC_044031.1, read on the forward strand.
TTTTGGTGGCAATCAGTGCAATGTTACCACAAATTAGAAAATGACCACAGCTGTGCTCACTGGTGTTACTGGGAAAAAGCTGTTAATTTGGTCTACTCTAGATGCATACTTAAAAGCCCTTCAGTATAATTAAAGTATTTCCCTCCTTTTTTGCTATTGTACGTTCCTCTTATATTAAGCCTTCTTCACAATACAACCTCTTCCTCACTTCCCCCCTCCGTTTTGCTTTCTTTCCCTTCCTCTGCCTTTGAGTAGTCTGTTATAATTTGTAATTTCTTTGCTTACATTGAAGAGTTGATGCCTCTTCTTTTTGTGCATCAACGTTTGGACATGTTACTCTTGTTGCTATTTAAACGTTGTTATCTTTTTTGAACACTAATAAAATTTCACGGAAAAAATAAATAAAACGCTAATCACTTAACTAATTGTAATATAGCACATGCAGCTTTCATCAGGGTTAGGTGTAACTTACAGTGGGTTGAGTCCTTCCTGCATTCTAGACCACCCTGGACTCTGGACAACCTATGGGTAGGTCCATCTGTCAAATACATGCAATGTAAGATAGGAGTTGTATTTACAGAATGGTTCAAGGCAGATTTTGGATTGACATGCACATGTGCCCTCATATGCACATATATGTAATTAATTAACATTGTAATCAGCATGCAAATGTTAGCACGCGTTTTATAAATTGTCCCCCTATAGGCATACTGCAAAGGACCACCCAGAACATGATTCCTTTAAATCTCTACAGACCTTTCTAAACTCACCACTTGTACATATATTGTTTATTGAAAACTTTCTATATCACCTTTCAGAAAAAGGTCAAAGCATGTACAGACTAAAAACAGAGCAGAAAGGAACGCCAAAGGATAAAGAGGACAGATCCAAACCAGAGAAAGTATACATATCAAGAGAAACACAGACAGAAACAAAAATCAGAGAAAACAGAGATAAAGAACAGTTACTGAATCACAGTATACCGTATCGACGACTCCAGTACTAAGAGCAGGAAAAGGCCTGTTTGAAAAAAATAGGATTTTAAAGCTTTCTTAAAGGAATTAAAAAATAGATACAAAAACTGCCATTTACCATGGACTGACCGAGTAAAGAATTCATAATCTAGGTTCTAGAAAGAAACAAGTCGAATGCCTGGTAGATTCATAGTGGGCACTGGTGGGAGAAGGGAGAACTAAACGGCGGTAAGGCAACATCAAATTGGACAGATAGGAAGGGATTCTAGTGTGAAGGGCTTTGAAAACCAGACACAAGATCTTAAATTGAACTCGCTGACAGACTGAAAGCCAATGAAGAGATTTCAAACAAAGGTGTACAATGATCAAACCAATTAACATCACAAAGAAAGCTGTGCAATGTTTGTAGCCATCATTCTGTTTGACAAAAACCTGCATTGACTGCATTACAGTAGTCCAAATGAAAAATTATGAAAGCATGTGGTTTCCATATCTTCACACATATACAGCAGACTGCTAAATCTGTCATTTCCTTTTCTGTAACATCACCAAAATTATCCATTCCTTTCTAAGTACACTACCAAAACCCTTATCCACACCGTCATCACCTCACACAGACCTGCCAAATCTCCTGCATTCAGCGGGAGACTCCTGCTTTCACATGTGACCTCTTGCATTGCCACTGGAGAGCGAAGAACTCCCACTGATCAGCCTCCCCTTCCATTAGCAGCAGGAGATGCATTAATAAGATGTCATCTCCTGCTTCTGTGGGACCAGTTTCGCAATAAAAACTGCAAAATCTCACAGCTCTTATCACGTGACTTGTCCCACGGCAGCAGGAGATGATGTTTTATTAAGGAGTCTCCTGGTTTGTTTGTGCCGCGACTGAGGTCTGTCAGGGGTAGAGAGGAAGTGAATGGGGTGGAGATGGGCACAGCTTAAAATCTCCCTCTTAAAGATTGGGTCCCCTTGGCAGCTCTGCTCACATTTAGATTACTGCCACCTGCTTCTTACAGGTCTCCCAGTAAACCATCTCTTTCCCCTTCAAAATTTGCTGCATGACTTATCTTCTGTCAGTGTTGTTACCTCACATAACCCCTCTCTTAAGGTCACTTGACTGGCTCCCTGTCTTTTTATATACAGTTCAAACACTTCTTACCCACTGCATTCATTCTGCAGCTCCTCAGTATCTTTCCTCTCTTATCTCTCCCTATACCCCTCCCCGGGAACTCTTTATCATGTAAACCAATATATCTGTATCCTTCTCCTCCACTGTCAATTCACTCCATGCCTTTTATCTTGCTGTGCTGTATGCCAGTGGCGTACCTAGGGTAGTTGACACCCGGGGCCGGTCATTTTTTAACACCCCCCCCCCCCCCCACAAATCCAGTACTAGGCAGACCGAGAATACAAAACACTCAGGACCTATAGAGCAATTCTACCATACCATAAGCAGTAATTTCTATGAGTCACACAAGGAAAAGGAAAGCATCTTAAACACTACAGTGAGCACTAGAACATCAATTCACCTATTGTAAAATGAAAACAGACAGATTAGTACAGATCGTCGATCCGGCACGTCAATGCCAACGAAAGCCATGTCTTTTTCACAAACACAGATACACCCTAATCCACTATAGAATAAGTAATCATAAACTTTCTATTTAGACAAAATTAAACTGAACCCCCGATGCCAGACTCTGCATAAAATGCAACACCACAGAAACAGAAATGTCCCCTAGTACTGTGCAAAATATAAAGACAGCAGATGTAATTTGAAAAAAACTAACAAATACCAATCACCACTTTATAAATTAACAAATAGAAATAAAACAAATACAGAAAATAAAATAATACCATTTTACTGGACTAATACATTAGCTTCCAGAGGCCAAAATCTCCTTCCTCAGGTCAGTACAGTATAGTTCTGTTACAGATCTTATCCTGACCTGAGGAAGGGGGTTTTGTTCTCTGAAAGTTAAGTGAAATGTATTAAAATTAGTCCAATAAAAAGATTACCTTATTACATGTTCTATTTATAACCTACAATACTATATCCTAAAGCAAAATAATAAAAATATATATTTACAGTTTGTTGTCCTCTGGTTTCTGCTTTTCTCATCTTCTTTTCACTGTCTTCCTTCCATCCAGGATCTGTCTTTGCTCTATCTCTGCCATCCAGTGTCTGCCCTCTCTAATGTCCCTTCCATCCACTGTCTGCCCTCTCTCCTCTCTGCCCCTTCCATCCACTGTCTGCCCTCTCTCTCTCCCTTCCATCCACCATTTGCCCCAGTCTGGGCTCTTTCTCTCTCCCCCTTCCACCCACCATCCGCCCTTTCTCTCTGCCCCTTCAATCCATCTGCCCTCCCTCTCCCATCCATCCAGGGTCTGCCCTCCCTCACGCTCCCCACTTCCATCCAGGGTCTGTTGTCCCCTCTCTCTGCCCCCCCATTTTCAGCCCCCAGTTCCACCTGCCCCTACTTCCAGCCCCAGGCCACATCTCCCACCTGCCCCCCTTTTCAGCCACACTATCCCACCAGTCCCCAGCCCTTTTCTCCCATCAGTCCTGAGCTTCAGACCCCAGCCACTTCTCCCTGTCCCCTTTTCAGCCCCTAGTTTCAACCCCAGCCCTTTTCTCTCACCAGTCCTGAGCTTCAGCCCCAGCCAGTTCTCCCTGTCCCCTTTAAAGCCCCCAGTTTCAGCCCCTGCCCCGTTTCAGCCCACAGTTCCAGCACTAGCCCCTTATCCCAACTACCCTCCTTTTCAGGCCCCCCGTTCAGCCCCCTTCATCCACCACATGCTTGCATCCCCCCTTTCAGCCCCAGACCCCATTCTCCCACCTGCCCCAGGCATGGACCCATTCTCCCTCCTGCCCCCTTGTCAGACCCCAGTTCCAGCTTCAGACCCCCTTCTCCCCTCTGAGCAACCCCCACCCCTCCACAATCCCCTTCTCCCCTCTCAGCTCCCCTACCCCTCCCCAGTTCCCTTCTCCCCTCTGAGAAACCCTCTCAGGCTCCCCCACCCCTCCCCAGTTCCCTTCTCCCTTCTGAGAACCCCTCTGAGCTCCCTCCACCCCTCCCCAGGTCCTTCTCCCCTCTGTGAACCCTCTGAGCTCCCCCACCCCTCCCCAATTCCCTTCTCCCCTCTGCGAATCCCTCTGAGCTCCCCCCCCCCTCCCCCAATTCCCTTCTCCCCTCTGCGAACCCCTCTGAGCCCCCCCCACCCCTCCCCAAATTCCCTTCTCCCCTCTGCGAACCCCTCTGAGCTCCCCCAACCCCTCCCCAAATTCCTTCTCCCCTCTGCGAACCCCTCTGAGCTCCCCCACCCCTCCCAGTTCCCTTCTCCCTTCTGAGAACCCCTCTCAGCTCCCCCCACCCCTCCCCAATTCCCTTCTCCCCTCTGAGCTCCCCACCTCCTTCTCCCATCTGAGCCCCCCCCCTCCATGGGAGAGCGACAGAGCACTCTTCTCCTGCCACCACCTGCGTCCTTTTTTTTAAAATCCATTCAGCGAGGGACGCAGGCAGCACCTCGTGTCTGCCCTGCTGTGTGCTTTGAAAAAAGAAAATCGCTTCTCTGGCGTCGGGCCGGCGTCGGGCCGGCATCTGGCCGCGTCGGGCCGGCCTTCTTTCGCTATGTCCCGCCCACTTTTGAGGTAACTTCCTATTTCCTCGAGGGCGGACATAGCGAGAGAAGGCCGGCCCGAAGCCAGCAAAGCGATTTTCTTTTTTCAAAGCACACAGCAGGGCAGACACGAGGCGCTGCCTGCGTCCCTCGCTGAATGATTTTTTAAAAAAACGCAGGGTGGTGGCAGGAAGATGGTGGAGCACCCCCCACCCGCCGACACCCGGGGCGGACCGCCCCCACCGCCCCCCCCCTTGGTACACCACTGCTGTATGCTTGGAATAGACTTCCTGAGTCTGTACATCATGCTCCAACCCTGGCCATATTCAAATCTAGGATAAAGCCCACTTTTGGGGGCTGCTTTTAAGTCCACGTTTATTCACCAGTTCAGCACCATGCCTGTTTTAATCACTCCCACAGTAATACCGTAACTAACTTCTTATTTGCCTTGTTTGTCTGTCTTGAATAAATTGCAAGCTCTGCCGATCAGGACTGTCTCATATGTGTTTGCATACAGCACTGCGTACATCTAGTAGCGTTAACAAAATGATAAATAGTAGTAGTAGATTTACTAGTATAAATCTACTATTATACATGTAAATAGTTCCTAGGGATTATTGAATTCATTCCTAAATGCAATAGGTATTTACAGTTATGTTACATAAAGTTCTCCATTTGTAAATGTCAGAATCTCTCCCATAAGAAATAGTGAGACCTTAATGCAATGATTTCCAAACCTATCCTGGGGAAACCCCAGCCAGTCAGGTTTCAGCATATCCACAATGAATATGCATGAGGATAGATTTGCATACTAAGAAGACAGAGTATGTGAACTGATGTCATGAATATTCATTGTGGTATTCTAAAAGCCTGACTGGTTGGGGTTCCTCTAGGACAGATGTGGTACTCACTGCTTAATGGATGGGGCATTGCTATTTGGATTTTCTGTACCCTGTTCATATGCTTTAAGCTAGTAAAGTTAAATGCAACATCTGAAACAGTAAAAACTAGCTCTTGTAGTAGAAACTTGAGACACATGAATTGCACTACAAGCATAACTCTAATGTTGTAGCAGAAAGTTATAATGCCCAATCCATAGAAAATCTCCTAGCAAAGTCAAATTTTTGCAGATTTTTTGTTAAGGAGGTGGGGATGCTTCTGTTTTCTGATGACTTTCATATGTGAGATAGCAGGGCAAATACATTGCAAAAGTTAAATAAACAGGTATATGCAATCTCTCTCCAAAGGGAAAGGGACTTGTGTTTTTTTTGCAACTACATTCAAAGCAGTTTACTAGTTTAGACAGGTACTTATTTGTACCTGGGGCATTGGAGGGTTAAGTGACTTGCCCAGAGTCACAAGGAGCTACAGTGGGAATCAAACCCATTTTCCCAAGATCAAAGTGCACTGCACTAACCACTAGGCTATTCCTCCACTCCATGCCACACCATTTCACACACTGTGATACCTGCACAGTGTAGCCTTCTCTGGGGTAGACTCCACACTCTGGAATTCATTCCCTGAAAAGTTTGCTTAACACAAGACTATATTTCAGGAAGCAGGTGAAGCTTGGCTCTTCAACTAGACCTTTAATGGAAGAAGTAAATGACACTGGCTGCACATACCATAGCAGGACATGTTTATCCACTCCCACCCTAGCTAAGATAATGTTCAAGCCAGCAGTATAGCCACAGGGGGTTTAGGGGGCCTGGGCCCCCAATGTCTGCTGGTTTGGCTGGCGGGGGTTCGCAAGCCCTGCCAGCAGAAGCTTTCCTGTGGGGATATTCGCCACTGAGCTGCCTGCCCTGATTCTCCCTCCCTCGTGCACATGCTCGGTTTTAATGAAACTGAGCATGCGCGAGCTTCAAGCATGCTCAATTTCACTAAAACTGAGATGCGTGCTGGGGTGGGAAAGCAGGGCAGGCAGTGTGGCGCTGAGTATCGCCACAGGAAAGCTTTTGTTGTTGGGGGCTTGGGACCCCCGCCAGCCTAGGTATGTGGGTTGCAGTGGGGATCGGCAGCGGCCAGGAGGATGGAGTGGGCATGGTCCACATTGTCCTCATCTCTTTGTGGATCAATAGCTCAGTGTTGGCTCTGCTGAAGAAGTTCCTTGTCTTCTAGGGAAGTCTTGTGCCAAGTTGTCACTGATGATCTGTAGTTCTGACGGCACGTTGGTAGTCAGTGTGGGTTGATGAAGTGAAGATGCAAAATCTTGTAAGAGGCAGTACTGAGGGCTGCAGGGATGTAAATAAGTGAGTGGGATGTGCAGTTGTTCTGAAGTCTTCAGAGAATCTTTCCATTTCTCCCATTCTTGTTGCATTTCTGTTGGTATGGAATATCTCACCTTCCTTGAATGGTGACTGGAGCCACAAATCCCAGTGGATCATACAGACTATTATTGTAGACAAGACATCTCTGCGTGTATATGGCTTCTCTTGGATGGAGACTTGAAAGATGAAAATGTCTCTCTTTAGATCCCAATATAATCAAGGCTTCTCTGAAGCAGAAGGGTGTCTACTCTTACATCTAGATCTTTTAAATCTTTTGCAAGATCCTCTGAAGGAAATGCTTTCATTACTTTTGGACTGTTGGAGGCAATTTTATAAAGTCTCAGATTGGCCTCTGCGAGCATTGCTTGTTTTCTCTTTAGCAAGTCAATAGCTTCTCTTTTGGTAGGTAAGGACTTCACACCATCATCTACATAAAAGTTTTTCTCAATGAAGCATCTGTGCCATATTCTCTTTCTTCCTCTTAGGCTGTCCTTCTAAGCCCATAGGTTGCTACTGCAGGTGATAGACTATTATCAAAGACATGAACTCTCATTCTGTATTCCATAATTTCCTGGTTGATGTCATTGTCACGATACCATAGGAACCTTAAGTAATTTCTGTAGTCTGGGTGTTCGACAAGCACTACTAGAACATTTGCTGGAAATCTGCTGTTATGGCAATAGGGTTCTTTCTGAAGCAGAGCAAGACTTCTAATAGGCTGTTGATCATGCCAGGCCCAGACAGCAGTACAATTGTTGAGTGAGATTCCATGAAACTGAGCACTGGAGTCAAACACAATCCTGATCTGGCCTGGTTTTTTGCTTCTCCCTGAGTGAGTAGGAACAAGGAGTTGGGGAAAGGCTCTGGGTCTTCTTGCCAGTGACTGCCTTATAGTTTATAGTGCTTGTTTCTAAGAATAAAGGTGCCAGTACTCATACAGAGCAGTAGGCGTAGCCAGAGTTTAATTTTTAGATGGGCCTGGAGGTGGACTGGGTGGGCACAGGCCTCACATTTCCTCTCCACCCGCTACACCCCCCCCGCCCGCCCACCGCCGCCGCCGCAATTTTCCTCTCCATCTGCCCGCCGCATTTCCTCTCCACCCGCTACCCCGTGACAGCCCCCTGCACATGGTCAGTTCTGGTCATTTTTACTGACCTGAAGCGCCGTTCTCCCCTCCAGCACTGGCGATTCCCATAGCCAGCCTTCTGCCAGTGCACGTCATCGGAGCCTCTTCTCAGGCGCATCCCGCCTACTCTGAAACTTCCTGTTTTCCGCAAGGTGGGACGCAGGAAGTTGCAGAGTAGGCGGGACATGCCTGAGAAGAGGCCCCGACAACACGCGCTGGCAGAAGGCTGGGTATGGGAAATCCGCCGGTGCTGGAGGGAGAACGGCGCTTCAGGGCAGTAAAAGTGAGCAGACCACGCGGTCGGGGAGAGCGGGCAGAAGAGGCTGGTGGGCCTGGAGCAAAAGTGGCTGGGCCTGGGCCCGTCCAGGCCCACCCGCAACCTTAGGGGCTGTAGTGGTTCTATATGGCTCCACCCCTACAGTATCCACACACCCACAGTTGCCATGCCTTTGTCACTAGCCATGCAACATATAAAAAGGCAATGTTACAAATATTACACCAGTCCCTAGAATATGAACAATCTCTAATTAAGAAAATAGAGCAAACATGGTTTCTATACAGAACCTACATTTCCTTGAAATTATTCCGACCTCTACACAGCGTTTCTTGCTGTGTATATTCAGATAGCTAAACCCATTATTTTTTATTACCAGAGAAATGACTCAAATTCTTAATCCAAATTCTTTCTTTAATATAGTTGCTCACAAATATAAGGAAAACATACACTTACAGTTGAGATGTGCTGGATTAGGAATTCTGACTCTTACAGACTGAGTCCACACTTTCATTAGCCCCTTTCACAGGAAGAAGGGATTAGTACTGGTTGGTAATGTACAAATGCTTATTGGAGGATTGGGTAAAAAAACACCATGGATTGCTGAGGGCCTAAGAGGACAAGCAGCAGTAATGCTGCTTCATCATGGAGAGATTACAATCCTCTCAACACGCTGGATTCTGGTCTCTTTCTTAGTCAGGCTTTTGGAGAGAGAGGGAACCTGCACCTCCCAGGATGCATAGGGCAGCCATGTGAAATTAATCAAAAAGATCTCACACATAGGCCTAGCTGTGTGGGGAGGCTAAAGGGGTGGGTCCTTCATCCATAATTGTCTGACAAACACACAGAAAGTAAGTAAATAGTTGCAACTAATACCTTTTATTAAATCTAGATATTAGTTATGTATCATATGTCAAAGAATAGTGTCAAGAACATTAAACAGTGAAACCTTCAACAGAAGAGATGCACATTTCCCATACTTGAGATGATTTAATCCCTCCAAATTGAAAATACAGGGCCCAGCATCCAGTAAGACTTATCTGGGGTAGGAGGAGTGGCTTTTACCTGGATAAGTGTGGCTCACTGGGGCAATTTTGAGTGGCACTATTTGAATAATGGCATTGAATTATCCATTTAGCTCCCAGCACTGCCCAATATACACAGATATTCAGTCCAAAACCATCAAATACCTACATATTGACATTGAATAGCTAGGTATCATTTGATCGTGGCAACTGGTGTTTAAATCAAACACTACCACTGTGGTTGAATATCAGCTATCTACCATAGGTTCAGCTAGCTCTCTTCCTCCTTCCGGCATCCCAGTCCACATCTATAACTTGTCTCCCCCTCCAGAGTCCTACATATTTTCCTCCTCCTGCCTTCCTTCTCCACCCCACCCCACCCAGGACCATAAGAGCAGCACATTCAGCTCTCTCTCCCAAAGGTTCAGCTGCTCTGATGGTCCTGTGTGAGGATGGGGGTGGGGACAGAAAAGAATTTGCTTGCTGAACCTTTGGGAGAGAGAGAGCTGAAGATTTCAGTTTCATCAAGCAATCTCTTTTCTACCCCTCTCCTCATTCCAATCTCTCCCTTTTTGTCCCGCTCTCCTTCCAGTTTCTTCCTCTTAGTCCCGCTCCTTCCCTCTCCCCATCAGTTTCATTCTCTCCCTCTTAGTCCCACTCCTTCCTTTCCCCCCGATTCCAGTCTCTCTCTTAGTCCCCCCTCCCCTTCCCCCAAAGAAGCAGTCAGGCACTTGCTTTGGAGTTAGTGGATCAGTCTTTTTGCTGCGATGTGCAGTACTGCTGGTGGCAGTCTGCACTGTAGCGATCACAGCAGGCCTGCCTCGGGGACTCAGCCTTCTCCATGTGGTGCGTCCCGCCCTCAAGGAAGCAGGAAATTGCATCAGAGGGGGCGGGACGCATCATTGGGGGAACTCCGAGCCCCTGAGACAGGCTTGCTCTAATTGCTAGAGGAGGCAGCTACAAGTAGTGTAGTAGTAGTAGTAGCAAGGAGGTTTGGGCAGTAGTGTGTGAGTGTTAGGGGGGAAGAGGGAATGGGAGTGGATTTCACCACACTGGTGGCGGTGCAGAAACAACGGAAGTTTGGGTCCTGTAGGCTGAAGCTGTGCTGCTCTACTTTCTATGGGCTTACCGAGTTGCCACTCTTGCTCTTTCCTTGTGTTGTGCTGAAGCTGTGCTGCATGGTGTCCCAGCTACCTTGGGGAGGCTTGTTGTGCCAGCTTGTGGCTGCTGGGGAGGCTTACTCTCCCCAAGTCTCTTATACCGGGTGCCTATGATCCCACAGGGCACTGGGAATAGAGCTCAGGTGCTAATCGCCTAAAGACTACCAAACTACACGGACTTGTAGTTCATTATACACAGATTAAAACATACAAACAATGTAATCTGTTACACACAGATTGCAAGATCCGCTCCCATGTAGATGAGGGCAGAACTGGACTATCTCACCTCAGTGACATATACACAGAACATGGATATTACACAGGCTTAAAACACCAATACACACCAGAAGTAAAATCATAAGAAGTGCCATTTGGTGCTACAACCTGGCAGAGAGCCCAGCTGGGATTAAATTAGTGCTGCGGAAAGAAGCAAATCTGCCTGATGGATCTGGGTCGTTCAGAGAGGTTGAGCCAGTCCTGATTTTACATTGAATGCATGCAGTGGGAGTAAAAGCAGGACTGGTTCAGATTGTCCCTGATGACCTGGAGCTGTCTAGCTCATAAGCTTTTCAGATTCAAACTATAGGAGCAGTTACAGCTGAAAACAAGCAAATAGTTAAGGGGCTGCAGGTCACCTAGTCCAAACATGACTGACAGAACCTTCTAGAGGCACAAAAAGCATTCATAGTCTATTGAGCAGTGGCGTTTCCACAGATAGACCTAGGTGGGCCGGAGCCCACCCAATTTGGACTCCGGCCCAGCCAAAAGTGTAGCAGTCTTGTTGTGTCAGCTGAAGATATTCTCTCCTTGGGCAGCCACCACTCTTCCAAATGGCAGCCAGCAGCACTTGCCTTGAACTGACGCTGAGACCGGCCCTTGTGCACATGCTCAGTTTTTGCACATTCAAAAGCACTGTGCGTGCACGGCCTGCCTGCAGCAGCCTCAGCTTGAGGCAAGTGCTGCTGGCTGCCATTTGGAAGAGCACTGACTGCTTGAGGAGGAGAAAATCTTCAGCTGGAAGGGTTTGGGAATCTCTGCCAGCTCAGATATTTAATATTTGGGGTTTGCAGATGGGGGGGGGGGGTGGAGAGAGAAGCAAAGTGGAGGGGGGCTGGGGGGACGAATTCCATTCCCACCCAAAATTGGCCATTTGGCTACGCCCCTGCTATTGAACAGAGACTAGTAAGTGCAACCTTAACATTTTCTCTATACCATGATAAAGAAGTGTAGCAATGTGTACATATAGCCAATGCAAACCTGAATAGAGCTACCTGAAAGGTGGTCTATGTTTAACCTGAAAGTCACATGTTCAAGCCTGGCTTGTGTATAACTGGGTGGTATTTTTGGAAGGCAGGAAAAAATGTGCCGTTACTCTGTACCCTGGCACTCTGCTCCCTTCTTACTGTCTCTGTTTCCCTTTTTATGATCCCAACTATTACTGTTTTCTCTGGTGCAGCTTGCTCTTGTCAACTTTGCCCTAGGGATACTCATTTCTATTCTTTAGTGAACATTTATTCTGTTCCTTTTCTTTCTTGTGGCTCACACTTGTTGCAACAGAGCAAACAAGGTCAACTTCACTAGTATCACCATTTCTATTGGCAAAGGAGAATTGCAACAATAATTAATGCACATATTTTTGTTTCATAAAGACTTCCTCATTTCAAGCAACTTATCCTTTCATAGTGCACAATTGCTGTATCCCCTACCTGTTTAACCCCCAACCACCTGCCTGTCTATAACCCCCTCCCCTCCCCCTTTCAAGTACATGATTCAATTGAAAACACCCATTTCCTTGAGCTGTTGTTTTCCCTGTATAGTTAAATTCCATGAAAATCACTCCACACCTCTAAATATTCCTCTGGCATCACTCTGTTAGCATATCTAAACACCCAATCATTCCATCTCCTTAACATTCTTCAACTTTGCTCAAGTGTCAGAGTCCGGGTTCTTTCCAGTAGTACTTTATATATATATATAAACATCATACTAATGTTAAGCTTAGCTTTTATACATTGGAATTTGTAATGCATTCCTTTATTTTGCTCTGAATTACTGTGCTCAGAAGTACAAATGGCATTATTTTGTTGGATGGAACACATGGCAAGGCATTATTCCATCTGCCCCATTCTGTTCTGTTGATCTCCGTCTCTACCCATAAACAAAAAATAATCCATACCATGAATTCACAGATACAGTTCTCTAAAATTACAAGTCTGTTTTTAAAAAGTAACCTAAGTAATCTGCTTTTTGAATGAAGCATATGCAATTATGTCTGATGAATATTCATTGTGGAGATCCTGAAAGGCAGGTTTGTATTCAACCCTCCAGAGCTGGAGTTGTGAACCCCTGATTCATTGGTTAATTGTTGTCCAAGGGTTGCATTAAGATCATCACATTCTCTTCTCACAAGGTGGATTTTTTAAACCAGTGAATGGTCCATGTGTTGGATGCAAAACCAATGTGAAATCCCCAACTAAGTCACGTAAGATCCCTCATGCTATTACATTGTTGTTTTATTCAGTAGATATCTGTGATATGTCTACTGTATATGAAAAGCTATGTATTCATTCTATCTGATGGTGAAATGTTACTGTAGGCTGTGCAATAAGGAAATGTGGTTGTAAAATCATAACTAAACATTCAGCACACATACCTTCAGAAGTAGAACTCACTCATAATTAGAAACAATAAATTAAAAAATATATATATGCCATGGACTGAAAGGAATCTAGGAAATTTTAAAATCTAGATGGAAAAATGGAGGTCCAAGTTGGGATGTTCATAATTTGCAGCGTTATTTTACAAAAGGCTCACTGAATGTGGAACCTTTGGTAAAATATCTACAAGGCTGCAGGGAAAGCTTGTACATTTGATGGTATTTACATGATTGGAAACACCCATTTTATAAAAATGCCCATTCAAAAAAGAGCAGCATCCCGAACTGGACATCTCAGTTCAGATCTCTGTGTTCTATGTACAATGAGTCTTTATGTGTCTACAAAATAGTCTCACAAAACTTATAGAAATCATGCCTAAAATGCAGCCATAAGCTAGGGCAAATGAAAACAGCTGAAGGATGCGTATAGGTGGATATTTTTTAAACTATGCACATACTTCATGACTCTGCCTTTGTTCTGCCCGAACTCCTCACCCACCTACTGCTGGGTCATGTCAGTATGCGGAGCAGAAACAGTGTAGAGGGCCTCTGATGGAACAGAGGAGCGGAGCCAAATTGCCAAGGAAGCAACTTTATTAAAGGACCCGACACAGTCCGTGTGCTTGCGTCAGGGATCAGAACAGAGTTGAAGTGTATGGTATCCTCCTTTGAAAATCCATAGTCACAACTGTAAGCAGGGATGACCCGACCATTAGGCCACCTGAGGCGGGGGCCTCAGGCAGCACTCTTCCAGGAGCGGCATCTCCCCTTCCTTCCTCCACCCTGTTCCCCAAATTTATTTTTAAAAGGCGGCGGCGGCAGCGATTCCCATACGCTGCCCTGCCGCTGGCACCCACCTCTTCTCTTTACTGTGGCCTGCCTCTCTGATGTAACTTCCTGTTTCCTCAGAGGCAGCCACAATAGAAAAGAGGCCAGTGCTAACGGCAGGGAAGTGTATGGAAATCACTGTCACTGCTGGCTTTTGGAAAATGGAGAAAGAAGGTAAACTTAGGGAAGGAGGTGGAAGAAGGGAGATGCCAGAACTTGGTCTGGAGGGACGGCTGCCTCAGGCAGCATCTTTCCTTGGGCCACCTCTGACTGTAAGGAATCTAAGGCACTTTCTGTCTCCTGGAAAACTTCCAATGTTTTTTTTCTTTTGGCAGCGGTAGCCTTCATGCAACTGTGCATACTTGTATGAACAGGGTCAGGGCCACCACCCCGCCCCCCACCCCTCAATCGCTACTGCTTTCGCCTCCCTCTACTGCTACCAGGCCTCCGGTGCCACAGTTCCCAATCTCCACCTACCTACCCTCTGCTCCCTTTTGCCTGCCATCTGACCACCTTCATTTAAATTTTAAAAAAATCTCTAAAGCAGCAGCGCAGCGCCTTCTCTGCGAAAGAGGCAGATCACCTCAGGCAGGCCTTCCCTCACTGTGTAACTTCCTATTTCTGCAAGAGCGGGACACAGTGAGGGAAGGCCTGCCCGAGGCGATTGAGGGGTGTGTGTGTGTGAGGGGGGGGGATCCTTTGGGGGGGGGGCGGGCCCCGCTCAGTCTCTTGGCGGCCCTGAACAGGATAACATTATAAGAGGCCTTTTAAGTGCCTACTACACGGTTTGCATGTGAAAAATCCTTTATAACATCTCCCCATGATGTGTAGGATGGGAAAAGGCACAACCACCTGAAGAACAGGAATAACATAGAAGGTAGCAGAGACATTAGGAATGTGCATAGGGCAAACATTTAACATTCATTTTCGATATGTTTGGTCAGTTTATTTCACACCTTCATTTTAATAAAAACATTTTAAACTTGCACTCATCAATTTAAAACAGGTTAATGAGTGGCCTAGTGGTTAGGGTGGTGGACTTTGGTCCTGGGGAACTGAGTTCGATTCCCGGCACAGGCAGCTTCTTGTGAACTCTGGGCAAGTCACTTAACCCTCCATTGCCTGCCGCATAGAGCCTGCCATGAGTGGGAAAGCGCGGGGTACAAATGTAACAAAAAAATAAAATAAATCAATTTAACATGCACAACAGTTATAAAGGCACACTGAGTTGAATATGGACTAACAAATCTACATCACTAATTGACAGAGAGAAAGAGACAGTTGAAGGAGAATTAAAAACATACTTTGGTAGTTTTGAAGTGGACAAGTGGAAGTTAATGTGATGAATTCAGGAATAGTCTCCCAGTGGAAGTGATAGAAATGAAAACAGTATCTGAATTCAAGCGAGAATGGGATAAGTACATAGGATCTCTAAGGGAGTGATAGGGAGAGTAGATGGCATGGATGGGCAGACTGGATGGATATATGGTCTTTATCTGCCTTTATGTTTCAGGATACAAATGTATCATTCTATAACTCGGCACCTGATGCTGTGAGGTGAGAGTCTATTTTATAATAGCATCTAGGCATTCAGATTCCGTGATAGAAAATGGCATAACCAGCTATCAGTGCACTATACATTTACACACCTGCAGTTACATCAGACACAGACCTGGCATAACTGCAGATACCTAGATGCAGCAGGGATGTGATATAGCTTGCAGTATTCTGAACAATGCTTCTAGCGAATTTCCACATAAGTGCATTTGAACATTGACCCAGTTTTTAAAATATACTTTGAGCTACTCAACTGCATCCTTTTTCTTATTTTATTTTCACCTTTTCTCTGGTGGAGTTTACTATCTGCAGCCTCGATATATTTTTTCACTGTTTTATAAAGATATCATAGGCATCAATGAGCCTTTAAACAATAAGATCTTGCAGAAATGTATTTATTTATTTGGATTTTCTTCACACCTTTTTCAGTAGTAGCTTAAGATGAGTTACATTCAGGTACACTAGCCGCCTTATTTTCGAAAGAGAAAGATGCCCATATTTTGACCTAAATCGGGAGATGGGCATCTTTCTCTCGTGGGTGTCCAAATCGGTATAATCGAAAGCCGATTTTGGGCGTCTTCAACTGCAATCTGTCGCGGAAATGGCCAAAGTTGACGGGGGCGTGTCAGAGGTATGGTGAAGGCGGGACTGGGGCGTGTTTATCGGCCGAGGAGAGATGGGCGTCCTCGGCCGATAATCGAAAAAAGAAAGGCGTTTTCAGCGTGAATTTGGGTCACTTTTTTTTGGACCCTTTGTTTTCATGAACAAGTCCCAAAAAAGTGCCCTAAATGACCAGATGACCACCGGAGGGAATTGGGGATGACCACCCCTGACTCCCCCAGTGGTCACTAACCCCCTCCCACCCAAAAAACACAACTTTAAAACTTTTTTTTTCCAGCCTGTATGCCAGCCTCAAATGCCATACCCAGCTCCATCACAGCAGTATGCAGGTCCCTGGAGCAGTTGTTAGTGGGTGCAGTGGACTTCAGCCAGGTGGACCCAGGCCCATCCCCCCCTACCTGTTACACTTGTGGTGGTAAATGGGAGCCCTTCAAACCGCCCCCAAAACCCACTGTACCCACATCTAGGTGCCCCCCTTCAGCCATAAGTGCTATGGTAATGGTGTAGAGTTGTGGGGAGTGGGTTTTGAGGGGATTTGGGGGGCTCAGCACCCAAGGGAAGGGAGCTATGGACTTCAGAGGTAGTTAACTTAATTTTAAAAATTGTTACAAGTGCCCCCTAGGGTGCCCGGTTGGTGTCCTGGCATGTGAGGGGGACCAGTGCACTACGAATCCTGGCCCCTCCCACGACCCAATGCCTTGAATTTGGGCGTTTTTGAGCTGGGCACCTTTGGTTTCTATTATCGCTGAAAAACGATACCGCCCAGCTCAAATCCGCACAAATCCGATGCATTTGCCTGGCACAAACCATATCATCGGAAAAAAAAATGGACGCCCATTTTTTTTCCAAAATACGGTTTGCCCCACCCCTTCACGTACCCGTTCTCAGAGATAGATGCCCATGGAGATGGGTGTTTGCGTTCGATTATGCCCCTCCACGTATTTCCCTGTCCCTGGAGGGCTTACAATCTAATTTGTACCTGAGGCAATAGAGGGTTAAGTGACTTGCACAAGATCACAAGGAACAGCAGTGGGATTTGAACAAGGCTGCCAGCAGCATCAGTAAGAAAAGTTGGTCCCAGAACCCTCCTCTCTGCAGCATTCCGCCTATGCAGGAACAGGAAGTTGTAGCAGTGAGAAGGGTTCTGGGCCATCCAAAGACAGCATGCTTTCATTGCTGATGCTGCCTGGGCCCGGGAGAATGAAGGACTGTAGCACGTGTGGGGGGACAGGGAAGGGAGAGAGCTAGCGGACTCCATGGTCATGAGGGGCAAGCTGTTTTTCTGGGGTGGTGCTTGCTATGCCATAGTGACACCTATGGTGCACAGGCACCATTTTCTTTAAAAATCAATTTGGGAGACCAGGAAGGGAGAGAGATAGTGGACTCTGTGGTGAGTGGAGGGAGAGATAGGTGCTGCACCATGTATGGCAGGGGAGGAGGGAGGGAAGATGGAAGAAATGCCACATTGTATAAGGGGTAGGGAGAAATATGTCACCAGACCACATGGAGGGGGGGGGGGGGGAAAGGGAACATGAAAAAGAGATCTGGGATGAGGAGACAGGGAAGAGAGGGTAAGAGACTCGACCCAAGGGGAGAAAGAGAGAGATGTGGGGTTGAGAGGGGTTGACCAGAGGGAAAAAGAGAAAGATGGGATGGGTTGTGTGTGTGTGTGGGGGGGTGGGGGGGAGTAGTAAAGATGCTGAAACCAGAAAGAGAGAGAGAGATGGTACCATGGGGAAGGTCAGGGGAGAGAGAGGAAGTGCTGGCTGGGGGTGGGGGAGTACAGGAGAAAGAAAAGAGAGGAGGAAAAGAGAAACTGGACAGGGGAGGGATGATGACACAGAGAACAGATACTAAACATGAGGGAAATAGGGACAAGGACACAGAGGGGTGGTTCTGGACATGAGAGATAAGAACACAGAGGGAATGACAGTGGACAAGAAGAAAGAAGAAATGTTAAATGGACAGGAGACACTGGAAAGAAGATGTATGGGACTAGGGGAGAAGGGGGATAGATCAGAAGATGACTTGGACGGTGATTGAATGAAAGAATGTATATATATATAGGCCAGATGGCATTGGAATTTTGAGGAATACTCACACTTGGCATTGGTAAGTATGAGTGGGGTATGTTGATGGGTTGGGGGAATGAATGAAGGTGTGAAATGGATAACAGAAAGAGGCAAAAAAGGGGATGATGTCTGGGGGAAGTTTGAGACATAATGTGAATGACCTGGGAGACTGGAAAAGATGAGAGACACTGAAAAGGGATGGGGGTACTAGAGAGGGATATGGGAAGAAAGGAATGGGTCTCTGAAGGGATTGTGTGAGGGTGGAAATGGAGTTAAAAAGATGTTGAAAGAGGCAGTAGGACATGGGGTATAGGGTAAGAGATAGGAGACTGGGAAAGGAGAGACACAGAGGGGGCAATGGGAAGGAGAAGGGAAAAGCCAGTAGGTAGAGAAAGTGAAAAGGAGAGTAAGGATTAGAAGGTGAGATAAAGGGATAATGATAGAAAAATCAAATGGGTGGACATAAACGCAGAGAAAAGCCGGGGGTGGGGGGCATAAAATGAAAGATCAGTGTCAGATAGATGTAGAGAAAAAAAGTAAGAAGGCAAAAGGAGAGAGAAGAAATGGAAAGGCCAACCCCAAAAAGAATTTAGAAGACTGACAATGGAAAGCAGAAAAGAGACTGGGATCAGCCTAATTATGGAAATAAAATGCCTAGGCAACAAAGGTAGAAAAGAAATCAATTATTTTTATTTAATACTTTTTAAGGACTGAAATATGCCTGCTTTGTGAAATACACATATTTTTCTATTTTTATTTTGCAAAGTACAAGAGAAAATACATTTATGTTTCTCTTTTACTAGTATTGTATGAATGGAGTCTGATTTTCTTGAGCTGGGGGTGGAGGGGGAGAGGTGGTCTCCATTTCAGCTTTTGTCTGCATGGTTTTTTTTTTGTGGTTCCCTATTCTGAATCAGGTGAGCGTCTGTCCATGTTTTGCATTTGCAACTGAGCTGAAGGATTCTGCTAGCATGTAGTGGCTGTCTAGGAATCTGTAACAGTCCAGCTTCTTCCAATTTCCCAGTAACAAGTACATTGCTGTTCTAGGGCCCACTGTAATATTTACAGAACAGTCTTTTCATAGATGGGTTAGGGCTGTTATGGTGTGAGTTTTCTGTATAGGTTTTAAGTGCCTTTTTGCATTGCTTTGTGTTATTTTTCAGTGTCTGGCCCTATCTGAAAATAGGAACTGGGGCAACTGCCCAGAACTAGTGGTCTTCACATAGGGTTACCATATGTCCGATTTTACCCAGATATGTCCTCTTTTTGAGGACATGGCCGGGCGGGTTTTGCCAGCCTGCCCATTTGTCCGGATTTCTGGACAAACGGGCAGGCTAGCGGGCCTAATGGTGTCCTATCCTCCACTCCCCTTACTTTACTATACTGCCCTGGTGGTCTAGTGACCTCTTTGGGGCAGGAAAGAGCCCCCTTTTTCCTGCCGGGAGTGCCTGCATACTACTTCCTTGCTGATGGTCCTGGCGCCGATTCAAAATGACCGCCGAGAGTTGAAGTCTTGAAAGGCTGCTTCAACTCTCCGCGACCATTTTGGATCGGCGCCGAGACCGGAGTCAGCAAGGAGCAGTATGCAGGTGCTCCAAGAAGGAAAGAGGGGGCTCTTTCCTGCCATGATGAGGTCACTAGACCACCAGGGCAGTATAGTAAGGTAAGGGAAGGGGAGGATAGGACACCCTTAGGGGTGTGTGATGGGGGGGTGAAAGGGGTGGGGCGGTATGTAACAGAGGGCGGGGTGGGGTGTATGTGAAAGGGGGCAGGATGGGGCATGGTGTGGGCGGGATGGGGGTGTGGTATGTGTCCTTTTTGGGGAGCAAATATGGTTCCTTTTTGGGGAGCAAATATGGTAACTGTATTTTCACATCCTGTAGAGTCACCACACAAACAAAAGCCCATCTGATTTAAACAAAGTGTCTAGCAGTGGAAGGAGTGTATATGCTGTTCCTGAGGTGTTGGTCACAATTTGATATTTTTACCTCCTGATGTAACTTCCTGTTTCCTTGCAGGCGGGATGCAGCAGAGGCAGCCTTTGTTAATCACTGCTGCCCACAGCCACCGCACCCGAACAATAATATCGGCACCGCTACTTGACCAGCACTAATTGGCACCTGTTTTACAAATGTCTGCTCCCCCAGATGTCAAAACCTGGCTACACCTCTGCACTGCATTGACCTCTAGGCTACTTCTCTAATATGCTTATTGGTTTGTTCACAATGGCCATAATACCTGTAGTTGATATAGAGCCTTATATCCCCTTTCAGTTTCACTTTCAGGCAAGAGGGAGGGGGGAAAACAACCACTGGGGACTTAAGAAAGGGTCATAAGAACACCTTTTTGTAACTTGGGCATTATTGAAACAGGTCTAGATAAAAACGTCCTTTTTTTATAGACATGGATTTTTCTTCCCATTCAAAAATCGCTGTTGGACGTCCTAGTTTTGGGCTCTCCCTAGTCCCACCCAAAACATGTCCACAACATGCCCCTTGCTATTTGGATGAACTGCAGTGTGAAAAGTCCAGATTCTGACTTTCCTAAATCAGGATTTGGATGTTTTAAGGTATTCTGAAGCATCCATCTGCTTTGAAAATGAGCACCATAGGCACCTATGTGTCTTTACAAAATAGTGTAAAAATAGGTGCCTTCCTGCCCTGTTCAACTAGGTACCTGTTATAAAATCTCTGCTTGAGGCTTTTATTTTAATGTAATTGTCAGGGATATTTTGTAGATAATCAATTACCGTGCTGACATCCACTATGCCCTTTTTGGTTCGTACATGTTCCATATTTAATCCAACATCAGGCCACATCCCACCTCTTACTACTAAACTTTATTAGCTTTAGGGTTCACTTAAATTATTGTAAAGCCAGTGTTCAAAACTAGGGTGTCCAGGCCAAAAATGTTCATTTTGTTTAGTTTTCCATGTTGTTTATGGAATTTTGTTTGGGGCTTGTTTTGTTTCATTTTGGGGGCAATATCATCCAAGATAGCACCTAACCGAGTAGATGTGTGCTGCTGTGCTGTGCTGTGCTTGGGACCATTCTGGCATTTATTTCCTTTCATTTAGAATGGCCCTGAAGTGTAAAGGCAAGCTCAGGATTAATCCTTCAGAGCCTCTGAAGTCGCCAGAAAGCAAGCAGCTACTTGTAAATTCATTAGTCAGTTCCCTGCACTTGCACCAGTGGTGTCTTTGGAGAGGAGGCTTTGGCTCAGCAGCTGCTACAGGTCTTAGTCTGGATGCTCAAAGCACTCCACCTCTGCCTGGCTCCAGGCCTATACCAATGTAGGACACTTTGCCAATTGCTGATGTGCAGATTTGGGAGGTGTTCCTCGAAGAGGGGCAAGTGGAGTGTTGAGCTCTCCTACCCAGGTTGAAGGCGCTGAGAGGAATATTGCAAGAACTTTGGTTAATGGTGGTGTGATGAATCCTGGATGATCAAATGAAGGATTTGAGGTTGGTGGTTCTGTTACCAGAGAGGGAAACTCTGGCCCGGTATGAGTTTTAGTACAGTAATAAGCTACAGTAAATGAATGTTGCCTTGATGAACAAAGTGCTCTTCAATTGTGCGTCTCTTCATAAATAGTGTACATTACTGAGCAATAGTACTCACTCTCGAGCAGTATGGTGCATTATTGATGACAGAAATTACCCCCCCCCCCCCTGAAATTTCAGGGTTCTTCCTGTCATTTCAGGTTAAACATGACAGGAAATGA
This sequence comes from Microcaecilia unicolor, assembly GCF_901765095.1. Classification (NCBI taxonomy): domain Eukaryota; kingdom Metazoa; phylum Chordata; class Amphibia; order Gymnophiona; family Siphonopidae; genus Microcaecilia; species Microcaecilia unicolor. The sequence continues at coordinate 235,217,512 of NC_044031.1, forward strand.
CATGGAAAATGTCAGTGATATTTGCCATGTCATTTCAAATGAATTGTAACCATGGTCCATGGAAGTTACCCCAGCTATCTTGGAAGCCTGGTGCAGTCTCCCTGCTGCTTTTTGCCCATCGAATTGTGTTCTCTGCTGTTTGGCCCTCTAAAGTTCTCAAGCCTTCTCTAGCAACATACATACATTTAGTCACATTGAGGAATGCCAGTTTTATGGATAGCCAATTCAAGCTGGTGAAAGACATTTTATCTGCATAAATTCATGTGAATATTGCGCTTCCAGTTGTTGCCTTGATGAACAAAATTAATCGCATAGCTCACAACTGACAAAAAAATTGGACTGAGTTTTCGAAAAGTACTCTTCAATTGTGTGTCTGTTCATAAATAGTGTACATTACTTTGCATGTGGATCAGAGATCTGCATCTGCATTTGTGCTCTCAGATTTTGCTGACCTATATAGAATCCGAGGTATGTGTTTACTCTAGGATGCTATTAATCCCTACAGTAAACTTGAAGGCTATTTATGTAGGGGGTTGAATATTGCTGTTATTCAAATAATTGCAGTCACTGATGAATACATGTATTCAGCATCATTGATTATCCAAGTTTCCTAATTTAATTTGAAGTTTCTATCCCGCCCTAGGCAGCTTTCAGGGCGGTTTACAATTTAATACATGAAAATGATAAAACAAGACATAATGTAGACAGACAGATTTTAAGAAAGGGGCAGAACTACAAAATGATAGGAAAGAAACATAAAAAAACACAAGGAGGGGGAGGCTCAGTAAAGTCCGCAGAGTCTCTGGACAAAATCACAAAATAAATAGTCAGATAAATGAATTGTTAAACAGATAAGTTTTAGGATCCACCCTAAACTTGGTTAGTGATGCTTATAATCTTAGGAAGCATGGAAGTGCATTCCAGAGTTGTGGGCCCTGAACCAAGAAAAAAGAGTGCTATATGCTATAGCAGGGCGGAATATCCCCCCGGATTCTATATAGCGCAGTGTTCTGTGCCAAAATCCAGGCATATTCTATAACAGCGCATGTAACTTAATTAGCTAAACGAGCCAATCAGCATTGTTAACAGCACTTAAGAAGCAATAATGCGCACTAATTGGCAATAATTAGAATTTATGCGTGCAACTCCCTAAGGGTCCTGTTTACTAAGGTGCGCTAGCGTTTTTAATGCATGCTAGTGCTAAAGACACCCATAGGAATATATGAGTGTGTCTAGCATTAGTGTGAGCTAAAAATGCTAGTGCGCCTACAGTGCAGCTTAATAAACAGGGTTGTGTAAGTGCAGCTTAATAAACAGGGTTGTGTATTCTGTAATGCAAAGCGCCTAAATTTTAATGTTCATAGACAAAAAGTGGCGTGGTTATGGGCGGGGAAATGGGTGTATCGTGGACATTTCAAAATTTGCATGCACTGTTACTGAATATGGCTCTCTGTGCCTAAATCTACGTGCCAGGATTTACGCCACGTTTCCCTTGGTGTAAATGGATGCATGTAGATTTAGGTGCTGGGATACCAACTAAGGGGTCCTTTTACTAAGCTGGGGTAAAAAGTGGCCTGCGGTAGTGTAGCACATGTATTGGGCGTGCGCCGGGCCACTTTTAACCACATCTACAAAAAATGGCTCTTTTTTAATGGGTTTAACAATATCAAACAAATCACTGAAGAAAAGGATCACTTACTAACAGTGCACACTAAATAACCACAAAAAAGTGATCAAAAACGCAGATTGACTAGTCTATAGGAATATAAGCAAAAAATCGCTGCACACCCTTTGTGTAGGAAGAAAAGGGGCCTCAGTCGGTGCCATAGCCAGTATACTGCAATGCAGTCTTAATGCTGGCTAAGAACAGCTATTCTATCATTGGCTCTCCTGAAAAATCTCCCAATTTTGATGTCAATGGAGTATGTAGCGAACACTCCAAAAAAAAAAAGAAAAAGAAAATTTAAATACTTTATCGGTATCTTCTTCCTTTGACTTTTTTTTTCATTTTTTTAACTTATATTGTGTCTTTTGAAGATTACGCTTAGTTTTGAAATTGTTTACTTTTAAAAAATGCTATATACCTAACACATGGAGGGGCATAATTGAATGGGGCGCCCAAGTTTTCCTGAGGGCGTCCTCGCAGGACATCTCCGCGAAGGGGCGGGGAAACCTGTATTATCGAAACAAGATGGGCATCCATCTTTCATTTCAATAATACAGTCAGGGATGCCCAAATCTCAACATCTAGGTCGACCTTAGAGATGGTCGTCCCCGGTTTTCAGCGATAATGGAAACCGAGGACGCCCATCTCAAAAACGACCAAATCCAACTCATTTGGTTGTGGGAGAAGCTAGCATTGGTACTGCACTGGTCACCCTAACATGCCAGGACACCAACCGGGCACCCTAGGGGGCACTGCAGTGGACTAACTGATGCACTAACTGAACGGAAAAGGCCCTTCCCTTACCGATCCCTTAGTGATTCGGAAAGGAACGGGCATGCATGAAGGAAATCGCATGCAAATGAGCTGCTCACTGTTAGCTCATTTGCACATGATTTCCTTCCTAAGGAGGGGAAGCCAGTGCAGAGCAGCCAAGTATTATGCATGTATAATAGCCATCTACAACCTTAAATAAATTGCCATCTACAACCTTAGAAAAGTACAAGTCCAAGTGAAAACGTCCAAGTGCTCGTCAGGGGCGGTTTTTTTTTTTGTGAGTATGGGTGAAGGATGTTTTATGCCTCCGTCCCTGTGATGTCAGTTGAGGATGTCCAAAATGTGGATGCTTCTGTGAGAAGGATGTCCATGCCTGCTATGCCTTGGACACCCCCTTTATTTATTTGGATTTTTGATCACAAGTAGCAGCACTGGGATTTCAACCAGCCACCTCTGAATTGCAAGACCAGTGCTCTAACCACTAGGCCACTCCTCCTCTCCACTCCCTTGAAATTTGGCCGTCCCTGTGGGGGGGGGGGGGGGGCAGTTCAGGACATCCAAAATGTTTGAAAGGACGCCCACGCCTTCGCTATGTCTCCGCTGACACACACATACCTCCCCTCCCAGGGACCTGCATACTGCTGCGATGGACCTGAGTATGACATTTCAGGCTGGCAAAAAACATTTTTAAAGTTGTTTTTTTCAGGGTGGGTGGGGGTTAGTGACCACTGGGGGAGTCAGGGGAGGTCATCCCTGATTCCCTCTGGTGGTCATCTGGTCAGTTCGGGCACATTTTCATGACTTGGTCATAACAAAAAATGGACCAAGTAAAGTCGCCCAAGTGCTCCTCAGGGACGTCCTTCTTTTTTCCATTATCGCTTGAGGACGCCCATCTGTTAGGCACGCCCCAGTCCCGCCTTCGCTGTGCCTCCGACACGCCCCTGGGAACTTTGGTCGTCCCCGCGACTGGAAGCAGTTGGGGATGCCCAAAATCGGCTTTCGATTATGTGGATTTGGGTGACCCTGAGAGAAGGACGCCCATCTCCCGATTTGTGTTGAAAGATGGGCGCCCTTCTCTTTCGAAAATAAGCCTGAAAGTAAACTAGCCAGTACGGATATCATCAAAGTCCAAACTGGTCATTTCCACAACACATGAAGGCAAAATGCAGGAAGATCTACACAACTAATCTGTCATTTTAAATCCTTAGTGTTGGTTCACTGGGCGAGCATTTTATACAGATAAAAGAGACTTATCTTGATACTGGACTGTCCCAATGGGGACCCGTTTCACACCTGCTTCGTCAGGGGAAATCCTTTGTGTGTCTCTGATTCCTCATCCACACTCGCAGTGGGACAAGAGCCTGCAGTAAAAAATGAAACCAGTGCGCGCCCAAAACTGGCCTAAGCCCTTAACGCCACCCATTGATCTAGCGGTAAAGCCTCACGCGCTACACATGCAGCGACCGGTTGGCGTGCACCAAGTGCCGATTACTGCCAGAACCGGCATGCATAGGAGGGAATAAATAATTCATCCAGGTGTTATGGGCGCACGCCAAATCTGAAATTACCGCAAGGAGGGTGTGCTGGCCTGGCAGTAGTCTTATTTTAGTGCATGCTAAATGTGCGTAGAGCCTACCGCAGCTTAGTAAAAGGGCCCCTTAGTGTATTCTATATACCATGCCTAAATCTAGGCACTGCTTATAGAATACATTTAGGCTGAAATGTTTTCTGCGCAGATTTTTTAGGTACCACATATAGAATCTGGCCCTATATGTGTACTTGCTTAAGTGCCGCCGCCAACATTGAAGTAAATCTATTGATTTCCGACTTTGAAAACTGATCCATTACTTGACCAAGCATTCATGTTGTCTACAATAAAAATCTCTCATTCATTTTAAATGGAATGTTCCCAACCACAACCATGAACAACGACCAACAAAATAACATCGAAGAAAAAAAATACATCAACCAGAATTACATTCCTGCCCAAGCTTTAAATAGACCTGACCTACAATATCTAACACAAGTAAAAACAAAACAAAAAAAGGTGGAAAAGGAAAAAATTGCAGCCTGGGTGCTCTGGAAATAGAGTTTTACTGGTTGGAACTCTACCTAATATGGTGACAGAACAACAGATATGATTGTCAGCACAACAAGATTTACAGAGTCTGCCTCATATTACCTTTCACTGTGGCAACAAATAGCCAGTGCTGGTCAGCAGTTAATCTTACACTGAAAGTCTGTGAAGCCTACAGCTACTAATAATAGACTGTGTCATTGCTAAGGAGGCATGCTAGCCTGCTAATGTATGCTCAGATGTAGGATAAGTGTTACAGGTATATACACACAGACACACATTTGAGATCATAAAAGCATATATATATATATATATATATATATATATATATATATATATATATATATATATGTGTGATAGCAAATGCAATTTCTCTTTACAACAACATGACTGAGAGCTAGCAAAATTGCCTAGCAAGGGGGCTGCAAAAATGAAAGTATAGGGCAAGAATTATTTTTTGCAGATAAGACTTCAGTTTCTTATACTCTAGGTCTGTTGTAAAACACAACCACTGTCTATAGAACTATATTCTGATGGTCAAACAGTTTGGGTTTTCAAAATACTAGCAAATCATTTGCAAAAAATTAACAGATGTTAATATGTTTAGGCCAATAAAGTTATGGATCCCAGTATCGTACGTAAAATCGTAGAATGCTTCTAAAAAACCTAGTATGGCACCACAAACAGAATTCCCAATGTTATATTCATTTAAATGCTTAGGCCACCAAGTTTAGTCAGAATATTCCTAAAGTCTGATCTTGTTAGGTCAAATACGTAAAGATAATTGTACTTTTCATTTTTTTCCAAGTTGTGCTTGGACTCTAATTCCATTAATTTACATATCTATTACAACCATACATATCCATAGGTTTTTCATACGAATGTTCATGTAATATTTAATGTACTGTATTTCTGGCTAGGATTCTGGAAATCAAACAAATTTGCCCACAACTATTCTAATTCCATAACTTGTGTTCTTTTTTTAAAAACACAGGTCATTTTACGAAGGAGATTTTTCATGTGTAAAGGCCGTTTCACATACATGTGAGGTTTACAAAAAAAATTACCCCGGGGTTATGAATGTAAAAGTAAGCATTATGACAGGAAAATGTATAATTTTGTTGGACCCATATATACAGTGGGGGAAATAAGTATTTGATCCCTTGCTGATTTTGTAAGTTTGCCCACTGACAAAGACATGAGCAGCCCATAATTGAAGGGTAGGTTATTGGTAACAGTGAGAGATAGCACATCACAAATTAAATCCGGAAAATCACATTGTGGAAAGTATATGAATTTATTTGCATTCTGCAGAGGGAAATAAGTATTTAATCCCTCTGGCAAACAAGACCTAATACTTGGTGGCAAAACCCTTGTTGGCAAGCACAGCGGTCAGACGTCTTCTGTAGTTGATGATGAGGTTTGCACACATGTCAGGAGGAATTTTGGTCCACTCCTCTTTGCAGATCAACTCTAAATCATTAAGAGTTCTGGGCTGTCGCTTGGCAACTCGCAGCTTCAGCTCCCTCCATAAGTTTTCAATGGGATTAAGGTCTGGTGACTGGCTAGGCCACTCCATGACCCTAATGTGCTTCTTCCTGAGCCACTCCTTTGTTGCCTTGGCTGTATGTTTTGGGTCATTGTCGTGCTGGAAGACCCAGCCACGACCCATTTTTAAGGCCCTGGCGGAGGGAAGGAGGTTGTCACTCAGAATTGTACGGTACATGGCCCCATCCATTCTCCCATTGATGCGGTGAAGTAGTCCTGTGCCCTTAGCAGAGAAACACCCCCAAAACATAACATTTCCACCTCCATGCTTGACAGTGGGGACGGTGTTCTTTGGGTCATAGGCAGCATTTCTCTTCCTCCAAACACGGCGAGTTGAGTTCATGCCAAAGAGCTCAATTTTTGTCTCATCTGACCACAGCACCTTCTCCCAATCACTCTCGGCATCATCCAGGTGTTCACTGGCAAACTTCAGACGGGCCGTCACATGTGCCTTCCGGAGCAGGGGGACCTTGCGGGCACTGCAGGATTGCAATCCGTTATGTCGTAATGTGTTACCAATGGTTTTCGTGGTGACAGTGGTCCCAGCTGCCTTGAGATCATTGACAAGTTCCCCCCTTGTAGTTGTAGGCTGATTTCTAACCTTTCTCATGATCAAGGATACCCCACGAGGTGAGATTTTGCGTTGAGCCCCAGATCTTTGTCGATTGACAGTCATTTTGTACTTCTTCCATTTTCTTACTATGGCACCAACAGTTGTCTCCTTCTCGCCCAGCGTCTTACTGATGGTTTTGTAGCCCATTCCAGCCTTGTGCAGGTGTATGATCTTGTCCCTGACATCCTTAGACAGCTCCTTGCTCTTGGCCATTTTGTAGAGGTTAGAGTCTGACTGATTCACTGAGTCTGTGGACAGGTGTCTTTCATACAGGTGACCATTGCCGACAGCTGTCTGTCATGCAGGTAACGAGTTGATTTGGAGCATCTACCTGGTCTGTAGGGGCCAGATCTCTTACTGGTTGGTGGGGGATCAAATACTTATTTCCCTCTGCAGAATGCAAATAAATTCATATACTTTCCACAATGTGATTTTCCGGATTTAATTTGTGATGTGCTATCTCTCACTGTTACCAATAACCTACCCTTCAATTATGGGCTGCTCATGTCTTTGTCAGTGGGCAAACTTACAAAATCAGCAAGGGATCAAATACTTATTTCCCCCACTGTAGGTGTGTTTAGAGATGGAGTTTGGGTGGTCATGATAGTTTATAGTTTATTGGTACTTTCTATATCGCTTTAACTGGCTAGGCAGAACTAAGCGGTTTACAATGCTACAGCAGATATATGGAAAAGGAAAAGGAACACCATTGTTATGATAGGAAAGTACAAAAGTAATACATTCACACCGTGCAGGAAACATAGAAATAGTTTTGGAGGGATGGGTAATGAGAAATTATATAAAAGGGAAGGAGGCAAGGAGGAGGAGTAAAAAGTAATAGGCAAACCTTATTTATCTGGAGATCCGAATGCTTCTATAGAGAGATAGGTCTTGAGTTCAGATTTGAATTGCTTTAATGCGGTGTTACTGCAGAGGGATAATGGGAAGTTATTCCAAACATGGGGATGCCAAAAAGGAAAAAGCGCATTTTGTTGTGGATTCTAAATGTGCAAATTTTGGGCCCGGAAGAATGAATTGATGGTCGTTTATTGAACGCAGAACCCGTGCTGGAGAGTATGGAATCATTAGACAGGAAAGATAATCAGGAGAGTCGATTCAAAGAGCCTTAAAAGTTAAAATAGCTATCTTATAAGTGATGTGTTGACAAACTGGTAACCAATGGAATTTCTGAAGTAATAGAGTGGTATGGTCATAACGATGAGCACGACAAAGAACACGAACTGCAGAATTTTTCAAGGTTTGCAGTTTCTTTATTGTTGATTTTGGTAGACCAGCGTAGTTGATATTGCAATAGTCCAGACGAGATGTGAAAAAGGGTATGAGGGCATGCAACTGGTTTTGGTTAAAAAAGTGCCGAATAGTTCTTAATCTCTGAAAGTTCAGAAAACTAATTTTCGTCAAGGATGAAATGTATGGTAAAAAAAAAAGATAAGGATGAGTCCAGTATGACTCCCAGGTATCGAAAATTTGGAACAGGAATGATGGAAGTTCCGAACAGTTGTACAGGGACTGACGGTGGCGTTATCGCTCCGGAAAACCAGCATGCCACAGCTTTATCTTTGTTAAGCACTAATTGATGTTCCCGTAACCAGACGGCGACTGAGTCCAGACAGGCTTATAGGGGTCCTAAAGAGGGTGATAAAGGTGACATTGGAAAAAGTAGAAGGATATCATCCGTGTATATGTGAACTGAAATGCCAAAAGATTGAATCAGGGAGGCAAGAGGGCTGAGAAAGAGGATGAAGAGTAAAGGGGAAAGAATGGATCTCTGGGGAACACCACAGTCCAGTTTTTGCCTTGCAGAGATTGTGTCAGAGATCTGTACTTGAAAAGAACGGTCAGACAAGAATGAAGTGAACCATGATAACACTGTACCAGAAAGGCCGAGGTCAGCCAGATGAGAAAGAAGCATGGAATGTTTGACAAGACTGAAGGCTGCTGATAGGTCAAGAGAGACCACTAAAACAATTTGATGATATTTGAAAAGGGAATGGAATGCGCTCAGGAGGGCTGTCATAATTGTTTCGATACTAAAATGTCGTCTGAAACCAGATTGTCTAGGGTAAAGAGCTACTATTTTGTCAGAAAAAGATGTAAGTTGATCAAAAACTATTTTCTCTAGTATTTTTGATATATAGCAGAGATTTGATATTGGACGATAATGTATGTCAAATGGATAGCTTACACATTGACTTTTATGCCTGCTTCTGAGCAGGGATAAATATCTGCAGCTACAATCTAGCCATCATTTTTTCCATTTTACCTCTAGTATTTGATAAACGGACCAGAATTGTGTCGGACTCAGTCGGTGGACCGCGACGATGTATCTGGTCTCCGGCGCGGGAGAGCGGGTGAGCGGCCCGGGGCTGATCGTGGCTGTCTGCTGCCGCGTGGCTGCGGCCTGTCCCCTTCACTGTCATCCAACTGCTCCTGTCCTCTTTGCCCTGCCCATGCGCTCCGGAGGATCCCAGGCTCGGGGTTCCTACGTGGTGGGATCTGGCGGGCCGCGGTCTGCCGCGCTGGTCATGCCCCGAAGTCCTGTGCGCTGCCGCTGCCATACTCCATGGCCGGAACCCATCGTACCTTCAGAGTACACTCTCATGGTTCGTCCTCCACCCCTATCCTGCTCTCTGTTGGAGTTCCTCAGGGATCTGTCCTTGGACCCCTTCTTTTTTCAATCTACACCTCTTCCCTGGGCTCCCTGATCTCATATCATGGTTTCCACTATCATCTTTATGCTGACGACACCCAGCTTTATCTCTCCACACCAGACATCACTGCGGAAACCCAGGCCAAAGTATCGGCCTGTTTATCTGACATTGCTGCCTGGATGTCCAACCGCCACCTGAAACTGAACATGGCCAAGACCGAACTTATTGTCTTCCCACCCAAGCCCACTTTTCCTCTCCTTTCACTCTCTATCTCAGTTGATAACACCCTCATCGTCCCCGTCTCATCTGCCCGCAACCTCGGTGTCATCTTTGACTCCTCCCTCTCCTTCTCTGCGCATACCCAGCAGATAGCCAAGACCTGTCGCTTCTTCCTCTATAACATTAGCAAAATTCGCCCCTTCCTCTCTGAGCACACCACCCGAATTTTCATCCACTCTCTCATTACCTCTTGCCTTGACTACTGCAACCTACTCCTCACTGGCCTCCCACTTAGCCATCTATCCCCCCTTCAGTCCATTCAGAACTCTGCTGCACGTCTTATCTTCCGCCTTGACCGATATACTCATATCACCCCTCTCCTCAAGTCACTTCACTGGCTTCCGATCAGATACCGCATACAGTTCAAGCTTCTCCTACTAACCTACAAATGCACTCGATCTGCAGCCCCTCCTTACCTCTCTACCCTCATCTCCCCTTAAGTTCCTACCTGTAACCTCCGCTCTCAAGACAAATCCCTCCTTTCAGTACCCTTCTCCACCACCAACAACTCCATGCTCTGCCCTTTCTGCCTCGCCTCACCCCATGCTTGGAACAAACTCCCTGAGCCCATATGCCAGGCCCCCTCCCTGCCCATCTTCAAATCATTGCTCAAAGCCCACCTCTTCAATGTCGCCTTCGGCACATAACCACTACACCTCTACTCAGGAAATCTAGACTACCCCAACTTGACATTTCGCCCTTTAGATTGTAAGCTCCTTTGAGCAGGGACCGTCCTTCTTTGTTAATTTGTACAGCGCTGCGTAACCCTAGTAGCACTCTAGAAATGTTAAGTAGTAGTAGTAGTAAAGAAACATAGACACCAATGAGGCCGATATTCAGCCCGTGGGAGGCAGCCCGCCTAAGTGCCATGATCTGCACTGACCCCAGATATTCAATGCCAGGCCATTTCCAGTGACAGGCATTGAATATCCGGGTTGGTTTTTTTGCTGGCTCAAACTTAACTGGCTAAGGGGTCCTTTTACTAAGCTTCATGAAAAAGGGCCCTATGCTAGCAGCATGGTCCATTTTTCCTGCACACCAGGGCCCTTTTTACCGCAGCAGATAAAATGCCCCCCCCCCCAAAAAAAATGGCCACGTGGTAAGATAACCCTTACCGTGTGGCCATACGATGGGGAGCACTTACCACCACCCATTACCACTAGGTTAGCACTGCACTACAGAATCAAAAAAATTTCCGGAGCGCCAGAAATGGCAAGTGCTGCAGCCGGAACTACCACTGGCAGCCGCGTTGGGCCAGTGGTAGTTCCGGATTAGAGAGCGGTTAGCCCGTGTTGGGCTAACTGCCACTTTGTAAAAGACCCCCTAAGTGAATATTCAGCACTGGCTGGTTACATTTATAGTGGCCAAAGATAGGACTGCTATTTAGGTGGTCCAATTTTGCCACTAAACTTAGCAAGTCAACACTGAATATTGCCGGTTATTGCACAATATAGCCAGCTATCTTTTCAGCGCTAATTGGCAATATTCAGTGCAAGATAACTAGTTATCTTGCATTGAATATTAACAGTTAGGCACCAGGACTGCCAAGAGACAGAGCCAGGCCCGGAGCAGGGCCATCATCCCCCCACTCGGGCCGCCGCCGCTGCCCCCCCACAGGCAGCTGCTACCCCCCCCCCCCAGCCCCCTTAACTTCCTGTATTTTCTCCTCCCTTGGTCTGTCAGTCTTGTTTTGCTGTGCACCAGGACCCAGGTTATCACGTTAATGCGATCACCTGGGCCCCCACACATAAGAAGAGGAGAAAGACAAACTGAAGGAGTAGAACTTTCTTCCTGCATTGGGCCCCCTTGGAGGCCGGGCCTGGGGAATCTTGCCCCCCTTCTCAGTGGCCCTGTTAGGCCCCGAAACACTATTTAACTGTTTCTGGCCAGTTAAATAGCACTGAATATCAGCCGGCTATACGTCTTTATAAAATAGGCTAAATATAGACGCCTATTTGGCCTTCACAAATAGGTAACCTGTTATTAAAGTATCCCCTAAAACGGCAATTTTATTACTGGCTGCTTGGTAGGATATTATTCTATAAAGGAATGTAGGTACCTAAAGAATATTAACTGGGCATATACACACATTTAGGCATATGTAAGTACCCAAGCCACAGAGCTGGTTAAGTATTAATGTCTAAATACTGCACATACTCAACATAACTTATAGCATAGGTTTTAGTCTTGCCCTTGCTCCATCCCTGTGTACATCCTTCCTTGCGAATACGCACTAATTAGGTTGAGCGAGTAATTTCAGAATAGTCAGCATGTTGGCCTATACATATATGCCAGTATTCTAAATATTTGTGTGTATACAACAACCATAAATATTTGTGCCTATTTGATAGAATTGCCCAATATCAGATAATTGAAAGTATAATTCTCCATAATGGGGTGAATTCTATAAATGGTACCTAAAAAAATCAGTGCTGGAAAAAAATGCTTAAGAAGTATTCTATAAGCTGTGCCTAAAGTTCAGCGCAGTTTATAGAATAACACTTAAGCAGAGAGGTCATGCGTAAATTTAGATGCCGCCATTTGCACCAATGAAAACGTGGTACAAATGCCCACGCCAAAATTTATTCACAGAGCACCGTTATTCTCTAATTCCACACATAACTCAAAACCACGCCCCCGATCTGCCCTGAAACGTTCATGACTCTCTCATTTCCATGCCCCCTTTTTCGGGCTGTGCGTAAATTTTACGTGCGGCTCCCATGCCTAAATTTATGCTTGTAAGTCCCAATTAAATATAATTAGTGCCAATAACTGCTTGTTAAAAAAGCACAAATCAGCTTGGGGGGGGGGGGGGTGCACATAAATTTACACATGCAATTTTTGGCAACTTTTATAGAATCAGGGGGTTAGTGAACAGACAAAGGATGAATAATTTTTGTTATGAAATAACAGATTATTTCCAAAATATGTACACAAGTCTTGCCCATGTACTCATACGACATACAGCTTTTCTGAAATAAAGGAAGGCATCACTTCAAAAAACTTAATGAATTTGTTTATCATAATCTTTATCAGTGAACAAAACCCTGCATATGAGTAATGGTCATTCATAAATTATGACAGAAAATCATGTATGTAATACAACTCCTTGCCCTTCCTGACATGTGTTGTATTTGATCTCTGCTATTTTTACATTTGTACTCTCCCTTGGAGGCAAAAAGCTTCCTCACGTTTGTCAAACTTCTTGTTTCTGATAGGAAAGGAACATCATACCTGGTATATCACAACTCGAAACTTGTTTTTCCTCAATAGCTCCTCTTGCTTTGTTTCCACCTTCTGAACATGGTCACTCTGCTTGTCCACACGTGCCTTCACGTCTTTAACATTTGAACTAACCTTGCGGGTTTTGTCCAGGAGCTTATTAACCGTGTAACCTGTGTTTGTGTGGGCCTGAGCCAGTTTTAAAATATCAATCTGTATGGATTTGATGGCGTTTTCCATTTCCCGGTGCCGCTCTTCCATTCTCTTCTGGCTCGCTTGTACCGTGTCCACAATGTTGGCTACTTTATCGAGGACTGTCACGATTGTTACGGCGGCATCCTGTTCATGGTCTTCCTCAGACACGGCCGATAAGCGGTTGAGGTTGAATTTGTCAGCTTCCGTAGTGACTTCATGATTATCCATTTTGCTCATTTCTCCGTTAGGTCTGCAGGAGAGGAAATGTGACTGCTTCTCAGGATGTCTGCTCAGATCTCAGGGAAGAATGCTGGCACTAGTGCAAAAACCGTGGCTCAACAGCTGGGCTCAAAGAGGTTCAAGGCACTGTGTCAAACTCCACCCACAGGGGCGGCTCAAACATTTATAACCATGAAATGTATAAACACCATTGTACACATGCCTCCTGGAATATGAAACCTCTAAAATTAGGAAGTAATGCATATTGGGTTTAGAAGATTACATGGATATGCTTGTGTGCATGATTGTAATTGTTGAATACTTACACTGTTCTGGCAAGATTAAATATAGATAAACTGGCCTTTTTCGCAGCCATTAACCTGCTTTCATTAGACCATGGTGTTGCTCTGTGCAGAGATCATCAGATGCTGCATTTAAAATGCAGGAAGACACATTTCACTAAAAAGACTGCCAGAGACTTTTCAAAGTAAGAATGGCACTTTGTAGCCTTTTGGGAATAGGTGGTCAACAAAGATGAAATTAAAAGAATAAATTAAATATGATATTCAATGACAAAGAAACACACTAAAACAAAGGCAATATAGTGAAAACATTATATTGTGCATGCTTTTTCAATGAAAACGTTGAAAGCATTTCTGTAATCAGTTTGAACAAATTATCAAATCCTACATGCAGAATTCCAAAAGCCTAGGCTACTTGTTAAAACAGCTGAACACAGTCTACTCACATTTTTATCTCTGGAGCTTTCAAAGAACAACTAACACTCTATCACTATAATACCTACAACCAGCAGACTCATTTTAGAGAGGTTTTTCTTATTTTATTGCTCTTGGTAAAATTGTACGCAAGAGCACTTGTCTTGGGAGACGATTTTTTTTTTTTTACCCCTTAAACACAGAAACTATACAGTTTAAATCATCTTGCTGTTAAAACACATACTTTCTTTATAAAATCAAACCAAACAAAATGCCTCCAAATTTTTAATACGTATTAAAGCAGATTTAATGGTGATCAACCACGAGGCTTTACCCCAATCATAAGAGTATTAACGTTTAGTCAACACTAATAATTCTTATGTTATTCACATCTAGCACAACATATATCTTTTTTCAAAAACCTAAGCTGTCATTGGTACTACTGGGAATCATTTCCCTGTAGTTTGAACTTTTAGACTTTTTAAAAATGTAATCTTGAAAAACAGTGTCAGAATTAGGAAGATGGCAGTGCTCCAAGGTCGACCCATACAGTTAGCAAACGTTACACTTATATACGGTACACAGCTACACAGTTCATGCGATAGGCAGTGTCTAAAAAAAAAAAAAGAATCCATTACTTCCAAAAGACATTTAGATATCTATCAAACACAGTGTCTTCTAGTTCTTCGTAAGAAAAGTAAACTGTAAACCATTTTTGCTTAGTTCATGCCTGTTGTTTGCTAAGGTGTCTTGTTCCTTTGTATTTCTTCCGTCTGTTTTCTATCTACAACCACTGGAAACGAGTCTGTGTTTCCAAGAATATTACACTCATAAGGAAAGCGTAAGTCCATTATACAACCATGTGATAGAGAATACATAAAATGAACTAGTCCACCGCATTCAAAACATAAAAGGAAAAACTGATACTTCAGTCCATTGCTGCTGGAGTTGACGTCTTCTTTGTACGGTAAACCAACAGTGCTATCCTACAAAATGTCCAAAAATAAGGCCTCTGAAATAAATATTCCCATTCGTTAAAAAAAGAGCTAGTAAAAGTGAACATCACATGGCCAATGTAGGTAAAAAAAAGTCACCAGGCTAAACCATTCTGGAGGAAGTGTCTGATGTAAAATGGCCTAGGTTTTGCTTCTGACGACGTCCTCTGTTGTTTTTAGGGCATTTTCTGCAAAACAAAAAGATATGCTTAGTTTCATGTATTTAAAAAAAAAAAAAAAAAAGGTGATTATTTTCCTTTCCATGTCGTTTCATATCCTTTTAAACCCAGACCAGGAAAAAAAAACACTAAAATGTAGGGGCCCTTTTACTAAACTGGCCTAACGCAGGATGCAATTTAGCATTTTGAGTTAGTTTTACCATGAGTGCTAACTGTGTTGTATTTATTTATATTTTGTGAAGGGGGAATGTCATGGGTAGAGAATGGGCGTTGATACGCTATTTAGCTAGCACTCTAACACTAACACACGCTAACCCCAGATTCAATATAAGGCGTGGCAAGAATGCAGGCGTTAAATTGGCACACACCCAATTTACATATGTACCTTAATTGAGTAGCGAGCCAATCAGCAATGATAATTGGCTGATAATCAATTAGCAGAACTAATTGGCAATAATTGGAATGTATGCATGCATCTTTTTAGGCATATTCTAAAAAGAGGTGCGGGCAAATTCTAACACATGAAACTGAAAAGGGGGCCCAGCAATGGTCATAGAATGGGTGGGCTGTGGGCCTTCTTAAAACTATGTGCAGGTATTTAGGATTGGTTTTACATGGCCTAAACAGGTACATCTAAATTTTAGGTGCAAGAATTGCACCTGCACAAATTCTATAAAAGACGCCTAACTTTAGGTGTAGTTTATTTATTTATTTATTTCTGCATTTGTACCCCACATTTTCCAACCTGGTGGTAAGTTCAATGTGGTTTACAATAAATCAGATATAGAAGTTTCTAGGTGTTTGATATCGACGCAAGCTTGGTTTGGTTTGTTTGGTGATTTGCTTTTCGGCGCCGATTTTTCAGGCGTCATATATAGAATTTGGCCCTAAGCCCATTTACTAGTGCAACTTAGTAAAAGGACCCCTAAGTGTTTTTTCCAATGTCGTCAATAGTGCAGTCACTTTGCACACCATTGATTGATAGTGCACAGCACTGCTCAACAGGCGCACTATTAATAACATGTACACCAAAATGCAAAGATATTTTAAACAACTTTATTATTAAAATGAAAAATTATAGAAAACAATGGGAAAAACAACCCCCCCCCCCCCCATGCTTATAAAGCCTCGTTAATGGCTGCCGCGTGGCAATGTTAACACAGCCTGTTCAAAGTGAATGGGCTTTGCTGGCATTAGCGCACCGGCAGCCGCTAGTATGGCTTTGTAAACGGGGGGGGGGGGGGGGGGGGGGGGGGGGGGGGGGGGGGGGGAGTAAGCAATAATTTTTGGCTTGCACACTCCTAGTTCCTGGCTTGTGGTAAGAGGGGCTGGAAATCTTCCTTTGACAAGATGAGATGCACTAGAAGAATTTTTCTAATTTTGTTGTCTGTGTTAAGATGGTGTTGGTGCACCTTCAAAACTTTAGAGGCCTGTTTACTAAACCGTGGTAAAATGCTGTATTTGACATATGTTAGGAATAAAAATGAATGCATGATAAATGCAAAGCCTGTGTAGTAATTATAGTGGGTATGGTGAGCTACTGCACAAAGCAGACACGTACAGCATGGTAAATGCATCACCAGGGAGTGCACTATTTAATAATGCATTTGCTGTAGCATGCTGCAGTAAAAAAAAACAAACCACGATCAGTAACACTTAGGCCCCAATCAATCTCAGCGCTTAATGCTCCCATTTTCCCCAATCAATCCTGATCCCTTGAATCATAGGAGCCGGCTCTGTGGGTGCTGTAGGTGCTTGAGCACTGAACAATGTTTTTGACTGTGTCCGGAGAGAGGTGATTTCTGTTGGGTTTAGTACCCCCAATGATTTTGAACAGTTGGCTTCTATGACCTTGATCACCCATGACACTTAGGCCCCCAGCCCAAAATGACTACGATCTGCTGCAACACTTAATTTCTCATCACCAATCCCTCTCATCAGCCCCAGCACTTGACTTCCACTACCTGATTCCCCTGATCAGCTACAGCATTACACCTCCGAGCCTCCTGACCCTCCCCAGGAGTTACTGGTGGGACAGTAGTGGACAAAATGGCCGCTATGACCCCTAACAGTATTCTCAGAACTACTGTTAGTGTTCACAACCACCATTTTGAACATAGCCTGCAATACTCATGGGTATCCAGGGATTGCTACTGCACTGCCACGATCTCACCAGGGAGATCATGAGGGTAGGAGTAAGTTCTTTGATTACTTGGAGAACTGGGGGTTAAGCATTGAGGCTGAGTGGGGGAACAAGGGGTGGGGGAGATAAGTGCTATTGATCAGGGTTTTGTTATTATACCAATAACTTTATTCATTTTATTTGCCAAATTTAATATACCGCCATTCAGGGAAAAATTACGCATCAAGGCATTTACATGAAATTTGGCCTAAAATCAAAACAAAGCAACAGAACACAAGACACAAAAGGGAGGGAAGCAAAGTAGCATAACAATGAAATAATAAAAGCAGAGAAACACTAGGGAAAAACACAAAACGTCCCACCTCCTGATCAAAGCATACTTCCCCATGTTCATGGAAAACATTAGCTGTCAAAATATTGCCTGAACAACCACGCCTTCATCAATTTCTTAAATCTCAGAGTTGATCTCTCCAACAGCAAATCATGGTTATAATTTGGGTGCATTTAGATGGCATCTGTATAAAGGGTTATTTTCAGGTGATTATGGCCACATATGCACATGAATGACTTCCTGGTGTAAAAATACATGCTATGACATGAATGCGTGTACTTTGCCAGTAGGCGTGTACATGGCTGAAGTCTGGGTGGAAAATGGGGTCAGTTTGCAAGTAGGTGCATAGATGATTAAATACACTAATTTACGCTTATACATGAGTAATCCAGGCAAGGACATCTGCGACTGCTCTATCTCCTCAACTGCAAAACACAGAGGCGCCTACATTTCTTTATAAAATACTAGTGTAAGTGGCAGAAACTGTGTCAACCTTGCAGGCATGCAAACTTGAACCTGCTCTTGAAGAGGGTAAATCTCCACGCCTGCAAGGTAGACACGGTTTCTGCCTCTTATGCTAGTATTTTACAAAGACAGATAGGGCCTTAGTCAGTAAATGGCACTTACATTTAGGCACTGGGGAAAATCTGCATTAACCCCTGGATTCTATATAGCGTAGAGTTTCACGCTGAAATCCAGGCATATTCTATAACAGCAAATGTAACTTAATTGGCTTAACAAGCCAATCAACGTTGTTAACAGCACTTAACAAGAAATAATGAGCACTAATTGGCAATAATTAGAATTTATGTGCACAACTCTCTAAGCGTATTCTGTAACGCACTGAGCAAAAAGGGGGCATTGTTGTGGGCGGGGAAATGGGCATTTCGTGGGCATTCCAAAATTTGCATGTGTAGTTATACAATATGGCCCTCTGTGCCTAAATCTATGTGTCAGGATTTACACCACGCTTCCACTGGTATAAATGGAAGCATGTAGTTTTAGGCGCTGGGATACCAACTAATTGTATTCTATATACCGCACCTAAATCTAGGTGCCGCTTATAGAATATGCTTGGGCAGAAATGTTTCCATGCGGATTTTTTAGGCACCATATCTAGAATCTTCCCCAAAGCGCTATTCTATAAGGGCTGCTCTGGGCTGAGCACCCTGTATAGAATTGCGTTTAGAGCGGATTCCCATGCCCAACTTTGGGTGCAAGGACTTAAGCCACCTGAAATTTTGTGTACATCCTGGCGTGCACGTTGGGCCTGTAAATCGGGTATTCTATAGCACTGTACCTAAATATTAGGAACACCCCTGTCCTGCCATGACACTCTCATGGCCACACCCCCTTTTGGGTGGTATAAAAGACATTTTGGACATGCAGCGATATGGAATAGCGTACAGTCAGATGTGCGCACAAATCCAAATTAGTGCCAATTAAATGCTAATCAACTCCATTGGGGGTAAATTATATATATGGTGCCAAAAAAAAGTGATAAGCCACGCTTAAAGTTAGGCGTGGTTTATAGAATAGCGCTTATGCCCAGGATCACACCTAACTTTAGGCGCAGCCATTTGCACCAACTGAGATGTGGTGCAAATCTTTGCGCCTAAATGAGGCGCATTTTCCCCATATTCTATAACTATGTGCGTTAATTTTAGGAACACCCCCGTTCTGCCCATGACCGTTCCATTTCTGCGCTCCCTTTATGAACTCATGCATAAAATTTAGGCCCGGATTTCATGCCTAAATTTACAGGTGTATATTCCAAGTAAATCTAACTAGTGCCAATAATTACTTATTAACAAGCCAATTATTGGTGCTTATATATCTCATTAATCAATTAAATTGTGCAAGTAAATAGGGAGAGCGCCCAAATTTGCACGCATAATTTTTAGCAACATTTTTAGAATTCAGGGGTTAATGTCAATAATTGGTTGTTAGCACCCAACTGATTAATTAGTTTATGAGTCCCTTTTACAAAGCAGCAGTAAGCCCAAAGCGGGCTTACCATGTGCCAATTTGGAGCTACTGCCAGCCCAACATGGGCACCAGCGGTAGTTCCAGTACCAGTGTGTGCCATTTCCCACGCTGGGGAAAACAGGGATTGATTTTCTTGCACAACGGTTACCTGGCGGTAATTGGGCAGCACCACGTGCTACTTGGTTACAGCCAGCTTAGCATGGGAGCCCTTATCGCCACCTCAATCGGTAAGTACTCCCCCTGCACGGCCACAAAGTAAATGAAATCTTACCGCATGGCCATGTATTTTTGCAGCCTTTGTACTCGCTGTGGTAAAACGGGCCTCAGCGCATAGCAAAAATGGCCGCTGTCACTACTGCAGGGCTCTTTTTACCGCAACTTGGTAAAAGGGACCTTCAGTGCACATCTGGGCTCTGTGCCCAAATTTGGGCACCCTATACAGAATCCGAGGGTTGGCGTCAATGGCCTTTATTTTCAAAGCTCTATTTATGTTTTGGACGTCTGAAAACCAAGATTTAAACATCAATATTGCATGGGCATCCAAATCCCAATTTTATAAAGCCAAGATATGGACATCTACAACCGCAGTACATCCATATGGCAAGGGGACATGGTCTGGGCAGGACAACTGACTTCAGCAGAGGAAGGGATGTCTATGTCGAAAATCATGGATGTTGTTACTTAGACCTGGTACTTGGCATGTCTAGTTTTAACACATTTTAAAAATGTTATATTAATGCAAATGTGTGAAATGAATTTAAAAGAATGTTCAAAAATTGGGAAAACAGCAAACAAACAAACAAACAAAAAAGGTTGTACTTAACTGATGGCAGCGAATGGACATCCCTAAAACAGATGTGTGGCAAAGTTGGGTTTTCACTTTAGCTAGATAGCAGCAGCAGCAGCATTTAGCTACTATTCAGTTAAAGTTATTCTGATAAATCCATCACAAATATTGCATGTCTACGACATCTGGATATCTACAACATATCCAGATCCTTTACTGAAAATCCACTTAAGATATGTGCCTTTAAGTAGAAAACTTCCTGCTGAACATTGGACTCGCATTGTGTTCACTAAGGCATACCATACCTTGTTATGCACATAACAATTGCAACAATAATAGCGATCTGTACTGCTCCAATTATTGCAGCAATGAGCACATGGGTAAGCTTTTGTCTACTCGGAACAACATAGAGAATATTAAAATCGGTTTTATCACAGTATTGCCCAGTATATCCAGAATCACATCTGAAAAAGAACCAAAAGAAATGATTTAGTGGAAGGCAGATCTCTGTACAAGTCAAGACAGTTTTGCAATCTATGACAATGCAAATGCTAACTGCTATCAGTTAATGATTTAGCACTGGAGAAAAAGACAGGAGAGATTTCTCTCCTTTGCTACTCCCAGCAACACATCCATCCTCCTTTTCATTATAGATCCACCTCTCATATATATCTTACATTCAGTCTCTCTTCCCATACTTCGATCTGTCACCCTTCCGTTCCATGCCAAAATCCTTCATCCTCCATTCAAAAGCCACACACCCCCATCATAAATCCTGGTGAACCAGAAAGGCTTTCTTATGCCCCCTACTGGCAGTTACTGCCGGGTAAGAATGATGGCTCTTGGAATTTTGAATCATGCATGCTACAAGATTTTCACTTAGGAGGGGGGAGAGGAGTGGGCATGTGATGGAGAGTTCAGTATGTTTTTTGGGTTGTATGCGTAGATGCGTATTTTCAAAGCATTTAGACTTATAAAGTTCCATAGAGCCCTGTTTACTAAGGCGTGCTATAGGAATATTATTTAAACGCTAATATTCAGTTCTAGTCCTTGCTTCCTGATTGGTCCACGTCAGTTAGAGCTAGACCTTTAAATTGTGAACCAAGACGCGTAGCCGCCATTTTGGTGGATCTATAATCCTTGATCAGTCGGCATGTTAGCACAGCATTAGTAAGAGGTAAGAATTGTTCAAAAATGTCTTTGCTCCTAACACAAATTGATAGCATCAAAATTTAATACATTTGGAGGTATTAAGAGTAATCTATTATGTTTATATCCAGGGGGTATCCTTGAAAAAAACGTTTTTGATGGTGAAACATGACTCATGTTGGAGTAACATCCCTCTGAGGCCGACATTCTTTATGCTGAAAAAGCTAAGTAAAATAACATTACTGTAATTGGATAAGTTAACAAAACTAATAGAAAAAAAACGAGATAGTATAAAAATACTGTATTGAACGTAAGAGCAGTTTTAGTGGACCAGTGGCGAGCCGGGGTGAATTTAGGCAATAACCATAAGCAACTGGTATACTTAATCCCCCAAACTGAGGCCCTGTGACAAACTATATTAATGCAGTTACAAGGCAGATGAATATGATTTGTAAGTAAGCAGATATTTATAACAACATACAATTGACTTGGTAAGAGCTATCTGCTAACAAAAAACCTTTAGATCTGATTCTTGATAGGAATATTATGGGCATCTACACAGCGCATCTCTAGTGCAGCTTAGTAAACAGGGCCCTAAGTGCTTTGAAAATGAGCCCCTTTGAGGGCCATAATCGAAAGGGGCGCCCACATTTTCCTGAGGACGTCCTCGCAGGACGTCTTGGCGAAGGGGCGAGGAAACCCGTATTATCGAAACAAGATGGGTGTCTATCTTTCATTTTGATAATACGGTCGGGGATGCCCAAATCTTGACATTTAGGTCATCCTTAGAGATGGTCGTCCTTAGACTTGGTCGTTTCTGATTTTCGGCGATAATGGAAACCGAGGACGCCCATCTCAGAAACGACCAAATGCAAGCCCTTTGGTCATGGGAGGAGCCAGCATTCGTAGTGCACTGGTCCCCCTCACATGCCAGGACACCAACCGGGCACCCTAGGGGACACTGAAGTGGACTTCAGAAAAAGCTCCCAGGTACATAGCTCCCTTACCTTGTGTGCTGAGCCCCCCAAAATCCACTTCCCACAATTGTACACCACTACCATAGCCCTTACGGGTGAAGGGGGGCACCTAGATATGGGTACAGTGTGTTTCTGATGGGTTTTGGAGGGCTCACATTTACCACCACAAGTGTAACAGGTAGGGGAGGGATGGGCCTGGGTCCGCCTGCGTGAAGTGCACTGCACCCACTAAAACTGCTCCAGGGACCTGCATACTGCTGCGATGTACCTGAGTATGACATTTGAGGCTGGCATAGAGGCTGGCAAAAAATATTTTGAATTTTTTTTTTTTGAGGATGGGAGGGGGTTAGTGACCACTGGAGGAGTAAGGGGAGGTCATCTCCGATTCCCTCCGGTGCTCATCTCGTCAGTTCGGGCACCTTTTCGTGGCTTGGTCGTAACAAACAAAGGACCAAGTAAAGTCGTCCAAGTGCTCGTCAGGGAACCCCCTTCTTTTTTCAATTATGGGTGGAAGACGCCCATGTGTTAGGCACGCCCAAGTCCCGCTTTCGCTATGCCTCCAACACACCCCCAGGAACTTTGGTCATCCCCATGATGGAAAGCAGTTGAGGACGCCCAAAACTGGCTTTCGATTATGCCGATTTGGGCGACCGTGGGAGAAGGACGCCCATCTTCCGATTTGTGTTGAAAGATGGGCGTCCTTCTCTTTCGAAAATAAACCTGATAGTCTCTCATCCCCCTCTCCTCAATCTGATTCAAGTCCTATAGCAGTGGATTGTCCCTCTAACATTGGGCTGTTTGACATGAAAGAATAGTGATATCTCATGGCAATGGGTGCTCAGTTCCTGATATTGTGAACTTTATGCACAGCATGATAAGGAAAGGTTTATCACATGCAGTAACTCTGGAACCTTCTAAAGTTACTGCAGGTTAGTACATAGAGGAAAATAAGTTAGACTCAACACTACATTACATCTAGGCCTTTTGTAAATTATTAGTTGTGAGCTGATTGATAGAAATAAATGTTTTTTTTTTTTAAATCTTTAAACAAGATACTTTATCAAATTTCTACCCTAACAAATTCTAGAATCACTACTCCCATCCTGAAACACTTATTTCTAGAATGTGGATTACATTTCTAAAGGTGTGGACAGCAGATAGCCATCTACAATTGGAAAAAAGACAAAAATGTTATCGGTAATATGTTGAGAGGAATTTATTAAACAACGTTATAGCCTTAATGCACCTGAATGAGCAATAAGGGATTTAGCGCGCGCTAAATGCTAAAAGCCCATAGCAACAGAATGGACTTTTTAGCATTTAGCGTACTCTAATTCCCTTAACGTGCATTAAGACCACAACGCTATTTTATGAATTCCCCCCTAAATGTATTTGTTTATTTAACTTATATATTGCATACCACGTACAAACACTGATTACATTACTACTACTACTACTACTATTTAGCATTTCTATAGCGCTACAAGGCATACGCAGCGCTGTACAAACATAGAAGAAAGACAGTCCCTGCTCAAAGAGCTTACAATCTAATAGACAAAAAATAAATAAAGTAAGCAAATCAAATCAATTAATGTGGATGGGAAGGAAGAGAGGAGGGTAGGTGGAGGCGAGTGGTTACAAGTGGTTACGAGTCAAAAGCAATGTTAAAGAGGTGGGCTTTCAGTCTAGATTTAAAGGTGGCCAAGGATGGGGCAAGACGTAGGGGCTCAGGAAGTTTATTCCAGGCGTAGGGTGCAGCGAGACAGAAGGCACGAAGTCTGGAGTTGGCAGTAGTGGAGAAGGGAACAGATAAGAAGGATTTATCCATGGAGCGGAGTGCACGGGAAGGGGTGTAGGGAAGGACGAGTGTGGAGAGATAGTGGGGAGCAGCAGAGTGAATACATTTATAGGTTAGTAGAAGAAGTTTGAACAGGATGCGAAAACGGATAGGGAGCCAGTGAAGGGTCTTGAGGAGAGGGGTAGTATGAGTAAAGCGACCCTGGTGGAAGATGAGACGGGCAGCAGAGTTTTGAACCGACTGGAGAGGGGAGAGGTGACTAAGTGGGAGGCCAGCAAGAAGCAGATTGCAGTAGTCTAAACGAGAGGTGACAAGGGTGTGGATGAGGGTTTTGGTAGAGTGCTCGGAAAGAAAGGGGCGGATTTTACGGATGTTGTAAAGAAAGAAACGACAGGTCTTGGCAATCTGCTGGATATGAGCAGAGAAGGAGAGAGAAGAGTCAAAGATGACCCCAAGGTTTCGAGCTGAGGAGACAGGGAGAATGAGAGAGCCATCAACAGAAATAGAAAACGGGGGGAGCGGGGAGGTGGGTTTGGGGGGGGAAAATGAGAAGCTCGGTTTTGGTCATATTTAATTTCAGGTTAAATCAAGCCTATTACAGATAACAGGAGGAATTTTCTAAGAAACCACCTAGTTTTAAGCTGGCAAGAAAGCATGTAAATGCTGGCATTCTAATACAAGTAATAAAGAAGAGGAACCCCCAAACAAGGGAACAAAAACTAAAAAGACAAAAAGAATGGGGGGAGACTAATCAATTTCCAAAGGGCAAACAGTTATTAAAATGTACAATAAACATATGAAAATGGAGTGGATACAGCATCATTTACAGAAGAGAGTGTGTATGAACAACTTGTAAAGCTAAAGGTGGACAAAGCCATGGGACTGGACGGGACCCACCCCAAGATATTAAGGGAGCTCAGAGAGGTTCTGGCGGGTCCTCTTAAAGATTTGTTTAATAAATCCTTGGAGATGGGAGAGGTTCCGAGGGACTGGAGAACGGCGGAGGTGGTCCCTCTTCACAAAAGTGGTGATAGGGAAGTAGCTGGAAACTACAGGCCGGTAAGCCTCACTTTGGTTATTGGAAAAGTAATGGAAGCGATGCTGAAGGAAAGGATAGTGAATTTCCTGAAAGCCAATAAGTTGCAAGATCCCAGACAACATGGTTTTACCAAAGGGAAATCATGCCAAACGAATCTCATTGAGTTTTTTGATTGGGTGACAGGAGAATTGAATCAGGGACGAGCTATGGACGTAATCTACTTATATTTCAGCAAAGCTTTTGACACGGTTCCCCACAGGAGGCTTTTAAATAAACTGGATGGGCTGAAGATAGGACCTAAAGTGGTGAACTGGATTAGGAACTGGTTGATGGACAGACGCCAGAGGGTGATGGTGAATGGAGTTAGCTCGGAGGAGGGAAAGGTGAGTAGTGGAGTGCCTCAAGGATCAGTGCTGGGGCCGATTCTGTTCAATATATTTGTGAGTGACCTTGCCGAAGGGTTAGAAGGTAAAGTTTGCCTATTTGCGGATGATACTAAGATCTGTAACAGAGTGGACACCCCGGAGGGAGTGGAAAACATGAGAAAGGATCTGAAGAAGCTAGAACAATGGTCTAAGGTTTGGCAATTAAAATTCAATACCAAACGTAATTCTGGGTATTCTATAAGAAACGGTTTCAAATTACAAAATTGGTGAATATAACAGAAACCTTCATGAAACTTTTAAACAAAAATTATTTCTCTCATTACTCATATTATATATATAGTTACTTTTTGTGCAGAATCCAATAAAATATATAGGTATTTATTTGTTGTGCTCAGTTTTTTGGTGTATTGCTGTGGACTGAAAATCCAAGCTTAGCAGGGACACCACCCTTACATCATAGCACATCCTACCTCCATCCTAATAATGCTGTTCAATAGATGGGCAAAGTCCAAGAAAAATATTAAGACTTGATGTTCAAAAAAAATTAAATAACAGCTACTTAGCTTAAGCAGAGATGTACAGAATCAAAGATCTTCTTCCTGCCAAGTTCTTGTCCACTGCAATACTTTTTTTCAAAAGAATCCTTCCGTGCAAAGTTTAAGAACAAAGAGAACACAGTCCAGCAATTCTAGTTCCCATGGGCCATGTTTCGCCAAACTAATGGCGTCTTCAGGGGAACTGATTGTTCAGCAGAACCAGGGAGGAGCCCCACCCTGTCCGGTTCACCCCGGGAGGCGGGGATAGTGCTGGGCAGACTTATACGGTCAGTGCCAGAGCTGGTGGTAGGAGGCGGGGATAGTGCTGGGCAGACTTATACGGTCTGCGTCAGAGCCAGTGGTTGGGAGGCGGGGCTGATGGTTGGGAGGTGGGGATAGTGCTGGGCAGACTTATACGGTCTGTGCCCTGAAGAGCATAGATACAAATCAAAGTAGGGTATACACAAAAAGTAGCACACATGAGTTGTCTTGTTGGGCAGACTAGATGGACCGTGCAGGTCTTTTTCTGCCGTTATCTACTATGTTACTATGTTACATATGGACTTGATGCAGTCCTGCGTTTCAACACAAAAGGTGCCTGCTTCAGGAGTCACACAATTCAAATATGAAAATCCAGCAATCCACTAAAACGATTGTCAATATACCACCATCAAAGAGTTCCAGAGTTGGAACAGAGCATTGAAATGTAATAGCAAAAGCTTGGGTTGGAAATTGATCAGGTTTCCCCCAGTGCTGGCATTCTAGTCATTCATGTGTGTATCTGAACACATACAATCATACATCAGCAGTTTCTGGTTAGTGGTATTCTGTCAGTACATGTCTAGATTTGATGGTGCATATTTTGTGGGCGAGTATTCACATATACTGGAATTTGGGTGGAGCATGGGTGGAGTGTATCCTTATGTGTGTAGATTAAAAAACTATCTGATCGATAATCAAATGCACTTATCCTGTTGGCAGGTGTTGCTAACCGAATAAGTGCTGGCGAGCGGGGTATTCTGCAGCACTAACTGGACAGTACCACTGAATATTCCTCTCATCACTTCAATACTATCTAGACTGTGCCGGGGTGGTCCATGGGTGGAGCTTGGGCATAGGGACAGCCCGACCATTAGGCCACCTGAGGTGAGGGCTTCAGGTGGCACTTTTCAGGAGTGGCATCTCCCCAGCTTTACCAGCAGCGGCAGCGATTCCCACACACTGCCCTGCCACCAGCACCTGCCTCTTCTCTTTACTGCGGCCACCTCTCTGATGTAACTTCCTGTTTCGTCAGAGGTTCAGGCAGCCGCAGTAAAGGGAAGAGGCAGGTGCTGGCGGCACGGCAGCGTATGGGAATCGCTGCTGCTGCTGGGTAATGCCGTGAAGGGGAAATGCTGGGTGCTGACGCCAGGTAGGAAGGGGTCAGCATCTCGGCCCGGGTCGGGGGTTATCTGTTTAGAGGCAATATTCACATTGCTAACCAGATAGCTTACCTGAATAAAACTGGGATAGCAAAAAGGCTGTTTCAGCTTAATCTGGATTGCTATCTGGTTAGTGCCGATTCCCGGATATTGTGCCAGCCATTTTTACCCGCAGTGGCCAGAGTTAAAAAACACACCCACCCCATGTGCTTAATATTGTTTCCTTATAATGTAAGTGTGGTCTTTTTTGCAATCTAAGGGGTCCTTTTATTAAACTGCACTAAAAAGTGGCCGGCAGTAGTTTTAGCATGTGGGTTTCCAGAATGCTCTGGCCACTTTTTAGCGCAGTTCTAAAATGGCCAAATTTTTATTTCGGCCAATACCACCTGAGCCCTTACTGCCACCTATTTAGTAGGTGGTAAGGGCTCATGCACTACTTATGCAGTAATTGGGCACTGTGCAACAATTTACCCGTGTTGCCCAATTACTGCCATGTGTGCCTACTCCCCGCTCTCGCACAAGGTTTATGACCTGCCTATGTGTGTTTTTTTTAAATTTGAAAGCTTCCCAAATGTAACCTGAGGGTTTTTTTTAACCTCTGGGTGGGGTCCTGGGGGGTGGGTCCCTAAAAATCAGACCCGAGGCTCAGGCAGAGACGGGGCCTTTCTTAAAGCTGCCCCCTATAAAGGTTGAGCCTCCTGCGGCTCCAGAGGGTCCGCACCCATGGACCGCAACTCACATCCAAGGACCCTCCCCAGAGTTAACCCCCCCCCCCCTTGGGTTATGCATGGGAAGCTTTAACCCCCCCCCCCCCCCACACACACACACACACACATAAGCAGTGATAAGCCTTCTGCGAATGTTTGGGGTCACACAATATGGTAGCAAGCTCAGCCCACACCATGGGCCAGATAGGCTCATGCTGTCTCCTGTCATAAAACCAAAGATAGAGGCACTTCCTTCATGCAGCTGCCAATGGGAGCGTAGGAGCAACAGACAGACACTGAAAGAAGAGTGAGTCACATAACTTTATAGACATGGCAATTTTACCTTTGTTACCACAATAATATGTTCAGCAATTAAGGTAAAAAAACAACAACAGAAAAGTACTGGGAAAGGAATAGAGGAGCTAGGCAGAGGTGAATGAATTTGAAAGGGGTTATTGGCTGGGAGAAAGAATGCAGCTGTGAAGGGCTACAGGTGGCAAAAAGCAGCTGTAAGGAGAGGGAAGCTGAGTGATGGGGATATGTGCTGGGAGTGCAGCTGTACCTGTGGAGATAGGAACAGGAACAGGAAGGGGTAAGTAGGGTTTATTGTCTAGGAGAGAGAATTCTGCTGTGGAAGGCTGGAAGAAACAGAAAGGAGATGTAAGGGCAGAGGGGCATGGTGATGGGGATATGTGCTGGAAGTGGAGCTGTGAGAAGAAGATCTACAAGAAAGGGATTGAAAGGAGTTACTGGCAACAAAAAATAATTCTGCTGTGAAGGGCTGAATAAGACAGAAAGGATCTGTATGAGAAAGAGAGGCTGGGTAATGGGGACAGGCATAGGCGGTCGGTGGCCCAACTGTTTGGGGAGGCTAAAGGGGGTGGGGTTAGGGGTGGGGCCAGGGGCAGGGCTTACATCTATAATTGTCTGACAACACAGAAAAAAATAAGTAAAAATAAGTCACAATTAATACCTTTTATTAAATTTAGATGTTAAATATGTATCATATATCAAAGAATAAAGTGATTGCTCAAAGCATGTACTAACCACAATTGCTCAACTGCAAAACACTATGCACAAATTTGTGCAAAAACACACTCATAAACCTTACTGTACCATAACACTGGGCAGACCCTAATAAACCAATATACCACCCATACGGAAAATGCAGACCGTCAACAATATGAAACAAGGGATCATAATATCACAATTCTCATGTAGAGCCACAAAACACCCTTTTAGGGTGGAAAGTGTTCACAATGAGCTCCTTTTATAAACGACTATATGTAGATCCTTCAAGAGGTAGTGTGTCATGATTTAGGCTCTAAAACCCTTTCTGATGATTTGGTGCCACCTCAGTAAGGCCAATACACAATTTCTCCACTGCAAAACACTATACACAAACTTGTGCAAAAACACACTCATAACCTTACCAAACCATAACAGTACTAATTCCAAGGACAGGATGAGCTACAACCTTATGCGTGGAAAGGCAGCACTGTAATTACACCGGGCTCTAAAACACCAGTGCACAACCTAGTGAAACAAACAAAAAAAAAAAACTCAAAAAGGGCTGAAAACACTACATGCTAGCAGAATACTGCACCTTGATTTACCTCAAGAAGTCAGACTCAGCACGCAGCAGTACTAGAAAAATTGAAACTTACATGCAAAACATCACAAATGCATATTTCCAAAAGCTGACATATTCCAGTTAATAAATTCTGAATAAAATACTTTTTTCTACCTTTGTTATCTGATCATTTAGTTTTTCTATTCACTTTGGTCCCAGTGTCTTCTGTTTATGCAGAATATCTTTCCATTTGATATTTTTTCTCTCACCATGTCCACCATCCTCCTGTGTCCTTATGTGTCCTGTCTACCATCTATAGCCCTGTCCCTATCCTTTCTCCACTTTAAACATCTGCCCTCAAAGTGTTTCAATCCAGCCCTTAAATTCAGCAATTTCCCCTCCATCCATATCCAGCATTTCTCCTCACTCCCTTCTGTCCCTGGATCCACAATCTCCCTCTTTTTCTCTTTCCCCTCTAGTGTATATCTATCCCTCCCTCTCATCCATCCCCATGTACAACCTCTCTTCCCTCCTTCTTCTCTCCCACTGTCCACATCACTCTCAGTATCTCCTTTCCTTGCACCCTGGGCCCAACATCTATCTCTTTCTTCCTCTTCCTTCCCCTTATAGCATCCCTCCCATCCCCATACAGCATCTCTCTCTCTGTCTCCCCATGCATCTCCCCCCAACATTTCCCACCTCCCTCTCTCACCTCTACCAGCCAGCATGCTGCCTCGGTCCCTGACTCCTAAAGCATTCTTATCTTCACCCGTACCCGTCGCCATCAGCGCTGCCTCACTGCCTGCCATTCATTTCCACAGGCAGCTCCGTCTGTTTACCAGGAAGTGCATCAGAGAGAGCTGGAGGAGTGGACGCGGCAAAGGGGAGCAGGAACGGAGCTGCCTGTGAAAATGAATGGCAGGCAGTGAGGCAGCGCTGACGGCGACGGGCACGGGTGAAGATAAGAATGCTTTAGGGAGTCAGGGACCGAGGCAGGCAAATTGCGAGGGGATGTTGGGTGGGCCCTGGCAGGGGGTTGGGGTCACGCGCGCGCGGGGGGGGGGGGGGGCAAGGAGAGCTGCCGGTCGGGGACTCACTCCCCGACGGGGAGAGCAGGAAGGACGGTGGGAGAGCTCACTGGCTGCTGCGGAAGCCCTGCGTTTGTGAGGGCAGCAGCCAGGGGAACGTCAAGATTGGGCTGGGGAGGCTTAGCCTCCCCAAGCCTCTTATAAGGAGCGCCTATGGGGACAGGCTGAGAGTGGAGCTATAGGGAGAGGAATAGGAAGGGGTTGCTGCCTCAAGAGTGAGAATGGTGCTGTAAAACTAACTTTCGCAAATCTCTGAAGACTCACCTCTTCAACAAGGCATACCACAAACATCAGCAATTGTAAATATAACACATCTCCACCTTACCTATAATCAGAACTGTTTTTTCTTATATCTGCTTGTTTAATTTTCTATTATGTCATTCACGGCCTTTATGTAACACTAATTGTTATCTTCCAATCTATTCTACCAAGAACGATACATTATAAGCCATATTGAGGCTGCAAAAAGGTGGGAAAATGTGGGATACAAATGCAATAAATAAATAAATAAATAAAAGGCTAGAAGAAACAGAAAGGAACTGTAAGGGGGGGAAGGGCTGGGTAATTGGGACAAGCACTGGTAGTAGAACTGTGGAGAGAGGAACAGAGGGGGGCTAGGAAGGGATAAAAAATATTCAAAGAGGTTATTGCAGTGGTTCGCAAATTTTCTCGGGTCACGGCATCCCGAGGCTACACATTTCCTCTCTGGTCTCTCCCCCCCCCCCCCCCCAAATGGTGTTGAGTCCTACCTTTGTTGGCGGGGATGCCCAAGTCCCAACGGCTGAAGGGGCTTGGGCATCCCCGCCAACAAAGGTAGGACTCTACTGCCCAAGGCCTGAGTTCACTGCTGCCTGCGCAGGGAGCAAATCAGTGGCATGCTTCACTCTTTCCCCTTTCCATTCAGCATCTGTCCTCCTCCCTCCCCTTCCAACCAGTGTCTGCCCTCCTTCACTCCCTCTTCTATCCAGGGCCTGTCCTCCTCTCCCCCTTCCATTTAGAGTCTGCCTTTTTTCTCCCATCCAGGGCCTGTCCTCTTTCTCTTCCCCCTTCCATCCATCCACCCTTCCATCTAGCCTCTGCCCTCCTTTTCCCCCTTCCATCCAGCAACTTCCCACCTTCTATCCCCCTTACATTCAATGTCTGTCCTCCTCCTCTTCCCCTTCCATTTAGAGTCTGCCTTCTTTCTCTTCCCCCTTCCATCTAGCCCTCCAGTCCAGTCCATCCAGGACTGTTCCTCTTTCTCTTACCCCTTTCATTCAGTCACTGCCCTCTTTCTCTTCCCCCTTCCATCTAGCCTCTATCCTCCTTTTCTCCCTTCCATCCAGCATCTTCCTACCTTCTATCCCCCTTACATTCAGTGTCTGTCCTCCATCTCTCTCCCCTTCCATCCACTGTCTGCCCTCCTTCCTCCCTCCATCCAGAACTGTTCCTCTTTCTCTTCCCCCTTTCATTCAGTCACTGCCCTCCTTCTCTTCCCTCTTCCATCTAGCCTCTGCCCTCCTTCTTTTCCCCCTTCCATCCAGGGTCTGCCTTCTTTTCTCCCCGCCCTTCCATCCAGAATCTGTCCTCTTTCTCTTCCCCCTTCCATCTAGCCTCTGCCCTCCTTCTCTTCCCATTCCATCTAGCCTCTGCCCTTTTCCCCTTCCATTTAGCATCCTCCCTCTCTTCCCCCTTCCATCCAGGGTCTTTCCTCTTTCTCTCCCCCCTTTCAACCAGTCACTGACCTCCTTTTCTTCCCCCTTCCATCTAGCCTCTGCCCTCCTTTCCCCCCTTCCACCTAGGGTCTGCTTTCCTTTCTCCCTCTTCCATCCAGGGTCTGTCTTCTTCCCCCTTCCATCGAGCCACCCTTCCATCCAGCGTCTGCCCTCCTTTTCCCCTTCCATCCAGCATCTGCCCTCCTTTCTCCCCCTTTCATCCAGCCTCTGCCCTCCTTCTCTCCCCACTTCCATCCAGACTCTTCCCCCTCCCCCTTCCACCGAGCTTCTGCTCTCTCTCCCCTTTTCCATCCACACTAAGTCCCCCCTCTATTTCCCCTCCCAGCTAGCCTCTCTATCCCCCCACACCCACCTCTGTTACTGCTGCTTCTCTAGAAGTGGTGGCAAAGCAAGCCACAGCCACCATGAGGCAGGACTCTTCATTCACGTGGTTGCCAGCTGTGCCCCAGGAGAGGAAGTGGCATTCGAGGAAGCAGGACTTGTCAGCAACGCATATGGAGAGTCCGACCCTGCAGTGGCTGCAGCTTGTTTTGCCACTGCTTCTACTCATCTCTGAGATGATAAAAAACCCGGCTCTGTTCCAAACAGCGCTTCAAAAATAGTGCTGGAACAGCACGGGGCGTTATTAGACCTAAGATCAGGGATAATTGCATGCAAATTTACGCACGCAATTATCTCTGATCATGGGGTAGAAGTGTGGGAGAATTGTGCCTGAGCATGCACTCAGCACAATCCTTCTGCACTTGTTTGACAGGTTTGGGCTGTCAAAAGCCCAAACCTGTCAAACACAGCGGCTGGAGATCCATGGGAACACCAGGCCCCAACTACCCCTGCCCCGAGGCAACGGGGGCTGGAGGTCCGGCGAACCTCCGGTCCCCCCGATGATCCCCCCCCCCCAGGTTCAGGAAGGGCTGGAGATCTGGTGGGTCTCCAGCCCCCCTAACTTCCCTCAACATTTCCAAAACAGTCCCTGGTGGCCCAGTGGGTGACCAACCCCCCCCTCCCCCGAGCAACAGGGGGGCTGGAGGTCTGCTGGACCTCCAGTCCCCCTGACGATCCCCCCTCAGGTTCAGGGATGGCTGGAGATCTGGTGGGTACCCAGCCCCCCCCCCCTAATCCCCCCAGCAAAGGGTCCCTGGTGGTCGAATGATCAATCCACCCCCCTCCCTACCTACCCCCCTACCTTGTGAGTTGGAGGAGGGAGGTTGCCTGCCTCCCTCCTCTTCCTTCAACACCGCAAAATGGCAGCGCTCAGCCCTGCCCAGTGTATCCTGGGATGCACTGGGCAGGGCTTCACACCATATAAGGGAGTTTTGTGGCGTCGAAAGAAGAGGAGGGAGGGAGGCAGGCTACCTCCCTCCTCCAACCCAAAAGGTAGGGGGTAGGTAGGGAGGGGGCGGATTGATCACTGGACCACCAGGGACCCTTTGCTGGGGAGGTTAGGGGGGGTTGAAGACCCACCGGATTTCCATCCCTCCCTGAACCTGGGGTGGGCGGATCATTGGGGGGACCGGAGGTCCGCCGGACCTCCAGCCCCCTGTCCTGGGGGGTCTTCAGGATTGCTTTGTTGGGGGGGAATGGGGGCCTGCTAGCATGCAAATGCATACTGGACAGGGCTCACCATTCCTCCCCAATGATCTGCAAACCCTAACGCCAGCTTGGAGCTGGTGTAGGGTTTGCTGTGGCCAGCGACCCAATCTTTGGCGCGCTGCTCACTGATCATTGGGGATGAATATGTTTAGCCCTGTTTTGCATGCATTTGCATGCTAGTTGTGTTCAGAGCCCTCAAGAGCGTTGTTTCACGCGCTCGGGGACTCTGATCATTGTGCGGTAGCAAACGCTGGTGCTAGTATGGTGCTAACAGCCTCTAGCGCCGTCATTTGCTTTTGATCATCCCCCTGCTGGAGAAGCAGCAGCAACGGCTTGGATGACAATGGGCGAGAGGTGGGGAAAATATACCAGGGCCCCCCTGTGAGTTCACTGCAGCTGCCCGTTTGGGAACTGCTGGGTTTTTAGTTGTGAGAGTGAATGTTGCTGTAAATGTTGGAAGAGTCTGAAAACTTTAAAGAGAAGAGAGGCTGAGTGATGGGGACAACAGATGGGAGTGTAGCTGTGTGACTGGAGAAGAAACAGGCTATGAGAGTGACAGGAACTCAGGGAGACAGTATGGGCAATGATTGGGGGGGGGGGGCAGAGCTAGGAGAAGGATTTGGGAGAGAGGAAAAAGAGCAGTCAGAGGGGGCACGAGATACAGAGGAAAGAGGAGCTGAAAGAGATGAAGTACATCTTTCTGGAATTGGGAAAGGATGGACTGAAAGGTGAGAGGAAAGAGAGGTCATGATGGAGAGAAGAGGCTTGAAGGTGATAAGGTTGAGAATTAATAGACAAATGGAGAGGAACATCATTTTCCTTTTTCACAAAAATAAAACAACCATCCTACCTGAGTGTGGGATGGTATGGATAGGCCATGTTGTACTGGAAGGCATATGTGGTATAGATAAGATGTGGATGGGAGGGGAGGGATGAGCTGGGGTTGCGGCGCAAGAGAGACTGGTGGGACATTCAGTACTTCCCTAACTCTTCTTTTAGCCTCAGGGTGTGCACTACGCGATGTGTCCTACATCTAAAATATGACCATGCCAGCAGTACCCATGACTCTGCCATACTTTGTTTTTCTTTTTACACACATGATAATGTGTGCCAGGTTTAGCACCCCCAAGCATTTTGAAAAGTTGGCTCCTATGGCTGGAAGACCTAAATAAAGGGGATTCAAATAGTCAAGAACACATGTAGGACTAGATTCTATATATCACACCTAAAAAATTGTCACCGAAAAAAAATACGCCTGTGTGTATTTTCTAAAGTATGCCTAAATTTAGGCATACTTTATAGAATTTGCCTAAATTTCTATGTGGTTTATAGAACACGCTGAGCGCCCGTCTGCGCGATTAAATTTAATCACAGGCAATACCAATGCCTAAATTAGGCGTGAAATGGGTGCATTCTATAACGGGTGTATTCTATAGATTTTAGAAAACCCCACACCTGCCCATTCCATGCCTATGGTCACGCCCCCTTTCAACTACATGACAGAATTTATGTGCATCAATTTACAGTATAAGCTTAGACGGTTGTAAACGTAATGACAAATAGTGTCAATAATTGCTTGTTAATTGGCAATTATCAGCACTGATTGTCTTGTTAACTAATTAAGTTGCGAGCGCAAATCCAAAACACGACCAGATTTGCACATGCAACTTAAGGCGCGCTATATAGAATCCAGGGGATAACCACTACGGTTTGCAGAACAAAATGGAAATCCACAGGAGCAAGATAATACTGCAAGCACTTCAGCAGAAGTAGCTTATTAAAAGCCAGCATTACTATGGCTCAGATCTGCTCTTTAAGTAACAATCTCAAAACCATCTATACTCCTAGATTACAGATAACCTCCTGTATAGATTATGTGTCCCCAGTCTGAATAACCTGATCCTCTCTATCCAGAGAAGCACAGTTCATTAAGAGCAGTTTTGGGGTTTTTTTCACATTCAACATCAACCCATTACTAGCCATCCAGGAGCTTACAGGCACTAAACCCTCATTCAGTTGCACTGAAACATCAACAGATGCTGTTCAGGGAATCAGCAACTGAACATTGTTGGCATACACACAAAAATGAATTCCCAATGACCCCAGCAACACAGCAAGTGCTATTGGGAACATGTAAATAACACTGCCGAGAAAACAAATCCCTGTGGAACCCCTGACTGCAGCAATTTCTAGCCAAAGAAGGCAATCACTTGTGAGATTTCTCCTTATCCAGTAAAGTGGGTGTTTTTGTCTTCCTCCACCGCACACCATCTTGGAAAGAGGAGTACATAAGAACCCCACTTAGTTCCCTCCAGCATTCACCTGCCTCATGCTAAACACAAGATTCTGTAAAAATCTAAGAGGTCAATATTCAGCTGGTAGCCGTGAGCATTTTGCTTACCCAAAACAGTGTTATTTATTCCTGGATATTCAAAGCCAGGACCTCTGTGGGCTTCGGCTTTGAATATCCCATTGTTTTCAAGCCAGCTAGAACATAGCCACTTAAGTCAATTCAGCACTTAAGTGGCCATGGATTAGCACAAAAAGATAGGACAGACAATTATCTGGTCCCGTTTATGCACTAACCATGGATGCTTAAGTGTACAGCGCTGCGTAACCCTAGTAGCGCTTTAGAAATGTCAAGTAGTAGTAGTAGTAGAACGCCTCCAAGTTAGCTGGTTTTGTGTTCGATGCTAACCAAGACATTCAGCGGTACGTAGCCAGTTAAGTACAACTGAATATTAGTGGCTAGCCCCAATCAAGTGATTTAACTGGTCAGTGGTCAGGTAAAAGGTTTTGCATATTGGGCTGTAAATCGCTAGCAATACTAGGATGGCCACTGTTTATGTTTACTACCAATTTTGCCATACTCTTTTGCAAGTATTACTGTATATCCTTGTTGTTTCACTTGTAAGCCACATTGAACCCAAGCATGCTTGGGATAATATGGGGTTTAAATGTCATAAATAAATAAAATAAATAAATAAATAAAACAAAGATACTTACCTGTAGCAGGTATTCTTCGAGGACAGCAGGACATTTATTCTCACATGTGGGTGACGTCATCCTCGTCACCCGGTGTGGAGCTTAAACAAGTTAGTATAGCTTTAAGAAAACATGCAGTATCCCCACCACACATGTGTGAGTGCCTTCCCACCCACTGCGAGAGCACGGGACCATCAGTGCAATAACATAGCATGGAAAACAACTCAAAGTGGAGATGGGAGGGTTTGTGAGAATGAATGGCCTGCTGTCCTCTGAGAATACATGCAATAGATAAGTATCTTTGCTTTCTCCGAGGACAAGGAGGCCATATTCTCACATGTGGGAATCCCTAGCTACAAGGCTCACCAAAAACAACAACCATTTGTCAACTGGATCTCGCAACGGCAAGGGCAAAATAGTAATTAACCTGAGTAGTATATCTCACTGGCATTTGTCAAACTAATTGATTTTGACAGGTGACATACCCACTTCCGGATTCTCAGCCAATCAGAAGTAAGGACACACACAAACCATGCCCAAGCTCTGCCCGAGCCATGCCCACTCCTGCCCATACCCCGCCCACTTTGCTGACATCACCAGATTTGACATCGTGGCCTCACCCCTTTTGCATAACCACACCACACGCCCACTTATTTGCATAGCCCTGTCACAAGCCCAGCCCCCTTTTGCATAACCCCAGGCTGCACATTCACACAGTTGTATATTGTTTCAGGTTAGTAGTGTATCTCACTGGCATTTGTCAAACTAATTGATTTTGACAGGTGACATGCCCACTTCCAGGTTCTCAGCCAATCAGAAATGATGACATCACCAGATGTGATATAGCCCAGCCCAAGCCCATCACTTTGCATAATCACACACCTTGCCCCACCTAATTTGCATAGCCTCACCCCAAACCTCATCTCTTTTGCATAACCCTGCCCAAAACCCCATCCCTTTTAGACATGTCATAGGAAGTGACATCATAGACACTCCTCTTTTTCCAAGATGGCAGCTACCACTGAGCACACTACATCACTTCCTGTTTCCACTACTAGCTGCTGTCTTGGATGGGGTCATGTGATGGGAAGGGATGTCAAATGCCCCCAATACTGCCCCCTACAGTCATGGAGGAATGTGAGTTGCTTAACCTTTTTTCTCACAGGAAAGAAAATAGGCATTTTAGCCTTCATAATTTTATTTCAAAAGGATCTGTTTTTTTCACAACACGAAGCAGCAGGCATCAGACACAAAGCCATTTTAAGATTAACTTTCACAAGAAACCATGGGGGGTGGGGGGGGGGGGCGGTCTGACCTGTCAAGCTTTCAATACACGCTAACTTTTGCTGTTTGCAACTTTGGCTTCTCTTCTTTAAAATGGACTACTCCCCTCATGGACTCCCAGTCTGTGTAGTGAAGCTGTGACTACTGCAAGACACTTGGTGAAAACCTTGGGAGCCGACGCAAGGACAAAAGGCAACTCATGGTACTAGAAGTGATGTGTCCCCAACCAAAATCAAAGATACTTCCTGTGACTTGGAAGTATCGGGATGTGAGTGTAAGCATCCTTGAAGTTCAGAGAGCACAGCCAATTGTTTTCCTGAATCATGGGGAAAACAGTGCCCAGGGAAATCATCCTGAACTTTTCTTTGACCAGGAATTTGTTCAGGGCCCTTAGGTCTAGGTTGGGACGCGAGATGGGCTCGCTACTTTTTAAAAGTACTTAAGTAAAAAGTAAAAGTACTAGATTCAAAAGTAGTGAAGTAAAAGTAGAAAGTCTTATCCCCAAAAAAGAAGAAAGTACATCTCTTAAAAGTAGTTTTTTTTTTACTACAAAGTAAAACAAAACAAGCTGGATTAGCACAGATTAGTCCTACACAGACACTTGATGCTAACAGAATACCAGGCCTTTTTCACACATGAACAGAGGTAGCCCCTTATGAATTATAGAATAAGTAACCACAAACTAAAAATAGAAATATATAGACAAAAATTAAACTGAACCCCTGAGAAGCCATACTCTGCATACAGTGCAAAACCAAAGAAATAGAAACAATTACACGTCCCTTTGTACCATGCAAAATATAAAAACAGCAGATGTAAATTTTAAAAGCTTATATATTCCAATTGCTACATTAAAAATTAACAAATAAAACAAAAACAGAAAATAAGTAATACATTTTTATTAGACTAGTTTTTGGAGACAAAAACCTCCTTCCTTAAGTCAGAACAAGTATACTATTACAGCAGTATACTATATGACCTGAAGAAGTAGGTTTCAGTGTCCAAAAGTTAGTAAAAAAAAATGTATATAGTCCAATATAAAGGTGTCACCTTGTTTTTTGTTTTTAAAATTTTATTTATATTTATTAACTTTTAAGGTGGACTACTAACATGGTTACCGCATTACTTTATCCTAAATTTTAAAAAAAAAATTCTTTTTTCTACCTTTGCTATCTGGCTATTTAATTTTTCTAATTTTGTTAGTCCCAACCTATAGTTACTGCTTTCCTGCCTTCTTTTATCTCTTTTTCCATGGGTTTCCTGTACATGTGTCATTTTTTTCTCTTCTGTCTTCTTCATCTCTCCCAGTACAACCAACTCCAACACTGATCTGATCCAGGACTGTGGGTGCTTGAGCACCCCCAATATTGAGCAATCCCTGTGTGTTCAGGGAGGGGTAATTTCTATTGGGTTTAGCATCCCCAATCACTTTGAAAAGTTGACTCCTATGTGCCCACCTATTCAGTCTTGTCCAATTTCTCTCACTCTCCCCAGCCCATAGCCACTTCCCCCTGCCTTTATCCAGTATTGCCCCATTTCTCTGTCACTCTCTCTCTCTCTCCTTCCCTCCCATCCAGTCTTGCCTCGTTTCTCTCTCCCTCCCCACTTATCCAGTCTTGCCCAATTTTTCTCTCCCCAGGCCCATTGCCTCTGTCTCTCTCCCACTTTTATCCAGTATTGCTCCATCTCTCTCTGTCACTCTCTCTCTCTCCCCACCCATCCAGTCTTGCCTAAATTCTCTCTTTCCCCTCCACCTCCGCTGGGCCTGCGCTCTTAAACTATGATGGGAGATAGACAGGATCCAGCTCTCTGCAGCGCCGCTAGTACTTCTCATGCTAGTCCTTGAAGTGTACATCAGAGGAGGCAGGCCTGGTGCAGGAAGCAGCAGTGGCACTACAGAGAGCTGGGTCTCACACATCTCCCATAGTAGTTTATTAGTGTGAGCCGAGAAGTTCGTGCCCAATCAGCTGCAAGCCGCATCTGACATCACTTGAAAATCCTGTAGAGGGGGAGAAGCAGAGAGCTGGAAAATACATTAAAAGAAAAACTACTTTCCAAATGTGTACTTTGTTACTAAGCACAAAAGTACAGCTTAAATGTAACTCGTTACAAGTAAAATGTATTGCAAAAAAAAAAATGTAACTTGTTATAAGTAAAAGTACTGCCAAGAGCGGAGAGTTCCTCTGCAAGTTCCTGCTTGTGCTGACAGCAGAAATGAGACGCACTCAGTGGGCAATTTGGTGGTGTTCAGCATAACTGGGATGGACTATTTGGAGAATCCACTGGTCAGAAGTTACAAGGGGTCACATTTCTTCAAAAAAATTCAGCCTCCCCCCGACTGGGAGGTCGTCCGGGATGATTACCTTTACTGCTGTTATGCTCTGCTGGAACCAGTCAAAAGCTCATCCCTGGCTTTGACTGGGGAGCTGGCTGGGCCTTGGGCACATGCTGTTGATGAGAATGAGTGTGCTGGGATTGAGCCTGCTGAGGCTGGTGAGAGGAAGGAGTGTACACCTCTGAGAGTAGTAGGGACCCCTCTTTGACTTGCCCAAAAACCTACTTGATCAGTAGGAAAGTGCAGAAGACACCTGTTGGGAGAGAGTGTCAGTGATGTCAGTGTATTTCTTGATGAAGTCAGTGACCTCCTCCACCTTGTCTACAAAAAGGTTACCTCCCTGCCACATTGCATCCGTCAACCTCTGCTGGACCACCGGGTCCAAGTCAGAGAAATGCAGCCACGAGAGTCTGCACATCGCTATACTCTGGACAGAGATCCTGGATGCCACATCAAAGGTGTCATAGGTGCCCCTGGCCAACAACTTTGAACACACCTTCTGCTGATTGACCAACTGGCGAAGAGATTCGGCCTGCACCTGTGGGAGAGAATCCACTAAATCAGACATACTGCACACCATGTTCTGCAAGTATAGGCTCGTGTAGAGCTGGTATGATTGAATATGAGAGATGAGCATAGAAACCTGATACATCTTCTGCCCCCAAAATCCAAGGTTCTAGCTTCTCTGCCAGGGGGCGCCAAATCCCTAGAACTCCTGGCTCTTTTGAACATGGATTCCACCACCAAGGAATGATAAGGCAACTGAGGCTTGTCAAACCCTGGAGAACTCTGGATCTGATACATGGTGTCTATCTTTTTGAATATAATAAGGATTGACAGAGGGGACTCCCGGTTCTTCACCTGAACATCTTTCAGGATCCTATGAAGTGGGACCATCACAGTTTCTCTAGGAAGAACTTCGTAAGCCAGGACGTTGAACCTCTTAGCCCTGAGCTTGTCCTCTGTCTACAAATGAATGGGAATGGCAGCCACCATTTACCTACAAAACCTGGGAAGGAAAGGCACTCAGATGAAGTCTTCCTCTTTTCCTTTGGAGATGGGGTCAGATGGGATACCATAGGACTCCTTCTCTGAGAAGTACCATGGATCCTCTTCAGACTCCTATGGACGCTCCTAATTGGTACATATAGTACATAAGTACATATGTAATGCCACACTGGGAAAAGACTAAGGGTCCATCGAGCCCAGCATCTTGTCCACGACAGCAGCCAATCCAGGCCAAGGGCACCTGGCAAGCTTCCCAAACATACAAACATTTTATACATGTTATTCCTGGAATTGTGGATGTTTCCCAAGTCCATTTAGTAGTGGTTTATGGACTTGGTGTTGGCAAAAAAAGTCCTCATGGGAGTGCTGAGACCAAGACTGCCTCGAAATAGAGGAGCCATGTCCTCGTGAAGGATGTCAATGTGTCGGTTCCACTCTTGACTCGGGCAAAGCTTTTTCCACTGACGCTGAGGGAGTGCCAACATGGGTGGCTGTCGACACCAGTGCTGCACATGACACTGGCATTAGAGACCTCACCGCAGGCTAAGGGCCTTGCGGGGCACCAGTAAGAGGCACGGCTGATGCAAGCACCTCAGACACCAATGGACACTGTTGCAGAAACTCCACTAAGAGCTCAGGGAGCATGGCTTGGATGCGCTCATCGAGAAATGCCATTCAGGAAGGCTAGGGTGTCGGTTCAGAGATAGAATACTGAACTGCAGGGATTCAAGACAGGTGCCTGGTCCTGGCTGCATGGAGACCCACACATAAGCACCTCCTGTATGGAGAGGGAGCGGTCCTCCTGGTGCCTACGTTTATCGGGAACTGAATCCCTCGGTGCCCCGGGGCTCCCAGTACCAAGAGGTATCAATGCCCATCCTTCTTGGGCTTCGCTCAGTGCCTGCAATCAATTCCTTGGTTTCGACAAGGACGTTGTCAAATCCCCACGTATCCTCGGAGTCGGGTCCGAAGCTGACCAGTCCCGGGGGCCCTGCATAGCGGTTGGCGTTGAGGCCAGTGGAGACCCACTTGAAGCACATCCACTCCTAGTGTCTGAGACAGGCATTTCAGCCATATGGACCAATAAGCTCAATGCCAATGCAATTTCCGGAGATGTCAATGGAGTGGAGGAGTGGCCTAGTGGTTCCAGCACCGGTCTTGCAATCCAGAGGTGGCCGGTTCAAATCCCACTGCTGCTCCTTGTGATCTTGGGCAAGTCACTTAACCCTCCATTGCCTCAGGTACAAGCTTAGATTGTGAGCCCTCCTGGGACAGAGAAATATTCAGAGTACCTGAATGTAACTCACCTTGAGCTACTACTGAACAAGGTGTGAGCAAAATCTAAATAAATGCTGATACTGATACTTCAGACCAGGCTCCAAAAATCTTCTCTCTCTGAGCGCCTCTTGCCAGCTGGGTTCTTTTCTTCATAAGAAGGCAAAGAACACAGCTAGAAGAGGTATGTTCAGGCCCCAGACACCAGGAATGAGTGACTGCCAGAGATGGTCCTATTGCACCAGCTACAGCACTTAAAGCAACTGGGAACCTTCAATGACATGGAAGGGA
The DNA here is from genome assembly GCF_901765095.1 of Microcaecilia unicolor. Lineage (NCBI taxonomy): Eukaryota > Metazoa > Chordata > Amphibia > Gymnophiona > Siphonopidae > Microcaecilia > Microcaecilia unicolor. The sequence continues at coordinate 235,261,074 of NC_044031.1, forward strand.
AAACAGCCATGGCCAACAGCCATGGCCAAATCAAATGGCTTGATGGTGATAGAAAAAAGGGACAAGCACCTGAAAAATAGAGCCCAACCGGAACTCAGGCCTAAGAGGGCCTACAGAGCATGGTAAAAAGAAAGAAAACTTAAATGTGGATAAAAATTGAACGGAAAATATAAAGGGAGGGAGAGGACATTTTTCTTAATAAAATAAGCCCCCCAAAACCCCAGAAGGTACAAAATCGAAAAAACACTACTCATGCACCAGACGTTGTGGGGAGCATGGGACAATCACATTCTCTCCTCACTGTGGATGAGAAAACACCAATGATTCTGTGCTCTTGCAGTAGAAATGCTGTGCATGTTCTTAAAGCTATTTAAGCTCTGCACCGGGCGACATGGACGACGTCACCTACGTGTGAGAATATGGCCTGCTTGTCATTGAATAAATAAGTCATAAAATAAAATAAATAAGTCATTACATATCAAAATGGTATAAAATCATTGTAAAACAATGAAAAGAGAAGAAGGAAAACATAGAAACATGACGGCAGATAAGGGCCATATGACCCATCCAGTCTGCCCATCCTCTGTAACCCCTAACACTTCCTTTTCCTAAGCTATCCCACATGCTTATCCCATGCCTTTTTAAATTCTGGAACAGTCCTCGACTCCACAACCTCCACCGGGAGGCCATTCCATGCCTCCACCACCCTTTCTGTGAAATAATACTTCCTTAGGTTACTCCTAAGCCTATTCCCTCTTAACTATGTCATATGCCTCCTCATTCCAGAGCTGTCCTTCATTTTAAAAAGGCTCTCTTCCTGTACATAAATGCCCTTGAGATATTTAAACGTTTCTATCATGTCTCCTCTCTCCCTCCTCTCTTCCAGTGTATACATGTTGAGGTTCATAAGCCTGTCCCTATAATTTTTGCATTCAAGACCACTTACTAATTTTGTAGCCGCCCTCTGGACCGACTCCATCCTGTTTATATCTTTCCATAGGTGCAGTCTCCAGAACTGCACGCAGTACTCCAAATGGGGCCTCACTAGAGACTTATACAAGTACAACAAGACTTATAAAAGTACAACAAGACTAAGTGTAATATACTTCACCTGTTCCAAGATAGTGTCTAATCCTCTCCCAAAGCCTAGTAAACTAGGTAAGTCTTGAGGAAGGCCTTAAATTTTGGCAAGGATCTCTCCAGATGGAGATATTTGGGGAGCAAGTTCTATAATAGAAAAACTAGTATACAGAAAACAGACCCCTGAATGGAAGTTAGTCGAACTTGAGATGGATGAGGCATAGCAACTAATTTATCATTACAGATGTGGGGAATAAGAGGGAAAAGTGTATTGAAGAAGGATGCATACAAGCCTACCCACATGGCTTTAAATGTTATAATTTAATTTAATTCTGTAACTCACCAGGCGCCAATGATATTTCAAGAATAGATGGGTGACATGATCATTGAAATATGCATGGTGGAGAGGCAAATGGCAGTATTTTGCACTAATTGCAGTCTTCCAAGGGCTGATTGTTGAATGCCATTAAATAGTGAGCTGTAATATTCAATTCAACTAGTGACAAGGTTATGTAACTAGCAAATATTAAAAGGCTGACACTAGAGGTTGTGGCAGCCATTTTGAGAAAGAAGCCACAATGGGCATTTAAATGGGCATTTAAATAAACACTGACCACTACTGGCTGAATATTGACCAGACAGTCATTAAGTGGTATAATTTCCAGAGATTTGAAATACATCTTGCCTAAAAAACTGTTTTACCAGATTTCCTACAGAACCTACCAGACAGATCTATGTGAGTACACGTGCTTTTTGATTACGATCTCTTGTTAATGACAAAACTTGCATCCTATCAGAGAGACACAGCTAGTAGTTTGGTTGTATCAACACAGTATGATCTAAAAAGTGAAATAAATACTTTTGGATAAAGCCATCATTGACTGGGGTGTGCAAGAGTTGGTCTTGAATCCGTTGCCTCTTGACTAGAAGGATGGATCCCTGCCTTACGAACCACTGGGCAATGCTTTTCATCTTAATTTCAAATGTCTTTTAATTTACAACTTTTTTTTTTTAGCTTTGACAACAAGAACCATCACTATAATACATCCTGTAATTTACTTATAGCTTTGGATGGCTCAGTCTTGGATGAAATATAGGAATACTAGTAAACAAAGGCCCGTTTCTGAGCGCAATGAAACGGGCTCTAGCAAGGGTTTCATGGCTGCATGGCTCGTCGCGGTTTTACCTGGTGCGTAGCGTGCACCACTGCTGTTTCCATTGTAGCTCTGTGTGGGTGGCGGTTTTCGTGCCCCGCCCTCGACGTCATCGTGTTTTGACGCGAGGGTGGAGCAGAGAAACAGTGTGGAAATCCGGAGTTTGTGGCCTGAGTAGATCGTTGGAGGTGAGAATCTGCTCCGCCCTCAACGTCATAACGTTTGACAAGAGGGCGGGCCCCACAGACTGTGATTTTCGAGGCTTCAGAGCTTCGAACATACGAACTGGCTTCAGTGACGTCAGCAGACAATAGAACGTTGAGGGTGAGTTTTATATATATAGATGTATGCTCATCTACGAAAGATCCTCCTCAGATCTGGAGCCTGCAGGGAATCTACACACAATAGCGCTTTTTTCTTTATGGCTCCCCGTTTGTGGGATAATTTGCCTTTGGAGATTCATCAAGAATATTTTGTTGAGATGTTACATTTGGATCAGGAGAGTTTTCCTATTTCTAAATGTCTCTATCTTCCTAAGGTAACTAATGAAGCAGTTAAAACAACCTTCCACAGAGGAAAGTCAGTTGAGAGTGTTTCTAGAAGACTCTCAGGATACTAATTCTACATGGCACCATTATTAGTGACCTTTACTTCTGAATTGGATAAAATTAAGATATTGAAATTATACTTCAAGGTTAAACATGTGCAGTTTTGTAGGCAAGCAATACAGATATTTCCAGATGTTGTGCATTCCACTCAGCAAAGAAGGAAAGTTTTTCTTAATTTAAAACCCAAGGTTTTTGCTTTAGGTGCAATGTTTTTTCTTCGCTTTCCCAGTATATGTGTTATACAACACTAGAGGAAGAGATTTATTTTTTTGATCCTTCTCATCTGGAAAGATACTTGTTGGATTAAGATCAAGGGAATAGTTAAGATCAAGGATCTATTAATCTGATTAAAGCTCTAACGATTAGAAGTTTATTAATCTTTATAATTTATTGTTTGAATTTTTTTTCTTCATGTTTTTGTGCTCTCATTCTTTCTCTGAGATGTGGACTTGAGGCTTAATGGTGGTTTGTAATTGAAGTTTGTCTTGCATTTTTGTCTAAGAGAGATATTGGTTTATTTTGCATTTCTTGTGTAAATAAATAATTTGTAAATCAAAGACTATTTTTTTTATTAATTACAAAAAAAACCTAACCTCCCTGTTAACTAAGTTGTGCTAGTGGCTGCCGCACAATAAGTGAATGGGCTGTGTTGGCATTAGCGTGTGGCATAGTAAATAGGGGGGTAAGTTGAAGACTTTATTTTTGGATGCTTTTGGAGTTCAGTGATGTTGGAGGCAGAGTTCAGAGTGGCAATAACATGATTTTAATAACATTTTTTTTTTATTGCTTTTGATGTTTTAATTTTCTGTTGTCTGTATGATTGATTCTTGTTGTTTTCTTTCCTGTATTTGAATGGGTTTCCTTTTCTGTTATCTTATGACTGTAAATCACCTAGATTTGGCAGTGCCACAGATGACCAATTCATTACATTTCAAAATAAACATATATATGAACAACTGAGCTGGATAAGGAGAAATGTGCCAGAAGTGATCAAGTTTCTATGGTGGTCAACTGGTAGATATCCTTAATGACATGAATGATCTGGAAAGACTGGATAGGTCTTATTACGCTAACATCATCCTAGGTTCATTCAACAACGGAGTATAACTCTGAAAAGCTAAAAATCACTCATAGCCTTCTATATTTACTGTAAATATTCAAGTGGAGCAACCATACCATTTCATATTAAGGGTTGTAGCAACCTAATTTTGACCCAGATAAAATGCTCCTTATAATTGAAAATGTACCCTTCAATGACAGAATTAGGAGGATTCAAACAAAAAAAAAAATTACATCAAATGAACAGAAGGTCATGAGAAAATAAGAAAAAGGAAGCCTTCAAGTGACAAGCTGTTTAAATGCCTATTATTTGGATACTAGTGAAGAGAAGTAAAAGAGATGACAGTATATGTTCCACACTGCATATCCGTCAGGATATGTAAAGAAACAAAGGCGAAAGTGAAGAACGGAAACAATTAAGGTTTCAAGCTGTCTTTGATTTACAGGTTGAAATGCATCCTTGGCTGAGTTCTGAAATGCTTGTGTTTTAATTTACACCATTAACAAGTTTAAAAATACAGCAGCAATCGTTTCAGCTGTCTGTAACTTGAAATTTCTGTATGCTTTTCCAAATGAAACAAAACCAAATAAATGTCAGTAATTTCCAAGTACTTTCCATCACTGACCCATGCTGTGATTTTTTTTCTCTAATTAGCAAAAATGTTCTCCTAGATAATAATATTACAAACAAAACAGAGAAATCCTGGAATTGTGTCTGGCCGGTGTTCATTTCTTCCTCTTAAACCTACCTCATGATTAAGTACAAGGAGAGGAACAGGTCTTCCCTGCAGAGCTTAATCCTTGTTTCCTTTGGCTTGATAGATTTTTGCAATTTGGCCAGAGGTCAAATAGACAGAAACCAAGGCTGCATCATTGGGGATGTCCACTGGAGAAAGATGGCTGGCATGCTCCCTGGACTTGAATATTAGCCCAGAGTCATAGATTTTCACAGTCCCATTGGCTTTCAAAAACATGCTGAATAATTCCATGGTGTTGGTGACAACAAATAATGTCAGTATCCCGATTTTGCAAGGGGTGAGATTTGCCAGAGTGATGCTAGCAGGAAGTGCTCACCCGACTGAAGTGGTTGCTGGATGTTGCTGGATGTAAGGTGACTGGGAAAGGTCACATCACATGGAAGCTGTGAGCAACATGTTGACAATTGGTGGTTGTAAGAGATCTGATACCTTTCTTGATGTCTTTGGATATGGTGATCTGAGGAACAACACCCATCCTATTCTCCCTTCAGACTGTCACTGGTAAGATCTAAATTGATTTGTCTGCAGGACATTAAAGGGCCCTTTTACAAAACTGTGGTGCACCACAGGGTGCATTGAGGGGTCCTGCATAATTTTGCCATGTGCACGTGCTACCCACGCTCTAAAAAATAAAATGTATTTTTTGGTGCAGGGGGTGTTTCTGGCGGCAGAGAGCGAGAATATCTATGCAAATTAGTTAGCACATCAGCATTGCCGTGCTAACCCATTAGTGCAGGTTTAGCGCACGACTCCCTACTATCTACAAAATTGGTGATAGTGGAGGCTCACGAGCTAATGACCATGTGTTAACGGGGAAATTAGCATTTAGTCATTAATGAAAAAATCTGAAAATCGGCCATTTTACCCCGTGTGGTAAAAATGGCCTTAGCCATGGGAAAGACCCATGTAAGGGCGTACTAAGACAGCTTAGTAAAAAGGCCCCTTAGCGAAGTTATTGTTGGGTTTTATAAGTCTCTTTCAGAAAAGAATATGCAACTTTATCCATTGCAAGACAGTCTGAACACAACCAAGGTTATGGACATCAAGATACTGGATTGTAAGAAGCAGTTGTATGTTTTGGAAATTAAAGAGGATAAAAACATCAAGAAAAAGAACCTTGGATCCTTTTACTAAGCTGCGGTATAAAGTGGCCTTAGCATGCTTTTCCAGTGCACTAAGGCCATTTTTACTAATTTTGCCGTTAGCGTGCGGCCATTAAGAAAAAAATTAGGTTTGCACTTACTGCCAAAGGGCTGACATGTTATTCCTGCGCTAACCAATTAGCATGTGGTAATGTAGCTGTGCTGATTAGCAAAGGAACACCCACTCTCTACCTCAGACGTGCTAAAAATGTTTTTAAAAATATTTTTAGTTTGTGGTTTATGCATACACATTTGGCAGTTACCTCAGGATGCCTGAACATGTCCCACAGTGCACCATTTTAAGCAGTACTAGGCACACATTAGTAAAAAGGCCTCTTACTTGGTAAGGAACAATTCTAGTTTTCATAACAAAATAGAGAAATTTGAAAATATTATAAAATATTGCAGATTGTGCTTTGTTACAGCAAAATTATTGAGAATGCTGCTAAACTGAGGGGGGAGTTATCAATGTGGGCTATCCTTAATATAGGTTATTTTACCACAAGTCGTGCTATTTTAGCATAAAATACATAAAATAAGACATGGGTAAAATAATCCGTCTTAACTGTAGCCCACTTTGATAACTTCCCCCCAAGGCGTTTTTCTGCCTATGGGGAAAAGCTTAGGTCATCAAGCCCTATATTATTTATTTATTTACTGGGATTTATTAACCGCCTTTATAAAGAGATTCACCCAAGGTGGTGTACAGCAGGTACAGTTTAACATTAAACTTACAATTTTGTTAACAGCATAACAATAGTAAAGCAGCCAAGAATAGACATAAATACAATAAATGAGATAAACTTGAGAAAACATTAAACTGAAATCTAGTAATCGAACTACCGTGAAACAGGATAAAAAATATACACATTTAACAGCACTGAAATTCAAATAACAGAGATATAATACAATTATTATTATTAGGATTTATTTACCGCCTTTTTGAAGGCGGTATATAACTGCTGTGCTGCTCATTTCTTCCACCATGATGCACGAAGGAGCAAAAGGAAGAAAGATCAATTAAATGGAGGCATGCTACGTAGTTGCTGAATTATTCAGGATATCTGTGTGATAGGATGAAGGGTTTATCAACATTTTCCTGTAATTCTGGGCCTGGTGAAGAGACTAGAAAGTAAACGGAAAAGTAGAGAATGCAACATGAGCGTCACCACAGGGAGTGTTGAATAGAACAACTTTATTAGCACTAAACAAATACCCGACATGGGGCCGTATTTTGGCGGGAAGGACCTGCCTGCATCAGGGGTCAAGGATAACATTACTGGCAGGACAGTGTAGCTTAAGGTGCTAGTAGTAAAACTTGTTGAGATAATGCAATAGGATCACGTAGATCCAATAGCAAAAGCAAAAAAAAAAACAACCTGCTGTGCCAAAACACACCACTGGAACAGTGTTATCCTTGACCACTGAGGCAGGTGGGTCTTTTCCGCTGAAACACGGCCCCACGTCAGGTCTTTGGTGCTAATAAAGGTGTTCTATTTAACACTCCCTGTGGTGAAGCTCATGTTGCATTCTCTACTTTTCTGTTTGCTTTGGACTTTGCATAGAGGCGTTTTTCCTGCGCCTACACTACCGCAAGCCATTTTCCAGCATGCCTTTATAAAAGGACTCCTAAGAAACCATACAGCCAACACCCAATATCATGATAAATGGGTGGCCACACTGGACATTTTTCATTTGGTTTTGAGGATACTTTTCCAAATGTTGTTTCACTCAATTTTTGTTTTGTTCCCCACCAATCCTTCCCCTCCACATTATTTTTCAAACAAAACAGACTAAAAACGAAATGAAAAAAGAAAAAAAAAAAAAAAAGAAAAAGCTCTTTTCCTCCGTTCTACTCAAAGGCATATTGAGTACCCAAGGTGTATTTATTGAAATAAACACTGTGTTTGAAGATTTCCTGACTCCCTCATGTTTTTGGAAGAGTCACTTTTAGCCGCATAATCGAAAGAGGGCACCCATCTTCTGACACAATTCGGGAGATGGGCGTCCTTCTCTCAGGGTCGCCCAAATCGGCATAATCGAAAGCCGATTTTTGGTGTCCTCAACTGCTTTCTGTCACGGGGATGACCAAAGTTCATGGGGGTGTGTTGGCAATGTACCGAAGGTGGGACGGGGGCGTGGTTAAGAGATGGGCGTCCTCGGCCGATAATGTAAAAAAGAAGAGTGTCTCTGACGAGCATTTGGCCGACTTTACTTGGTCCAATTTGTTTCACGACCAAGCCTCTAAAAGGTGCCCGAACTGACTACATGACCACCGGAGGGAATGGGGGATGACCTCCCCTTACTCCCCCAGTGGTCACCAACCCTTCCCACCCCCCAAAAAAATAAAAAAAAACATTTTTTCCAGCCTCTATGCCAGCCTCAAATGTCATACCCAGCTCCATCACAGTAGTATGCAGGTCTCTGGAGCAGTTTTTAGTGGGTGCAGTACACTTCAGGCAGGCAGACCCAGGCCCATCCCCCCTACCTATTACACTTGTGGTGGTAAATGTGAGCCCTCCAAAACCCACCTGAAACCCACTGTACCCACATGTAGGTGCCCCCCTTCACCCCTTAGGGCTATGGTAGTGGTGTACAGTTGTGGGGAGTGGGGTTGGGGGGGGGGTTGGGGGGCTCAGCACCAAAGGTAAGGGAACTAAGCAACTGGGAGCAATTTCTGAAGTCCACTGCAGTGCCCCCTAGGGTGCCCAGTTGGTGTCCTGGCATGTGATGGGGACCAGTGCACTACGAATGCAGGCTCCTCCCACGACCAAAGGGCTTGCATTTGGTCATTTTTGAGACGGGCGTCCTTGGTTTCCATTATTGGTGAAAACCAAGGTTGACCATCTCAACATTTTGGTCGACCATCTCTTAGGTCGACCTAAATGTTGAGATTTGGGCATCCCCAACCGTATAATCGAAACGAAAGATGGATGCCCATCTTGTTTCGATAATATGGAATGCCCCGCCCCTTCGCGCGGACGCCCTTAGAGATGGGTGTCCCTGTTCGAAAATGCCTCTCTTTGTTTACCCTACTCTTTTTTCTTTTATTGTGCAAACGTTTACACCTGGGTTAAGAGCCATTTTGTGCATGCATCTTGCCACATATGCATAAATTTTACTTTGTAAAAAACACCCTCAGAATGTGAAGAGGATATATTGGGTATGCATGTGTTTGGTATCTCTTTCTTCAATACATTATCGAAACCTTGGTTTAACTGGACGATACAAAGATCCAGTGATTATTACTTTAGATTCCAGGGGTACTATTCTCAACAAGTAGAAGGATTAGCTATGGGGGCACGAGTACCATTTATCGCTTTCCTAATGATTGATCCTAGGAGCCTTTCGTTCTGAAACTTCAAAAAAGGGGCTCCGCCAGACTTTCAAAATCTGCTGTTGAAGAACAAATCCGGCATATTCTTAAAAATTGGCTAATAGGCAGACTGTAACACAGGCAGTAAGGATGGGAATTTGTGAAGTATTTGGACACTTCTTCGATACAAAGTTGTTACAATAGCTCAACCATGCTGAAAGAGTTTCACATCTAAGAAATCCAGCTATATCATATCACAAGTCATTGTAAATTGTAAATTCTCAGTCACTGTATTTTATCCCTTTCCCACACAACAAAATATGCCATCGAAAAGAAATGTTTCCAACATCGTATGTTCTTAAACCACTCAGAAGGATAAATATATTTATCTTCAAATGCTGATACTACAAGGGTGAATATTCCTGGTTAGCAGCTAGGAGATAACTGACTATAATCGAGCGATATAGAGGGGCATAATCGAATGAAAACGTCTATCTCCATGGGCGTTTATCTCCGAGAACGGGACCATGAAGGGGCGGACCGAACCATATTTTCGAAAAAAATAGACGTCCATGTTTTATTCGACAATTTGTGAGCTGGGCATTTTTGTTTTTCAGCAATAATGGAAAATGAAAGCGCCCAGCTCAAGAACGAATAAATCCAAGGCATTTGTTCATGGGAGGGGCCAGGATTCGTAGTGCACTGGTCCCCCTCACATGCCAGGACACCAACCGGGCACCCTAGGGGGCACTTTTACAAAAACAAAAATAAAGGTAAAAGAGCTCCCAGTTGCATTGCACCCTTCACTTGTGTGTTGAGCCCCCCAAATCCCCCTCAAAACCCACTGCCCACAAGTCTACACCATTACTATAGCCCTAAGGGGTGAAGGGGGGCACCTACATGTGGGTACAGTGGGTTTGGGGGGGGGGGGTTGGACGACTAAGCATTAAGCAGCACAATTGTAACAGGTAGGGGAGGATGGGCCTGGGTCCACCTGCCTGTAGTCCACTGCACCCCCTAACAACTACTCCAGGGACCTGCATACTGCTGCCAGGGAGGTGGGTATGACATTTGAGGGTGAAAATAAAAAGTTGTGAAACATCATTTTTTGTGGTGGGAGGGGGTTAGTGACCACTGGGGGAGTCAGGGGAGGTCATCCCCGATTCCCTCTGGTGGTAATCTGGTCATTTAGGGCACTTTTTGGGGCCTTATTCGTGAAAAAACAGGGTCCAGGAAAAGTGCCCTAAATTCTAGCTACAAACCCATACTTTTTTTCCATTATCGGCAAAAGGCGCCCATCTCTGTTCAGGTAATAACCATGCCCCAGTCCCGCCTTCACCACGCCTCCGACACGCCCCCATCAACTTTGTACGCTTCCGCGATGGAGTGCAGTTGAAAACGTCCAAGTTCGGCTTTCGATTATACCGCGTTATTCATTTTTGTGAGATAAACGTCCATCTCCCGATTTAGGTCGGAACTTGGGCGTTTTTCTCGTTCGATTATAAGCAGGATAGCCTGCTATCCCTGAACATTCAGTGCATTGCTGGCTATCGTAAAGCAGCCACATTGAGCTGGTTAAATTGCTGGAACATCTCCAAATATCAACACAACTGGTTAAATTTAAACTGTTCAAAAGTAAACCGGATATTCAATGCCGGTCACCGGAAATGGCCCAGCATTTTTTTTTTGGTTACATTTGTACCCCGCGCTTTGCCACTCATGGCAGGCTCAATGCGGCTTACATGGGGCAATCATTGACTATCTGGGCTGACAACTGACCACGGGATTTAGCTGGGCCTCCTCCCATGGTAAGAATATCAGCCCCATATACTTTTTAATGAAATACTAGTGTAAATGGTAGAGAACGTGGCTACATTGACGGTGCACTTACTCACATCTGCTCAGAAAAAGGTGTAAATGTTTTAATGTACTTCACAAAAGAACATATATAAATTACTGCATTTTATAATCTATGCACATGCGCTCCACCCACTATCAAAATATGGGCCACTGAGTGATGCGTGTACTTTTTACACTGGTTGCGTTTTTATAAATGTGCACATGTGATCAAATATGCATGTTAATGAATAAAATAACCTCTGGTTAGGTGTGTACTTCACACTAATAATGCATGCCCCTCCCCCATGTATTGACTTACCGACAAGAAGCCTTTTGAGTAGAAAAAATGAATTCACATTTTCCATGTACACAGTAACTGTTGAAAGTTTCTGAGCAAGGTATGTGATTTCCAACATAAATTTCTTCCCTTTGATCGCTTGCATCTTGAAAGAAAGAAAGAAAGAAAGAAAGAAATAGGATTGTCAACTATCTAAACAAGCAGAATGGTCCATTTCCCTTGGGTCTTGTACTGAGAGAATGAGAGCTCACATTGTAAAGCAGCCTGGTAGATATTTGGCATGCAACATACCCCCTTGCAAGGAAGAAGACCCCTGGCTGAAGCCAACTGAGCATACTGTAAACTGAATTGCGAGGTATTTCTGTAAACTAGGACAAGAACACTGAAGCCACAAAATCAATCTTTTAAAGTGCACTGACCTGCTGAACAGAGCATGGCTCTTAGAAGCTAGTTACAAATGCATTACATTAGGGGGTAATACAAAGATATCACCTTTAGCTGGTTTGCCGACCTTTACTTCCACATATTCTTCTAAATAAAAATGATATAGACTAGTGTTTCCCAAGTCCAGTCCAGTCCTGCCTCCATTATATGCAAATCTCTTTCATACATATTCATTGTGAATATCCTGAAAACCCAACCGTCACGGGATACTCCAGGACTGGACTTTGGAAACACTGATATAGACAGACCAAAAGATACTATCGCGGAGGGTAATATTAGAACAGCTCACCTATGCATGAAGGCCATGTAAGTGCCTAGTTGCAGCCTATCGGGCTCATTTTCGAAAGAGGATGCCCATCTTTTGACATAAATTGGAAGATGGACGTCCTTCTCACAGGGTTGTCCAAATCGGTATAAATCGAAAGCCGATTTTGGACGTCCCCAACTGCTTTCCGTCACAGGAACGGCCAAAGTTCAAGGGGGTGTGTCAGAGGTGTAGCGAAGGCGGGACATGGGCGTGCCTAACACTTGGACGTCCTCGACCCATAATCGAAAGAAACAAGGACGTCCCTGAACAACACTTGGACAACTTTACCTGGTCATGTTTTTCTTACAACTAAGGCAAAAAGAGGGTCCCGAAATGACCAGATGACCACCGGAGAGAATCGGGGATGACCTCCCCTTACTCCCCCAGTGGTCACTAATCCCCTCCCATAAAAATATTTTGTGCCAGCCTCAGATGTCATACTCAGGTCCCTGGAGCAGTTCTAGTGGGTGCAGTGCACTTCAGGCAGGTGGACCCAGGCCCATACCCCCTACCTGTTACGTTTGTGGAGGAAACAGCGAGCCCTCCAAAACCCACCACAAACCCACTGTACCCACATCTAGGTGCCCCCCTTCACCCATAAGGGCTATTGTAGTGGTGTACAGTTGGGGGTAATGGGTTTTGGGAGGCTCTGCGCACAAAGTAAGGGAGCTATGTACCTGGGAGCAATTTATGAAGTCCACTGTGGTGCCCCCTAGGGTGGCTGGTTGGTGTCCTGGCATGTCAGGGGGACCAGTGCACTACAAATGCTGGCTCCTCCCACGACCAAATGGCTTGCATTTGGTCGTTTCTGAGATGGACGTCCTTGGTTTTGATTATCGCCAAAAATCAGAAACAACCAAGTCTAGGGATGACGAAATTTAAGAATTTGGACGTCCCTGACGGTGTTTTCGAAACGAAATATGGGTTTCCCCACTCCTAGATCGAGACGTTTTGCGAGGACGTCCATATCAAAACATGGAAATCCCTTTTGAAAATGCCCCTCCACGTGTCTTTATAAAATATTACAGACAAACTGGCAGAAATTGCAGCTAGCTTGAAATCACTGACATTTATGCCTGATTGAGATAAAGCATAAATGTACGCATGTATTTTATAAACTTTCAGGCAATTCTATATATTTGTGCCCCAATGCCATGCGCTTAGAACCAATTTTATAACAGCACCTTGGTGCCAAGATTCTATTAACTAACATAGAAAAATGTAGGCAGATAAAGACCATACGGCCTATGCAGTCAGCCCATCCATGCCATCTACTCTCTCTATCATTCCCTTAGAGATCCTATGTACTTGTCCCAAGCTCTCTTGAATTCAGATATTGTTTTCATCTCCACCACTTCCACCAGGAGGCTGCTCCAGAAATTCACCCCTCTTTCCATGAAGCATTTCCACATAAGAACATAAGCACTGCTGTACTGGGATAGACCGAAGATCCATCAAGCCTAGTATCATGTTTCCAACAGCGTCTAATCCAGGTCACAATTACTTCTCTCCGTCTTCTCCTCTCTCATTTTATTTTATTGTATTGTAAAGTGCTTTGAAGCCTCAAACAGGCCATATGGCGGTATATAAAGCAGAAATAAATAAGTAGGTAAGCAAGTACATGGCAAGATCCCAGAACAGTACAACAGATTTCTGCTGCTTAACCTAGAAATAAGCAGTGGATTTTCCCAACTCCATCTTAATAACGGCATATGGACTTTTCTTTTAGAAATTGTCTAAACCATTTTTAAATCTTGCAAAGCTAACTGCTTTTACCACATTCTCTGACAATGAATTCCAGAACTTAATTACACATTGAGTGAAGACTTTTACCACATTCTCTGGCAATGAATTCCAGAATTTAATTACAAATTGAGTGAAGACATATTTTCTTTGATTTGTTTTAAATTTACAACTTAGTAGCTTAATTGCATGTTACCTACTCCTAGTATTTTTGGAAAGGGTAAACAAGCAATTCATGTCTACCTATTCCATTCCACTCAGTATTTTATAGACCTCTATCAAATCTCCCTTCAGCCATCTCTTCTCCAAGCTGAAGAGCCCTAGCCACTTTAGCTTTTCCTAAAAGGAAAGTTGTCCCATCCCCTTTATTGGTGAGTCACACCCAGGCGAGGATCAAGGCTGGCCCAGTCTTGAGGTTCACCAGTGCTGTAATGGAGGCCAACAGCATGCAAGCTGGACTGGATACCAATAATGATACTGAAGGGCCCAAGAAAGTCTTAATAACACTGCCAGGGGAGAAGGCCAATAAAGTCCAAGCACAACCAGATGCCAGGGCTGGCCGTGATCAAGGAATGATCAGGCAAGCTGCAGTCCGGGCAGGAGGCAGTCCAGGAGACAAGCAGGGGTCAAAGCCAAGAAGTCAATCCAAGGGAGGGAGCAGGAACAAGGGCAGGCTGGCCAGAGAACGGGCTAGAACAGCAGACAGGGTTAGTAACCAAATGAGGAAACTCACACCAAGTTGAAGCTAGAATACCCGTTGCTAAGGCAGAGCAGCAGAGGCCCAAGATCCCTTATAAGGGCCCCAGCTGGCGATACATCATCGGACATCCAGATGGTTTTCCTCCTGCTGGCCCTTTAAATTGCGGATCACAGTGTGTGGACATGCCTAGGAAAGCCAGCATGAGAGGCGGCAGGAAAGGCGTGGCCCACTTGACCTACAAGGCACCCTGGAGCACTGGAGGCAGCAGTGCCAGTGGCCTGCTGCACTGGGAGAGCAGCCCAGAACCCTGGGGGAAGCTATGGGACCCAGCCCCGATGCCCACCAACAGCAGAATGTGAGCTGCAACATGGGACATGATTGTGGCCATGACAGTACCCTCTCCCCAATTACCTTCCTTCCCTCAGTTCAGGTTTGGGTTTATGAGGAAACATACGATAGAACCTTCTGATGACCAGTGGAGCATGGGCATGAGTTGCTGGTTCCTAGGAATTCTCTTCAAAGCAGTAGCCTTTCCACGCAACAAGGTATTGAAGTCTGCTTCGCACTTTCCTTGAATCAAGGATGTCTTGGACCTTGTACTCGTTGTCCAGATCTGCAGCCACCATAGAAGGAATACGGGGTTTAGTTCATTTCCATTTCAGCACAAGAGGTTTGAGGAGGGATATGTGGAATGTGTTATGGATCTGCAGAGTGGGGGGTAACTACAACTGATATGAGATGGGTCCAAATTGGAGAATAATTGGATATGGTCCAATAAATCGAGACGTGAACTTGGTAGTTGGGGGCTTGAGTTGAAGGTTCTGGATAGATAACCAGACCAGATTCCCAGGCTGCAATTGTGCAGCAGGACTTCTCTTCTTATCTGCCTGCCTCTTATATTTTTCAGCAGCCTGGACCAGAAGTTCTCAGGTTCTCTGCCATTGGCTAGCGAGAGATATAGCTGTGGCCTCAGCAACAGGTACCGCAGCGGTTTGAAACATGGGCAAAGGTACCCTGGAGTGCCGCCCAAACACAATTTGGAATGAAGACGAGCCAGAGGCTTTGTTCACATGATTGCTGTAGCTGAATTCTGCCCAGGGTAATAGCTGAGACCAGTCACTCTGTTGGAAGGATACATAGCTGTATAGAAAGGTCTTTAGGATCTGATTGACTCTTTCAGTCTGACTGTTGGTTTGAGGGTGATAGCCAGACAAGAAATCCAAGTTAATTCATAAGGTCCTGTGTAAACTCCGTCATAACCTTGACGTGAACTGAACTCCCCGGTCTGAGACAATGGGTTTGGGTAATCCATGGAGGTGGAAGACTCCTTTGAAGAAGCAGCGAGCTAAGGCAGGTGTTGATGGTAGACCAAGTAAAGGAATAAAGTGAGCCATTTTGGAAAATCAAGGCTCGCTACGATCAAGGCATGGTGAGGAAAGAGGAATGCTGGAGTCAGGCAGGTGGCACTCCAGAGGAAGAGAGGAAATAAGCCAGGGTCAAAGTAGAGAAGTCAATCTGAAGAAGGGAGCAGGAACAAGGGCAGACTGTTTGGAGACAAGGACTGGAACAAGGGCAGGCTAGCTGGAGACACAGACTGGAACAGCAGACTGGGTCAGGAACCAAATGAAGCAACTCACACCAAGTGGAAACTAGGAGATCCATTGTTAAGGCAGTACAGCAGAGGCCCAAGATCCCTTACAAAGACCTCAGCTGGTGATGTCATTATCGGACATCCAGATGGTTTCCCTCCCACTGGTCCTTTAAATTGCAGACCACAGGAAAGCCGGTATGAGAGGCAGCAGGAAGGCCGCAGCCTGCTTGACCCACAGGGTGCCCCGGAGCATTGGAGGCAGCAGCACCTGCAGCCTGCTGTACTGGGAGAGCAGCCCAGAGCCCAAGGGGAAGCCATGGGACCTGCCCCGATACCTACCGACAGCAGAAGGTGGGCTGGGGTCGTGACAGCAATGACCAGAATCGCACACAGTATTCAAGGTGCGGTCACACCATGGAGCAATACAAAGGTATTATAACATTCTCATTTTTGTTTTCCATTCCTTTCCTAATAATTTGTAACATTCTATTTGCTTTCTTAGCCGCCGCTGAACACAGAGCAGAAGGTTTCAATGTATCATCAATGGTGACACTGAGATCCTTTTCCTGGGTGGTGACTCCTAATGCTATAATTTGTGTTCCTCTTTCCCACATGCATTACTTTGCACCTGCTCACATTAAATGTCTTCTGCCTTTAGGATGCCCTGTCTCCCAGTCTCTTAAGGGCGCCTTACAATTTTTCACAATCCTCTTGCGATTTAACAACTTTGAGCAAATTTGTATCACCAGCAAATTTAATTACCTTACTAGTTATTCCTACATCTAGATCATTTATAAATATGTTAAAAAGCAGCAGTCCCAGCACAGACCTCTGGGGAACCCCACTATCTACTCTTCTCCATTGAGAGTACTGACCATTTAACACTACTCTCCTTTAACCAGTTTTTAATCTACAATAGGACATTAACTCCTATCCTATGACTTTCTACTTTCCTAAGGAGTTGCTCATGAGATACTTTGTCAAATGCCTTTTGAAAATCCAGATACACAATGTTGACTGGCTCTCCTTTATTCACATGTTTGACTTATTCGTGCTGTATACTGCTTTGAGTGAATTCCTTCAAAAAGGCAGTAAACAAATCCTTCAAAGAAATGTGGTAGATTGGTGAATGGACTTGGGACAGAAACTGATAAGAGACATGACATCAAAGAGAGTACTCTAAAAAGAAAAAGAATGAAAAGTGTCTATAGTGATGAAATAATGTGAATGAAGAAAATAAATAAGCACACGGATAAAAGAACCAATGATGAGGAGAGATGCATTAAGGTGACAGTGAATAAACAGAGAGAGTAAAATGACAGGAACAGTGCCAAAAAGATGTGGCTTCATAAAGGATGCTTTAAGTAAAAGAGAAGTGATGTCTCTAAACAGAAATATTTGGGGTGACATCAGAGGGGCATCTGAAAATGACCTTTTTTTTCACATCATACCCCTCTTCCTCCCCCCCCAACACACACTTTTAAATTAGCATTATTTAATTAATTTATTTATTTATTTCTGCATTTATACCCTACATGTTCTCATCTACTTGTAGGTTCAATCCCACCTACTGGTAGGTTCAATGTGGCTTACATATGTTAAGGGTAAATTGGTTACACTTTACGTTGAACAAGGGTTTTTATAGTTGTCTTGCATGATGGGAGTCTAGTTCAGTACTATCTGTTGTCATGTTCATGTAGTGTTTACCGGTGAACTGCTTGGCTGGGTCAGGTCAGCAGGAAGGAATATTCTGAATAGATGGACTTTCAGGTGTTTTCAGAAGGTTAGGTAATTGTCCATCCTATATCAGAGATTCATCACATATGATACAGTTACTTAAGGAATTTAAAGGTGACCTCACAGATACCATCACGGTCACATTAGATATCGAATCCCACAATTAGAAGCACTCATGCTCTGCCCCCTAACCTGGCAAATTATTAAATAAGCAATATCTGGCCGTGTAAAGATTTAAATGGCCTGACCCTATCTGTATAATTTTTGAGAGTAATCAGATGAGGGTAGTATGCATTTTCCTAACCCGCTCTGAGTATCAGCCCAGATATAACCAAATGCAAATATTAACCACTGGCTCTGCTTCTCTCTGTATGTCATGTTTTCTTTTCCATTTTGCAGCTAAAGCACATGCTGAAATCCCCTCAGAAACTATTAACATCTTGTTTGTGATCTCCCAGTCCTTTTCCTTGCCCACCCCCCAATTTCTTGCAGGACTTTAACAAGTGACTTGTCCCTAGAGACTCATCTCAGAAAGCAGTTTCAGCAGAGCCTCCAGTGGGAATGCAGCCAGCCTACAAAACAATTCAAAGCCTTACCTGCATCTTCAATAGAGAAGTTAAAAAAATCCATTGTTTTAATCAATGGTTATTATCCCAGAAGAAATTTACTAGCTCATTTTGTATGTTTGTTAGGTTTCTTTTGAGAAGGAAAGGCAAGTAATCTGTCCCCAAAGTACTGAAACCACAGGTGGGTTGAATGATTTACAGATTTTAAGCCAAAAGAGAAGTTGAGGCACATGGCCAAGACGGCCAGTGAATAAAAAATAATCATAATTCAAAGCTGGCACAATCTGTACAGGAAACTGAATAGCAGCATAGTAGGTGATAATGAGCATATGATAAATCCTGCCCCGCTTTAAGCTGCAGAATTTAGTAGTTGGCTTGATTCCCTATGCTTGAATCTAGTTGTTCTGTTATGGACATGCAGAGTTGCACTGGTGATGTCAGCCCTCTACAGAAAGGGAGGGACTGCAGTGAGAAATTTTGGCCATGGTGCCAATGTAAACTAATGGCAAGAAGGCAGAAATGCTTTCCCACACTTCAAGCTGCACACTGCCTCATTTGCATATTCTGGCACACTAATTCATCTGCTTACATAGGAATCTGTGGGGGGGGAATCCTAGCACTCACACTACAGTTAGTGCGCAATAGAGAATGACACGAGAACGGGGACCCACAGTAACCATGGGGATAGGGACAGATCCTGCAGGGATGGGGTGGGAACGGGGACAGATCCCATGGGTACTGGCGGGAATGGGGACAGAGCCCGTGAGGACGGGGACAAACTTTGTCCCTGTGTCACTTTCTACTTTGAAGCCTGTTAATGAACTGGACTGTTATTTATGTTTGATTGATGCATATAACAATTTTATTATTTCAATCTATGAAAATCAGCAAATACGTTATAATTTTGCAATAAAAATTTAGATAGGTGTCACATTGACCTTTGTACTATGTAGAGGTTGTGTAAACTTCTGCTCACATAGGAATTTATAGAAACATAGAATTTGACCAGGGATGTCTAAACTTTTGCACACAACTATCAGTTGGAAAATTGATGGAAAAGTTATTTCTTTCAGAACAGAAAAAAATGCTTAGCAAATATAAAAGAAAGTGGCCTCAGACCATGGACAAACACACAGTGACATACCGTGTTTCCCCGAAAATAAGACACTGTCTTATATTAATTTTTGCCCCCCCAAAATGCGCTAGGTTTTATTTTCAGGGGCTGTCTTATTTTTCGGGGAAACATCGGGGTTGGATCGGGGTTGGCCCGCCTGCCCTCCTTCGCTCCCGGAACTAACATTAAACACCTCCTTTCACCTTCGCAGCAAGCATCAGCAGGGCAGGCCGCTCCTTCCTTCCGTGTCCCGCCCTCGCCCTCGCCCTCCTTTCACCTTGCTGCGAAGGTGAAAGGAGGCGTTTAAGGTTAGTTCCAGGAGCGACGGAGGGTGGGTGGAGGGGGGGGGGCCCGGCAACCTTGGGTGGGGGGGCGGCCCGGGGGCGGCCTTGTCCGGCTCTCGGCGGCCCTGCTTTCAAACAAAAATTTGCCAGGTCTTACTTTCGGGGGAGGCCTTATATCTACCAATTCAGGAAAACCTCTACTAGGTCTTATTTTCGGGAGATGTCTTACTTTCGGGGAAACAGGGTACTAAACGGTAGCAGATAAAAACCTAAAATGTCCTTTTCTAAATTATCAGAAGCATTTTCACTAGCAGCTAAGGTACCTGTTTGTACTGCTGTGCACCTGCTCAGGAATTTCTGTAACTTTTTTTTTTTTTACTGGAACTCAGAATATCCCAGACATTACATGAAAATCCATGTAGTATAGTATTTTTTACTCAGTTTTCCTTCCCTGTGTGTAAGTATAGAAGACTATTATTTCTCTGGTGCTCCCACTGCTTGCTACATCAAATCAGTTGGAAAATTGATGAAAAAGTTATTTGTTTCAGGATACAAAAAATGCTTAGCAAATATAAAAGACAGTGGCCTCAGATTATAGACTACCACAAAGTGACATACTAAATGGTAGTAGATAAAGACCTAAAATGTCTATTCAGTATATTCAGTGGAAGTTCAATTAGGTAGATGCGGACATAATACCCCTTCAAGAAAACAACTCTTTCACCCCCCCCCCCCCCCCCACACACACACAGAATCTGTCCCCTCAACTGTTTTCACATCACTATCCTTTCCTTCTGTCCTGATAGGTCATTATACATCTTGCAATCTTCAGCTTTTCTTACCACACAATACGTAAGATAATACTCAGGAGTCCCTTCTCATGGCCAAGTCCGTCAATAATCCCCATGGTGACCAAGGTTACTGGGGTGAAAAAGATCCAGTCTCCTCATGCTCATTCAAGTTTACATTTTAACCAATGTACCATCATGATTAAAACCCACAGCAGTCTTCTGGGATATCTGATGCTGTTATATTACTGTTGTTTAGGGGTTGTAACTGACACAGGTTACCAAGTGCATTTCTCCAAAAACAAAGCAGTTTTACTGCTGCTGTTGTGAGCTGAACTGCCACTCAGAGTAGGTTACCCTGTGCCTCATTATCTTTCTCTCCTCACCAGAATCCTTTGGACCCGATATTCAGCTGGTGGTAATCAGTATTTTGCTGACTGCCGCTGTCATTATATCTGGCAATGCCAGGCCATATCTGTGCTCTGGCATTCAATTTCCAGGTATACAGAGCTGGCAAAAACATAGCCGGTTAGTGATGACAGCTGGCCTTGCTGAGTTTAAAGGGGGTCTGGACAGATTCCTGAAGGAAAAGTCCATTGATCGTTATTAAATTTTGGGTTTTTGCCAGGTTCTTGGGGCCTGGATTTGCCGCTGTCGGAGACAGAGTGCTGGGCTTGATGGACCTTTGGTCTTTTCCCAGCGTGGCAGTGCTTATGTACTTATGTATGTACTTATGAGTGGAACAGGTGGATGTGAAGCGTTTGTTCACGCTTTCCAAAAATAGTAGGACTAGGGGGCATGCGATGAAACTACAGTGTAGTACATTTAAAACAAATAGGAGAAAATCTTTCTTCACCCAACGCGTAATTAAACTCTGGAATTCGTTGCCAGAGAACGTGGTGAAGGCGGTTAGCTTGGCAGAGTTTGAAAAGGGTTTGGACGGTTTCCTAAAGGACAAGTCCATAGACCGCTACTAAATGGACTTGGGAAAAATCCACAATTCCGGGAATAACATGTATAGAATGTTTGTACGTTTGGGAAGCTGCCAGGTGCCCTTGACCTGGATTAGCTGCTGTCGGGGACAGGGTGCTGGGCTTGATGGGCCTTTGGTCTTTTCCCAGTATGGCATTACTTATGTACTTATGAAAATACCCGGTTATCACCAGACAGGACATGTAAACGGCCAGGAGCCTGTCCTGGCTGTTTATATCGTTGTGAATATAAGGGCCTCTATGTTTATCCCGTTGATTTTTGTTGTAAAATTGTGTTACTGTTTTTGTCTCCATCGCCTCTTCCAGAGAAGAATGTTAGGCATTCCACACCCTCTCCATTTAAAAATACCTCCTATCACTGTTCCAGAGTGTAACTTCTTTGAGACCGATATCATGGCCCTTACTTCTACAACTTTTCTCCTTTGAAATAAAGGTCTGCTTCTTGTACATCAGTACTTCTCAGGTATTTAAATGTTTGCACCCCTCCTCAATTTTTCATCTCTTCTACGTTATAGATACTGAGGTCTTTCAGTTTCATTTCATCAACACCACACCCTTTTGGTTACCTTTCTTTGCACAGTGATGAGCCTCTATCTATATTCTTTCTGACATACAACTTCCAGAGATGAATACAGTACTGTGGGTAAGGTCACATTAATGACCGGTTCAGAGATATTACTACATTTTTGCTTTAATGAGGCGCCACCTCCTTATCACACCATTTGTTACCTTGAAATCATCAGATATTATCAACCAAAGATTTCTATTCAGATTTGTGCTCATCAATTCTTCACCACCTATCACATGGCGCTGCTGCAAGATTTCTGTGCCCCAAGTACATGACTCTACACTTTTTGGCATTGAACCTTAACTGCTAAGCATTCAGTTATTTCTCAAGCTTTCTTAGATTACTTAGGGCTCCTTTTTCTAAGTTGTGGTAAGCATTAGCATGCGTTTACCGCAGCTTAAAAGGGCTTACAGAAGGACCAGTTGAGGTGCTCCATAGTAAGTTCAGAGCGGGGGGGGGGGGGGGGCAGAGAGTGGGCATTTCTGCACTAATCAGTCAGCACATCTATTTTGATGTGCATTAACTGATTAGCGCAGTGGCTGAGCTCACATGCTAATTTTTAGTCATGGCTGCACACTAATGACCACATTAGAATGTGGCCATTAATTTGGAAAATCGGCCATTTTCTGGCAGTGGTAAAAATGGCCTTAGCACACAGGAATGGCCCACATAAGGGCACACTAAGGCCACTTTCTACCACAACTTTGTAAAATGATTCCTTTAGTCATCTGTCTACTTCATTAGGGGTATCCATTCAGTTGCAGATCCTTAAATCAGCCACAAAAAAGCAAACTTTTTCCTGTAACTCCTCTGCAGTATCATTCACAATTATACCAGCCCCAGGACCGATCCAAGAAGCACTCCCTGTAATAGAGGTATACAGCCCAACAATTTTCATTTTGCTTAGTTTCCCAAATCATTCATAAGAATTTTTGTTTTGTATTTTTTGTTTGGGGCAATGACATAAATAATACATATTCTTCATGAAATGTTGTCCACTAATATCTCCCAGCTTCTATATATTGCGCCTAGTGTTCTGCGCTGAAATCCAAGTGTATTCTATAACAACGCATATAACTTAATTGGCTTAACAAGCTAATCAGCCTTAATAACAGGTCTGAATGAGCAATAATGAGCACTAATTAGCAATAATTAGAATTTACACGCACAACTCGCTAAGCACATTCTGTAACGCAGAGCACCTAAATTCTAATGCGTGCAGCCAAAAAGGGGTGTGGTTATGAGCAGGTAAATGGGTGTTGTGGGCATTCCAAAATTTACATGCACTGTTATTAGCCAAAGACTTCTAAACAGCAGAACTGCAGATCCTTCTCAGAGTGGCAGCATTTCCATTGCACAAACTGTAATGTGTAGGAACAGGAAGAATTAGGGGTTACAGAGGATGGGCAGACTGGATGGGTCATATGGCCTTTATCTGCCGTCATGTTTCTATGGCCCTCTGTGCCTAAATCTAAACGCCGGTATTTATGCTATGTTTCCCTTGGTGTAAATGGATGCATACAGTTTTAAGCGCTGGGATATCAATTAAGTGAATTCTATATACCGCACCTAAATACAGGTGTTGCTTACAGAATATTCCTAGGCGGAAATTTATTCTGCGCAGAGTTTTAAAGTGCCATTTATAGAATCTGGCCCTATATTTCTCAATACTGCGCACTCCTTCTGAAAGACCGCAGACTTTTGCAGAAGTGTACATGTGCAAACAGTGTGCATTGTTGTAAGAATGCTGAAAACAGTGTGCACTCTTCAGAAAAAGTCCAAAAAAAACAGAAACAGATCCCAGGTGAGGTCATACAGCAGTCAGTTTATTAAAACAAATAACCCGACGTGGCCACTTTTTGCCCAAAGGCTGCATCACGGGTAACATTAATGGGGACTTATACCACACTTTCCCCTATTAGCCAAAGCCTTCTAAACAGCAGAACTGCAGATCCTTCTCAGAGTGGCAGCATTTCCATTGCAAAAACTGTAATGTGTAGTAAAAACTTGTGCTGGCTCCGTAATTGCTTGGAATTTCTTCAATTTAAACTTCTGACGTAAGCATTAACCTTTAAGAAACTAGATTACTGCAATTTATTGTATGTGGGTTGCAATGCTTTTCTATTGAGAAGGTTGCAAACATTGCAGAACACAGCCCTGAGGTTGGTTTATTCTGTGGACAAATATGAGAGTGCAACACCTCCGTTAATTAAAGCTCATTAGCTACCTATTTATGCTAAGATTAAGTTCAAGGTTTGTACACTGTTATTTAAGATACTCCATGGTTTAGCTCCCTATTACATGTGTTCTCATATCATCAGAAATACTGTCAGAACTATGAGATCCTCTTGTATTGCATTTCCCCTCTTCCAATGATGTGACGTGAGGGGAAGACAGAGCAGGGCAGGCAATGTGGCAGCGTCGGAGACCGGCGCTGGACAACGCTTCAGGGGCCCACAGGAAATTTGGGGGTGGGCCCAGGCCCCTGTGGCCCTACGTAGCTATGCCACTGGTTTGTAATCCGTATAAGCGCTGACCAGGTTTTGTAGAATATAAGCATTCATGTCATGTCACTAATCATTTTTCTTTCCACAGAGTGAATTCTATTTACACTATCCTGTTATCTATCACTTCAACTGACTTTAAACATTCCTCAGCATAAACACGTGTTCTTTTGGGTATTTTTCTTGTAACACTCTCAGGTCAAAAAAACAGTTGCATTGATATGTTGAGAAATGTAGTTAGCACTGCTCTTCTAAAGAGGATATTTT
This sequence comes from Microcaecilia unicolor, assembly GCF_901765095.1. Lineage (NCBI taxonomy): Eukaryota > Metazoa > Chordata > Amphibia > Gymnophiona > Siphonopidae > Microcaecilia > Microcaecilia unicolor. The sequence goes on from NC_044031.1 coordinate 235,285,933, forward strand.
ATTACCTAGATTATATCAACTGGTACTGCTGCATGGACTTTATTTCTGTACTTTTCTGTATCTTTTCCTCTGACGAGTCCGTGGTCCACAAAGAGTAAACCAGTAGTCATCAATCTGCTATTTTTATGCTGGTAAGGAGCCGTAGTGTTTGGATGAGAAGGTCAACAAAGGCTAATGAAGTAGTTTGTTCACCTACCAAATTAGCAGTGGTAACATTTTACTGTATATAAACCTGCCTAGTAAAGACTATACACTGCATTTTGAAGATTGTATTATGCACACACCTTTTGGATTTAACAAAGAAATTTAGCCTTTGGCAATCCTGGTATTTTGCCTTGGAGCCTTCCATCTGTTTTGTTTGACTAGCAAAGACAGAGAACATCTGCTCAGTTTAGTAAGGATAAGTATTATAGGGAAAAAACTGTTGCCTTCTTTTTGGATTTTTTTTCCAATTTGTCCAATTTTTTTTTAGTTTGTTTTACAGATTAATTTTTTAAAAATATTTTATTAAGAACTAAACCAGCTCAATGCAAAAACAACTACATTCCGATAGATTAATTTACCTAACTTTTAAAAACATGTATTAGAACCTTATAACATATGCAAATCAATTGTACATGTGCTAATTCATACGTTAATGCATGTGAAATTGATTTTGTGCATACTAAATTCTTAAAGGGGTGCTAATGAAACAAATACATGCTAATGAATGCGCATCCCTAATAAGCATCATCAATCATTAAAAACACTTATGGTGGCATACATTGCTGCAAATCACTACTGGAGCTATAGGCAGTCAAAAATTATAATCAATAATCTAAATCCAGACTCCTACATATAATCTCGCGTCAAATATATGTTTATATATCTGCTAGGGGAAAAGCCTCAATCCCGGCGTGTACTCCTTATGTTGTAAAACAACGGAAGGGAGCACCGCCCGATCATCACTGGCTAAAAAACCCCTGTTTTAAGTAACCCGCTTCTATTTTATATGTTTCAAAACAAATCAGATTGATGGTTACTTAGCTTCACTGCTGCAACTTTTCTTAGGCAGTAAACCGGAACACAGTGATTTGAACCCAATCCACGGCCCGACTCGGCCCAAGTTTCGCCTACTTCCTCAGGGTCCGTGGGGAAGTACCCACGGACCCTGAGGAAGTAGGCGAAACTTGGGCCGAGTCGGGCCGTGGATTGGGTTCAAATCACTGTGTTCCGGTTTACTGCCTAAGAAAAGTTGCAGCAGTGAAGCTAAGTAACCATCAATCTGATTTGTTTTGAAACATATAAAATAGAAGCGGGTTACTTAAAACAGGGGTTTTTTAGCCAGTGATGATCGGGCGGTGCTCCCTTCCGTTGTTTTACAACATAAGGAGTACACGCCGGGATTGAGGCTTTTCCCCTAGCAGATATATAAACATATATTTGACGCGAGATTATATGTAGGAGTCTGGATTTAGATTATTGATTATACATTGCTGCAAGCCAGCAAAAGATGATCATAATTTAATGCACATTGGATATGTAGGAAGGAGGATTCGCTATTCATCAGCATCTTTACTTGATCAAGCACCAGAAACAAAACAGAATCTAGTGCAGGAGCAGGAACATTTCAGTTTAAAGCGTTGATTCCACAAACAGTAATAGACTAGTACCTTTCACCTCTGGGCGATATTGAATTCCATCATCTTTCTTTCCCATAGAGCTGGAATCGTCTGTTCCTAAACAGTAAATGCAAGAAGTTTATTTTCCACAATTGTGAAAGCGCAGTATGTTAAAGTGAAATGTTATGTTTAAAGAGATAAGACGAGAAGGTTGCAATGAATAATTCATTAGGATTTGCCCTGTAATCATGATAAAAGCAATACGGCTCGCCAACTCACTACTGGTATAGCCGGAAGTTATTTCAGGTAATGGGCAATAAAAAATGGAAAACAAAATAAGGTGGACGGGGTTAACTCTTGTCAGCTCCAACTGCTTGTACATGTACATAAGGTGAGCAGATAGAGGCATGTCGTAAAAGACTAGCTCTATCCCACTGAATCTATGAATTTGTAATCCTGCTCTTCTGACAAAGAGTGGAATTACAAATTTATAAATATAATGGGGCAGAAGCAGGACTGGCTCTGTCTACCTTACAGCATATTGATCTGAGGTCACATTACACAGTACTACTTCCTTCCCTACAGAACAGCACATTCACAGCAAAATGAAAACATCACCTGTAATTTAAGAAACAAAACTCACACTGTATAATTTAGCATAACTAATGTGATCCATTTTGAAATAGTTCTTCAATTTATTTTAACTTAAGATTATTTTTGTTTTGACATGTTGCTTTTGAGAAATAATGCAACATAGAACCTCACTGTAAAGCATGAAAAATTACAAATTAAAAAAGTCTAAAGCAAATCCAGCCCCACCTTCCCTTATAAAAGCCCAAACAATCAATAGTTCCGCTGAAAATCTATAGATAGGGAAGTTATATGTTTATCAGTCACTGGTGAACATAAACCATCCTTTGACTATCAGCCCAAATGTAGATTTTAGGAGTGGATGGCAGTTCTTCTTGTACAAAAACCATTCACCAACATCTCCCTTAAATAGGAGTATTACCACTAAAAAAAATGCTACCATTATACCTTGAAAGCTCTGAGTTGTGATGAGGTTGTTTTAGTTGGGGTGGGGGTGGGGGATAGAAAAGAGATGAAAGTAAATGCATTCCAACTTTCTTGTTTTCATCCTCTTCCTTAGCTAATCAGTCTCTCTATCTCGTTTTCTTACACTCCCCCTCAGGAATGACCACAACATCCTCCCCTTCCACCAGACGCAGACTTGACCCCAATACTCTTTTATTTCATCTTTTCTGCTTCTTCTCTGTCTCTACTAACCCCCATAAATCGCTCACATCTCATTGGCTTATGCTCTGGGTTGTCTCCTATTTCTTCTCCTACTCTGCCCTCAGTTAAGTTCCAGTCCTGGAATCACGGAGAACTTACAGGCTGAGCTATACCTCTAGACCTTCCTCTCCTGTATCACCCCCACATGCTTCTACATAGTGACAGGGGACAAGAGGCAATGGTGTGAGTCACAGAAAACAAGTGCTCCACTTCTTCCTCCAGCCCCTTCTCTCTTGTCCCCTGCATGTTGCCTGGAGAGGAAGGGCTAGAAGAGCAGTAAACAGCCGATTCCTGCAGGAGCTGTACATTGTTTCCCCCAAAATGCACCATAGAATACCAAAGTTTGACTAGCATTCAACAACTTTGCTGTAGTACATAAGGGCCTCTGGAAGAAAATGTGTACATAATAGATGGCTAACTCACTCCTGATATCCTTACATTATTTATTTCTGCTTTATATACCACCACATGGCCTGTTCTAGGCTTCAAAGCAGTTTACAATACAATAAAATGAGAGAGGAGAAAACGGAAAGAAAGAAAAAAACACACAAAAACATCATAGAGAAAATCTGAAGCAAAGGCTTGAGTAAACAGGTGGGATTTAAGTGATTTCTTAAATGCAGAAAGAGTTGGTAGGTTCCAAATGTGACGCGGAAGCCTGTTCAACAATTTTGGGTCAACATAGCGAAATAAGATGGAGTTCGAAAGGTGATGACACCCGGATAAGGTATACAGCTGCACAGAAAATTTGCATCAATTAAAAACCTATGCTGAAATGAAAATATTGTGGAGGCAATTCTACAACTGGGAACCTCCATTTAGGCATCCTAAGGACATGCAGTAGGACTCTATCTTATGACAGAACCTACATGTCTAGGTTACATTACAGAATGCTAGTGTAACCCAGTATCAGCATGCCTAACATTTAGGTGTCTGCAGTTATACCAGCCAAAGAGCTGGCATAACTGGGGGCACCTAAATGCAGCAGGAACATGAATAACTAACAGTATTCTACAAATTACCATATATACTTGAATATAAGCCTATCCGCGTATAAGCCAAATTAATAGTTTTCCCCTGAAAAAGGAGGGGGGAACTGTTAACTTGAGTATAAGCTGGGGGGGGGGGGGTATATTTTAAATATAATCTTTCTCCCCTTTAGTGTCCTACATTTCTCCCTTTCCCCTTGGTGTGCAGCATTTTTCCTACCCCCCCCCCCCCCCCCCCCCCCACATCTGTCAGTGACTGCCACTTCTCTCCCTCTCCTAACTTCACAATTTTACAATTGTCAGCAACCTTTGTAACATATCAGTACTTGTAATGTGGCAATAATAGCTTTACTGCAGGAAAATAAAACCATTGTATTATCTGATGCATTCATAAAGGCAAGCCTAAATTAATAGCGACATTACAAAGAGGCTGCAATATGTTAACAAGTGTAGCAGACTAAAAGATCCCTGTGGCATTTTTGCCCCTCTCCCTACCATGTCCGCCACCCCGCATGACCAGTGCTTCCCGCCCCTCTCCCCCACACTGACTTGCATTTCTTACCACTCGCTCTTGGCCTGCTGCTGCTGCCGGCACTGACACAGAAATTAAAGCAAGCTGAGCTGGTGTGGAGCCTTGAGCATCTGCACATGCTCAAGACCTCCCAGATCTCGCCCTCTCTGAAAGGATGCGAAACAGGAGGTCTTGAGCATGAGTGGAGTCTCATGGCCCCACACTGGCTCAGTTTGCTTTTACTTTCTTGTCAACAGCAGCAGAAGCAATTAGAAGGAAGCGATAGGAAATGCCGGTCATCGTGGGTGGGTGGGGGGGAGAAGCACAGAAATTTCTTCTGACTCAACTATAAGCTGAGATCCCAATTTTGGGGCTTTTGTTTGGGCCCAAAAATCTCAGCTTATACTTGAGTATATGCGAGAGTCCTGCCTGTGCTCCATCCCTGTGCATGTCCCTTGAAAACATGTGCTATGCAAGTTAAGTGGGTATTTTCAGAATAGCACCTAGGCTAGGGTTACCATATTTCCAGAGACAAAAAAGAAGACACAAAAAAATAAAATGCTGCCCCGCCATCCTGCATCCCGCTGCACAGTCACTTTGACCCTCCAAGAAAGCCAGATTTTATAAGCAGTGAAAATTCTGGTAAAAGTAACAGAAATGCATTTTCTTCTGTACACTGCTAAATACAAAATTAGAAAAGATGTACATTTCCAAAAAGCAAACATTCATGACCAGCATGTCCCTCTTTCCCTCCCATCCATGAGCAGCATGTCCCCTTTCTCCCCTCTTTTACATCCCCTTCTATCCATGTGCTGTATTTCCAACTTTTCCCTCCCTCCCATGTACGTCCCCCTCACTAATCTTTTTTCCAGTTCCCCCTCTGTGCACCCACACTCCATCCATCTTTTTTACAGCCCCCCTCCCTCCACTCACCCACCCACCCACCCACCCAGATGACTCCATCCATTCAGCCACCTCCCCCCCACCCCCAGTCTCAGGCTGCCCTCCCCGAACTTATCTTAATATACCCTGGTGGTCTAGTGGCCTCTTTGGGACAAAAAAAAGAACCCCACTTTTTCATGCCCACTGTCGCTGATCTGCTGACTGCAGCCGCTTCTTCAAAATGGCTGCCAAAACTTCAAGTCTCAGTAGCCATTTTGAAGAAGCAGTGGTGGTGGGCAGGAAAGAATGGGGTTCTTTCCTGCCCCAAAGAGGCCACTAGACCTGTTACATTTGTACCCTGTGCTTGCCCCACTCATGGCAGGCTCAATGTGGCAATGGAAGGTTAAGTGACTTGCCCAGAGTCACAAGGAGTTGCCTATGCCTGAAGTGGGAATTGAACTCAGTTCCTCAGGACCAAAGTCCACCACCCTAACCACTAGGCCACTCCTCCACTTACTTAGGCACATGAAAGAAGACTGCTACAGTATCATAAAATTAATGAAAAAAACTATTCACAAAAATCCTTTGGTCATTTACCTGCCAATATTCATCCTGCAGGAGACAGGGCGGCTAAGTACTGCGATTGGCGCTCAGCCCGGATATTCAGCTTAACTGGCCAAGTTAATATTCAGCACAGGTTGTTTACGTTTATAGCAGACAACGATGACTGCTATTTAGGTGGTCCGATTTGGCCACTAAAATTACCCAATTAGGAGGTGTTAACTTCCCTGTTTTTATAAATTATCGCAATGCCTTTATCTTAAGTCAGGGTTCCCAATGGTTTTCTTTTCCAAACTCAGAGTACATTCCTACATGGTTAAAACTGGAATCTTTAATTGGCAATTCAGCTCCCCTTACATATATTAGCTAATTCTACAATTTCACTGAAGCTCTCAAATAATGATATTATTGTGGCCATTGGGTCTTCCTTTATTCAACTAACCAAGATCCTTTCCAAGTCAAACAATTTATCCTATGACATTGAAATCTGGAACAATACTGGCATGTTGATAAATAAGAAACCCATTAATTGGCCAAACTGGAAATCCTGTAATATTTGGGTTTTAAGCCAACTTTTTGGATGGAACCCTTAAATCCTTTGCGCAACTGCAATCGGATTACAATCTACCTGTCTTGCATTTCTTTTGCTGGTATCAGCATGCCTTCAAAGAGTAAATACAGGATTTCTCTCCCAATTTCATAACACAAGTTTTCTTGATTCTTTGGTTAAAAAAAGTCTAATTTATTATCACATCCTGCATCTATATTTTACAAAATATTTCAATCAAGCAAAAAGAATTTTTGTACTGGTACTCAAAAAGTATGTGAATCTGATACAAATGGTTAACTCTCTCAGGATGAAAGGTATATTTTTTGGTCTCAGTCCCAGAGCTTCCTTTTCTTGTGCTTTCTCCAACACTGAGCTTTTAGGACTCCAAGGAAATCTAAATTAAGTGGTGCTTCAAAAACTGACCTATGTTGGTCCTGTCATGTCTAAATAAGATACCCTTTTACACCAAATTTATAAATGCAACAACCTCAAATATCTGGGACAAATTACAAAGAATCTTTAATTTAAAAGAACAGTTCACTATAAAACATGTAGAGGCCTTTTACCAACCGGTGGTAGGGCTCCCACCGGGGCAGCGAGTGGTGAATCGGTCTTATCGCTGTGCTTTCCCAGGAGCCCAGCCATAGTTCCGTTCTGCCACGCGCCATTTCCAATGCTAGAAAATAGTTTTTATTTTCTAGCGCCGGTGGGCGGGGATTAGGTGTGTGGTAAAGCAGTAAGGGCTCCAGCAGTAAATGGCTGCAAGCCAAATTTTTAAGTAGCACACGGGATGTGCTGCTGCCACCATGAGGCCACCTTTTACCGCTGCTTGGTAAAGGACCCCATAATTTACAAATCTGTAGCTTTGACCTCAGCAATTTTTGATGATGATACAGCTCTCTTTGACTTTCTAATTTCAATATCTCTAATTAACTTTATAATTTCAATAGCTCTAAAATTAATCATAAACCATTGGAAGAACAATTCTCACGTGGTAAAAATGGACTCTGCTTTACAAGAAATATGAAAATAGCTTGAAAAATACCTAAATGCATGGTACATCAAATAAACAGAAGTGGAAAGCCTACTGGACTCTTGCTATCATTTCAAATAATTATCATTCACCAATTTGAGTTTGGCTCAACTGATTATCTCATTGCTATTGTTTAGGAATAATAATATTGTTTTCATTCATGTTTGTGTTTCACCTATATGAAAACTTCAATACAAATATATATTACAATAATATAAATCTGGCCTTGCTTTGATCTGTCTATTTATACAGTTAATTCTCTGAATATGGATTTCATTAGGCAGTGGGTTTACAGTCAAACAACTACTCACTTGTGTGGAAAGTGTCTGTTAGAATAAGATGCTAACTGCGTGGGCTGCTGAGAGTTGAGCTATCACGAGTAAAGGTAAAACTGCTTATCCATTTTATTATATTCAATTATTTGACCATTCAGTCTTTTGCTAAAAAAAATGGATTGTTTTCTTGTTTGCATGTGTTTAGGATTAAAATAAAGAAGTATAACTAGCTTGTAGAATATTTGTCTGGATTTTACCAGGGCTGGCTGACTTTCCTGGGGTTGAAACAAATTTCACAGTATACCTCAACTGGGTGCTGTACGTAGCTGATTTTTTTCATCAATAAACACTATTCCAAATCAGAAGCTTCAAAAGTATTATTTAATTCAATTTAAAATAAGCTATAGGTAGAGCTGAGGCTTACCTAGTTGCACAAATTGAAATATCCCTGCAAGAGAACTCTGGCTGAGCAGAGGATGCCTCCAGTGAAGTAAGATGCCAGCTAAGAAAGCTGCTGAGACCTAGCCACGGGGTGGGGGGTGGGGAGGGGGAGAATGGAGTTGTGTCTAGATAGTAAGCTATTAAGCCAAACAGCAACAAACCCTGAGTGGCTCATTGTTTTTAACCACTTTTCGTGTAGTCTTAATCCATCAATAAAGGCCACATAGTTTTGGCATTTTAAGGATATTAAAGTTGAGATGAAAGAGGCTATTACTGCCAAAAGAACATCTTTAAAAAAATGGAAAAAGGATCCAAATCAAGAAAACGTGAAACAGCATAAGCACTGGCTAGTTAGATGCAAAGCATTAATATGAGAAGCAAAAACTCCTAATACGTAGTTTTTCAGGTACATTTGAAGCAAGACACCTGTCAGAAAATTGGTTGGATCATTAGATGATCATGGGGTAAAACTGGGGGGGGGGGGGGGGAGGGAGAGCGCTACAAGACAAGGTCATAGCAGAAAAATTAAATGAATCTTTTGCTTCGCTCTTTACTGAAGAAGATTTAAAGAAGCTACTAGGCCAGAAATGGTATTTAATGGTAATGGTTTGAAGGAACTGAAACACATTTCAGTAAACTGGATGATGTAACAGGGCAAATCAACAACCTAAAGAGTAGTAAATGATTTGGACCGGATGGTATACACCCCAGAGTAATGAAAAAGCTGTAAAATAAAATTATATATCTATTAGTAATCTGGATCATACACAGTACCTGAAGATTGGAAAGTGGGCAATCTAACACAAGTTCCAGGGTCATCCAGAAAACTACAGACCAATGAGCCCGTCAGAGCCAGGCCAGAATTTAGGGATGGACTGTCATTTGTAACAACATAGGAAATGACAGGGATAAATTCTATGTCATTACATGTAATTAACAAACCAAAATAAGCAGAAAACAAATCTCATTTTGTGTTTTTTTTTCATTTGCCAATAATAGTACACACTATTTACAAAGAGGACACACTATGTCATTGCTCCCAAAATGAAAATGAAGAATAACCAAAACAAACAAAGGGGCCCTTTTGTTAAGCTGCAGCAAAAGGGGGCCTGTGCTGGTGTCAGTGTGTGTTTTTGACGTGCGCAGGGGCCCCCTTTTACCTCAGCAGGTAAAAGGCTGTTTTTTTTTTAAAGAAATGGCCGTGTGGCAAGTGAAGCAATTGCTGTGCAGCCATTTTGGGGGGGGAGCACTTAACACCACCCACTGAGGTGGCGGTAAGGGCTCCCGCACTAACCTGGCGGTAACCAGGCAGCACGCGGCACTGCCCGATTACCACCGGGTACACACCGGCACTACAAAAATGAAAATATTTTTGTAGCACAGGCAATGGTGAGTGCTGGGGGAGGGAACTACCGCTGGGCTGATGCGGTAGCCCAGCAGTACTTCTGGTTTAGCGAGTGGTAAGCCCGCATTGGGTTTACCGCTGCTTAGTAAAAGACCCCCAAAATGAACAATGCTGCAAATGACACATGGGAAACAAAATGAAATGAAAAATTTTGGGCTGCTCAGCCCTACAAAATAGTAGAAACTATTATAAAGAACAAAATTACTGAGCACAGAGATAGTCTTACTAAATGGAACAAAGTCAGAATGAATTTAGTAAAGAAAAGACTTCCCTCCCCAATCTGCTACATTTTGTTGAAGGTGTGAATAAAAACGGGGATAAAGGTTATCTTGTTACCCCGATTCTACACATGGCGCCTAAAGCTGCGCGTGCAAATTTGGTAGTGCAGCCAAATTGCGCATACAACTTAATTGGTTAACAAGCCAATCAGCGATAACAGGCCACTAAAAAGCAATTATCAGCACTTATTGGCATTAATTACAATTTACGTGCGCAGCTTTCTAAGCGTATTCTATAAAGTGTTGTGAATAAATTCTAACGTGTGGATCTCAAAAGGGGATGTGACCATGGAGGGCATGGGAATTCTTTAAAATTAAGTGCACTGTTATAGAATATGCCTGATCTGCACCTAAGTTAGGCATGGGCATTTATACCAGGTTTTAGCTGGCATAAGTGTTCGCGTTTAAATTGTAGTCACGGGAACAGGTGCTATGTGTATTCTATATACCATGCCTAACTTTAGGCAAGGTTTATAGAATAGCACTATGCGCACTTTATTCAGCTCCAATTTTTTCCGCACCATATATAAAAATTCCTTTCTTAATGTGGAGCAGCATCTAAGAATGGATGTATAAATTGGGATAGAGAATTCCAGGTCTAGACATGTCAAGATGCACTAGTATTTTAGAACAGGATATGCCAACGTAGAGTCTGTTCTAAAATACATGGAGAAATTAATGTTTATGCACCGGTTATATGCAGCAAGGGCATTCATTTTAGAACCATTAATGTCTGCAATCAACAGGGCTAACAACAGCCACATAAACATTTATTTTTCACTTTGAAAATCGACCCCTATCTTTCTACAGTGAGTTAACCAGTTAAGAGAGGCTCTTATCTAGTTAACTGTCACTGACTAGGCCCCAAGCCCAGACAGTGCCACTGAATATCCCCTCTACCCACCTATGCCAAAACCAGCTAGTTTGTGGGAGGTCTGGGGGTTGAGGTAGGGAGGAGCAGAAACTCAGTCAATTAGTGGCAACTTTCAGTCCTCTTATCAGCTGAGGGAGTCTTTTACAAAGATGTGGTAAGCCCAACCCTGCACGCTAAAACAGGAACTACTGCCGGCCCAACATGAACATCGGCGGTGGTTCTGGCTGGAGCGCACATCAATTCAGGCACTTTGGGAAATTTTTTTCACTAGCATGGTGCTAACCCGGTGGTAATCGGGCATCAATGTGCCCTGCCCAGTTACTGTCGGGCTACTGTGAGAGCCCTTACCACCACCTCAATGGTTGGCAGTAAGTGCTCCCCGCCGCATGGCCACATTGTAAAAATGATCTTACCGTGTGGCCTTTTTTGGGGAGCATTTTACCGGCTGCAGTAAAAAAGGCCTTGGCGCACAGGATAAACGGCCCCTGCCGCTGTCACAGGGCCCCTTTCCCCCGCAGCTTAGTAAAAGAACCTCTAAATAACTGCATAAAGTTAGGATTACAAAACAGCCATCCTAACTTCATGCAGGGAGTTAACTGGGCGTAGGTCTGAATACTGCCCAGTACGTCTGGGTTGGCAGTCATAACTGGATATTCAAAGCAGGGAGCTGTGCATGCCCCATCAACTATCTGGGGTGAATTCAACCCACGACTGGAAGCACCTTGCCAGCTTCTTACCACCGCGGGCTGAATTTTGAGTCCAAAAATATCTAAATGCAGGCTTATGAATGTCTAAAAGGTGAATAGCGCTTCTAAAATAATCATGATACTGTTTCTGGATTTTAAGAAAACATCAAAGTACCTCTTGAGAGACCCCTGAGGAAATTAAAAAGCCATGGAATAGGAGGCAATGTACTGTGGTGGATTAGAAACTGGTTAAAAGATAAAAAAACAGAGAGTATGATTAAATGGTAAATTTTCTCAGTGGCGAAAAGTGAAGAGAAGAGTAGCCTAAGGATCCATACTGGGACCAATGCATCTTAACATATTTATAAATGATCTGGAAATGGGAACAAGGAGTGAGGTGATCAAATGTGAAGATCGCACAAAGTTATTCAAAATTTCTCATCTGCATATGCATTGTGAGAAATTTCAGGAGGAGCCATGGCCAGTGCTAGGCTTTCTGGCATCTTCTCCCCCCCAGCATCTCCTTTCTCTTTTCTCCCTCCCCCCTGCCCAGCCCAGTGCCTTAAAAGGTGAAGAACAAAAGGGGTTTTTTTTGGACTCGACAGCTTTTTAATTTATTTGAAATCTTTCCATATGTAGATATAAATATCATGAAATAAAATTGAGTATCACTAAAACTGCTTAAAAATGATTGTAACTGGTGGAAACAGCACTAATAAAGGCTGTATTTTGTGCTTATTTTTCTACACTGTTCTATACAATACATGGCCAAATTTCAGTGAGGATATCCTGTTTACAGATGAGTTCATCTTAACTGTTGTTGTAATCTGCCTTAGGAAGAAATATATTGTAATTAAATTGAATTAAAATTAAACTCTCCTTTCATTGGGGCACATGGAATCACATCTTCACCTCATCTCTTTTGTAGAAATGGATTATTCTGCTTTGAGCATGTTTCAGGGACAAGTGGTTCTTGTAAGTCAAAATAATAAAAATATTTTATTCCATGCAGATCTCTCATTTGCTTAAACATAACTAAATGGGCTACAAGCCTCCAATGCAGTCCATTGGTTTGTCTTACACTGTACCAAAACCTGCTGGCCCCCCTCCCGCCACAGTTGCCACTGTCGCCGCCATCCCCCTCCTGAATACCACAACCCCCACACACTGCACAGTCCTACCTTGAAGGGCCCGCCCACCTTGGTGGTGTAGTGGCCTCTGGAGCTGTGGGGGCAGGAAAGAATCCCACTCTTTCCTGCCCACTGTTGCTACTTTGTCTCTTGTTTGCTCTTGTGCGCCATGTTGAAAAAAATGGCTGTTCAAAACCCTCATGTAATGATAACAGTGGCCAGTGATGAAAAATAGAGGGGCCCTTTTACTAAGCCGTGTAAGCGTCTACAGGTGCCCAACGAGCGCCAAAATGGACTTACTGCCCAACTACTGCGTGGCTCTTGCGGTAATTTCATTTTTGGCATGCATCCGCTACACGTGTCTGAAAAATATTTTTTATTTTCTGACGTGCGTAGGTCATTACTGCGCAAATTCCTTACCATTAGGTCTATGGCTGGTGGTAAGGTCTGAGACCCAAAATGGTCGCACGGCAATTCTGTGCGCACCCATAACCTGCTCCTACACTACTACAGGTCACTTTTTACCATGGCTTAGTAAAAGGACCCCAGAATGTTGTACTACCTGAGCCTGAACATAATATGGTAATATACACACAGCCTACTCATAGGATGGAGCAGCCAACTCCTTTGTGCATTAATAGCTCTCCCAGGGGGGAAACTTTGAATGTTTTTGGTCTTAGTGGGGATTTATATGATGAATGGTTTAGGATATTGATTTTGGTAACTGGATATTTTCCTTATAAAATAATACAAATGTGTTTCATATTGTCAACAAATTATATATTGATTTATTTGGATTGTTTGTACGGTAGCCCTTTGAATGGTACCTCCATTGTATGTAAATCTCTCTCTCATATATATCCATTAGGGATATCTTGAAAATCTGACCTGTATGCAGCACTCGAGGCCTGAACCCCTCATTCCTATATTAGGATAAATTGCTCCGTTTGCTGTTATTATTAAATTTATATTTGTTTTAATTATGAGAATTATCTGCCTTACAATTTTTGGATGACATCTATCCTGTTTTTGTTATACCTTGTAATTTTGATTCATTGATTTTAATCTGCTTTGGACCTTATGGGATGTGAAATATAAATAAAATAAAATTCAGCAGTTCCTGTTGGTTTCCTCTGCTGGGTAGCACATTTCAGCAGGTCTGGATTAAGAATATATTGGGCCCTAGGTAGACATAAATTTGTGAGCTCCTAACCATAGAGTCCCATTTTTCTTTCTTTCTTCACTTCCCCCCCACCACCTAAGTCATATTCACTTTCCCTGCCCCCTTCCCCTTTATTCATGCCTCTTTTCCCATATTTTACCTCTCCAGAACTAGCAGGAAAAAAGTGCAGAGCCTACTGTAGCTGTGAACATGGCAGTAGTAATAAGTTTGTGAAACAGCATTGGGACTAGGTACACATATGCTTAGAATGGAGTGGCTTAATGATTAGTGCTAGAGAACTGCTGTTAGCCAGTCTCAGAAGGAAGCTTTCAGCCTAGTCTTGGATTTCTGACAGCACTATCAGATGCATTATGGGACCTGTAGCACTGATTTAAATGAGCTGAATCAGGGCCACAAATGTCATACTGAATTCACATGCAAGTTCAAAACAGGCCTGGCCAAAAGTCTCCTTGAAATTGGGTAACTTGGCAGCTATGGAGCAGTGGATTGAGAACAAAGGTAATTGGACAAGTAATTTTTTACCCACCATCATCTCTGGTATAAAGCAGAGGTGCCAGGGGTGGATTGCCCCATAAAGTGAGATTTATGGGCTATCCCCCAGATTCTATATATTGCGCCTAAAATCGCATGAGTAAATCCAGGCGTATTCCATATATTGTGTATAACTTAATTGGTTAACCAGACAATCAGTGCCTATAATTGGATGTTAACAAGCAGTTAACAGCACTAATAGAACTAAATAGAATTTACACGCACTATTTCATAAGCGTATTCAAAAAGCTAGTTTGTATAAATTCTACTACGTGCATCTGAAAAAGGGGTGTTCCGAGAGTGCATGACATAGGCATTCCTAAATTCTATACGCATGGTTATAGAATCTGGTGATCTGCGTGGAAATTTGGACGTCAGCATTTATACCAAGTTCTCCTTGGCGTAAATGCCCGCATCTCCCAGAACGACGTGGCTCCCGGCTTAGGCACTATTCTATTTATGGTGACTTTGACTTTCTTTTCAACAGACTACTTGTCCTACGGACTAACCTGTTCCTTTAAGCTGGGGTTCTGATATATTAATGTTTTGGCTAACCGTGCTTTTCACTTCCTCAGAACCATCCAACACAGACATTTGTCTTGGTTCATCAGAAGACTGAGGAGTCCTTTCACTAAGCCACATAGGTGCCTATGCACCAATTCGGAACTACCATCTGGCTACTGTGTGGCCCAGACAGTAATTTCATTTTTTATGCGCGTCCAGTAGATTTTATTTTCTGGCGCATGGCACTAACCAGATGGTAATTGGCATTGTACGCGCGCTGACGATTACTGCTCAGTTAACGCATGAGGCCTTGCCACTAAGTGAATGGGTGGCGGTAAGGTCTAAGGCCCAAAATTGACGCGCGTCAATTTTCATTTTGCCATACGTCCATTTTCGGCCAAAAAACCCCAAAGGCCTTTTTTGCAGGTGCGCTAAAAAATGGATCTGCGTGCGTTCAATACACGCGTCTACAACAGTGCAGGCCATTTTTCAGCACAACTTAGTAAAAAGACCCCTTAAATTCTTAAACATGCTTTCACAATACTTAATGTTCACAGTAAGATTTAAATGGCTGTTATCAAAATCGGACCTTCCGCCAACACGGCCAGGTTTCATGCTCTTAGGGTAGCAGTCCAAATAATATAGCTGCAGTATGATACCCTGCCATGTTGGCAAAAGGTCCAGTCTTGATAACAGCCATTTAAATTTTACTGCGAAAAGATTACAAAAACATGTTTAAGAATTTGAGGGGTCCTTTTACAAAGGCACACTTGCAAAATGGCCTGCTGTAGTGTAGGTACGGGTTTTGGGCGTGCGCAGAATCATTTTTCAGCACACCTGTATAAAAGCCCTCTTTTTTTTTGCCGAAAATGGACTTGTGGCAAATTCAAAATTGCCACGTGTCCATTTTGGGTCTGAGACTTTACTGACAGCCCTAGACCTAGTGGTAAAGAATTTGGGCAGTAATGACCTAAGTGTGTCAGATGTCACTTGGTGCGTGAAATAAAAAATATTTTTCAGACGTGCGTATCGGACGGGTGCCAAAAATGGAATTACTGCAAGAGCCACGTGGTAGTCGGGCAGTAACTCCATTTTGGTGCATGTAGGCGCCTACGCGGCTTAGTAAAAGGGGCCCTAAGTCTGAAAACTAAGTTTCTAATACAATGTTCTATAAAAATATCTGGACCAATGAGGACTCAGCTACTACTATACTAAAAAGAATGCTTGTGCTTTAAGTATGCCACATATTCTGAGGATCCATGAAAACAATAATAAGAATATGAAGCATTTCTAGACACACTTCAGTTGGTGTTGAAGAATATATTTTGCTGGGATTAATGCATCCTTCCTAAGCTGGGGAGGAAGTAAACCAGTACATCATAAACAACGTGTGTGTACAGTACTTAGTATACTTACATCCAGGGCTTTTTTTTGAGGGGGTACTTGGGGGTACTGAGTACTGGCACCTTTTTCATTGTCTGCTAAAATTGGCCCATGGACCCCAAGTATTGATGAAAGAGCTCCGGCTCTACATACCTATTCTGCCTTGTCATAGATTCTATGACCAGTTGCAGGGGGCCTGGCTATTCTGGGGTGAGTCCCTCAGTGGTCACCCCACTCCTAAATGGTGGCCTGCATTTGAGTACCAGCACCTTTTTTGCTAGAAAAAAATGCACTGCTTACATCCTTGGGGATGGGAGGCTTGGGAGCTGCAGCTGACAGTGAGTCTCTCCCTGGCTCTTCTATACAGTAAGTATGATCTTTGGTGGCCTGGAAGGACAAAGTAGCATTTCTCCTTCCACAGAAAAAGCTTGGCAAGGAGTTGGCTGTCTTCACATGAAAAATTAGGCATTCTTCTTCTGTATGGCATTTCTACAAATGTCTCCATGGATATCACGTCATGATGTATTGACGTCAAATCGGTGGTGATTGTTTTTAGGTGTCATACTTAGAACCTAGCCCAAGGCGTATCCTATATACCAGAACTTTAGGTGAAATTTATAGAATGTGTTTATCTGCAATTTTTTAAAAGTGCGCTATATAGAATCTAGCCCTAGGCATATTCTATAAACCTCACCTAACTTAGGAGTGGTTTATAGAATACACCTAGGCGGGGTTTTTTCTGTGCTGATTTTTCAGGCACCATATTTATAATCTGGTCCTATGCGTCTGAAGTATAAATATACCACTTTTTATGTGTGTAAAAATGTAATCAATAGAAGAAGGAAAAGAGACATATTTAGCTTTCTTTGGTACTTGTGAAAAGACATAGACAGAAAAGGCAGTATTAGGTCTGCCCAGGTAAATTAACAGCGAATAGCTGAGTAAATTCTCCAGGTCTAAAACTTCCCTT
Organism: Microcaecilia unicolor; assembly: GCF_901765095.1. Lineage (NCBI taxonomy): Eukaryota > Metazoa > Chordata > Amphibia > Gymnophiona > Siphonopidae > Microcaecilia > Microcaecilia unicolor. The sequence goes on from NC_044031.1 coordinate 235,303,016, forward strand.
TACTTAGTATGTGAACAGGTATATTTGTATCAGTGGATTTTAAAATGGAAGCTCTATTTATATGAGGTTCTACCGGTTTACAAAACACAAACATATCATCAAAAAAAAAATACCATTAACAAAGTATAAAAAAACCATAGAAAAATAAAACGAATAGTTAAGCTTTCACTCAACGAATAGTTAAGCTCTGGAACTCTTTGCCAGAGGGTGTGGTAACAGTGGTTAGCATATCTGGGTTTAAAAAAGGTTTGGACAAATTCCTGAAGGAAAAGTCCATAGTCTGCTATTGAGACAGACATGGGGAAGCAACTGCTTGCCCTGGGATTTGTAGTATGGAGTGTTGCCACAATTTGGGTTTCTGCCAGGTACTTGTGACCTGGCTTGGCCACTGTTTGGAAAACAGGATACCGGGCTAGATTCTCTTAGTAACTCTGTCTGCTAATAGTATAACCTGATATTACACTCAAGTTACAACTGTCCTCATCCCAAATTACATAAATGCTTTAACAAACAGATATGTCTTCAGATAGCGTTTAAATTGTAAAATCTATGTACATAAACGTAGCTGCCCCTTTAAAGAATTCCACATGGGAATCCCAGCAATAGAGAAGGCTGAAAGTCTTGTATCTCACACTAACAGATGGATGAAGTGAAATGCACATTTCTGTCTCATCTCAAGCAGCTCCTGGGACAAAAACAATCTTTCAAGTATTGTGGAGCTGGCAAATAAAGTGCTTGATACACAAAATAAAGCACCTTCAACTGTATACGAAAACTGATTGGCAACCAGTGCAGCTGTTTCAAAACAGGTGTAATATATGTCACCCTAGACACACCAGTAACCAGTGGTGCTGTAGCATTTTGTACCAACCGCAGTGCTCTGCTCCTGGAGTTACTCAACCCAAGATACAGAGTATTGCAATAATCAAGCTGTGACAAAACCATACTCCTTATTACTCCACAAAAATCGCCTACTGTAACATAGGTTTCATTCTATGCAAGAGTTGAAGCTGAGAAAAACAAAGATTGAATAACATTCAGCACTTGTTATCCAGTTCCAGGCTGAAGATTTTGGGACAGTCCTAGTGTTGAACTTATATCCCAAAGCAGTGAAGGATTCGTAGTGCCTGATCCTGCCCATTGAACTCAGTTCTGCAAATCCTATAATGCACCAAGATTGGGTGCTCAGAAATCCAGGACCAAAATCTCCAGCCTGGAACTGGGTAACTTGGTGTCCCATTCCTGCTTTGCCCACCATCATGTATAGTTCTTGCATGTCCACCCTAGGGTTACCATATGTCTGGTTTTACCTGGACATGTCCTCTTTTTGAGGACATGGCCAGGCAACCGGGCGGGTTTTGCCAGCCTGCCCGTTTGTCCAGATTTCCGGACAAACGGGCAGACTGGCAGGCGGGCTTAATGGTATCCTATCCTAGCCTCTCCTCCCCTTACTTACTCTACTGCCCTGGTGGTCTAGTGACCTCTTCGGGGCAGGAAAGAGCCCCCTCTTTCCTGCCTGGAGCGCTGCCCTGCATCCTGTTCCCCTTGCAATGCTGAGTGCTGATGGTCCTGATGCCGATTCAAAATGGCCGATTCAAAATGTGCACTATTCATGAATAATGTGTACTCTTCATGAATAGTGTGCTCTTCCTCAATATTGTGCACTCTTCCTAAATATTGTGCACTCTTCATGAATAGTCTGCATTTTTCATGAATATTGTAAACTCTTCCTTAATATTGTGATTTCTTTGCAAATAGTGTACGCTCTTCTTAAATAGTCTGCACTCTTCAAGAACAGTGTGCATGTTGTTCATGAATAGACTGCATGCATGCTTCCTAAATATTGTGCCACTTGGTACAGGCATGCAATTACCGCTTTTCAGTTGCTTTGTCCTCAGTAAACCCCCCCCCCCCCCCCCCCTCAACCCCTTGAAAGATATAAAGCATGTTATGCTGATAAGTGGCAAAAACTTGTTATTTAAATGCATGCAAGTTTTATGCACTGATAGAACACGTGAAAAACATTTGTATGGGAACATAAAAGAAGTTCCTTACTCACCTTTCAGATAATTGCAAACATCCTTGGAAATAAACTCAGCCTCTGTTGGCAAGAAGTGTTAGTGCTTCAGAGTGTCAGTGGCTCTGATAGCAAAGTGTGGCTTATTTATTTATTCAATTCATTATCCATTCGATTACAAAGAGCACTCTTGGCAGAAGTACAACATGAAAATCTCCACAACCAGAGTTATTTATACCACATAAACAGGATGGCATATAAATTTATTTAAACTCTAACAATACCTGGAGAACTCAAGCTCACAATAAATAATTACAAACTACTAAGTGGAGCTTGAAATAGAAATGTAGCCAGTTTTGAAGTGTCCCTTAAACAGGAGGAAAAATCAAACCTCTACAAACTTTATCTAACCAATGGAACCTCAAAACTCCAACAAGGGACCATACCACGGTATTTGTAAATCCTTGTATATACTGGAGTAAATTCCTATCATTGGTTCCCCTTAAGAAAGGAGAACAGAAAAAAAGCCCAAACGAAAAAACTCATCCTAAATGAGAAAACCGTATGGGTTAAAAAACTGTCCTCCCCTCTTATATATGTAAACACTGTAAAAGGAACACCCAAAACCTAACCTACCTCAACTACCCCCCACCCAGAACCAGACTATTTATTAGGAAACCCCTCGAGATAAAAGAGCCCCAAGTAAACTAATATAGCACTAGAGCAGTGGGAAAAAAAACCCCGAACCTGCCCACTATTGCAAACACCTGGAAGCCCCCCGTAGCCAAGCATCCAAACGTAAAAAAATCCTTAGTACTTAGCTTTATTCCGACTTGAAAGCTTCAAACCTAGCCTGCACAAATGACGTTTGAAGAATGCTGGCCACTGCCGATATGTACTCCCTCTGGGGCTCCGGAGCCTCACTAAAAATAACAAAAATTCGGCGACAGGCGCCGACCCTCCAACAAGAGCGCCTTGTTTCGCCACCCTCGTGGCTGCCTCAGGAAGGGCGCTTGAAATCCATCAGCTACTGTGAAAAACGATGCTGGAAACTGAGTCTCTGTCGTGTCACAAATGGAATAGGAGCTGGAACTCCGGCTAGAATTCAATTTCTTAAATGTTGATACGTTGATGCGGCGTCATGACGTCATGACGCCGCAACGTCCCATTTTATCCAATCATAATCGAAAAGCAAAGGAAACCACACCTCCAACTTAAAGTTTAATAATAAGCATTCCACTCCATATTTTTGTTTAATCCTGAAGGTGCTACTGTTTTAAGAACATAAATCCAGTGTTGTTCCTTCTGCCATAAGATTTTTTTAATATCCCCCCCTCTCTTACCCATAACTACTTGATCAATAACCATACATTGTAACTGATCAAACTGATGTTGAGCCTGATAACAATGGCGAGTCATAGGTGCTTCCCACTTGGAATTGGTGATACAATGTCGATGTTCAATCACCCTTGTTTTAAACTGACGAGTAGTGTGCCCTACGTAAATAAGATTGCAAGGGCATCGAAAAAGATAAACCACGTTCCTGGATTCACACGTGGTCCGAAACCTGAGTTTAAAAGTCCTACCAGCTGTAGATATAAACTCCGAACTTTCCACTGTTATGGAGCAAATAGAACAATGCCCACATTTATGATGGAATCCCTCAGTGTGTGTGAACTTAGACCAAACGTCTGCCACACTCAGTTGGTCCTGTAGATTCTGGTTCCGAGCATAGGACAGCATAAGATGATGATCTTGAAATGCTTCCTGTGTCAACATTATATTCCAATGTTTCCTTAGAATTGCAGAGACTTGAGGAGATCTATTGGTGAATTTTAACACACAGGAAATAACCTTATCCATATTATTAGACCTATTGGACTGGTTATCTTGAATCAGAAGATCCCTATGTTGACTCAAGGCCCTTTTATATGATTGTTTCACCAATTTGGCTGGATATCCTCTTTCTTCAAATTTATACTGCAGTTCCTCTGCTGATTCTTGGAATTGTTGAGTTGTATCACAAATTCTCCGGTATCTCAAAAACTGTGAATAAGGTAGACTACGTTTAAGATGGTAAGGGTGCATACTGTCGTACCTCAACAGAGAGTTCCTATCTGTTGGTTTAACAAAAACGTTTGTTCTTAACTTCCCACTCTCCTTTGTAACTGAAACGTCCAAAAAATGGATACTGTCTGTATGGAAATTATGTTCAAACTTGATAGTGTTATGACAACTGTTAAGGCAGTACACAAAGTCCTTTAGCTGTTCCTCAGAACCCTGCCAAATCATAAACACATCATCTATATACCAATACTGTACCCTACCAAACCCTGTACTGGTGTACACAAATTGTTCTTCAAACTGTCCCATAAAGATATTTGCGACAGAGGGGGCAAAGGAAGCCCCCATGGCTATACCCGAAGTTTGAAGATACAATTCCTTGTCAAAAATGAAATGGTTATTATACAGGGCTAACTGGGTCAGCTGAATAAGGAAGTCCGTAGGTACCACATGAGGACGAAGCCGCTCTTCCAAGACCTTTCTTACTGCTTGCAAAGCTTCAGCTTGTGGTATCGAGGTATATAATGAACATACATCCAATGTTACAAGCAAACTAGAGTGGCTAACATTTAAACCTCTCAAAATCTGTAAAAAATGTGATGTATCCCTAATATATGCTGGTATATTCTGCACCAACGGACGCAAGAAATAATCCACATACTTACAGACCCGTTTAAGGAGAGAATTCCTTGAAGATACTATCGGCCTGCCAGGGGGAGCTTGCAGCCGTTTGTGTATCTTAGGAACTGTATAAAAAATGGGAATAGCAGGATTTGTTGGACATAAAAATTGACTTTCTTTTTTAGAGAGGAAGCCCTGATGAAGAGCCTCCTTAGTCACCTCCTGCATCCTCTTAATCAAACCGTAAGTCGGATCTTCAGCTAGCTTGGAATATGTCTTGCTATCTGCCAATTGGTGTTGAATTTCAGCCATATATTCAGATTTCTCAAGTACAACTATAGCTCCTCCTTTGTCTGCTTTACGTATAACAATCGACTCCTCCTTTTTCAATGTTTGCACAGCCTTAAATTCTTCGCGTGACATATTAGTTCTACCCCAAAATTGTGTATGTTCTAATTGTTGTACATCTTGGAGAACCAACTGTTTAAAGATCATTAGGGCCGGATTAGGTGGACCCGGAGGAATCCAAGTACTTTTAACTACACAGTTTGAATACGAGCCTCTAGTATCCTGGGTATTGTGAAAATGGAGTTTAAGCTGAAGTACTCGTAAGAACTTTTCAAAATCCACCCTGAACTGGAATGGTATATGTTTACTTGTGGGAACAAATGATAACCCACGGGCTAGGACTCGTTCCTCAACCGGGGTCAGAACATATTTGGAGAGATTGATCACAGCGAGTCGTCTCTCCGTCGGGATCTCGTCCCTCTGTAACTTGCTTCTCCTCGACCACGGGATCTCCAACTGCCTCGTCCTCGTTGATTTGTACGTTTGATGACAGCCCCCGGTTGTTGCTCCCCGTCTGTCTTATCGTCTTTATCGTCCTCCCCACCAGAAGAATTAGACGACAATTGAAAACCTACACGTTTTCCCTTGTCCACTATCTTATCCAGATTTATTGGTTTTTGCCAGTTATACACATACCCCTCACTATAATCCCTCTGGTCTCTTTGTATTTTTTTATATTTAGTTGATCTAATATCTTTCTTGAATTTCTCCAACTTGTTATCAAAATCCTCTTTAAATCTATCATAGTCTGTTAATGATTTTAAATGGTCCATCTTTTCATCAAGTTTTGGTCTATTTTGTACCAATTTCGACTGTATAGTTTGTATTAGCAGTAACATTAGGTCCAGTGAACACTGATTCAGAATGCTGTTCCATTGATTGACAAAATCAGGATCATCAGGAAACAATTTCGGAGCTTTTGTCATACGTAATCCTCGAGGGATAATTTCTTTCTTTCAATAATCCACCAGGGTAGCACTGTGTAACTCCAACCTCGCTGCTTCTTTGTACTCTGACAATATTTGTGACCATTCTGTTTCAGACCCAACATCAGAACCATATTGGGAAATTTATTTAACACATAATAAGCCAGATTTTGCATAGGAGCTCTACATGGGAATTAGGATGTCTAAATCAGGATGTTCACAATTTCCCAGCTATTTTATAAAAGGCTCTCTGAACACTGAGTCTTTTGAAAAATATGTGTAACAATGCCCAAGTACACACATATATCCCAGCACATCCAGTGGCAATGGCCATTTTAGTTAGAAGAACAATTTTTAAAAAGGTGGCATTGTCTAGGTATCTGCACGTGCAAGTGGTGACTCATAGATAGGAGTGGGTTTTGCTACTTACAGGGGTGAATTCTATAAATTATGCCTACAAAACTGGTGCTGGAACCCCCCCCCCCCCCCCCCCACACACACACACACATAAGTGCTATTCTATAAGCTGTGCCTAAAGTTGAGCATGGTTTATAGAATAGTGCTTAAACACATAGATTGCGTGTAAATTTAGGCAAATGTGGTGCAAATGTCTCTGCCTAAATTTATGTGTGGAACCCCATTATTGTATAATTGTGCATGTAACTGGAATCCATGCCTACGCTCTGCCCCAAAATGCCCATGACCGTCCCATTTCTAAGCCCCTTTTTCCGGGAGGCGTATAAAATTTAGGCACAGATCACGTGTCTAAATTTACGCACGTACATGTTTATTGAGTTCAATTAGCACCAATATTATTGGCTCATTATTCAATTAAATTGCACGCACAATGTTTGGTGACTTTTATAGAATTAGGGGGTCAGTGTGTGACATATATTTTACAAAGTGGAGTGGAGGAGTAGCCTAGTAATTAGAGAACCAGACTGACAATTGGTTCTAATCCCAGCGCTTCCTCTTGAGATCTTAGGCAAGTCATGTAACCGTCCATTGCGCTAAAAAGTGGCCTGTGCTATTACTAGCTCGTAGGTTTCCTACACGCTGAGGTCACTTTTAGTGTGGCTGTAAAATGACTACATTTTCCATTTACTCCATTAATGACCACACACTAATTTCCCAATTAGTGCATGGCCATTGGCGCATGAGCCCTTACCGACATCTATTACTAGGCGGTAAAAGCTCTTGCGCAAATCAGGTGCTAATCAGTTAGCATGCAGTAGCACAGAAGTGCTAACTGATTAGCACTGGGCACACCTGCTGTCTGCCCTCCAACACACACCCGGAGTTACAAAATATTTTCTATTTTTTAGCGTGCCGAACACAAAACTACTATCATCAGCATAAATTGAAAAATTTCATGTTAATCGATTGAATAAGAGTTGCTAACGGGCTACAAAAAAGATTAAACAATAAATGAGAGAGTACTGAGCCCTGGGGAACCCCGCAAATGAGACGACAGGAAGCTGAATGAGTAGCTTTAGAATAGACTGTAAAAGAAAGATTAGATAAAAAAGATGTGAACCAGTTGTGAACTGTACCAACAATCCCCAGATTAGACAGATGTGCGAGGAGTAGAGAGTAATCCACAAGATCAAAAGCAGCAGTAGAGGGATCAAGAGATACAAGTGCAATGTTACCCCATCCAAAATACAATGAAGATCATTTAAGAGAGCAGAGACAATGGTTTCATACTATGCTGTTGGCAAAAGCCAGACTACTGCGGATGCAAGGCAAAGATCTTTTCAGTATAGTTGAGAACCTGTTGATAGACTAATTTTTCCATTATCTTGGAGAGACAGCATAAGTTAGAGAAAGGTTGATAGTTAATAAGCGGGTCTGCTGGGTCCAGAGTGGATTTTTTAAGGACAGAGAAGATGCAGGCTTCCTTCTAGATAGAGGGGACCAAACCAGTAGAAAGATTTTGAGAAATAAGGGCAAGGGCTAAAGCTAAAAGACCCTCCTGAGAGGCAATTTGTTTCTCAAGATATTGTTTTTTAGCCTCTTTGATGTGAGAATTAAAAAAGCTGAAGCTCAGACTTGAAATGGTTCAAAGTGGTAGAGGAATATGATTTATACCAACAGGCTTATTTTCGAAAGAGAAGGACGCCCATCTTTTGACACAAATTGGAAGATGGGCGTCCTTCTCACAGGGTCGCCCAAATCGGCATAATCGAAAGCCGATTTTGGGCGTCCCCAACTGCTTTCCGTTGCAGGGACGACCAAAGTTCCCAGGGGCGTGTCGGAGGCGTAGCGAAGCGGGCCTGGGGCGTGCTTAACACATGGGCGTCCTCGGCCAATAATGGAAAAAAGAAGGGCGTTCCTGACGAGCACTTGACCGACTTTACTTGGTCCATTTTTTCTTACGACCAAGGCACAAAAAGCTGCCCAAACTGACCAGATGACCACCGAAGGGAATCGGGGATGACCTCCCCTTACTCCCCCAGTGGTCACTAACCCCCTCCCACCCTCAAAAAAAAACTTTTTAAATATTTTTTGCCAGCCTCTATGCCAGTGTCAAATGTCATACCCAGCTCCCTGACAGCAGCATGCATGTCCCTGGAGCAGTTTTAGTGGGTGCAGTGCACTTCAGGCAGGTGGACCCAGGCCCATCCCCCCCACTTGTTACACTTGTAGTGGTAAATGTGAGCCCTTCAAAACCCACCACAAACCCACTGTGCCCACACGTAGGTGCCCCCCTTCATCCCTAAGGGCTATGGTAGTGTTGTACAGTTGTAGGGAGTGGGTTTTTGGGGGCTCAGCACCCAAGGTAAGGGAGCTATGCACTTGGAAGCAATTTGTGAAGTCCACTGCAGTGCCCCCTAGAGTGCCTGGTTGGTGTCCTGGCATGTGAGGGGGACCAGTGCACTACGAATGCTGGCTCCTCCCACGACCAAATGCCTTGGATTTGGTCATTTTTGAGATGGGCGTCCTCGGTTTCCATTATGGCCGAAAACCGGGGACGACCATCTCTAAGGACGACCATCTCTAAGGTCAACCTAAATGTTGAGATTTGGTCGTCCCCGACCGTATTATCGAAACGAAAGATGGACGCCCATCTTGTTTCGATAATACAGGTTTCCCCGCCCCTTCGCCGGGATGTCCTCAGGAAAACTTGGGCACCCCGTTCGATTATGCCCCTCTATATGTAGTATGGATGTGGTTCATGAAGTAACCAGAATTAACACATGGCCATTCCGTAATGAAGACAATGCAAGACATACATTGATAAAGATATATAGGGGCCCTTTTACTAGGCTGCTTAAACATCTACACGCACCCAACGTGTGCCAAAGTGGAGTTACCACCTGACTACCACATGGCTCTTGCAGTAATTTCATTTTTGACGCGTGTCTGATATGCTCGTCTGAAAACTATTTTTTATTTTTGGGTGCGCGGAACGGAGGTGCGCCAAGTGGCATTTGGCGCACGTAGGTCATTACCGCCTGGATTATTTACTGCTAGGTCAATGACTGGCAGTAAGGTCTCAGACCCAAAAATGGACGCGCGGCAATTTTGATTTTGCTGCACGTCCGTTTCTGGCAAAAAAAAAAGGCATTTTTGTAGGTGCACTGAAAAATAATTCTGTGTGCGCCCAATACGTGTCTACAGTACCACAGGCCATTTTTCAGTGCAGTTTAGTAAAAGGACCCCATACTTTGGGACAGAAAAAAATCAGCGCTGAAAAAATGAACTTAGCGCTCTTCTATACACCTCGCCTAAAGTTAGGCGTGGTTTATAGAATATGCATAGCACCCTTCCCTGTGACTAAAATTTAAGCATGACCATTTACAGCAACTAAAACCTGGTGTAAATGCCCACGCCCAACTTAGGTGCAAATCAGACATATTCTATAAAAGTGCACATAATTTTTAGGAACGCCATGACCTGCCCATGCCTTTCCCCTGGCCATGCTCCCTTTTGAGATCCACACATTAGAATTTACACGCAGCACTTTACAGAATATGCTTAGAAAATTACGCACATAAATTCTAATTAGTTCCAATTAGTGATAATTGCTTATTATTGGACAGCTATCGGTGCCCATTGGCTTGTTAAATAATTAAGTTGCGTGCGCAATTTGACCGCACTGCCAAATTTGCGCATGCAACTTTAGTCATCATACAGTGTATAGAATTTGGGCCTTTTTGTAGAATTAATATCCAGTATGCATAAGAATACAAATGTTCATTCAAAATGATACCTGTGCATTTTCCAAGATGTTTGACATCAATCTGTTCTTGTCTAATACATGAAGCTTCACGGACAAGGCATGGATTGTTATAGGAGCTCCCATCAGAAGCACATACAGGGTTAAAGTTATGTCCACTACAATCCATGTTACATACACACCTGTTGATAAAGAAAGAGAAGACAAAATGATATATCTTAATAAAGAATGAAAAATAAAACAGCATTGTCAAAGGCATGTGAGTGTACATATCGCATGTTGTTGCATGCTGTTATCAAACGAAAAGAAGCAGAAGAAAAAACCCACAAAAATTAATGTGTTTTCATTTGCTGATAATAAGAGACTGAGAACTAATTGCAAAGAGGTACCCAGACCCCGATGATCAATTTGCCCATACTGTTCCAAACAGTGCTGTAAAATTATCGCCAGAACAGCGTGGGGAAATAATGCCACTATGATCGAAACTAATAGAAAGCAAATTTATGCACGCTATTAGCTTCGATTGTGGGGGTACTTCTGCAGGAGGCACAATCTTCCCGCAGAAGTTGTTTGACAGGTCCAGGCTGTCGAAAAAAAAAAGCCTGTACTTGTCAAACATACAAATGCAAGGGCTAGAGATCCGGTGGACCTCCTGATCCCCCAACTGCTCCCCCCCCCAGACAGAGAGTGCTGGAGGTTCACCAGACCTCCAGCCAAGCCCCCCAAACCCCTGTACCTTGAAGATAAAGGAGGGAGTAGCATGTGCTGCATCCAAAATGGTGGTGCCCTGCCCTGCCCAGCGCATCCTGGGATGTGCTGGGTGGGGCAGGGTGCCATTTTGGATGCAGTGCTAGAAGGAGGAGGGATATCAACTAAGCATATTCTATATACTGTGCCTAAATCTAGGCGCCACTTATAGAATACGCTTAGTCAGAATTTTTTTCCACGCAGATTTTTCAGACCCCATATATAGAAATCTGGCCCTTTATGTGTAAATGACTGTTAACCATCTTGTTTGTTATCTGACTAGTCAGATGGTATAGAAATGTGATAATAAAATAAACCTTATCTCCACCGCTTCCACATGAGTAATTTGATTTCATAGTACATCAGACCTGCCAAGTGACTCCCGCTTTCGCGGGTTATTTCCCTGCTACCGCTGATCCCACACCCCATGGCAGCAGGAGATGCCATTTTATGAAGGCGTTTCCTGGTGCTGCTGGACAGGGAGACCACTCCTGTAGCTGCAGGCCATGAATCAGCTGAGCTGCGGGCAGACAAATGGGTGGAGTTGTTGGTGGAGCTGGGTGGAGCAATGGGCAGGGCAGGATAGAGCTGGGAGCAGGCCCTAAATCTCCCGCTGAGTGGATCAGCCCCTTTGGCAGCTCTATTTACTGGCACAGAATGAAGAGACTTCTATCCAGTACAGCTAACAGATCATCTCCTTCAGGTTGCTGGTTAAGTTTTGTTTAGAGCCAGAAAGGTCCAAGTTCTAGTCTGAAATGCAGGTAAGAGTACTTCAGTGAGTGTGGAGCCCTCACTGCAAGGCATGAGCAATTGAGAGAGAAACCTATGTTAGCTGATGCTCTTTGCTTAATAAAAATTCATCTAGTCTGGGCTCGTCACATTTTTAAAAGTTTCCTAGTTCCTACAGTGGCAGCCCCGTTGACCTGTTCCTTTTTAATAGGATAATGTAAAATGTGGCTTGTCAGCTCACTTGCAGAAGTTATCTCAAGTGTGTAATCATGCCTTCACCCTTTATCTTTGCTCATTTCTTGTAACCTTATTAATATATCCTGCTGCTGGAAAGCCAAAGGTGTGCCACAAACCACAGTTGTTGAACTTCCCTGCTGATTGCAGTTAATTTGGGAGCCCTCCCTTATCTGATTACCTGTTTTTGGATGAAATTAAGAATACGTATTTTCTAAAGGAATGGTAAAGTGTATTAAGCAAGTAACATTTGGTAATTTTGCCTTCAATACCAATATCAATCGAAATTAGTAAATCATTTGAGAGAAATACTTTATGTATGGATCATTCTGCATGTGATGACAATAAAGATATTTCACGGAAAAAAAGGAGGCCTAGACGTATTCTTTAAAGTACGCCTAAATATTATGCAATAGACAAATTTCCTTGCAGTACGTAGAATACGCAGAGGAGCTCGCCATGCAACCAAATTTGGACGTGTCCTTTTAGGCCATGTTTTACTTCGGGTAAATCCCGACGTGCATTTTCAGGAACCATATATAGAACCCCAGGGTATATTCTTGAGAATGGCTTCTTTCTAATGTCTTGGTGCTACGTCTCCCTTTAACGGTCATTTTTAAAGTTTCCTTTCTTTTAATACTTTTTATAAAGTTTATGGGTTCATAGTTTTTAAATAATTGTGCACGGCTTTTAAAAATGGCCCTTTTACTAAGGTGCGGTAAGCACTAAGACGAACTTACCGCAGTAAAAAAGCACTTACTTACCACGGGGCGCTCTCAGACATCCAGCAGTAATTTTTGCATGTGAGCGCTTCCCATGCACAAAAAATAAACTTTAATTTTTAGTGCTGGGGGCAGGTTGGGGCAAAGATAGGTGTGCTCTGCGCTAATCAGTTAGTGCAGCTACATTGCCAGAAGCTAACCAATTAGAATGTAGTTAGCATATAAGCCCTTATCACCTACAAAATAGGTGTAGTTAAGTGCTCATGCGCTAATGTCCAAGCACTAATGGGAAAATTAGCGTGTGCCCATGAATTCTGGAAATAGAAAAATCGGCCATTTTACCCACACAGTGATGCACATTGAGAATAGTCCAAATCATAGTTACTTGATGCCAGGGTCCACCTTGAGAGTCAACACCCAAGAAAAGTATCTAGATGTCATTCTAGACAATACGCTGAAATCTTCTACCCAGTGCACTCAAACAAACAAACAAACAAACAAACAGGATGCTAAGAATTATGCAAAAAGGATGGTAAATAAGACCAAGAATACTGTAATGCCTCTGTTTCACTCCACGGTGTGATGTCACCTTGAGTATCTCGTTCAATTCTGGTCGCCGTATCTCAAAAAAGATATTGTGGAATTAGAAAAGGTTCAAAGAAGAGCAATCAAAAATGATAAAGGGGATGGAAATCCTCTCATATGAGGAAAGGCTAAAGAGGTTAGAGCTCTTCAGCTTGGAAAAGAAACAACTGAGGGGAAATATGATTGAGGTCTATAAAATCCTGAGTGGTGTAGAACAAGTAGAAGTGAATAGATACTTTACTCTTTCAAAAAGTACAAAGACTAGGGGGGCACTCAATGAAATTACATGGAAATACTTTTAAAACAAATAGAAGGGAATATTTTTTCACTCAACAAATAGTTAAGCTCTGGAACTCGCTGCCAGAGGATATGGTAACAGTAGTTGGCATATCTGGGTTTCAAAAAAGTTTGGACAAGTTTCTGGAGGAAAAGTTCATAGTCTGTTATTGAGACAAACATGGGGAAGCCACTTTTTGCCATGGGATTGGTAGCATGGAATCTTGCTACTATTTGGGTTTCTGCCAGGTACTTGTGACTTGGATTGGCCACTGTTGGAAGTAGGATACTGGGCTAGATGGACCATTGGTCTGACCCAGTATGGCTATTCTTATGTTCTTATATAACACACGCATAAGTGCTCTTATAGACCAGGCTCACTGCCCGTTTTATTTGGGCACCTAACTTATGGCCTTAGTTTATGAGGATGACATGTGTAAGCATGCACTAATGCCACCTTTTACCGCAGCTTAGTAAAAGGGCCCCTTGGTTTTGTTTGTTTGTTTTTTTCTCTTCTGTGTTTTCATGTCTACTTTTGTAGAACCTTTCTGCCTTTTCATTCTACTGTCATACCTTGGATAAGTGAAAATGTAGCACTAGCACTGGGGCTGTCTGAGTAAGAGTGTTTTCCATAAAAGTCAAGTGCTTTTCATCTCTCTTCAAGAAGTGCACATGTGAACGAATAGGAGGAAACTTTAAGCAGTAGAAAAATGGCAGAGGCAGGTGACTCCTTATAGACTAACCAGTTTATTGAGGCTTGATGCCTCAGATGGAGTAGACTCTGATCCTTGAAAACTCGTGCCTAGTGAATTGGTCAGTCTGTAAGGTGTGAAGAGAAAAAGTGGGAGGTTGACCACGGATACCACAGACTGGAAAGATGAAATCTGGAGTAAAAAATTGTTTATTGGTAAAAAGACTCTACACAAACGCTGTGTTTCAGCCGCTAGGCCTGCATCAGGAGTCTGTATAAACAGAAAACATCCAGTGTCTGGATGTGGTGAAATACAGAAAAGTCTGTATACATAGAGTAACATCCAATGTCCTGATGTGGTAAGATGGATAATGGTCTTAAAAAAGACCTTTAGTTACAAAAGAAGAACATGTCAGTAAAGGTGAATCTTAGCATTCTTCTTTTTTAACTGTTCTGTATTTCACCACATTCGGACATTTTCTCTTCACACTTTTGTGTTTTCTCATGGATTGTTTGGGTTCTCCGTTTTTGCAGTCTGTAAGGTGCCACTTGCCTGTTTCCTTTTTATTATATCAGACTAACACAGCTACCCCTTTTAAGTTTTTTAAAGCAGTCGCAGGATCTAAACGACTGAAAATACCATTTCCTCTATTTCATTACTTTATTGCAGCCTTTAAGGATATAAAATCATAGTGAAGGGAAGAAGAAAAGTAGAATAGATGGGATGATGTGGAATTTGAAGATAATTTTCAGTAGGAATTGTTAATTGATTCTAAGGATGACTCTAGGGTACAAATGTAAGTAAGGTGAATAATGACCCACAGCTTGTAAGGTGCTATGGCAACAAGGGGATGTGATAGTGGCCCATAATGACACCTTCCCAGATATATACATAAGTGAAGTCCTGCCCATCAGTTAGAAAGGGATGAATAAATTGGACGAGCACCATGTTGAGCTCCAGCTAAGTAGGAGGAGTATGTCTCTCTGACTATAGGGTCAGCTGAGGTAGGTTATCATCCTCTGGGAGTAATTGGCTATGATGATGCTAATGTACGTATAGACTAATCAACATTTAGGGCTCATGAAAGCAAGGTTCTTGAAACACCTGGTGTATGGTGGCCCTATTGAGGAGTGTCATTGGAATGACTAGGCTAGATGAGTCAGGAGAGGGCCTAAGATAAGAGAAAAATCCTTAAGAAAGTGTGAAAGAAGGCTTGAGGCATCAAATCCCAGCCCTGGTTCCTACTGGTCTTGAAATTCAAAAAGCAGCAAGAGGAAACTAGAGATGGGCAACTAGACAGTTCATTTTGCATCATTTCCTGTGTAATTTCCGTGAATGTTTCTTGTATTCATTTTTATTTGGCCATTTTTCATAATGGGAGCAAAGTCTTTTGACTTATTTGAAAGAGGGTGCACTATGTGTGAAGAGGGCACTTTCTCATACATGTGTAATGGTGCCCTGATGATCAGCAGCAAACACAGGTGCTAGAGACTATTAGCACCATACTAGTGCCTATGTTTGCTCCCGCCCCATGATCAGAGCCAGCAAGCGCATGAAACAACAAGCTCGCTGGCTCTGACTGCAAGTAGCATGCAAATGCACGCTAAAGAGGGCATTAACTATTCCTCCCCAATGCTACAGGCAGCACACCAAACAAGGGCACTGATGCTGTGTCAAACCCTATGTCAGCTTGGAGCTGGTGTTAGGGTTTTCAGAACATTGGGGAGGATTGGGGGCCCTGTCAAGCAAGCATCCCACCCCAGACACAAGGGGCTGGAGGTCCAGCCCCCTCAACCCCCCCCCCCCAGACAGAAGCCTCCCAACCCCCACCCCAGACAGAGAGGGTCTAGCACCCCCCCCAAACCCACCTATAACACTTGCAGTTATTCATTTAACCCCCGACGATCCCACCGCCCCTGGTTCAGGGAGGGCTGGAGATCCAGTGGGTCTCCAGCCCCCCCCAAACCCCCCGAAAAAAATGGTCCCTGGTGGTCTAGTGGCCGCCAGCCAAACCCCCTCCCACCCTCCCTCCCAACAAGCGACAGGGAGGGCTGGAGGTCTGGCGGACCTCAAGCCCACCCCAACTTCCCCACCCACCCACCCAGCGTTGTCCTTAGTGGTGGTCCAGCGAACAAAAAGAAATCCCCTCCCAGCCCCCCCTACCTTGGTTGGAGGAGGGAGATAGTCTGCCTCCCTCCTCTTCCTTGAGTCAATGACGACAAAATGGCGGCGCCCAGCCTCGTCCAATGCATCCTGGGATGCGCTGGGAGGGGCTACAGACCATATAAGGGCTATCTCCCTCCTCCAACTAAGGTAGGGGGCTGGGAGGGGGTTTCTTTTTGTACTCTGGACCACCACTGAAGACAACGCTGGGTGGGGGTGGGGGTATTGGGGTGGGCTGGAGGTCCGCCAGACCTCCAGCCCCCCCTGTCACTCATTGGGAGGGAAGGGGTTTGGCAAGCGGCCACTAGACCACCAGGGACCATTTTTTCAGGGGGTTTTGGGGGGGGGCTGGAGACCCACCAGATCTCCAGCCCTCCCTGAACCTGGGGGGTGGGATCGTCGGGGGGACCGGAGGTCCACCAGACCTCCAGCCCCCGTTTTTCCTTACTCGGGGCAGGGGTAGTCAGGGCCTGGTGGCTTGTTATCTGTGGCAAGATGTGCCAGGCCTAAGCCTTAGCCTAGTTCATGCCGGGAGGTGTATTTTCTGCTCCTCATAGCAAAGCGCTATGGGTGAGACCAGAACTGGCAGGGTCTCTTCTTGCTGATCCAGGGCTTAATGGCAACTCCCTGGGATAATGAGTTTTGAGGGGAAGAAAGTGCTTATGAGGTGCACAGATATAACCACTTCTACCCTTTGCAAGAAGAGAGATGGCTTTTACAAAGAGCATATTGGAATATATTATTTTTGGCCTCCTTGGGGAAACAAATGATTCAAAGCAAAGACTTAAAACAAATTGAAGCATCATGTGTTTTCACCTATTTTGCTTTTGAGAAGCTGGGCATAGTTCAAATATGTGTTAAAAGATGCATGACATTAAAGTGGTATAAATAAACTGAGTTAGGGGAGAGGGAGGGACTTGTGCATTTCATTGGCCAGTTCTTAAATTTGCACCTTAGGGTAACTAAAGATCGTCTGCTGCTGCTTTCCTATTCATGACTGTGTTTTGTGCCAGAAACCAGCTTCTGGGAGGGTGAGAATGTCTGAAGGGGTAGCAATGCTGAATGTATGGACAGTGTGGATGCCACACTGGCATTTTCTTCTCCCCCACCCCTTTCCACTACCTCTTACTCTTTTCAGTCTTCCATGTCATTTGACCCCTTCTGTCAAAGATGATCCAACTGAATGAAACGTTCAAATTAGTTTCTGGTTTTATTTATATGCAGTTTGTGCAGCTCATATCCCCAGATTGGTCCCAATGTAGGGGGGCGGGGCAGGAGGTGGGACAGGTGGGGGATGGGGGGCGCACAAAAACAAAAGTTGGTCCTGGACGCCACAACCTCTTGAGCCAGCCCTGATCCCCGGTGTCCCTATCATTATTTTCTTTCTTAAGGATAATAAATAGAAATAAAACAAAACAAAGAAAATAAAATAAAATAAGATGATACTTTTTATTGGACTAACTTAATCCATTTTTTGATGAGCTTTTGAAGGTAACCCTTCTTTTTCAGATCAGAAATTCAGAAATGAGCAAATGATGACATACATCAGAATATATCTGTGAAACATAACAGCATTCGAATGACAGTCTCATGAGGAAGGTGGGAGTGGGTGGGGAGGAGGGTGAGAAACAGGGAGAGAGTGACAAATCTGTACAATTTTATGGTTTATAATGTGATAGGAAATCCAGATATTTCTTAAGTCCTGTCTGGTGAGTGTCAAAATATTTCATCATTTTAACTTCAAACATTTTACATTCCTGGATGGTTTTGAAATTTCCTTTTAGTATTCTCAAACAAAAATAGCAGACACCAAGATATTAAGTGAAACACTATAAGGAATAACTTAAGAGAGAGGAAAAGGCCTCAGAAGTCTGTAGTATGCAATACTTCATACAGCATCCTACAGACAATATTTCTATCACTGGCCAGAAAAACCTCTCTTCTGTTCTTTAAATTTTAAACTACTTTTCATCACTTTTAATCTATTTCTTTATTTAAAATCATAAAAACAGCACACATCTTCTTTCGAACTTCCCAATGGGAGCCTGTTTCACTCAACCGCTTCTTCCTTTATTTGCTTTTTTCATTTTTACCGGAACTAAGTATCTTGGTGTCTGCTGTTTTTGTTTGGGTATTTAAATATCGAGTTTTGGTGGACAAGCTTTGGTCTTTAAGTGTTCTTTTAGTATTCTCACCATAAAGTCAATCTGGCATTTTTAAAGTGTGAGCATGTCTGTCCTATAATTTATTGACGTTCTTTTCATGACTTTCTTAATTTTTAATTATGTACATTGCTGCGATATGGCCTGGGCTAGGAGTGGCAATTCATTTTTTTAAAATAAACATAAACATTAAATGCTGTCCAACGGAGGTGTCACCCTGGTTAGCACTATAGTTTTTGATGTGGTGTCTGTGTAGGTTCAATCTTGTCTTAAACATTTGGCCTGTCTCTCCAACATAGCATCCTTCTTCACATTTTTTTGCATTGAATAATATACACTACATTTGAAGAAGAGCATGTGTAGGATCCCTGTATTCTTCTTAAGAAAGAATAAAGGCCTTACAACTAACTAGCAGCTTTTTGTCTTCCTTTGCAGGAGTCCAAGGGAGAAAGAATAGGGTTACGGTTTTTGCCCTAAGGAAAAAGAGGACACATGCCCTGCCCCTTGTCACACCTCACTCTGCACGTCACACCCTGCCCTGCCCCCTGTCATTTTGACCCCCCCCCCCCCGAAGAAAGCCAGAGTCCCCCTCTCGCCCCCCATGTATATCCCCTCCCCAATTTTTCAGCTTCTTTCCACCCACATGACTCCATTCATTCACCCCTCCACTCCCCTCCTGTACCTTATTGTAGTGCCCTGGTGCTCTAGTGGCCTGTCCGGGTGGCTATAGACCTGTTTTGTTCCCGGTGCCAATTCAAAATGGCTGCCGAGAGTTCAAGCAGTGAGTTTGCAAGACTTCTGCGGAAGTCTCTGAAGCCGCCACTCGAACTCTTGGCAGCCATTTTGAAGCAGCGCCAGGAGTAAGACAGTCTGCAGCCATGCAGAGCAGGAAAGAGGGGGCTCTTTCCTGCCCCGAAGAGGCCACTAGACCACCAGGACACTACAATAAGGTAAAGGAGGGAGGGGAGGATAGGACACCCTGAGGCCCGCCTGGCCATTTGTCTGCAAACCTGGACAAAAGGGCAGGCTGGCAAAACCCGCCCGGATGGTTGGCCGTGTCCTCAAAAAGAGGACATCTCCGGGTAAAACCAGACATATGGTAACCCTAAGAAGGAGAGGCTGCAGGAAATTAACTGGGGCTCAAGTGGAAGCTGGGAGGCAGCCTTGCTGATGACCAACTAGGTCACACACACCATTGAGTGGTGTTATCTATATGCCAGCTAGGTTTCAACAACAACTAACGACTGAATTAAAGCAGAAGTGAAAGAGGCCTGAAAGGAGTCTTGGCTTCAGGAGCAGCCTAAGGAAAAATCAGAAGGAACCAAGAAAGAGCACCAAGGGTCCATCTGCCTTTTTTCTCAGTAGTGTGAGTGGGACTAGAAAGACATTTTCCATCTGTATCACTGAGATACTCATGGTAACATAGTAGATGGTGGCAGAAAAAGACCTGCACGGTCCATATGACATGGCCATATTTCAGCAAACACAGTCTGCTAGGGCTTTACAGGCATTCCTTGAATACACCAGTGTTTTGTCTTCACACAAGAGTTAAACTCTACTGTGTCTACACAGAATACACAAATAACAAGACAGGTATTTGCCAAAATGTGGCCGCATTGGGTCCAGGTCATGGTTGTATTCAATTTCTAGTAAAGTTTCCTGGTTTGCTATACTAGTACTTTGACTTCATTAAGACCTGGTTTTTGAATCCTACTGCTAGGTTTTTGGGAAAGAGCATACGTCCCCATTTACTTATCAGTTAGTAGATAAACTATGAAGGAGATTTTGAACTTTTGGATGTATCCATAGCATGGAACGCTGGCTATGCCTGTCTAAGGTACTAAAGGATGGGAGTTTTGTATTTTGTGTAAATATTTGACAGATACCCCTGAGGCATCTGAGGGTTCCAGCCAAGGAGAGGAGAAAAGAGGAAAAATCAAGTCTCTCAGGGCTTGAAATATCAAAGAAAATCAAAATGTTAAAAACAATTATTGTTTTTCTCTGCTTATTTATTCCACATACTTAATTTGTGGATCACCCTTAAAGGTGTTTAAGATACTTTTGGGGTCTGTGTGCTTTGAGAGCTTTTGAATTATTTTCTTCACTTAAGCCTAGGCCTTGAGATTTTGTCTCCATCAATCTACCAGGATTCTTTAATTTGTTGCACTGCTGAATTTTCTGCTATTTTTCTCCTTTATTTTCAGAGCTCCAGTGAATTTTTCTTGTATGTAGTGCCTCTGGGGCTACCCTCATTCTCTTATGCAGACATCTTTCAGGTGTGTGTTTCCATAGGTAATTCTCAGGACCCTGCTCTGTGAAATCTGCAATAGTACTTATGGTAAGCACCAAGCCAAAGGCCTTTCAATGAGTCATCTTCCAGGAACAGCAGCCATGAGTCTTTTATTATTTTTCTATTTTTTTCAGATCTTGGTTGAATATCAATACCTGCACTGTTGTTGAGTATATTTATTTATTTATTAGAGCTTATTATACCGCTCTGGCTGGCAAGCAGGGATAAGCGATTTACAGACTAAAAATCTACTATAATAAAACTTTCCCTCAACGTTCTGAAGACAACGTTCTGATGTCACTCAGTCACTCACTGAAGGGTTCATGGATTCATGGTGGTGAAGCCACCACACTGACCATGTCTCTCTGCCCCGCCCTCACATGACGGACCAATCACAAAAAACACCCTCAACATTCTGAAACACAAAGGACCATCACAACACCATTCCCAGGCAACACTAGGCAACGTAAGACGGACCAATCAGAGGAAACTACGTGACAATAAGGGAGGAGCATTCCCCAGCAGAATGGCTCATTATCTGTGCAGCACGGAGAGCACAGAACCACCGCTGGAACGAGAGAAGAATATTCCTGCTGTGGGTATGTGCAAAAATAGACCGGGGGAGGGGGGGGGGAGAAATTTTTAAATGCCTAATGCCAGTACTGAAGAGTGCCAGAGGGCCTATAGCACAGACTATATTTGGAATCGCTTGACATGGAGTCAGAGGAGCCGGAAAACAACGTGCCCATCACCATCTGGGACGTGGGCGAACAGGACAAGCTGCGGCCCAGCTGGAAGGATTACCTGCGACCCAGCCAGCAGCAAACAGCGACCAAGGAAGGGGGAGGAGTACTCCTTCCCTGCCTAGGAATCGATGGAGACTGGCTGCCAAACTAACGAAACAACCGCACACCGACACACCACCTCCATCATTCGAAAGGCATCACTCTTTCTTCAACAGAAATACAAACTAATAATACAAAACAAATAAAGAATACATGGTTTCTCAGGCGGCTACAGGTAACTCCCCACCCCCTTCCTCTTCCCCTTTTGCCGAAGCGGCCAAGGACGTGCCCAACCATCCCCAGCCTCAGGCAAGCTGTCTCCCACCTCGGGGATTCCCCGAGCACCCGGAAAAAGACGGCGCTGATTCCTGCAGCGCATAAATGTTCCAGCATTCCCCTGCAGCCGGCCTGAAATGGACCAAACATACCGGATCACCCCCCGACGGCCCGAGACCATGCTCTTCTCCCTTCCGCCAACTTAAAACAACCATCCCCGTCCTCAGGCAAGCCGTCACCCACCTCCAGGATGCCCAGAACCCCAGCCCAATGGAAAAAGATGGCGCTGCTTCCAACAGCACATTTCTCTTCCAGCATTCCCCTACAGCAGCCCTGAAACGGCCAAAAAATACCGACAGACAAAGAACGTGCTCCACTACCTTCCGCCCATCTAAAACAACACTGCTGCCTCAGCACAACACAAAAAAAAACATGGAAAAAAAACACTCAACAAAGGCTGACCCCCCCTACAACCACATTTACATTTCACCAACAGAAAGACCCCCCTCCACAAACCTCCTTGACAGACAAAACCACACACACACAATACAACAGAAACACACCCTCAAAGCCACACACCAATCCAAACAACTTTGCCAGCACAGCACATCCCCCAACCCCCAAGCAAAAAACAAAACAAATAAAAAAAAACATCAACAACCTGCACACACACCGCACCCTCACACACTCACACACACACACACACAAAATAACTCTGTGACACATACACACAAAAAAAACCACATGCTAGCGCCCGTTTCATTGGTTTCGGAAACGGGCCTTTTTTACTAGTTTAAACATAAAAGAAAAAGAACAATTAAATAAATAGGAAATATCAACATGCATTCAAATAAAAGAGAAGAATGTATAAGACAAACATAGGGCTAGATTCTATATATGGCACAAATAAATTGGCACCGATAAAAGCGCTATTTTATAAGCCGCACTTAAAGTTAGACGCAGATTATAGAATAGCGCTTATGCTCGGGAATCATGCCTAACTTCAGGCGTGGCCATTTGTACCAACTGAAACGTGGTTCAAATGTATGTGCCTACATTAGGAGCGCGTCCCCGTTATTCTATAATAATGCGTGTTAATTTTAGGAATGCCCCCGTTCTGCTCATGTCCCTCCCATTACCAAGCCCCCTTTTTAAAATTGCACATAAAATTTAGGCATGGATCCTGTGCCTAAATTTATGCACATATAGTTCAATTAAATGTAATTAGTGCCAATAATTACTTGTTAAAAAGCCAATTATTGGCTTTAATTGGCTTGTTATTTCATTAAATTGCATACACAAGTTTTGGCAACTTTTACAGAATTAGGGGGATAGGGTGTTACACTGCCCATCCCGCTCCTGCTCAGGCTCCAAAGGCCTGCTTAAAAAAGTCAGGTCTTAATAGCTGTTTTAAAATGTGTTAAATAGTGCTCTCCAGGTATTGTTAATGGCAGCGAATTCCAAAGTGCAGGGGCAGTAAAATAAAAAAACAGAACATTGCGTGGATTCATGCTGAGCTGCCTAAGGATCAGGCAGTATTATGCAATGGTAATTTAAATATCTAAGTACTCGGGCTGGAGTGTAGGGTATACTAGAGCTCCCATTTTAAAGGCTTTAAGGGGGAGAAGTAAAATCTTAAACTGGACTCAATATTCCATGGGGAGCCAATGGTGACTTTTCAATAAAGGAGTCACATGACTCATTTTTCACGAGTGACATAATAAACAAATAGTCGTGTTTTGTACGGATGGATCTATTTAATAGTTGATTTAGAATAAATGATGGTGCAATAGTCAGTCCTAGTAATCAAGAGGACCAATAAAAATGAATGAAATGAATGAAATGAGTCATGATCAAAATAGAGAATAGTTACCGTAAGATAGAGAAACCTGTTCTACAGAAAGAAGGGACTAAAGGAACAAAAGATATTCTAGACTCTAAACTAACACCTAGGTATTGAAAGTTGTCTACCAGAACAATGGTGGTATCAAAGAATGAGAGAGGGAAACTTGGACTTGCGTAGGGTCCAGAAAGCCAACAGGCTACTGTTTTGTCACGATTCAAAACGAGATGATGGTCAGTGAGCCATGTTACAAAGTTTGAATTTGTAAGGTCCATGTGATGGAGAAGCAAGATGTCACCTGCATAGAAGTGAGATGAGATAACTGATTACTGGATAAGAAGTGAAAGTGGACTTAAAAATAAATTAAATAACATAGGTGAAAGAATGGACACTTGAATAACCCCACAAATAAGGGGATTTGGACTTGTTGAAAGCAGTGAAAACCTGAAAGGACCTGTCAGACAGAAAGGACTAAAATCAGCTCAACGTCTCAGCTGTCAACCTTCCATCCTTTCTTGACAACAGTCAGAGATCATTTGACCCATATAGAGGATAATTCTAAAAAAGGGGTGCCTATTCTATAAAGGACAGTAGCCAGCTATTGAGCTGGTGTAAATGCTCATGCCTAGATTGCTAATAAATGCCTGCAAATTAAAATATGCTATAATTTATGTGCATAATTGTGCACCTGCTCACATTCCGCCTATGTGTATGGTCGATCTTCATATTAAACACCATCACATTTAGGTACCATTTTACAGAATAGCACGTAGCTTGAATATTAATTTTTATGTGCCTATATGCATACATATGTGCATATATGCTGGAATTCTGGTCATTCACATATGTTCTTTGGCACCTGTTGGCCCCTCTTTATAGATTTGCCACCATAGTGTGTTCACTTTCCTTACCTATTCTAATACAGCTTATCCTTCCACAGAATCCATGGAACACCAAGTATTACTATCAAATATGAAAGACAGTTCCTTCCCTATTTCTTACTGAGGCTGCCAAGTCGTGTCCTTGCATATCTTCCATCCCCTGGATGACAGCATGCTTGCCTCTGAAATACTGTCACTGTTAAATAGGTAGGATAGTAACTAATGGGAAAAAAAGCTCCATAGAATCCTTCAAATTGTGATTAATATTAATAATAGACACACTGCAGTGCCAGAGTATCAAGCATCCTATGGCGTTTGGCTGCAATAGTAACTGAATGTGGAAGTTAAGTTTTAGGGGACATACATTTGTAACCCTGGTCTCCTGCACAAGTCCTGGGCACCGGATAAGCTCTCGGGTGGGAACCTGTGACCAGGGCCACAAACAAACGTTTTGCTTCACTGAGCTGGGCGCAGGCCGAGGCTGGGCTTGATCCCGGTAGGCCTTTTAAGACACTCTTTTTTTTTTATTACCCTTTTAGTCTCTGAGTAAATTGACTTCACTCACACTCCAAAGAGACTCTCCACGCCAGGGTTTGTATTAAATGCAATAGAAATCAAACAAAATAAAACATGGAAAAGAAAATAAGATGATACCTTTTTTATTGGACATAACTTAATACATTTAATACATTTCTTAAGTTATGTCCAATAAAAAAGGTATCATCTTATTTTCTTTTCCATGTTTTATTTTGTTTGATTTCTATTGATAACCTTAAGAGTAGACTAACACGGCTACCACACTCCTCTATTAAATGCAATAACTTCTATTTGACAGCTCCATTTTATTGGAATTCTCTTCCTCATGACATCAGAATAGAAACATCATTTAAAAAATTTAAACCAGCTCTAAAGGCCTGGCTTTCTTGCCAGGCCTACAATCCCTCATAGGGTGGAAGGTTGCCAATATCACTGACTCTCCCACAGTTTCTCCTGGTCTACCTATTCTTCCTCTCCGTTACCACTTTACTGTTGTTGTGTCTCCTTGGGTATGATTGTGCTAGCTTGATTGATTATCCTTTCCTATCTCATTTTATAGTTCTGCTTCCCATCTTGTTTTATTGTTAGCATTGTAAACCGCCTAAATCTAGCCGTTAGTTAAAACGATATAGCAAATTTTTTCTAAATAAATAAATACAATAAAATAAATAGAGAACCCAGCCTCAGTGAAGGATAAGGAAGGGTCTCTACAGCTCAGAAACACACCTAGCCAAAGTAATAGTTACCAGAAACTCTTTCATCAAGGTGAGATCTTTCAGAGAGATAGACTTCAATGGTTATGTATTTATTTATTTTATTTATTCCACAGGCTTGATATACCGCAGAGGGCCTGACGTGGAGGGGCATAATCGAACGTTGCCGGCGAAATAGATCGCCGGCGATCTATTTTGGTGGCGGTGCAACAGCTGGCCGGAACCGCATTTTCAAAAATGATGGCCGGCCATCTTTTTTTTCGATAATAGGGTTTAGCCTGTCCAAATGCCAGAGTTTGCCAGGGTTGAGATCGCCAGTTTTGTTTTTCAGCGATAATGGAAAAAAACTGCTGGCCATCTCAAACCCGGCGAAATGCAAGGCATTTGGTCATGGGAAGAGTCAGCATTCATAGTGCACTGGCCCCCCTGACATGCCAGGACACCAACTGGGCACCCTAGGGGTCAGTGCGGTGGACTTCAGAAAAAGCTCCCACATGCATAGCTCCCTTACTTTGGGTGTTGATTCCCCCAACCCCCCCCCCCCCCCAAAACCCACTACCCACAAATGTACAACACTACCGTAGCACTTAGGGGTGAAGGGGGCAACTACATGTGGGTACAGTGGGTTTTGGAGGGCTCCCATTTACCAGCACAAGTGTTACAGGTGGGGGGGATTGGCCTGGGTCCGCCTGCCTTAAGTGCACTGCGGTACACACTAAAACTGCTCCAGGGACCTGCATACACACAGGCCTCTAGGACATGTTGCTGCTGTATAACGTTGGCACACCAGTTGACACCCAAAGACTAATCTCTTTGAAAAAGTCCTTTATTTGAATAAGCACGTTTACTCACAGTTACCTGCAGATCAGAGGTTGTGCCCCACTGGCAAAGAACTCCCTGGTATTGAGATTAGCAGTAGGTCAGAGCTGGCAGAATGGTGTACAATGCCCTCTTTCAGCAACATTCAAGGTAATAGCTAAGTTCTCTAACATGGGTAACACATGAAAGGGATCTAAAACTGGCTGACAAAAATGGCCACTACCTCATGGACTACCGGAAACAAAACTGG
Source organism: Microcaecilia unicolor (assembly GCF_901765095.1). NCBI lineage: Eukaryota > Metazoa > Chordata > Amphibia > Gymnophiona > Siphonopidae > Microcaecilia > Microcaecilia unicolor. The sequence continues at coordinate 235,329,879 of NC_044031.1, forward strand.
ACACACTCTGACCCACTTAGCAGGGGGAAAAGCACCATGGGAGTAAAGCCCACTACCCTACACCCACCACAATGCATTGCTGATGTGACTCTGCAGGGCACCTAACAGAAAAGGTGTCACACTCACCCGAGAGCCACATCACAACCAGGGAAAGGCTGTCAGAGGATAGAACACATTCTGCTGTCATGGAGGTGGGTACGGCATTTGAGGCTGGTGTACAGGCTGGCAAAAAAGGTTTTTAGTTTTATTGTTTTAGTGTGTGTGTATGGTGGGGGGGGGGGGGGTTGGTGACCACTGGGGGAGTAGGGGAGGTCATCCCCGATTCCTTCCGGTGGTCATCTGGTCAGTTGGGGCACCTTTTTGAGGCTTGGTCGTGAAAATTAAAGGACCAAGTAAACCCGGCAAAATACTGCTGAACGCCGCTTTTTTTCCCCATTATCCGCAAAAGCTGGCCATCTGGGAGCCACGCCCATGCCCGCCCATGTCCCGCCTTCGCTACGCCACCAACACGCCCCCTTGAACTTTTGCCAGCGGGAAAGCGGGAAAGCGGCGATGCTGTCAAAAAAGCCGCTTTCGATTATACCGATTTGGCTGCTTTTGAGAGATCGCCATCCATCTCCCGATTTATGTCGGGAAATGGCTGGCGATCACTTTCAAAAATAAGCTTGATAGGCTTCAAAGCTGTTTACAAATTATATTTAAAAAAAAACAAAAAAGAAAAGAGAAAGAGAGAAACTGACATAAGTGGAAGGGGGGTGGAAGGGAGGAGAATGAATGAAACAAGACTATAGAATTGGCGTCTACAGGGAGCTTATGGTACAGGGGAATATGAGGCAGTGAAAGGTGAGTTTTCAGTGCTTGCTTGAAGGTGGAGATGGTCGGTTGGTCTTGGATGTAGCGTGGGAGATCATTCCAGAGCCGGGGGCCTAGACAGTTAAAGGCAGAGGCATGGGTGCTACTGAGATGAATGAGAGAAGGTAGAGGTAGTGACTTCTGTAGGGCCCGCAATACCAAACTGTGATTCCAGGCCAGGCAGGGAGGATGCACAGCAGGTTTGAGGCAGTTAACTCACTTAAGAATCTGCACAATGTCAGGATGGGCACCCAGGGATGTACGTGACAAATATCCTCTATAGAAAGAAGTGCTGCCACCTCAAGCCTTAAGGCCTTCTTGCAAAAAAGCTACAAACTGAGGCAGGGTGGCCAAAAATGGTGAGATCGCCATTTCCATACACCAGGTGTCAAACAACCTTCAAACCCGAGCATACGCCAATGAAGTGGAACGCTTCTGTGTTTGGAGCAATGTAGCAATGTCTTCCTCTGAATAGCCTCTCCTTCTTACTCCTTTTTAACTGCAACGTCTCAATAGCCAAGTCGTAAGACATATGAACAGGCCCTTGAACTAGGAGACCCCAATGGGGAAGAAGTCGGAATGATATGTTAACTAGGAGTTGAACTAGATCGGCATACCACAGTCTTCTGGGCCAATGAGGATCACAAGACCCAGATGATGAATAATTTTGTGAAATACTCATCCTATCATTGACCAGAGTGGGAATATGTATAGCAATGGCCACGTGGGCCAATCCTGCAAGAGAGCCTCCAGCCCTTCTGAACTGAACTCTTTTCATCTGTTGAAGAACCTGGGGACTTTGGTGTTGCGCTTGGTCACTATGAGATCCAAAGCTGGAATCCCCCACCTGCAAGTAACCGTGAGAAATATCTCCAGCAATAACTATTACTCCTCTGGATCCAGGGAGTTCCTGCTGAGATAATCCGCTTGAACACTGAGGCTTCCCGCAATGTGGGCTGCTGAAATATGGGAACGTGTCTCCACCCACTGAATAAAGAGGCGAGTCTCCAATACCAGAGTTGCACTGTGAGCCCCTTTGTCTGTTTATGTATGCTACTGTGGTCACGTTGGGTTGTCTGACAACACCCACACTGGGAGTCCCGAGAATACACTGTGAAAGGCTTTCAGAGCCAACCGAACCGCTCTGAGTTCTAGACAATTGATTGGCCAGAGTGCTTCTGCCTTGGTCCAAACTCCTTAAGCAGTGTGATAAAGGCAGTGACCCCCCATCCCATGAGGCTGGCATCTGTCTTCACCACTATCTATGGAAAAATTGCAAGAGATAATCCTTGGAGAAGACTGTGATCCTGAAGCTACCAGTGCATATTGCGTCTTGCCTGTGGAGTCCACTGAAGACACAGGTCATAGACCTGAGAAATTGGGGACTAATGTGACAACATCAACTGCTGAAGAGGTCTCATGTGAGCTTTGGCTCATGGAACTACCTCGACCTGGTCAAAATCCCAGATCCAAGGACTTTATCAAATCTGGTTCTGAAGCTTGAGCCTCTTGGTCTTGGGAAGAAATACCTTGCCCTTTAAGGTGCTGAAACAAACTCCTAAATACTCCACAGTCTGACAGGGGCACAGCTGGCTCTTGGGAAAATTGATGACCCAACCTAAGGATTGGAGAAGACCAATCATTCAAGAGGTAACCAAGAGACTGTCATAAAAGGAAGAAGCTCTGACTAGCGTCAAGTATCAAGATATTCAGACATAGTGGTTTCTTACGTGATTTCAAGGTCTGTGCTTGACAGAGCTGGGACTCCCTTATTTCTCATATTCAAGAGTCTACATTGACACACTTATTTGGTAAGGAATAGTTTTTATTCCTAACTTCTTGCTCCTTACACCTGTCTTTCTCCTTTTATGGCACATCACGACAGATACAGTGGGGGAAATAAGTATTTGATCCCTTGCTGATTTTGTAAGTTTGCCCACTGACAAAGACATGAGCAGCCCATAATTGAAGGGTAGGTTATTGGTAACAGTGAGAGATAGCACATCACAAATTAAATCCGGAAAATCACATTGTGGAAAGTATATGAATTTATTTGCATTCTGCAGAGGGAAATAAGTATTTGATCCCCCACCAACCAGTAAGAGATCTGGCCCCTACAGACCAGGTAGATGCTCCAAATCAACTCGTTACCTGCATGACAGACAGCTGTCGGCAATGGTCACCTGTATGAAAGACACCTGTCCACAGACTCAGTGAATCAGTCAGACTCTAACCTCTACAAAATGGCCAAGAGCAAGGAGCTGTCTAAGGATGTCAGGGACAAGATCATACACCTGCACAAGGCTGGAATGGGCTACAAAACCATCAGTAAGACGCTGGGCGAGAAGGAGACAACTGTTGGTGCCATAGTCAGAAAATGGAAGAAGTACAAAATGACTGTCAATCGACAAAGATCTGGGGCTCCACGCAAAATCTCACCTCGTGGGGTATCCTTGATCATGAGGAAGGTTAGAAATCAGCCTACAACTACAAGGGGGGAACTTGTCAATGATCTCAAGGCAGCTGGGACCACTGTCACCACGAAAACCATTGGTAACACATTACGACATAACGGATTGCAATCCTGCAGTGCCCGCAAGGTCCCCCTGCTCCGGAAGGCACATGTGACGGCCCGTCTGAAGTTTGCCAGTGAACACCTGGATGATGCCGAGAGTGATTGGGAGAAGGTGCTGTGGTCAGATGAGACAAAAATTGAGCTCTTTGGCATGAACTCAACTCGCCGTGTTTGGAGGAAGAGAAATGCTGCCTATGACCCAAAGAACACCATCCCCACTGTCAAGCATGGAGGTGGAAATGTTATGTTTTGGGGGTGTTTCTCTGCTAAGGGCACAGGACTACTTCACCGCATCAATGGGAGAATCGATGGGGCCATGTACCGTACAATTCTGAGTGACAACCTCCTTCCCTCCGCCAGGGCCTTAAAAATGGGTCGTGGCTGGGTCTTCCAGCACGACAATGACCCAAAACATACAGCCAAGGCAACAAAGGAGTGGCTCAGGAAGAAGCACATTAGGGTCATGGAGTGGCCTAGCCAGTCACCAGACCTTAATCCCATTGAAAACTTATGGAGGGAGCTGAAGCTGCGAGTTGCCAAGCGACAGCCCAGAACTCTTAATGATTTAGAGATGATCTGCAAAGAGGAGTGGACCAAAATTCCTCCTGACATGTGTGCAAACCTCATCATCAACTACAGAAGACGTCTGACCGCTGTGCTTGCCAACAAGGGTTTTGCCACCAAGTATTAGGTCTTGTTTGCCAGAGGGATTAAATACTTATTTCCCTCTGCAGAATGCAAATAAATTCATATACTTTCCACAATGTGATTTTCCGGATTTAATTTGTGATGTGCTATCTCTCACTGTTACCAATAACCTACCCTTCAATTATGGGCTGCTCATGTCTTTGTCAGTGGGCAAACTTACAAAATCAGAAAGGGATCAAATACTTATTTCCCCCACTGTATATAGCTGCTATTATTACCTCACTTTTTGGTATTGTTTCCTGTTATATTATCATTTCTGCAATTAATGCATATTGCTTAGTTAATTTCATGGCAATTTTTTTTAATGTTTCACTGTGATTTTTCATTATTTACATGTTTCTATAATTTTCTGCATATTCTGCACTGGTTCACAAACCTGTTCACTTCTCTGCACATTCTGCATTTTGTGCACACAGGTTACCATTTTTGTATAACTTTTCAATTGTGAATTTTGGTGGCATACACATCTGCATTCATTATATAAAGATTTTTTATGTATAATAATTTATGCAGATCTCTGACACAGATGATTAGTGTCGAAATATGACCATGTTGGGTCAAAGAATAAAGGACCATTGTTTATCTCAACCATGAAGGCCTCTGGTGCTTTTTTTTTCCTTTTGCGTTTGAGCCAGATAGGGATGGACACAAATTCCTTATTTCTGCAGACAGGCCACCACCACCACTATGACTTTGGAAAATGTCCTGGGGGTTGTAGAGCGACCAAAGGGCATTGCTCTGAATTTGTAATGTTGTCCCAGGATCACAAAAGTCAAAAAGCACCGATGCCAGATTGGAATATAAAAATACGCTTCTTTGAGATCCAGGGACATAAGAAAATCCACTAGAAAATATTTCATTTGTAGAAAACCTGTTCATGTTCTTGAGATCAAGAACAGGATGAAAAGAGCCTCCTTTTTTTGGAACCACAGGATAAATGGAGTATTGACCTGTTCTCTGTTCCAGAGGGGGAACTGGAACAATTGCCCTAATGTGTGAAGATTCCGCAGAATGGCAAGAATTGCCCTTCACTTATGTAAAGCTTTTCACAGGGTTTCCAAGAAAAACAAATTCGGGTTGAGCGAAGAAATCTAATCTGTAACCATCTCTGATAATGTCCAAGACCCATGATCCAATGTGATTTTGGCCCATTCTTCGTGCAAGTTGGATAGATGCCACTCAATCACTTGGAGTGAAGAGTGGACCAGCACCCCATCGTTGTGGATTATGGGAGGAAGGACCTGACCTGTAAGGCTGCTGGGAGTACCTTCTGTCCCCACAAAAGGACTGTTTGGACTGAAATTTGGACCTCTGAAATGACTGAGTACGTCCAGGTTTGTATCTCTTGGCCTCCATAAGGTGAAGCCAAGCTTGGGAGATCTAAAAGAAGATCTAGGCTTATCCTCAGGCAGATACTGCATATTTGAGTATCTTAAGTCTTTGACCAGTTTCTCCAAATCTTCCCCGAAGAGAACTTAGACGTTTCGTTAGGCACTGCTTGGAGGCAGTATCCACAGACCAATGACAAAGCCAGAGCAACAGTTTGGCTGTCACAGACAAGGATATTTGCTTCACTGATGCTCTAATAAGATCATACAAGGAATCTGCCAAATAAGCCATCCCTGTTTTTGAGATTCCTAGTATGCCTTGTAGCACTATAGAAATGATAAACAGTAGTAGTCAGAAAGGGTATCAGCAGCTCGCTTTACCCATGATAAACACACCCTAGAAGCATAGGAATTACAAATAGAGGCCTGCAGAAATAATGCAGCAACTTCAAAGGACAGCTTCAATGAAGATTCAAATTTCCTATCCTATACCACCCTCTGCAGGATGAGTTGATTTTTTCAGTCATATCTACCACTAAGGGATCCATCCACCTTAGGCAGTTTTAGCTTCAATAGTTCCTCCTGGGAAATAGGATAAAAACATACCATAGCACTAGCCACACTGAGGCTAGCATCTGGCATCAACCACTGCGCTGTTATCAGCTCCTGCATTGCCTCATGAACTGGAAAGGACCTAGGTGGATGCTTAGTATTGGTCATCATAAGATTAGAAGAAGAAGGAGTCTGAGATGCAGAAGAAATATTCAAAACTTCCAGAGCCTTTGTTATAAAGGAAGACAGTTCTTCCCTTTCAAACATGTGAATAGCTGTAGGGTCATCAGTCTCATCCAGAGGAATCTCCCTGTCCTCCAGTATCTCTGGCAAGGAAGAGGGCACAGAGACTGCAGATAGTCCCCCTTCTGAAACAGAGTTCAAACCCAGACCAGAATCCACCTTCCTTTTCTTGGGTTCAAGCAGGGAAAGCCAACATGGTCAGACTGCTGTCCCCCTGAGATAGGAAGATCCTGTTTCATTAGAAAAGCTTTGGTGAATAAGGAAGACGGACTCTTGGGAAAAAGGTACCTGAGAGAAAAGATCAGCAGAAAAAGATCCAGCAGGAATAGAAGCAGGCTGAGGCTGTGGAAGGAGGGGAACCACAGTGCTTCAAAATGGCCACCGAAGATTGCTCGAGGGCAGAGCCTACCGTCAGATCTGCACAGGAGCTTGATGCGCCCGCCATTATCCCCAGCAAGTAAGGCTGTTTGAGGCACAAACTGTGAGCTCTAACAAGGAGACAAACTTACTGCCACTAAAAACCACCACCCAAAAATCCAGTTTGTGAACGGAAAGCAGGGAGAAACAAGCCGCGGCAAGCTGGGATCTGACAGTAGTTAAGAATATAAAGCTGTACTCGCCACCGCAGGCTCTGAGGATTTTTGATGCACACTCAACCCCAGCCATAGAACAGTCACTCACAGCTAAATTACTGTGAAAATGAGAGATTTGGAAGCATAGTTTCAAAGAACTGAACTTTGTAAGTCTAAGTGCTTTGAAAATGAGCCCCAAAATTTCTCTATTGCCTGTTCTTGCACTCCATTTTTTAAAAATGAGTCCTGTATGGAAGGAGAAGGCAGAAGAAGGCAGCAGCAGGAGGAGGGAGTGGAGGACCTGGCACCACCAGGTGTACTCCACAATACACCAGCAGCAGCCTTACACCTCCGGGCTCAACTGAATTCAAATCTTAAAACAGGAGCCAAACACTGAAGAAACCAGAAGCTGATGAGAGACCGTCCACACAGTCTGCTGGAGATAGAGAGATACCAAGGGCCCTGTTTATAAAGGCATGCTAGCGTTTTTAGCTCACGCTAAAAATCAGCATGCGCTAACTGTGTAGATGCCCACAATAAGCGTCTACACAGTTAGCATGCTGTAATTTTTAGTGCACTAAAAACGCTATAATGCCTTGTAAACAGGGCCCTAACTGACCAGAAGCCTCGCTGTCCTATAAGACAGAGTTTGGTTGTACGCTCTGTCTCCACCTGCTGGTTGAGGGATATAATCCATTGGTTTCTGGATTCATATGATGTTGATGACAAGGACAGGGCTTTAAAATCTGGGCTTGGTTCTAATGTGATACTTTCCAGTGCACTAAGCCCAGATTTACTGCAACATATTTTCTAGGCTTTTCCTTTTTCTTTTGCAGGTCATGCACTAATGTTTCCATTAGTGTGCGGTACCTGCAAAAAATTAAATGCAGGAGCCCTTAATGCCTTCTATTAAGGACGTGCTAAGGGCTCCTTCGTCAACCCTGTGATAACCTGTTAGTAAATGCTTCCATGCTCATTCTCTGCCCGTGACATGCCCCCTCCAAAAAATATAAAAATAAAATAGCTAATGTAACATAACATAGTAAATGACAGCAGATAAAGACCTGTATGGTCCATCCAGTCTGCCCAACAATGGTTCAGCTTGCACTAACAGACAAAATGCCACAAAATATTTCAACACATTTTGCCCTAAGCTTTTTCTCACATGCTAAACGTGCACTAAGGCTTAACACTCTTTAGTAAAAGAGCACCTTTCTGTTCATTATTTACAAATAGCACATATAAAAAAGAAAACAAAATGGAATAAAAATAAAATAGAAAATAACATGAACCAAACTAAAGAAAAAGGAAAGGAAAATTACATAACACCCTTACTAACCCCTCCTTTTACAAGGCCGCACTAGTGGCTGCCGGTGCAGTTAATGCCGACACAGCCCATGCAAAGTGAATGGGCTGTGTCGGCATTGCTGCGCAGCAGCCGTTAGCATGGCTTTGTCAAGGGGAGTGGGGTGGTAAATGAGATATTCTGTGAGATTCCTTCTCTACCTTTTCATGGTTGGGTTTGATGTTCTACCCTCTCAGCCTGCCCTGCTCCTTCTTATGATCTAGCTTTATGGAATGAGCAGATCTACTGCTGGGAGTGAATAAAGCGAACTTAAATGACAAAGTTTTGTGATTAAGCGTGTCCTTCAGGGTTTCGTTTATTCATAGGGCCTGTCAAGGATATCCTACAATGTCTTTCCTAATTATTTGTTAGTCATGAAATGCAAACAAAGTTAACTATAAAATATGTATTAGATTTTTAAAGTGCCCTCCATGCCTACTTTCTCTTGGCATATATAGAAAGGGATGTTACACTGTGTACCAATTTGCATACTTTGGTACATTAATTCTCAATTGTGGTGTGCAGTTTGTGACGACCATCTGCTCAAGGCTCTGCTATTTCTCCCATTCAGTCAAGCCAAAATGAAAAGCAGGAGGCATTTTGTGCAGGGAGCGCTAGAACCTTAGTACCTGAGCTGAAGCTTCAAGCATGCTTCCATTTTTATGAGCTTCCATAATCCCCTTGTTGATGATTTGGCTGTATATTTGTACAGTATTCAAAAGATAAAGCTTGCAAAGCATAAAGGTTCTGGTACTTGACGTATATTTCTTAAAAAATAAGAAAAAGGTGCAGATGACGGGGAAGACAATTTTGAAAAGCCTTCTATCCAGATAAATACTAATTTACTCAAGTGAAGGAACTATTTACAAAAAAATGCCCATTCTTAAACCTGTTAAAAGTATCTGCAGGGTTCTATGACATTTCAACTTTAAGCCAAGTGAAAGGGAGATGCTCCCTGGATCGTGTTTTAGGTGGGCTTAGGAAATAGTACATATATATTGTTTGCTGTTTCCCAGCCAAATTTTGCCAGCAAAGAGCAGAAGCAAAATCTAATAGACAGTTGTACTAACAGGCAATTTTGAAAGAAATGTATGCATGGATGTTCCTTTTGAAAATCTGTACAAAGTGTATGGGTGTAGATCACCAGAGACTTTGTAACAAGTAAGATGTCATTTTTAGCATAATTCAACTATGCAATATTCTAGAAAACAGCAATTCTCTTGAAGTTTAAAAATGATAGGGTCCGATATTCAGCCAGTGACAGTATGCAGCGTCAGAGCCGCTCACAGTTGCGGACTGAACTGACCTTGGATACTCAATACCGGAGCATGCACACTCCTGGCATTAAATATCGGGTCTCAACAGTCATCTGGAAATTAACTGGGCACCGGCCAATATTCAGACCAGCACCTGGTTAACTTCCGTACATAAATTAGGACAATCATTTTGCTGTCCTAACTTTATGCGGGTGGAAGTACCAGAAGACAAGAAGACCAGCAGTCTGGAAAGATGTGCAGCTTTACTATAAACAGTACCCAACGTAGCCACGTTTCACCCACAGGCTGCATCAGGGGTAGGAACTAATATTCAAACAAACAGACTTATTAAAATTATGTACATCATAAAATTCAACATTCAAACTTAGAATAAAAATCATATAAAACATGTATATTGACCTTACAGCCATAACTTAAAACAAACCATACCAACAAATTTTTTTTTAAATCGTGCTTTTAAAATAGACGTAGATATAATTTTAAAAAACCTTCCAAAACTTATACAATCATATCAGTTTCTGCACACGTGGAGGGACATAATCGAACGGTGCTGGCCATCTATATGGCTGGCGCCGCAAAGAGTGGTCCCGAATTGGAGAAGGTGCAGAGAAGGGCGACGAAAATGATAAAAGGGATGGGACAAACTACCTTATGAGGCAGCTGAGGGGTGATATGATAGAGGTCTACAAAATAATGAGTGGGGTAGAGCGGACAGATGTGAAGCATCTGTTTACGCTTTCTAACAATAATAGAACCAGGGGACACAAGATGAAATTAGAATGTGGTAGGTTTAAAACAAATTGGAGAAAGTTTTTCTTTACTCAGCGCGTGGTTAGACTCTGGAACTCATTGCCGGAGAAGGTAGTGACGGCAGCTGGCCTTGCTGAGTTTAAAGGGGGTCTGGACAGATTCCTGAAGGAAAAGTCCATTGATCGTTATTAAATTTTAGGGTTTTGCAAGGTTCTTGGGGCCTGGACCGGCCGCTGTCGGAGACAGAGTGCTGGGCTTGATGGACCTTTGGTCTTTTCCCAGCGTGGCAGTGCTTATGCTTATGTACTTATGAACCGTATTATCGAAACAAGATGGCCGGCCATCTTTTGTTTCAATCATACGGTTGGGGCCGGCCAAATGTCAGAGATGGCCAGATTTGAGATTGCCGGCATCAGTTTTCGCCGATAATGAAAACTGATGCCGGCCATCTCAAACCCGGCCAAATCCAAGGCATTTGGTCTTGGGAGGGGCCAGCATTTGTGCACTGGTCCCCCTGACATGCCAGAACACCAACCGATCACCCTAGGGGGCACAGCAGTGGACTTTAAAAATAGCTCCCAGGTGCATACCTCCCTTACCTTGTGTGCTGAGCCCCCCAAATCCCCCCCCAAAACCCACTCCCCACAACTGTACACCACTACCATAGCCCTTAGGGATGAAGGGGGGCACCTACATGTGGGTACAGTGGGTTTTGGGGAGGGTTTGGAGGGCTCCCATTTACCACCACAAGGGTAACAGGTGGGAGGGGGGGGATGGGCCTGGGTCCACCTGCCTGAAGTGCACTGCACCCACTAAAAACTGCTCCAGGGCCCTGCATACTGCTGTCATGGAGCTGGGTATGACATTTCAGGCTGGCATAGAAGCTGGCAAAAAAATGTTTTTTATTTTATTTTTTTTGGATGGGAGGGGGTTGGTGACCACTGGGGGAGTAAGGAGAGGTGATCCCCCATTCCCTCCGGTGGTCATCTGGTCAGTTGGGGCACCTTTTTGAGGCTTGGTCGTGAACAAAAAGGGACCAAGTAAAGTCGGCCAAATGCTCGTCAGGGCCAGCTTTCTTTTTTCCATTATCGGGCGAAGCTGGCCATCTCTTAAGCACGCCCCCATCCCGCCTTCTGTACCCTGCCGACACGCCCCTTTGAAGTTTGGCTGGCTCTGCGTTGGACTGTAGTTGAGGCCGGCAAAAATTGGTTTTCGATTATGCCGATTTCGCCGGACTTGGAAGATGGCCGGCCTTCTCTTTCGAAAATAAGCAGGATAGGCACCTACGCATGCACAATGTGAGTCAATTTGGAATTACAGCCCAGCTATCGCATGGCACAGGAGGTAATTTCATTTTTTACACGCATCCACTACGTGTGCCAGAAAATAATTTTTATTTTCCTCCACGTAGTGCTAACCAGGAAGTAAAAGGCATTCTACGCATACAGACTGGTTAATGCATGAGACCTTACCACTATATCAAAAGGTGGCGGTAAGATCTCAGACCCAAAATAGACGTGCCAATTTTTATTTTGCTGCACGTCCATTTTCGGCCAAAATAAAAAAAAGGCATTTTTACAGGTGCACTGAAAAATGGATCTGCACGTGTCCAAAACATGCACCCATACCAGCGTAGGCCATTTTTCGGCACACCTTAGTAAAAGGACCTCTATATTAATTCCAACCATAATAGTGGCAAGAATCTGTGTTAATAAATATGAATCTTAAAAGAATCAAAAGTGAAACACTGAAAGGAGGCACATACCTATAGGGGAATTTAACCCACTTTCCCCTAATAGTTAAAATCCAAATCCAAACAACCTAAAAATTAAATATGAAACCTTTCAAAATGTCAGCAGCTGAAAGGGTGTATAAAAATCTTTCTTTGCAGCTAAAACCAGATAGACAGCCAAAGACAGATTGGATTTAATACTTATAGCACAGCAGTTTCTTTCAATAGAGTTGCAGCATAACCCATTATGTATCAGCACACAGTGAATCTGTGTCTGTCTGTCTTTCTACTCCTACTTTTATTGCCTTCTGTAAGGTCAATTGTTTTGTGTTACTATGCCTAGACTGCAGATCTGTTGCCTCTGTTGTTTTGTTCTAACTTTATGCGGTTACTTAGCTGATTAGTGGACTGAAAATCGCTGCTAACCAGCTAAGTAGGTTCTCCGCTCCTGTTGCGTCCCTAATCTAATGGGTTAGGAGATGACTGGCTAGTACAATATTCATTGTCATTAACTGGTTAAGTACTGCTGAATATCAGGTGATGGGTTGCTCAGCGGGGTAATGGGGAGATGTGTGCCTGGGATCTTTTATGTGAAAGTCCACTTCAGTGCCCTCTAGGGTGCACTACTGTTCTGCTGGGATGGCTGTGGTGCCACAGCTGGCTTCTCCTATATCCCAATGGCCTGTGGAATTGAGGTACCTGTACCAAACACAGGTGACGGGGGGGGGGGGGGGGGGGGGGGGAGGGAGGCTGGCTTTTCTTAAATCTGTAATCCTACCTGCTGGTTTAAAAAGAACCTCTGAAATTTGTAGAAGAACAACCGATGGTTTATGTTTTCTAGTCCTCTATATGGCAGTGGTTCTGTCAGAATTTGACTTTAATTTATTGGTAGTATGGTTGGTCTCTCCATTCTCAGAATGTGGACTCAGGGCCATTGTTCCCTCTAGGCCAGAAGGTCTCAACCTGGTTCTGAGGACACAATGAATCCTCACAAACTACCTTCCAATTATTAAAGTCCACCTTCCATACTATCCTGCCTAACACCTTCCTTCTCTCTTCCCTTACTTAATCTCTATACAATACGAAGTTTATCTGATATCATGAAATTGCTAGATATGGATGAAGACAAGAGGAGCGAGGACAATTGTTGGACATGGATGGATGGAGGTGAGGGCAGGGGAGAGGACAGTTGCTAGACTTTGATGCATGGAGAGGAGGGCAGTGGAGAAAGGAGATGGATGGATAGACGGAAGGGCAGGGGAGAGAGAGGAGAATTGCTGGACATGGATGGATGGAGGGGAGGGATGGGGAGAGAGGAGAAATGCTGGACATGGATGGATGGATGGAGGGAAGGGCAGGGGAGAGAGGAGAATTATTAGACATGGATGGAGAGGAGAGCAGGGGAGAGAGGAGAATTTCTGGACATGCATAGAAGAGAGGGCAGTGGAGAGAGGAGAATTACGGGGCATGGATGGAGAGGAGAGCAGGGGAGAGAGGTGAATTTCTGGACATGGATGGAAGGGAGGGCAGAGGAGAGAGGAGAATTGCTGTATTTGGATGGATGGAGAGGAGAAAGGAGAATCGCTAGACATGGATGGAGGGGAGGGTAGGGGAGAGCAGGGAACTGCTGGACATGGATGGAGGGGAGGAAAGAGAAAAGAAGAAGATGTGCATGGATAGAGATGAGGGAAAGGGAAGAGAGGAGAAAAACTGCACATTGATGAGAGAAAATAGCCAATAGCTGGATCAACTGAATACCTCCTCCAATCAAGTCCACGGAGGACCCAGCTTTTACTTATGGATGTAGGTCAAGAAATGAAGAAGAAAGGAGGAAAGTAAAGAAATGAATGGATACGAAGCTCTGGAAACAGAGTTAAGAGAACAGAGAGAGAGAGAGAGAGAGAGAGAGAGCAGCAGAATCGTAGACTGGGACCAACATGATCAGAAAAACAAAGTCACCAGACAACAAACGTAGAAAAAAAAATCTTTTTATTTTCATTTTAGTGTTTGGAATATGTCCAATTTGAGAATTTACATCTGCTGTTTTATTTTGCACTGTATAGGAGGAATCATGTTTCTTTTTGTTTTCCTGGTATTGTGCTGCATGCAGAGTCTAGCTTCTTAGGATTTCAGGTTGATTTTTTAAGAATTTGAAGAGAGGCTATCTCTGGTCTGCATGTCTGTTTATATGTGCCATGGCTGGTAAAATGGGTGTGGCTACTGTAAGGGCAGAGCCATAGACAGTGACCCCGCCGCTAAGGTTACCCATAATGAGTACCGGTACCTTTTTTCCTACAAAAAAAGCACTGGTTACGGGTGTGCGAGATCAACCAGGGACTACTGTGCAATTGCTAGGAGCAGATGTGTTGATTGTGGAATAATTTAAATACCTTGGCATTTAGCTTGACTGTCGTTTGGATTTTTCAGTACAAGTGAATATAATGGTTAAATGTGGTTTTATGATCCTGCGTACGTTGCGGGCAATTCGAGAGTATGTCGATGAAAAATATTTTGTGCTTTTAATGCATTCATTGTTTATGTCCCAGCTGGATTATGCCAGTTTTGATTGGTCTTCCTCATAGCAGTTTAAAGAAACTGCAGATCATGCAGAATATAGCAATTAGGCTGTTGGGGAATTTGGGGAAGATGGATCACGTTACTCTGCTTTATATTTACCATCATTGGTTGCCGGTTGAGTTTTGGATTAAATTTAAGATTTTACTTTTGGTACATAAGGTATATTATGAATGACTTCCTGCTACACTTGTGTCATCAGTTAGAGTTTATAATCCCAAGCGGAATTTGCATTCTAAGGATACACTGTTTTTGAAGGTTCCAGGTGTGAAAGAAGCTTGCCTCAGTAGGACTAGGGGACGAGCATTTTTTCCTATCAGCCCAGAACTCTAGAATAACCTACTGGTAGCTTTGAGGGGGGAAGGATCCCGATCTCGATTTCGACCTTTATTAAAAGCTTATTTTTTTACTTTGGCATTTCCTGGAGGTTCTGTGGGGGAGGTCTGTAGATGGTATGTTTTGCTTTGCCTCTTTTTAACTTTCCTGTTAATATTATAGTTCTATTTCTGTTGTTTTTATATATTTTAATTTTTTAAATTGTAAACTGCGTTGATATTTTATTATGTATTGCGGTATAATAAATCTAATAAACTGTAACTGTAATCTTCATGTCATTCAAAAAAATTAATACTTTCTCATCTCACCCTTCAGCAATAATCACTCACAAAACTATTGAACAGAATTGGCCCCAGAAAAGATCCATGAGGCACTATTCAACCTTTTTTCTTCCAAGCAAATTCTATGTACCACCACCCATGTTGCCTGTCAGTCAACCAATTTCTGACTGGATACGACTTTGGGGCTCATTTTGAAAGCACTTAGTCTAAATGCTTTGAAAATATGTCTCCACGTGACTTTGGATATGTACATTCATCCCAGCAGAACCCCTACCTACAGGTAGGGCTATCTATTGATGAGGCTTGTAAGAAATGTGGGGACTTAGAGGGTACATGGATACATTGTGTATAAGGATCCAGGAATTTTGGACCCAGGTATGGGCACATTTAAATGATATGTTGGGTGTTGTTTTATCTCTGAGTACCAAGGAGTCACTTGGATTGAATGGATGAGCTGCATGAGGGAACGAAGGAGCCCACATTGTTCATTCGCAATCCTGTTTAATGGCGAAACATTATATTTTGTTACAATGGACAGAAGATCAACCTCTGACACCGATGTTATGGAACCAAATGCATAAATTACTTAAAATGGAGAGGATGTCTGTGAAAAAGGCAAAAAAAGTTGGGCACCCTTTTTAGGCACATTGACAATAAGAGTTTGCACTGCCTTGTTAAATAATTTAGAGGTTTAAGAGGTGGGGGGGGTTGGTAGGTGGAGGGGGGAACTTTGGGAGTTTATATATAAAATTCTGATGTTACAGTTTATTGTCTGATTGAGGGGGCCCTTTTACTAAGCTGCGGTAAAAAGTGGTCTGTGATGGTGTGGACGCGTGTTTTTGACGTGCGCTGAGCCTTTTTTTTTTTTACTTTGGCTGGGAAAAAAGCCTTTTTTTAATGGTGGCAGTACATGGCCTTGCAGTAAAATGAAAAGTAGCATGCAGCTATTTACTGTCTGAGCTCTACCGCTCTTTAAAAGGCCCCTGAATGCCTTAATGGAATTGCTTAACTGAGTCTTATATTCTTTTGGTTTGGATGTTCTGTTTTACAAGATGAGGCAAAAAAAAAAAAACCCTGTAGTTGTTTTTTCTGTTTTCTCAGAAACCGCTTGGAATTTCACGTGAAATTTTACAGCTTTATTTGTTGTTACTATCTATGTTTATGTGCTGAGTGGAATGAGATTTTCTTTAAACACAGAAAAATTAAACTTTTTTTTTAGCATGATCACACAGCGAGTTTCTCATGTTCAAAAATGTTTGCACTGTACCGTGTTTCCCCGAATATAAGACACTGTCTTATATTAATTTTCCCTCCCCAAGACCCGCTAGGTCTTATTTTCAGGGGAGGTCTTATTTTTTTTCGGGGAAACATCGAGGTCGCCACCCCCACCCAAGTTCGCCCCCCCAACCGAGGTCGCCGGGCCCCCCCTCCACCCGCCCTCCGTCGCTCCCAACCTGAAATGCCTCCTTTCACCTTCCTTCGCAAGTTCGGAGCAAGCAGCAGCAGGGCAGACCTCTCCTTCCTTCTGTGCCTCGCCTTCACCTGACGTTACGTTACGTCAGGCGAGGGCGGAACACGGAAGAAAGGAGTGGCCTGCCCTGCCGCTGCTTGCTCCGAACTTGCGAAGGAAGGTGAAAGGAGGCGTTTCAGGTACTGGTAGTTCCGGGAGCGATGGAGGGCGGGTGGCGACCTCGGGGGCGGCGGCGGCAGCAGCAGCCTTTGTCCGGCTCTCGGCGGCACTGCTTCAGGTAGGTCTTACTTTCGGGGGAGGCCTTATAATACAAATTTGTAGCAAAACTCCGGTAGGCCTTATTTTAGGAGTAGGTCTTATTTTCGGGGAAACACGGTAAAACTACCATTATTTGGAAAAAAAAAACAAAAATACAGGGTGCCAGCTTACTCTTAGTGATGTCACAGTGACGTAGATTTTTGTAAACAATAATTTGAATTTGAATAATTTGTTTTTGACAATATGATAATTTACAGATAATTTCCTTAAAAGTATTTTGGATCAGAACGGCAATCATGGACAAAGTGCCGGCAGCATACAAAATAAGAATCCAGACATTGCATGAACAGGGTTTTGGAACAAAGGCGATAGTGGCTGCGTATCATCTCAAGAACTTGAAGCTCAGCACTGTGAAGACAAATTGTCAGCATGCATGTAAAATTCTGGCACATTGTTAATTGTATAGTTTGAATGATGTTATTTTACTGTGGTTTAGCTCAAACAATTTTAAAGTGCAAAATTTCCTAGGTAGTAACTCTAAAACGTCAGTATCATCAACATAACTTAAGGTAATTAAATGTTGTCTAATAGTAATATGTAAGCATGATGACTAAATAAGGACATACAATTTCTTGTTGAAATTCAAAGTGGTTGCTGAGAAAATGGCAAAAATTTCTAGGGGGTTACTTTTTTTTTTTTTGCCTCATTCTGTATATACTGTCTAAAAAAAAAATACTGACCACCACAGGTTCAATATTACCCCAGAAATCCTGTTCAGAATCTCTACCTTAGCTTAAATCAATCTCCCATAAGCTCCCAGGGTTCCGAAAATCTCCTCCTTGGTTTCTTGTGGTGAGGAACTGACCTCCTAACATATTTCCGTCACCTCTGTTTTAACATGTATACTTTATTATAGATGCTCTTATCTACCAACTTTAGCAGATAAATAGTCTTAAGGTGTGCAAATGATAATTATTAGTGATCCTTTCCTTAGAGTGAACCCAGCAATCTGCACTTTCTGCTCCGTGCTGTCACCTTTACCCGAGTTCCTCACTGATGTATCAGTCTACAAATTGATACATCAGTGAGGCCACAGACTTCTGTTTTCCGAAGCCCCTCCTTTTTGGGAGGTTTCACATTAATACGCTCACTGATTATCATTAGCAAGTTCCTCAGGGGCCCTTTTAGTAAGGTGTGCCGAAAATGGGCTGCGCTAGTGTAGGCGCATGTTTTGGGCGCACGCAGATCCATTTTTCAGCGTGCCTGCAAAAAGGCCTTATTAAAGTTTTTGCTGAAAATGGACGTGCAGCAAAATAAAACTTTTGGGTCTGAGACCTTACTGCCAGCCATTGACTTAACAGTAAGGTTTCACACGTTAACCGTGCAGTAATCGTCTACGTGTGTAGAATGACGATTACCGTCCAGTTTCTGCCGCACACCAGAAAATAAAAATTATTATCCGGCAAGTGTAGCGGACGCGCGTCAAAAATTAAATTACCAAAAGGGCCATCTAGCAACTGGGCGGTAACTCCAAATTAACGCACGTTGGGCGTGCATAGGCACTTATGCAGCTTAGTAAAAGGGACCCTCATTCCTTTTTTTAGGGGGGTATGTATTTATTTATTTTGTCAAATCCAAGATTATTTATTCACGATGCTTAGATTTTTTACAAGCAGATATGACAGTCTGAAGAAAAATGTCTCTGCATTTTTAAAGCAGCGATGACCAATAATGAAGTTTTTCAAACTTAGACCCCAATATTCAAAGGCAGTTATCCAGATAATGGCAGACCTAGATAATTGCCGTAGCCACCATTGTTGATTTTCAATGGTACTGTATGGATAGTGACACTGAAAATCATTACAGACTGCCCTGGCACCATCCAAAGAGTGGTGGAACAGAGCGAGAGTGGAGCATGAGCATTCTGGGGTCAATATTCTGCCAGTGGTGGTGAGCGTTTTGCTGATCACTGCCGGCATTATTCCTAGATATTTAATGTCGGGCTATGTCCAGGCTTCAGCACTGAATATCTGGTTTATGCTGAGCCAGCTAATGCATAACTGGTTAAGTAGATATTTATTTTATTTTTGTTACATTTGTACCCAGTGCTTTCCCACTCATGGCAGGCTCAATGCGGCTTACATGGGGCAATGGAGGGTTAAGTGACTTGCCTGTGCCTGATATTCAGATCTAAGCATCTATGGGTTACCTCATAAAGACAGGATTGTGTTTTATGTGATCCCATTTATCCGGTTACCCTGGCCGGTTAAGTGCTGAATATCGGAACGTAACTGGCCAAGTGCTGACTCCTCCCCCACAACGCCCCCAAAATAGACAGTGTTTACGTAGGCGCTAACCTCTAATTTTCAGCAGCAATAACAGGTTGAGGGGTCCTTTTATTAAACTGCAGTAAAAAGGGCCCTGCGGTAGCGGAGGGGGCCATTTTTGCCATGTGCTGAGGCTCTTTTTACCGCAGTGGGTAAAAAGGCTGAAAAAAGACATGGCCATGCGGTAAGATTGCTCTTACCTTATGGCCTTGCAGGGGGAGCACTTACCACCACCCACTGAGGTGACGGTAAGGGTCCCGTGCTAACCCAACAGTAACCAGGTAGCGTGCGGCATAACCCCCTGTGGAAATATTTTTTGAATATTTCTGCTAGCGCCAGAAATGCCGCATGCTGGGGGGTTGAATTAAGCAGCAGTAAGCCCAACACGGGCTTACTGCTTGCCATTCCAGAATTACCGCTGGCCCAACATGGCTGCCAGCGGTAATTCCGGAATACCGTGTTGGGCTTACTGCCGCTTAATCCATGGGCCACTAAGTGCTGCTAAAAATTAGCAGATAGCCCCAAACAAGCAATATCAACCAATACATTTAATTATATGGCAAGGATATGGTTATCCAAATGGCAGTCTCAATATCGCCATTGTCTGGATGGTGGTAGTGGTCACCCTTCTAAATGTACATTCAGCGCTGCACGTAAGCCAGATAGTGGTACTAAATATACATAAATTATTTGAATTATTTACAGAAAACACCGATCATCTCTGGGAAAAAGCAAATGAAGTCACCAGAAACAAAAAATGAGGCTTTGATGAATTCTGTTAGAGCAAACAATCTGTAATACAGCGAAAAATAACAAAAAAAATTGCAGAAGTTCAAACAAGTAACATTCTCAGTCTGCTTTTGGATCTGTGACATGAAAAATCAACACTTTGGATCCACTACTTCAGTCACATTTTCTCAGAGACGGTCACAAATATCAGGCCATTGGTTTGTAGTAAGATCAACAGTAATTACTAAATTACAACTGTCAGGTCAATGACCCAGATACTGCCAAAAGCTTGCAGATACTGAAAACACCTAACAGTTTATTACACTTTAAGAATGTCACCCTAAGCACACAAAAAAAAAAAAAACAGAAACAAAAAACTTTTCATTTGGATGTAAAAATAGTTCAATATTATCAGAGTATTTTTGAGTTATATCAACGTACCAGGGTTAAAAAACAAAGTAACCCTATAGTCCTCTCATGCCAAAACTGAATTTGAACCAATTTTCTTAATACAGGAAAAGAAAGCCTAACAATTATTTATAGCAACCAAAGAACCAGTGGCATCTATACCTCATCTTTGTAGCACTTTGCTATCTGTTTGAATATGATGACAGACCATTCCAGTGCCTTCCTTTCCTTGATTTATATAAGAACTAGTAAAAAAGGCCCGTTTCTGACAAAAATGAAATGGGTGCTAGCAAGGTTTTCCTCGGAGTGTGTATGTTTGAGAGAGTGTGTGTGAAAGTGACTGTGTGTGTGAGAGAGAGAGTGAATGTGCGAGTGTGTGCGTGTGACAGAGAGACAGTGAGACTGGGTGCGAGTGTGTCTGTGAGAGAGAGAGAGAGAGTGTGTGTGATTCTCCTCTCTCCCCTACCCCCCCTGCAGCTACCCAGTGATTCTCCTCTTTCCTCTGCCTCTCCCTCCAGCCACCCAGCGATTCTCCTCTCTTCCCTGCCCCCCTCCTGCCTGCCCTCACGGAAAGAGGAAATGACATCAGAAGGCGGGACTCTGAGGGAACGAACTCGAAGGGAAGGCTGGAGACAGGCAGGGCTTTCAATGACACGGCTGCTTCGACGGAGGTAATCAGGGGAGCGAGGAGAATTGCTGGGTGGCTGGAGAGGGGGGCGGGGGTGAGAGGATAATTGCTGGGTGGCTCGGGAGAGACCTGTGAAGTGACGCATCGGTCACAGCTCATTTATATAGTAGGATAGACTGGTACACAATCTAGTTTTCAGTAAAATGATAGAGGTCTTCCTTAAAAACGTGCAGTGTCATATCATTCCCCAAACATCCAGAGTTGTAAACAAGCAATGAGATGAAAGACATCACTCACCCAATATCTTCTGCATCTTCATCACACTCGGCATCGTATTTGCAGGCTCCACACTTTGAATGTTTTCTGTGCACCTCTGACCCCGATCCTTCATATTCTAACAAAACAAGGCAGCACTGTCAACACAAACTTACGGTGCATTTTCCAAAGCTTACCTGAAACTGGCTGCACAATCCAGTCTGCCTTTCTACGTGACAGCACGTGGATGTAAAATCTTCCTAGATTTGCAAGACAGATGTGAAGCCACGCTGAATATAGAGGTCAGAATTGACCAATATCATTAAAAATAAAACTTCACTGAAAACCAGTGCTACAGCAACATCACATTCTTAAAGTACAATCTCCCTATTTACATCAAGTTAAATTAAGTGAGAAGGAAAAAAGCCTCAGAATCTTCTGGAAACTATGGGGCCCTGTTACTAAGCTGCGGTAAAAGGGGCCCTGCGGTAACTTTGCACTTCCTGCGCAGACATTTTGGGGGCAGCACTTATCGCCAACCACTGAGGTGACAGCAAGGGACCCCGCGCTAACCCAGCAGTAACTGGGCAGCAAGGTAACCCCCTGCGGAAATATTTTTCCAATATTTCTGCTAGTACCAGAAATGCTGCGCGCTGGGGGTGGAATTACCTCCAGCACCCGCGTTGGGTTGGGTAGTTCCTGGTTGCTGCTCGGCAACCCTTTAGTAAAAGGACCCTTAAGTTTGTTGCCTATGGTGATCTACTATCATTGGCTGTAACACTGGTTTTCAGTGAAGTTTTATTTTCAGAGATATTGGATGACTACTTTTCTCCTCATTAAGAGTATATTGTAGAGATCAGAATTGAGGAGACAACCACGTTAGGCCATGCTCAGTTCTGATGGTGTTTTAGGAAAAAAAGATCTGCCACCATAAAGCCTTGTCTACAATACCTGCAGAAGTACATGTGTGTTTGCTAGCATCTGTAGTGGGAACAACCATTTTACAATATACATGTTGAATAAATGAATGGCACAAACCTAGAGGGCCCTTTTACTAAGCAGCATAGGCATCTATGTTCACCCAACGTGCGCCAAAATAGAGTTACCGCCTGGCTACCGCATGGCTCTTCTGGTAAATTCATTTTTGGCACGCATCAGATATGCGTGTCCGAAAAATTTATTTTCGGATGCATGTATTGGGCGCGTGCCAAGTGACATTTGACGCGTGTAGGTCATTACCGCCCGGTTACTGCGTGAGACTTTACCCCTAGGTCAATGGCTGGTGGTAAGGTCTCAGACCCAAAATGGACGTGTGGCAATTTTTATTTTATCGCACGCCCATTTTCAGGAAAAATTTTAAAAAGGCATTTTTTGCAGGTGCGCTGAACAATGATTCTGCGCATGCCCAAAACACGTCTACACTACCGCAGACCATTTTTCAGCACACCTTAGTAAAAGGACCCCCTAGTACCTTCCACGTAGAGGTGGCAGTGATTAGATATATAAATGGCAGTTGTACAACTCCAAAATGTAAGTGACACCACATGTAGCTGCCCCTACAAACCTACACATGTAAATGCCACCTGTAAATGCCACCAGCTGAGTAGTGAGGCTGTATTTTTAATCTGGTTTCATTTTGGAGCACTTGGACGACTTTACCTGGTCGTGTTTTTCTCACGACCAAGGCACAAAAAGGTGCCCGAAATGACGAGATGACCACCGGAGGGAATCGGGGATGACCTCCCATTACTCCCCAAGTGGTCACTAACCCCCTCCCACCCTCAAAAAATATCTTTCAAAATATTTTTTGCCAGTCTTAGATGTCATACTCAGGTCCGTGACAGTAGTATACAGGTCCCTGGAGCAGTTTTAGTGCATGCAGTGCACTTCAGGCAGGCGGACCCAGGCCCATACCCCCCCTACCTGTTAAGCTTGTGGAGGAAACAGCGAGCCCTCCAAAACCCACCAGAAACCCACTGTACCCACATCTAGGTGCCCTTGGGGGGGGTTGGGGGGGCTCAGCACACAAGGTAAGGGAGCTATGTACCTGGGAGCAATTTATGAAGTCCACTGCAGTGCCCCCTAGGGTGCCTGGTTGGTGTCCTGGCATGTCAGGGGAACCAATATACTACAAATGCAGGCTCCTCCCACAACCAAAGGGCTTGCATTTGGTCATTTCTGAGATGGACGTCCTTGGTTTCCATTATCGCTGAAAATCAGAAACGACCAAGTCTAGGGACGACCATCTCTAAGGACGACCAAAATTTCAAGATTTGGACATCCCTGACCGTATTATCGAAACGAAAGATGGACGTCCATCTTGTTTCGATAATATGGGTTTCCCCACCCCTGCATCGGGATGTTTTGCAAGGACGTCCTCATCAAAACTTGGGACGTCCCTTTCGATTATACCTCTCCACGTATTCCTTAGTTTTACTCTTTATAATAGTTTCCACTTTTTTGCCCGACACTGAAGTCAGACTTTCCAGTCTGTAATTTCTCGGATCACCCCTGGAACCCTTTTTAAAAATCAGTGTTATATTGGCCATCCTCCAATCTTCAGGTACTACGGATGATTTTAAAGACAGGTTACAGATCACTAGCAGCAGATCAGCAATTTCAAGTTTGAGTTCTTTCAATACCTTGGCGTGTATACCATCCAGTCCTGGTGATTTATTTTGTTTAAGTCAATTCCCTCTTTAACATATAGTGCAACCCCAATCCAATTTGATCTACTCTATCACTGTGATATAATTTCTATCCTAACACTGTGTTCCCTTGATTGTCCTCCTTCCACCAGGTCTCTGAGATGCCTATTATATCTACCTCTTCATTTAGTGATACATACTCCAACTTTCCCATCTTATTTTTAAGGCTTCTAGCATTTGTATATAGACACTTCAAATTGTCTTTTTTTTCTTGCACCTACAGGCTGCTTTGAAGTTGTTGGGGTTAATTTGCTCACACTCCTGGCTCTCTTTCACCATTATTGAAACCTCTCTATTGGAATTCTCTAAAGATCCTGTTTCAATAGTATCCACACTGAGCCATGCACTCTTGAGCGACTGTCGGCTCCCCCCCCCCCCCCCAATTTAGTTTAAAAGCTGATCTATCTGCTTTTGTAAAATGGGGAATACAGGTATAGATTTTAGTCCATCCCAAGCCATGTCTAAATTATAATGCTTTGAAATCTCTACATTGCCTGGATATCCACAGGTAAATAGTGGCTTTCTAAAATCAATATTTGTACATGTATTCAACTGTGAGGGAATCTATGGGATGCTGCCATATCCCTTTAAGGATACTCCCTCACACTGTCAGAACCACCTTAAAACCCATAGTCCTGTCCGAGAGGGAAGTGACATGAGAAGGGTGGAGCCAGAAAGGCATGGTCCAGGAAGTATAAAAGCCTAGGAAACAGTTACATTAAGGAGGCCCAGAGGGAAGCTGCATTTGCTTCCACCACCTATGTGTGAACTGTAACTGCTACAGTCAGGTAGGCCAAGTTCAACTTGGAACCTTGCAACTTTTGATTTTGACCCAAGTAACTGCTATAGACTGTATTGGTAACTCTGGGGAACCAGGCCTGTGCTGAGAAACAGTAATGTACACAATGGCCCTGCAGGAGTGGGCCAGTGGAGAATCTTGCTACATCTAAAAAACATTTTTATGTTTATTTTCTCTTCCCTACCTATGAATGGAAGAGTGGCCTAGTGGTTAGGGTGGTGGACTTTGGTCCTGAGGAACTGAGTTTTGATTCCCACTTCAGGCACAGGCAGCTCCTTGTGACTCTGGGCAAGTCACTTAACCCTCCATTGCCCCAGGTACGAATAAGTACCTGTATACAATATGTAAGCCGCATTGAGCCTGCCATGAGTAGGAAAGCGCAGGGTACAAATGTAATAATAATAAACAGTATTTTCTTTCACCTGCAACTGCTGTGTGGTTCTGTCTTACATGGGCTCTGGGCCCAACCTTGTTCACCTTACCACAGCAACATACATGTGCAAATGTCATTATTTATATATAAATACGTTTCTAAAATAATGGCCATTATCTCTAATGTTTTACTTTAGTATTTCAGTTGCTTCATATGACTGACAAGACAGTAGCAGGAAAGAGCTTCATTAAACATTTCATCTAGATTTGCTTTTTCAGGCTCTTAGTTTGTTCACGCCATTCTTCGTGCAAAGAGGCTGGTGCACTAACCCGTGAAATAGTTGTGCATGAAGGTTTACTATGGATACAAATGAGCTCCTGGCTCATTTGAAATCTGTAGCAAGCTTTCAAGAGAAATTTTACTTCAGTTGCCACTGCTGGGAATTTTGCATGATCCTGGCTGTGGGAATGCAAGTACAATAGGAAAAAAATTGTACTCTTGCAGTGCCCAGTGGACAGCACTTAACAGGGTAGCATAGGCCATTTCACAGGCCAACCCTCTTTCAGCCTTTAGCTTCCTCATGAGCCACTAGACCTCCAGCCCCAAGTCGGGCTTAATGTAAAAACAACAGCAACAACAACAAAATAATAATAAGGGTCCATCTGACTAAGCTTATTTCTTTACAAAACTGCCAGTTGGCCTCAGTTTGCCCCCATACTGATATAAGGGCAATCTCTATTCACTCCTGCCTCAAAAACATCAGTTTCCAAAATGGTGCTGCCTGATCTCTAGAGGTACAGTGTGACATCCATTTAGGAATGAGGTGGTAACATTTTGCAAGATGGTAGTTCTTAGACAGGCACCAATAGCGAGCTTTCTAGCCTCCTTTCAGAAGTTCACTACAATGGGGTAAGCTATATTTGGGGGGGGGGGGGGGGAGGGTTAGCTGGCAATTTTTTTAAAGGGGAGGTCCCTTGAAGCAATGGCATATTTATTCCAGGTACAAGGGTTGCATATGCAGCCCCTGTCAGACTTCATCCCCCCTCCACACACACACCCGTGCATTAAAATCATCTCCCTCCAGTCTTTGCCTGGGCAGCGGCACTCATAGGCTACCTGTGACCTGCACTGGGACTTTCTCTGTGAACTGTCCTGCCCCTTCCAATGCAACTTCCTGTTTTGTGAAGGGTGGGACAGTTCAAAGAGAAGGCCCTCGGCTTAAAACGATGCTACAATAACCCATTCAAAAGTTGGGGTTATTTTACCATGCTGGGAGCATGGGGCCTCAAAGCCGCAGCCCAACTGCTTTCGAGTCCAGGCCTAAAGGGACAGGTGCTGTTCTCCCCCACCCTCCCCCATGACATCCCCTGACTCCCAATCAGTCCCTCTCCTCCACCGTCCTGATGACATCCCCAACCCTCTTATATGGAAACATGACCCTTAGCAGTAATAGTGTGAGGCTACTGCTAGAGGCACCATTTTTGAGAAGGTGCTGGCAGGGCAGGAGCAACTGGGGATCATTCCTGCCCAAAGACCACTAGACCACCAGGTGCTGGACTTGTAGGCCCAAGAGGATGGTGGGAGGGGGCCCTTTGGATGGGTGGGGAGAGCTTGATCAATTGTTGGGGGTGGGAGATGTCATCAGGAAGTGGGGGACTTGATGGAGGGGGTCAGGTGATGTCCTTGAGGGTGTGTGTGTGTGTGTGTGTGGTGGGGAGAATGGCATTGGCTGCTTTAGGCCCGGGTTGCGGCTTTGATGCTCCTGGGCTGTTGAAATAATGCTGTTTGCAAGGTGGCTTGCAAGTAGTGTTATTCATTTATCAGGACTGTTTTACTGTAGATTTCTGACTTCTGTAGTAAATTAGGGTGCGATAAAAGGTCACTTTGATAACTTCCCCCCCTAAGCGCCTGAATGCTGTTGGTAAATTGCAAAATTTGCCAGCACAGCCTTCTTTCCCTCTTCCAATGCTGAACCCTTTTTATAAGGAGAAAACTGGAGCATTTCAAGTTTCTAAGTGTAATCAACATTTAATATACCACTCAATTCATTAAAATGTGTGCAAAGCTAACAACAATAGATAAAAGAAAGTAATGGGAAAGGAAATACATCATTGGCAGGAAAGTGAAAGGAACAGATTAGAGCAGAATGATAGCACTGGGCTCCCGTCCGCCTCAGGAGATACTCAGAAAGTAATCTAGGTCCATTGGCTTCCACCGGAACTATGTGTCATAATTATCTCTGAATAAAAAGGTCTTCAGGTCGATACTTTTTTTTCCTCTGTTTGGCATTGGTAGCCTTTGGTGATAATGAAAAAGCTTAATCCTCCTGTTTTGAGCAGGAACTAGTCATGCCCAATTAAAGGAGCTCTGCATAATTTTGGAGTTAAATGGCCCAGTTTATCCACATAAGGTACAAGAATCGAGGGGTAGGCAACCGGCAGACTCATAAAGTACAAAACTTATTATGGATCCAATTTCTCCTTCCTGGGCAGCCGTCTATGGAACGCTCTCCCTAGACCTATCCAAGCAATCCATGACCATCTACCATTCAGAAAAGCACTAAAAAACCATCTATTCAAACAAGCCTACCCAAAAGACCCAGATTAATCTCATGAACCCATCTACCTTACATATACTGAAGAGAAAACGACATTGACCCAGAATCTATCTCCCATCTTACCCTCCTCTCTCTATCACCTGTCTCTACCTACCTACCCATCCATTTACTCCCATCCATCCTTCTATTATGTTATACTTAATTTCCTACTTTACATAACAAAATTCGGTGTTACCTATTACTATGTAAGCTGCATAGAGCCTGCTTTTAGTGGGAAAGTGCGGGATACAAATATAATAAATAAATAAAATAAATAAGACCCTAACTTTAAAATTGGTCTAAAAATGCCAGTGCGGTTTCTGGTCACATTCACATGTATATTTAGTGCTGCTGGTTAATGGGGGAGCGCTGCTTGATACACAAAGAAAGTTATGTTCCAGCATTGAAAAAGGTTTGAGTGATAGCAAATGCCTGTTACATATTTAAATGTCTCCATCATATCCTTCAAGACTCTCCTCTCCTTTAGATCACATGGAAGGAAATTTTTGATATATTTTTTGTTTGTTACTTTTGTACCCCACGCTTTCCTACTCATGGCAGGCTCAATGTGGTTTACATGGGGCAATGGAGGGTTAAGTGACTTGCCCAGAGTCACAATGAGCTGCCTGTGCCTGAAGTGGGAATTGAACTCAGTTCCTCAGGACCAAAGTCCACCACCCTAACCACTAGGCCACGTCAAAGTTGGATTTTGAACGTTTTGTGCTAAACATCCCAAATCCGAATAGGAAATATGCCCATTTTTGTAACAGTAAAACAACTATTTTTTTGTCGAAGATGGCCACATGTAACATGTTTTTGTGCTCTGTGCGTTTATCTTGTTGGTCCATTAAAAAAAAAACAACCCCCAAAAAAGTACCAGTGGGAAATCATGCCATTGGAATGTAGGAGGAGCCAGCACTCTTAGTAGACTGGTCACACAGACATCCCAAGAGAGCAATGGGGCACCCTAGGGGGCACTGCTGTAGATTTCATATAAAAGCTCCCAGGTACACATCTCAACGTTATCCACTTATCTTGTCTGCTGAGCCCTCCAAAACTCACTCAAAACCCACCATCCCCAACTGCACACTACTACAATAGCCCTTATGGATGAAGGGGTCACCTATATGTGGGTACAGTAGGGTTTTGGTGAGTTATGGAGGGATCGCACTTTCTACCACAAGTGTAACAGTAAGAGTGGGATATGGGCCTGGGTCCCCTCTCTCTACAGTACACTTGCACTGACCACTATACTACTCCAGGGACTTGCATGCTGCATTTATAGAAATGGCTATAACATCTGCAGCTGTCATAGAAGCTGGTAATATATTTATTCACATCTTTGGGGGGTGGGAAGGGGTCAGTAACCACTAGGGGAGTAAAGGGGTCATCCCTGATTCCCTCCAGTGGTCATCTGGTCATTTAGGTCACCATTTTGTGCCTTATTCATTCTAAAAACGGGTCTAGACCAAAACGTTGAAGTTTCAGCTCTAGATGTTTTCGTTTTGTTCCATTACGACTGTAAAATATCCAAATGTTAGAAATGCCCTAGTCACATCCTAATCCCACCTCCAACATGCCCCTTTTTTATTTGGATGTACTGCAGATGAATTGTATAGATAAACATCTGAAAACAGATTTCCAAATACCAATCTGGACATTTTGAAAAGAAATTTGTCCAAATGCTGCTTTATGACACTTATTGGATGTTTTTCTCTTTTGAAAATGAGCCCCGAGTCTCAACTCAAATGACTAAATCAGTTTGTAATTACTATATTATTATTTGACTGCATAGTTACCATTAGGGCTGTATGAAATATTTGTATTCGGTTCGATTTGGCCTCGAACAGTGCCCCAAAAACGTTGAACAGTGATTTAAATTTGAATACGAATAATCCGGGGCTCTACAGTGCTAAATCCTACTGAAATAAACACTTGATCTCTGATTTCATGTTGCTTCTTTTATTATTTGTCATGTTAAAGCTCAATGCCCATTATTTCAAATCACTGTATTTAGGGTACACAAATTCAAGGGGGGAGGGGACAGCAATACATGATGGCGGTAGCAAGTAAGAGTGAGAGATACTGATATGTCTAAGCAGACAATAGAAAGGGAAAGGGAAATGGGACTTGATATACAGCCTTTCTGAGGTTTTTGCAACTACATTCAAAGTGGTTTACATATATTCAGGTACTTATTTTGTACCAGGGGCAATGGGGGGTTAAGTGACTTGCCCAGAGTCACAAAGAGCTGCAGTGGGAATTAAACTCAGTTCCCCAGGATCAAAGTCCACTGCACTAACCACTAGGCTACTCCTCCACTCAGGCTCAGTTTGCATAGAACAATGGAATCAGAATTCAGACATCAAGGTCAGAACATGCTCAATTCTGGCACTGTTTTATTACAAAAAGGCTCTGCCAAACACAGAACCTTCTGTACAATACACATCAACTTACCATTTTACATGTGTAAATGCCAGCAGTTTCATGTGGAAGCGGCCATTTTGCAACTTCCACATGTATCTGTTATCACTTACCCTTGTAGCTGGTCCCTTTATATACACCTATATATCTAAGTGCCAGAAAAACCTCTCAATAATCAGTGCTCAGTAATCATATCTCCAGATGAAAGGTGGAAAGAATGTTGGAAACTCTGGAGATATGATTATTGAGCACCGATTGTCCTTGATGAAGCCGTATGGTGAAACGGGTCCCGTTGGGAAATATAAGTGTGCTGCTTAAGTAAGTAATGTCTGGTATATGAAGATGAGTACAGGGAGAGTTTTTTTCTGGCCAATGATAGAGTTATGATGTTTTATGAAATTTTGCGTACTTCAGACTTTCTATAGGGTGCGGTATGACCACAGACTTCTGAGGCCTTTTCCTCCCCTTCAGTTGCTTGGTATTTTTAATTATCCACTCTTTAGGTGTGCTCTGAAATACCAACATACATATACAGTGAAACCTCGATTTTCGTCAATAATTCATCCGAAAACTATTGACGAAAACCGAAACCGACAAAAACCGAGGCAACAAGCAATTTTTCTTTTGAAGGACTGCTGCCTATAGAAACTTTTTTGGGTCCCATGATGAGAGCAGGGACTTTTATACAGGTACTCAACCAGCTGTAGTAGTAGTGTTGCAAAACGACGAAAATTTGGTCAAAAACCAGCAGGGACTTTTATACAGGCACTCAAACAGCAGCAGTAGTGTGGCAAAACGACGAAATTTTGGTCATAAAACAGTGGCAGTGTGATCCCACAACTGGAAACAACGCCCCAGAAGAACGACATGTGAGAACGCAAGATTAGCTGCCTGGGCACGCCAACGAAAACCGAGATGAAAATTTCACGAAAGAAATCTACGATAACCGAAACCGACGAAATCCGAAGTCAACGAAAACCAAGGTTTCACTGTATATATGCTGCACACAAACACATATATCTTGCCAGGTTGACCCCATTGATATTTTAGATGTAACAATTGGGAAATGGATGCTGCCGATGTACCTAGCTCATACATGTCCATTCATGCATATATTTTAGAAAAGGCTCTAAGGGGTATGTTTACTAAGGTGCATTAACGTTTTTAAAGTGCCTGCAAATTTAAGGCGCGTTAAACGCTAATGCACCTATACATTTCTATGGGCGCATTAGCATTTAACATGCGTAAACCATTTCCGCGCATTAAAAACGCTAACGCGCCTATAGTGCCGCTTAGTAAACATAGGCATAAGTTTGTAGATCCTTTTTCTAAAATAATAGCGGAAACTGGTACATTCCAACCTATTATTTTTACTTATTTATATTTGAATCAGACAGCTATCCAGAAGAAAATACAAATAATGGAAGAGTGTGCACTTTTTCCTGCCTGAACAACATACTGAATTTCTGTAGCTTGCATATCTAATACCACAAACAGAGTGGAAATTACAACTGCAGGGATCAGGGAATTAACTTGTATGACAACTATATATACAGCGCCTTACATTATCTGTGTATTTACATAAATACACAATTAAGCACATTACGATTCTGATTTACTAAGCCTTTTTTCTATAGGTACAGAACGGGACAAGGCCTTAGTAAATCAGGCCCTAGTGTATTTTTTTTTAAACAAGACTTAATTGAGGACAGATGGCATTCTGTGCACTGAGGCTTTCACGCTGAGAAAGGAATATTTGCAATGCAGATAGGGAACTTAAATATTAATATGAATGTTTTAATGCCTAATCCTTCTGAGATCTTGGAATGGTAAGGGATGTGGCGAGGAACTTGTGGCAGATTGCTCTCACTAATTAACATATTTATTTATTTATTTATTAGGATTTATTTAGCGCCTTTTTGAAGGAATTCACTCAAGGCGGTATACTGCAAGAAAAAGTCAAACATATGCAATAGACAATTATAGCAGTAAAAATATTCAAATAACAATACAGTGTATGGCATACTATGCTATATTACATTGTCAACACAATACACAATAAAACATTTTAATAGACAGCATAGGGTGTAAGATAGACAAAGTAGAGGAGCAGGAGTTAGAAAATAAGGGGACTAATTTAAAGAAAGGTTAATCTCATTTGTACCCTCTGTTTTCCCACTCATGGCAGGCTCAATGTGGCTTACATGGGGCAATGTGACTTGCCCAGAGTCACAAAGAGCTGCCTGTGCCTGAAGTGGGAATTGAACTCAGTTCCTTAGTTCCCCAGGACCAAAGCCCACCACCCTAACCACTAGGCCACTCCTCCACTCCTGCACATGAGGTCAGAAAGGTGTTTGAATATTATCTTAGGTAGAGTAAGAGTGGATAAACATGTCCTGCTATAGTATGTGCAGCTGGTGTTACACCTTGTATGTGTGTGTGACTAGCAAGTTAGTTACTTCTTCCACCCATCTATTTAACCCAACTGACTATGTACCACCCATCTTGTCCCTGTCTTATATCTGCAGTTGGCCCCTTGGCTACATGGTAAGCTGTGTTGAAGAAAAGCATTAACATCACATCTGTGTTATTTGAATGTTCTAACGAATGCTTACTAGATGTTTCATTAATATTATGCTGACATTGTTTTGCGGGTATGTCTCTTGTTATGTGAATTTCAGTGCTGT
Source organism: Microcaecilia unicolor (assembly GCF_901765095.1). Classification (NCBI taxonomy): domain Eukaryota; kingdom Metazoa; phylum Chordata; class Amphibia; order Gymnophiona; family Siphonopidae; genus Microcaecilia; species Microcaecilia unicolor. The sequence continues at coordinate 235,362,667 of NC_044031.1, forward strand.
TAAATATGTACATTCTTGATACTGTTTCATGGTAGTCTATTAGGTTTTAATTTGCTGTTCTCAAGTTTACCTCATTTATTGTATTCATGTTTACATTTGGTCCTTTTTTTGCTATTATCAAAACAGTAAGTTTTATGTTGAACTGTTGTACCTGCAGTACACTACTTTGGGTGAATCTCTTCATAAAGGTGGTTAATAAATCCCAATAAATAAATATATTTAAGGTCTAGTTGAACAGCCAAGCTTTTACCTGCTTTCTGAAGTAGTGATAGTCCCGTGTGAAGTGAAGCCTTTCAGGGAGTGCATTCCAGAGTGTGGGGGCTTCTCCTGAGAAGGCTCTCTGGCAGATACCACATTGTGTGATGTCCTATGGAGAGGGTGTGGTTATGGATACTACTTGGGAAGACATTAGTGTCCTTGGAGATGTGTGGACGATGATCCTGTTCTTCAACTACTCTGGGCAATTTCCTTTAAGGTCCTTGACGATCAGACGTAGAGTTTTAAATTTAGTCCTGCATTGTACTGGTAGCCAGTGAAGGTTTTGCAAAAATGGTGTGATGTGGTCACACTGCTTACAACCGTCTATCAGTCTTGCTGCAGCATTCTGAATCAATTGGAGCTGGTGCAAGCCCTTTGAGGTCAGTATGTAGTGCATTACAGTAATCCAATCTTGATGTTATCATGACATGCATAACTGAGCAAAGATTTGCTTTCTCAATGTAAGGAGAGAGGCAGCGTAGTTGTCACAAATGATAGAAGCAGCTCCTGAAGGTTGCTTGTATTTGAGGGATATTATAACAAGAGTTTGCAGCATGAGGATTCAAGGTGGCAGATGCAGAATCAGCATCGGTCAGTATTTCTTCACAGAAAGGGTAGGGGGCACATGGAATGGCCTCCTAGTGGAGGTGGGGAAACAACTACCAGAAAAGAATGCATGGAATAAAAAAAGGGCCTTTATTTGAAAATAAGTGAGCTTAGCTGAAATTGGGTGGCGGAGCAGGTGGGGGGAAGAGGGGGTGGTGGTTGGGAGGCGAGGATAGGGGAGGGCAGACTTATACAGTCTGTACCAGAGCCGGTGATGGGAGGCGGGACTGGTGGTTGGGAGGCGGGAAATACTGCTGGGCAGACTTATATGGTCTGTGCCCTGAAAAGGACAGGTACAAATTCAAGGTAAGGTATACACATATGAGTTTGTCTTGGGCAGACTGGATGGACCATGCAGGTCTTTTTCTGCCGTCATCTACTATGTTACTATGTTACTATGTTATGGATGGATTAATGGTCTTTATCTGGAATCACATTCTGTGTTTCTATGTATTGAGTTATATGCAATGTTTTTTTTGTGAGGGTGCCACCTGTGGATTGCCCTCACTGGGACCTGCATCTGCAGTTACTAAAATCGGATGTGAATGCCAAATTGAAACTGCTCAGTTCTCTTTCCCTCACATCTCGGTATATCCCCTGCTGCCAAACTATACAAAAGGAGGTTTGGTACGTGGGGCTGTTTGTCATTGTGGAGGAAGAAGAGGCAAGAGAGAAGGTGAAAAAAAAGATTTCCATAATAGGAAAAATTATATCGAAATATGCACTTTTGATATCTCGAGAGGAGGAAGTGGACATAGAATATCCCAGGGAGAATAGCAGGGATGGGCTGTTGTTTGCAATGACATCCCATGTTGTTGGTGTCATTAACAACTAAAACAAGCAGAAAATAAAACATGACATTTTATATTTTCTTGGTTGCTCTATTTGTAAAGAGGGTGCATGCTATGACATTTCCATGAAATGAAATGTGAAGATTAACCAAAACAAAACAAGCCATACTGCAAGTGACAAGGTAAACAACACAAAACAAATTTTGGGCTGTCCATCCCAAGAGAACAGTAAAAAGGAAGCACACTCAGCTAGACAGACTTAGCTGCTAATTCTTCTGTTATGTCTTCACTTTTGCAATAAGGATTCTCTGTGCATGTCCCACATTCTTGAAGTCAATAATGGACTGTCATGTTGCTAGGGAGGTGATGATATCATACCAGAGGCTGTGGCACATACACCCAGGATGCATACCCTCACACAACATCAAAGGTGAGATGGCACACCCATCTCATCGACACAAAGGAGGAAAATCTGCCAGCCCTGATTTCAGAGCACTGGAACACAGTCATCTCCTGTATAATGCTAAGGCTGGGGTCCTCTTTTGACTTACTGGAAAGACTTTAGGAAGAGGGGACTGCCATTGTAGCCATAGATGAGAAGAAGAACATGGTTGGCGGGTGGGGGGGGGTGGGGGGCTCAAAATTCCTTGAAGAGTTCCTTGGTCCAAAAAAATGTAATTGAAAACCCCTTATTTCTCTTACCACTGTTTTGGGTCAAGACTCAGAATACCTGCAGTGGTCTTTGGATGGATAATCCATATAAGAACTGGCCTTTTATTTTTGAAAGCAGAATTTATTATTATATCCCAAGTAGTCTGGTGACAGGGTATTAGTTTTCAGTCTACCTAACAGGTCACAGGAAGACCACACTCAACTGAAAATTCAGATCCTGTGCTTGACTATACTTAGGGAAAGGGAAAGTGCATAGGATTTGATATACTGCCTTTATGTGGTCACAATCAAAGGTTTACATATTGTATATAGGTACATATGTTGTACCTGTAGCAATAGAGGGATAAGTGACCTGGTCAGAGTCACAATTGGTGGGGATTGAACCTGGTTCCCCGGCTACTACACATTAGCCATTAGGCTACTCCTCCACTCATTTAAGCACCATTTGCATGCTTATACAATAGAATAATAGCACTTATGCAGGTAAGTTCTACACTTGTATGCATAAGTACTAGGTGTGCTCAGCAGTATTCCATAAGTGGGAAATTCTGTAAGTGTTGCCTACAGTCAGGCGCTAATTCGGCGTCCAACTTTTGGCACGGAAACACATTTTAACAGATACAAGGTGCCAAAAGGGGGCTAAAATGGCAGATCAGTGTTGTTATAGGATAGCATCTAAGTGTATCCACGCATAATTGCTGAGCGCGAGTCCTCCAACTGCACTGCTAAGCAGGGGGGGGGGGTGCTCTTTCAATATCACATTTTCAACAGTGAGGGATAGTCAAGTTCTGCAGGATTCTAGAGGACAAGCCTGTCTCTAGCAAATGAAAAAATAAGATTGAAGAAGCACCCTCTATGGGCAACAATGTGGTTGGAGGACTCCCACTCAGCTTAGAGGGAACAGTGTTGCAAAGGAGGCGTTTCCATGGGAGAGACATGAGTGGGAGCAGGGGTGCTCCTAGAAAGAGTGCTTATCTCTGAGTGCCCTTTATAGAATAGCACTTGGTGCTGATTTTTTTTCAGTACCCATATTTGGGCAACATTTACTGAATCCAGCCCTAAATGACACACAAAACTTGCTTAGTAGGTAAATGCAAGCGGGGGGTGGGGGGGGGGGGGGGGGGGGGGGGGAAGTGTTGACAAGGGAGGAGCATGGGTGGGCCCAACATTTATGTGCATAACTTACAGAATACTGTAAGTTATGCACTAAAGTGACACATTTAGGTGCAAACATTTATCCCTGCTATTGACATGGCATACGTGGGTGTGCCCAGATGTAGGTGCATAGATGCGGATTTACACTAGTATTGGAATTGTGCCCAGATGGCATTATAGAATTAATGCTCTTCTAGGCACCTAACTTGTGGTGCCCAGTTATAGAATTGCCTTCTATATATTTAGATGTTTAAAAAACTATAAATTTACTGCCCAATATTCAAAACAATTTAACCAGACTACAGAGGCTCCTACTTGGTTAAATTGCTTATGATATACAGCAGCACTTAATTGGACAGCATTGTTGAATATCACCACAAACTGCCCTGCAGTGACTGGTTAGTGCTGGGGTGATCCATGGGCGGAGCTTGGGAGGAGTCTGGGATGAGCTGGTACTAACTTTAGCCATGGAGCTAACCATTATACTAACTTTAGTTATGGAGCTAATTGGGCCCTGGTCTGCATTTCGCCCAATGCCTGGTTCCCTCCCTGAAGCAGCCAAGGGGTTTCCTGGGGCCCCCTCGCTCCCCCATCACTGACCCCTCCCTCCGTCCCACTTAAGTGAATAGGTAGAGACCAACCCCCACCTGCCTTCCCCCCTATTTTCTAATGCCCTGGTGGTCTAATGGTGTCCATGAGGCAGGAGCAATGCCCACTCACTCTTGCCTGTTGCAGCTCAAATGTGGCTGCCGCAACCCTAGCAGCAGTTTCGTGGTGGCAATATTGGAAAAGGAGCCACAATGAGCAGGAGCAAGTGGGCATTATTCCTGCCCAGTAGACCCTGCTAAAGCATTCATCATTGCAACAAAGTTATTTTATAGGAACTTGCACAATAGCCCTTTACTAGACACAGTGGGGTCGATATTTAAAATAATTTAATTGGGAAGGAGAGGCCCCTTACTCAGTTAAACTGTGCTGGATGGACCCACCACTAGTATTCAATGGCCCTTAGGAGTGTAGTTATTATGGGCTGCCTTTAAGACGTTATTTTACCACAGGTCCTTTTTTATGCAATGAAACCTAATTAATAACTGGGGTTAGCAGTAAAATAACATGACTTCCCCCCTTAATTGGTTAGTAGCACTGAATATTAGCATGACAGTTGGGTATTGCTAGAACAGTCCACCGGTGGAATCAGGGTGAACCCAGAAGTTATTGGGGCACAGCCAGTGCCCACATAAATATCTGAGCAATTAGGAACTCACAAATAGCAGTCCTACCTTGCACCAGACAATGAGTCAGGTCATAGGAGCCGACTCTCTGGGTGCTTGAGCACCCCTAATATTGAGAACATTCCTTGTATGTGTCCAGGGAGGGGTTATTTGCATTGGATTTAGCACCCCCAATAATTTTGAAAAGTTGGCTCCTATGATTCAGGTACTGACACTGAATGTTGGCCATACTCAGATAACTTTTGACAGTCAGGCAAGACCTGGATATTACACAGAAACATAGAAATGTAGGCAGATAAAAACCATCCATCTCATTTTCGAAAGAGAAGGGCGCCTATCTTCCGACACAAATCGGGAGATGGGCGGCCTTCTCTCAGGGCCGGCCAAAATGGCATAATTGAAAGACGATTTTGGCTGGCCTCAACTGTTTTCTGTCGCAGGGACGGCCATAGTTCAAGGGGGCGTGTCGGCAGCGTACCGAAGGCGGGACGGCCGTCCTTGGCCGACAATGGAAAAAAGAAGGGCGTCCCTGATGAGCATTTGACCACCTTTACTTGGTCTCTTTTTGTTCACGACCAAGCTTTGAAAATATGCCCAAACTGACCAGATGACCACCGGAGGGAATCGGGGATCACTTCCCCTTACTCCCCCAGTGGCCACCAACCCCCTCCCACCCAAAGAAACTAATTAAAAAATATTTTTTTCCAGCCTCTATGCTAGCCTCAAATGTCATACCCAGCTCCATGACAGCAGTATGCAGGTCCCTGGAGCAGTTTTAGTGGGTAGTGCAGTGCACTTCAGGAAAGCGGACCCAGGCCCATCCCCCCCACCTGTTACACTTGTGGTGGTAAATGGGAGCCCTCCAAAACCCACCCGAAACCCACTGTACCCACATCTAGGTGCCCCCCTTCACCCTTTAAGGGCTATGGTAGTGGTGTACAGTTGTGGGTAGTGGGTTGTGGAAGGGGGGTTGGGGGGGCACAGCACCCAAGGTAAGGGAGCTATGCACCTGGGATCAATTTGTGAAGTCCACTGCAGTGCCCCCAGGGTGCCCGGTTGGTGTCCTGGCATGTGAAAGGGACCAGTGCACTACGAATGCTGGCTCCTCCCACAACCAAAGGGCTTGGATTTGGCCGTTTTTGAGATTGGCCGTCCTCAGTTTCCATTATAGGCGAAAACCAAGGCCAGCCATCTCTAAGGTCGGCGATCTTAACATTTCGGTCGACCTAAATGTTGAGATTTGGCTGGCCCTGACCATATTATTGAAACGAGAGATGGACGCCCATCTTGTTTCGATAATACGGGATGCCCCGCCCCTTCACCGGGGCGCCCTTAAAGATGGGTGCCCTGTTCGATTATGCCCCTCCATATGACCTATCCATAATATCTACTGGCCCTCTCTCTCCCATAGAAATCCTATGTACTTGTCCCAAGATCTCTTGAATTCAGATACCGTTTTCATCTCCACCACCTCCACGGGAGGTGTAGGTGCTTGCAATAAGCCTGGCATTGAATATCTGAGTCAAATTTAGAACGTGGTGATCAATGCCTTAAAAATCATTGACTACTGCTGGCTGTATATGAGGACCACAACCCCCCGCACATGCACACACCCACCACAACTCCGACTCTGACCCCAACCCCACCCACACCCCTCCATGTACCTTTAACAGGTGGAGGCAAGAGGGCAGGAGCAAGAGCTCCTGCCTCGGTCCCGCCAGGAATAAAGTGGCAGGACCCAGGCCCTGCCCAGGGCATCCAGAATGTACTGGGCAGGGCCTGGGCACTGCCACTTTCTTCTGGGTGGGCTCGAGGCAGGAGGGAGAAGCTGTTGCTCCTGCCCTCTTGGCTCCACCTTCTAAAGGTACATGGAGGGGTGCGGGTGGGGGTGGGTGGGTGTATGCATGTGAGGGGGGGGGATGAACCACCAGGGAAAATTTGTAAAAAAAAAAAAAAGGTTGGGGGGGGGGGGGGGGGTTGCGGTCCACTGGACAACTAGGGAAAAATAAAAAAATTTTTAAAAAAGATTGGGGGGAGTCAGGGTCCACTGGCCCACCAAGGAAATAAAAAACAAAGTATGGGGTTGGAGGGGTCCCGGTGCATCAGAGCGATGCACAAAGGGGGATCTGTGCAGCTTATTTGCATGCGATCCCCTATGTGCATCGTTGGCTGTTAGCAAGTCACTAAATGTTACCCTTTGTGCATGCTATGTATTAAAGGCTTGGGAGAAGAGCCAGGCTTTCACCTGCTTCCTGAAGTAGAGGTAGTCTCAAGTTACACCTAGCCCCTCTGGGAGTAAATTCCAGAACATGAGGGCTACTCCTGAGAAGGCTCGGTGGAGGGTATCAGATTGTACAATTTCTTTTGACGAAGGAACAGATAGTGATGATCCTTGAGAAGACTTTAGAGGTCTCAAAAGTGTGTAAAGGGCTAACTTATTCTTTAAGTACTTTGGCTCATTTTGTCTGAGGACCTTGAAAATCAAAAAAAACAGTTTAAAATTTAGACCTGTAAGGTGCTGGGAGCCAGTATAGTTTTTACAGGAAGGGTGTGATGTGGTCACTCCCTCCCTGCGGTCCCTCTAATTTGATTAGATCGCCACTGGTAGCATGGCAGTGACACCGTACTAAATAAAACAGGTTGGTTCGGCCTGAAAGCCTTCCTTTTGATGCGTCCCGCCGTAGTGGAAGCAGGAAGTTGCATCAGAGGTGGCGAGACATGTCACAAGGAAGGCTGTCAGCCCGAAGCAAGCTGTTTTAGTTAGTACGGTGCCGGTGACCTGCTACTGGTGGCGATCTAATCAAATTAGAGGGAAAGCAGGGTGTGAGTGAGAGGGATAGACACTGCATCGGAGGGTGGGGGGAGGATGAGTGACACTGGACCAGAAGTAATGGAGGAGAAAAGAAGTGCTGGACCCAGGGAGCAGCCCTGATATAGGCAGCCTGGTACTTCGGGGGTTTGTGGCTCGGAGGACCCGGGGGGAGCTGGGTGCAGAGTGGTGGTGGGGAGAACACAACAGGCTGGAAGAGGGTGGTGCGAGAGGCTGGACTGAAGAGAGAGTGCCAGACCCATGAGTGGTGAGGGAGCAGAAGCAATGTGGGGTGCCAATGTGAGAGGGGTGCTGATGTGGGAAGGGGCAATGTGGGGGAGGGGGTACACTAACACAAGCTGGCTCAAAGTGCCAAAATCCCATTAAACCAATGTTTAAAAAAGGTTCGGACAAGTTCCTTGAGGAAAAGTCTATGTTATTGAAATAGACATGGGGAAGCCACTGCTTGCCCTGGGATTGGTAGCATGGAATGTTGCTACTATTTGGGTTTCTGCCAGGTACTTGTGACCAGGATTGGCCACTGTTGGAAGCAGGATACTGGGCTATATGGACCATTGGTCTGACCCAGTATGGAAATTCTTATGTTCTTATATGCAGTCTCTCTCTGCTTGGCCAGACACAGTGGGGCCACCTTGAGGGGGACAACAAAAATGTAGAGTCACTTCACGATCATGTTGAAACTTTTTTGACAAGTAGTCAAACACAGCTATCATAGCCTTGCTTCTTCCAAATCCCATGGCTGATTATGTCAGCAGAAAACTAAACACAAAAAGCAATAATATTTTCTGTTCATTTCCTTCCTGAGGTCCAGAGGGATACAGTGACTTGTTAGCTGCAGGCTAGGAGAGTTAAAAGAGGTGAAAGTTGAAAAACATCATCAGCTGTAGGGAAAAATAAAGCAAATAATAATGCATTCAGTGCTCGGGCATAGGTAGAAAGGAGCTGACTGCCTGATTCAGTCAGTGAATCAAAAATAAAAGAGAAACCCGCCGCATGTGCAGACTATAAGGCAGAAGACCGACCTCAAAGGTCTAGCAGTGATAGGGCTGAGGAAAATAGTGTAAAAGGCGCACTCACACTGTTTTACACACTGGTGTTAACTAATTAATTTTATTTATTTATTTATAGCTTTTGGTGTGATTTTTTTTTTTTTTTTGGCAAAGGCCAACCTAAATGGTTAACAATAATAAGGTTCTGACAGTAGCCCTTAATAACACATAGGGTCCGATATTCAGCCTTGGGAAGGCAGCCTGCATAATTGCTGCGGTCGGCACTGACCCCGGATATTAAATGCTGGGCTGTTTTCTGGGGTGGCTTTGGCTGGCGCTAACTTAACTGGATAAGGGGTCCTTTTACTAAGGTGTGCTAACAGATTTAGCACGCGCTAACGATTAACGTGTGCTAAATGATAAGACAACCATAGGAATGTAATGGCCATCTTATCATTTAGCGCAAGCTAATTCTTAGTAAAAGGACCTCTAAGCGAATATTCAGTGCTGACCGGTTAAGTTAATAATGGGCAAAGAAAGGACGCCTATTTATGCGGTCCGATTTGCCCGCTAAACTTAGCAGTCAGCGTTGAATATTGCTGGTTATCACACGATACAGCCAGTTAACTTTTCGGTTATCTCGCACTGAATATTCATGGTTAGGTGTCAAAACGCTATTTAACTAGTCAGTGGTTGTTTGCGGCCAGTTAAATAGCTTTGAATATCGGAAGGATAATAACTAAAAATGGAGGAACATTTAAACAGCATAGTAGAAAACATAGAAGTGTTTGGGGAAGGGGTGAACACAAAACATTAAAAAACAATGGGAATGTTCATCTCTTTCCTAATTCTTGGCCATTATAACCCTGAAAAAGCAAGGGCTTTCAAACCTTTCTTAAAATCCTCAAATTTAGATTCTAGACAAAGATGAGATGGAAGGGAGCAGGAGCAAGGTAGAAAAAGGCAGATTCATGAATAGAATCTAACCTTGCATGACAAAGGGGTGGAACGACTGAACCGTTTTGATTCTGAGAGCTCAATGTTCAACCTGCACAATAAGAAATGAATAACTTGGCTAAGTACTGCAGTTGTCCTGAATAGAGAATTTTATGAACTAAGACCAAGATTTTATATTTCATGCAATATATGGATTGTAGTCAACGTGCTAGTAAGATCCAGCACACCGTGCGAGTGCATAGAGGTGAGACCTAGTTAGGGCAGAGGGCATACGCATACTGCAAAACAAATACTGGATTACTCTAACAATGTGGTATGTCTCATATACAGTAAGTACAACAGACAGGCTTGCTTTAGCTACATATTCTCAGGATGGGGAGTGATATACAGCTGTAGAGGACCTGCTTCTGACACCTAACAAGATACAGATAGATTTCTTTACTGGTGCTCTTTTATCCTGTCCTGAATTGGTGGACTATGAAATAAATAAATTGAATTCTCCATGTCAGTGTCCTTATTGATTTCACATAATACACTCCTGCTGTCCCGGAAGTTGAATTTGGGACTGGTCAATAGTATCTCCTTTGTGGTAGGAAACAGTAGATAAATGTTTAGGATAGAGTTCAATTTTCCTTTTCAGTTAGGGATTGTAAGTTGGGGATGTGCACAGGGAAAACGATTTTTGGACTTCTTTTTGGTTTGTTTCACACATTTATTCTGATCAAAATTTTGAAATATGTGTTAGAACTGATATAGAGAAAAACCCCACACAACTTTAGGCAGGAACTCAGGGTGCATGCGGAGAACTGCTGTATTGCAATGAAATTTAGAGTAAGATGGAACTGCCACCAGGTCCTGAAGCAATCAAAAACAAGACCACCCAGGTTAAGCATATCAAGGGACAGGAAAATAAGCAGCTCAAAAGTAGCGCTGATCAATTGGGGAGGACGACATTGAGGTCCCATAACAAAGATGGCCGTGTGACTGGGGCTGTGACAAAAGCAAGCATCTCATGAGATGCTTGCTTTTGCCATGCGAAGATGAGAAACACTGAGTATACTAAGGTGAACCCCCATCGAGTTGGGTTTCAGACCAAACTCAGAAAGATGTAGAAGGTATGGAATCAGGGCCTGTGAAGGGCAAGAAAGGGGATCTAGACACCCCCCCCCCCCCCGGCACACTAGATGGCATACCTTCACCACTAGAAAGAGGAACACCTACCAGGAAGACCATGGAGACACCTGCAGGAAGACGAAAGGAAGATAATGTGAAGCCCTAAACATCTAGGTCATGAGGGCTAAAGAATGGAGGAGGGGATGTAGAAGAGACCCCTCATTCTGTGTGTTGAAGGTTGGAGAAAAGTCCAAGTTCCATGGTTCTCAGAAGAAGAATGCCGGAAGAAGAGGAAGCCAGATTTGCCAGGGCCAGTAAGGAGTGATGAGAATCCTGGTCCTGGGATCCTGCCCCAAGGAAAGAGGAAGGCAACCAATGGTAGTCTGTTGTGGGCCTGGAGACTGGAACAGAACTGAGGGATAGTGTGATTGACTTGAGTTGCCAAGAAATTCATCAAAGGGGTGTCCCACAATTGGAAGATCTCACAGGCAATGCCCATATTAAGAGGCCACTTGTGTGGGTGCATGACCTTGCATAGCCTGGTGACCAGGTTGTTGGATTTGTCCGCCAGATGAGTGACTCTGAGGAGCAGTCCCGAACGGACTGCCCCCTGCTACATCTGGATAGCCCCTTAACACAGAGGGTGCAATCCGGTGCCCCCTGCTTGTCAGGGTAGTACGTTGCAACCTGATTGTTCATGTGAACGAGTACAAAGTGGCTGTACAGCCTATCAATGAAATCTTTTAGAGCGTTCCAGATCGCTCAGAGTTCCAGAAGGGGGTAGGAAGAGTTGTCTCCTGGGCTGATCAAGCACCTTGATTGTGAATCCCGTCTAAAGGAACTTCTCATCCAAGGTAGGATGCAGCCACCGTCAGCACCCTGTGAGGCTGAGGAATTTGAAAAGGCAGTCCCTGAGTCCAAGTGGGCCATAGAGTTCACCAAAGCAGAGAGTAAACAAGATGTGGGGACAGTCGGATGACATTGTCTAGGGTCCCCATGGTCTGACACCACTAAGAAGCTAGGGACCACTGGGAAGTTACCATGTGAAAACAAGGCATGGGTGTTACATGGACAGTGGGTGCCATGTGATCAAACAACTTTCACATCCACCAAGGTCTGACCTGCTGAAAACAGAGGGTAGGGTTACATGGTCAATATTCTCAATGGAGAAGGGTAGATAGTGAGGCTAGGACCGCTGCTTTTAAACATATTTATAAATGATATCGAGATGACACGTGGAAGGGCATAATTGTACGGGGCACCCAAGTTTTCCTGAGGGCGTCCTCGCAGGACGCCCCCGCAAAGGGGCAGGGAAACCCGTATTATCGAAACAAGATGGGCAGCCATCTTTTGTTTCAATAATACGCCCAAATCTCAACATTTAGGTCGACCTTAGAGATGGTCGTCCCTGGAGTTGGTCGTCCCCGATTTTCGGCAATAATGGAAACCGAGGACGCCCATCTCAGAAACGACCAAATCCAAGCCATTTGGTCGTTGAAGGAGCCCGCATTCATAGTGCACTGGTCCCCCTGACATGCCAGGACACCAACCGGGCACTGCAGTGAACTTCAGAAAAAGCTCCCAGGTGCATAGCTCCCTTACCTTGTGTGCTGAGCCCCCCAACCCCCCCCCCCCAAACCCACTCCCCACAACCGTACACCACTACCATAGCCCTTAGGAATGAAGGGGGGCACCTACTTGTGGGTACAGTGGGTTTGTGGTCGGTTTTGAAGGGCTCACATTTACCACCACAAGTTTAACAGGTAGGGGGGATGGGCCTGAGTCTGCCTGTCTGAAGTGCACTGCAGTACCCACTAAAACTGCTCCAGGGACCTGCATACTGCTGTCATGGAGCTGGGTATGATATTTGAGGTTGGCATAGAGGCTGGAAAAATTATTGTAAAATTTGTTTTAGGGTGGGAGGGGGTTAGTGACCACTGGGGGAGTAGGGGGAGGTCATCTGGTCATTTAGGGCACATTTTTGTGGCTTTGTTTAAAAAAAAAAGGACCAAGTAAAGTCGGCCAAGTGTTTGTCAGGGACGCCCTTCTTTTTTCCATTATCGGCCGAGGATGCCCACGTGTTAAGCATGCCCCAATCCCGCCTTTGCTATGCTTCCGACACGCTCCTGTGAATTTTGGTTGTCCCCGTGACGGAAAGCAGTTGAGGACGCCCAAAATCGGCTTTCGATTATGCCGATTTGGGTGACCCTGGGAGAAGGACGACCATCTCCTGATTTGTGTCGAAAGATGGACACCATTCTCTTTCGAAAATAAGCCTGAAAGTTGTTAAAGTGCAAGAGGATTGTGAAAAATTGAAAGAGGACCTTATGAGACTGGTAGACAGGGTATCCAAATGGCAAATAACGTTTAATGTGAGCAAGGACAAAGTGATGCATATGGGAAAGAGGAACCCAAACTCTAGCTATGTGATGCAAAGCTCCACATTAGAAGTCACCACCCAGGAAAAGGATCTAGATGTCATTGTTGATGATACATTGAAACCCTCTGCTCAGTGTGCAGTGGCAACTAAGAAAGCAAATAGAATGTTAGGAATTATTAGGAAAGTAATGGAAAACATAAATGAGAATTTCATAATGCCTTTGTAGCACTCCATGATGCAACCGTACCTCGAATACTGTGTGCAGTTCTGGTCACCGCATCTCAAAAAAGCGGAATTAGAAAAGGCACAGAGGACGACAAAACATGATAAAGATGGAACGACTTCCCTATGAGGAAAGGTTAAAATGGCTAGGGCTCTTCAGCTTGGAGAAGAGATGGCTGAGGGGAGATATGATGGAGGTCTATAAAATAATGAGTAGAGTGGAATGGGTAGATGTGAATCGCTTGTTTACTCTTTCTAAAAATACTAGGACCAGGGGGCACACAATGAATCTACTAAGTAGTAAATTTAAAACAAACCAATTTCTTCACGCAACATGTAATTAAACTCTGAAACGTCCATATCCACTGCTTATTTCTAGGATAAGCAGTATAAAATCTGTTTTACTGTTTTGGGGATCTTGCCAGGTACTTGTACCTTGATTGGCCACTATTGGAAACAAAATGCTAGGCTGATGGACCTTCGATCTGTCCCTGTATGGCAATGCTTATGTTCTTAAAATTAAATCTGACTGAGCCCCCAAAGAGCCAGAAGTGAACCTGCATACATTGCAACACCAGAGAAGTAGAAACAGTGACGCGTATCTCCTTGTACTGTGCAAAACAAAGATAGTAGCTGCAAGTGTCAAAAACTGACATATTTCAATTACTACAGTAAAAATTAACTAATGCAAGTAAAACAACCCTCCCCCCCCCCCCGAGAAAATAAGTGCATATCCTTATTATTTCCATTTTTTGTTTTATTTTTATTAATCTTTAGAGGGAACTATCATGTCTACCACACTACTTTATCCTAAGTCAAAAATAAAAATCTGTTTCTATCTTTCCTGTCTGGCCATTTAATTTTTCTAATCATGTTGGTCCCAGCCAAGGAGGTTTGACTGAGAACAGGAAACGGCATGATGTCAAAAAGTTGAAGCCACTTAGGTTAGTCTATGTGTCCCCTTCCCCGCGCAGCCATCATTCTGTGTACACTCAAAACAAAGCAAACAATCCTATGAGCCGGTGCATCCATGTTGTCTTTCTTTATTGTTGGTAGCATTTTTATTTAATCTTACTTATATTTTCAAACATGCCAGCTTGTGTAGTATACAGGTGTACAAAGAGGAAGTATAATAACAGAATAACTTTTCATAGGTAGAGTAGTAATTTGTCTTTTGGAGGGGCTGGTTATAGGGAATATAACCAGCCCCTCCAAATTCATGCAGAGATTTTTTTTTCTCCTGGTAAAGGGCCACTAAAACAGACATCATGTTATGAGAATCAGGTGCTCAACATTCAGAGTTTATATTTATTTATTTACTTATTTATTTATGGCAGTTATATCCCACATTAAACATTAATTAGGCTGAAACCTTGGAGCATTTAAATCTTTTTTTTTTCCTGTGCCTAGATCAAAGAGAAAGATGGTTTGTGGGAACTTGCTCCTTTTGTTTTATGGAATGCAGTGGTATATTATAAAAATGCATTCAATATTGTTTATTGTTTATTATTACAGAAAGATATTAAAAAATGAGGGCAGAGCTACCTTCATGCAGAAGTCCAGAGTCAGTCTAAATGTGCCAATATTTTACAGTTCTGTGATATATATTTATTTATTCTTCAAGTTAGTTTTTAACAGCATTTTCTCAGTTATTACCCAAATGCAAACACAATTATGATGTTAATTAATAAGTTTTGGATATTCCTGAATTCTATTGTTCTGACTCACTGTATTTCCAGTTATGGCATAGTATAAGTCATCTCTTATAACTCTGGGGTAACTCAAAGGCCTGGTTTCAATGTTATACAAACATCACAAATGAGAAACCGTTATGAAAATATATCACAAAAATATTTTTGATTTTTAATATGCTGTGTCAGTAAAATGCCAGTTGCTCAGGCTGGTCTACAGAGTTACAACAGGCAGAACCCAACATCATCGCACTCAGTCCTACCTACCATCCCTACATCTTGTTCAATAGTACACATCTCATAACATAGAGATGAAAATAGAAAGTATATGCCAAATGGTAAAGACCGGTACTTAGCTTAAGGCTGGATTCACTACCGTGTCAAACTGCTGTCGGGTGCCGTGCTGTGGACCAGCTGAGCCCAGTTGAAAGGTGCATGTGCTCGTGATAAAAATTAAATGCAAAATCTTCTTGACTCTTCTTAATAGCTCAGTAATACATATCACACTCAATCGTACTCAGGTCCACTCCCGTACTTTCCCTTGTTCTCAACACCACATGTGTTTCGCTATTCTTAGCATCTTCAGGAGAACTTAGATACACCAGAGCAATGCTCCCGCTGGACTAAGTGGCTCTGTAATATACAATTATTGTGTTATCATGTTTCTTCAATCCATCCATACTGACTTCTTAAAAAATGTGTATAATATATCACTCTATCTGATTAAATAATATCACCAAGGCTCACCTGAAAAGAAGGGGAGACCATCTCATACGAGGCCAACCGTCAAAGAAATGCCAGCGCATGCACTCTATAAATATTCAAAGCAAAGGCTGACGTCATCTAATGGTTATTCATGAAGCCATTCCACTTCTTGATTCAGGACACCGGGGGCAACAGTATCCCATTGGAATATAAATCGTTGCTCCTTGCTTTTAAGTAATCTGGCTATGTTCCCACCAAATGGCATAGTCACTTGCTTCAATACTACATATTTTAAATCCGAGATGACATGGTTGTGGTTGGCCCAATGTTCTACCAGAGGTGCCTCTCTCCTCTGGACTCTTAAGTTGCTAACATGTTCCGCAATGCGCTGCTTGATTTTTCTGGTGGTATAGCTAACATACCATTTCTGGCATGGGCAAATAATTCCATATATAACCTGAGCCGACTCACAATCAGTGTCACTAGTAAGATGGAATGGACGTCCCATCTTAGGGTGAACCACCCTGTCAGTATTCCACACGTATTGGCAATACACACATCGTGAACACGGGTGATGTCCTCTGGTGGTAATGATCCCAGATCTGCTGTTTGCTACAGAGCGGGTCCGTAATAATTCGCCCAGATTTCTGGCTCTGGTATTAGCGAAAAGCGGTAGATGAGAAAATTTGAGAAGAGGTAGCATGAGCCAATGTTTTCTGATAATTTGTTGCACAGATGTCGTCCGGTTTGAATAGGGTAGTACACACGTGAATCTATTATTTTCAGTCCTAGATGACTTCTTGCTAGGAGTTAGCAGCCATCGTTGATGGGTATTGGATGCCCTCTTACGTGCCATTTTCAACGACTAAGGGGGATATCCCCATGCCCTGAATCTTTCATACATGTTATGAGCTTCCACATTGAATTTGTCCTGAGTGCCACACAAGTTCCTGATTCTAAGGAACTGGCCAATAGGAATGCCGGTCTTCACTGACTTTGGATGAAAACTGTTATGATGTAGTATAGTACTGGTGACGGTAGATTTTCTATAAAATGTAGTAGCAAACATCCGATTTGAAAATGAGATATTGATGTCAAGAAAATTTATGGATAAGCCTCCCACTGTAGACTCAAAGGCAATGTTGATATCACACTCGTTGACATAAGATAGAAATTCTTGAAGCCTGACTGAATCACCTGTCCAAATCATAAAAATGTCATCTATGAATCTTTTCCAAATTTTGATGTATTGACTAAATCTGGAACCATGTATGTAGAGACGTTCAAAGTTGGCCATATATAAACAGGCAATAGTGGGGGCAACAGTGGCCCCCATTGCTATCCCTCAAATTGAAAAGAGTTCTTACATAGGACCCTTTTGGTCATTTCTGTTAACAAATGTATTTTGGCTGAAGAAAGATCCAGAGAGGTTAACTGAGTGCTGACAAGATCAATGGCATCCTGGTGAGGAATTCAATTGAACAAAAGAGATGAGGTGAAGATGTGATTCCATGTGCCCCAATGAAATGAGAGTTTAATTTTACTTCCCATCTTTAAAACACCAAGCTTCCCAAGGCAGATTACAAAAACAGTTAAGATGAACCCATCAGTAAACAGGATAGCCTCACTGAAATTTGGCCATGTATTACTGTATTGTATACATGTAGAAAAATGAGCACAAAATACAGCCTTTATTAGTTTCCACCAGCTACAATAATTTTTGAAGCTGTTTTAATGATATTCAGTTTTGATTTCATGCTATTTATATCTACATATGGGATGCTTTCAAATAAATTAAAAAAAACCTATTGAATAAGTAAAAATAAAAAAATATTTTGTCCTTCACCTTTCAAGGGCTGCCTATCCAACTGGAACAGCTTTTGACTTATTACAGATGGACCACGCATAGGCAGTCCATTATTTCTAATAGTCTTTTACTATTGCTTTCAACAGCGTTTGCTGTTGTTTTGGGTGTACTTTTGACTCCACCTACTGCCAGCAAGCTACACCTACTGACTTCAACCTATATAATGGGCTAGATAGCCTCGTACTGTCACCTGTTCTCAATCTAACCTCCTTATTCCCAGCCTCTAGTTTCTGCTTTCTTGTGTCTTCTCTTGCCAGATTTTCTGTCCATTTTCATTTTTCTGTCTACTGTCTTCTTCACCTCCTCCATTATATCTATCTCTGACACTCATCTTTCTCTTTCAGCTTTCTTCTATTCTTCTGCCTCTGTCCATTTAGATTTAATTCATTTTTACTATCTAGACTTTAAGCTCCCTTTGTTCACTGTCAGGCTTATTTTTGAAAGAGAAGGACGCCATCTTTCGACACAAATCGGAAGATGGGCGTCCTTCTCACAGGGTCACCCAAATCAGCATAATCGAAAGCCGATTTTGGGCGTTCCCAACTGCTTTCCATCACAAAGACAACCAAAGTTCCTGGGGGCTTGTCAGAGGCATAGCAAAGGCGGGACTTGGGCATGCCTAACACATGGGCGTCTTCGACCCATATTGGAAAAAAAAGGCGTCCCTGACAAGCATTTGGATGACTTTACCTGGTCTAGTTTTTCTTACAACCAAGGCACAAAAGGTGCCCGAACTGACCAGATGACCACTGGAGGGAATCGGGGATGACCTCTCCTTACTCCCCCAGTGGTCACTAACCCCCTCCCACCCTCAAAAAAGAACTTTTAAAATATTTTGTGCCGGCCTCAAATGTCATACTCAGGTACATCGCAGCAGGATGCAGGTCCCTGGAGCAGTTTTAGTGGACGCAGTGCACTGCAGGCAAGCAGACCCAGGCCCATCCCCCCCCCACCTGTTATACTTGTGGTGGTAAATGTGAGCCCTCCAAAACCCACCACAAACCCACTGTACCCACATGTAGGTGCCCCCCTTCACCCATAAGGGCTATGGTAGTGGTGTACAATTGTGGGTAGTGGGTTTTGGGGGGCTCAGCACACAAGGTAAGGGAGCTATGTACCTGGGAACTTTTTCTAAAGTCCACTGCAGTGCCCCCTAGGGTGCCCGGTTGGTGTCCTGGCATGTCAGGGGGACCAGTGCACTACGAATGCTGGCTCCTCCCATGACCAAAGGGCTTGCATTTGGTCGTTTCTGAGATGGACATCCTTAGTTTCCATTATCGCCGAAAATCAGAAACGACCAAGTCTAAGGATGACCATCTCTAGGGATGACCTAAATGTCAAGATTTAGGCATCCCTGACTGTATTATCGAAACGAAAGATGGATGCCCATCTTGTTTCGATAATATAGGTTTCCCCACCCCTTCACCGGGATGTCCTGTGAGGACGTTTTCAGGAAAACCTGGGCGCCCCTTTTGATTATGCACCTCCACATCTACCTATAGCTTTCCGATATGTTTCCCTCATCCAGGCCCAGTCATTCCCCTTTCTCTTATTCCCTAGTCTTTCATTAACTCTTCCCTTTCTCCCTTTGTCATATAAAATCTCCTCCCTGTGTTTTTTCTCTCTCCCCCTACAATGCAGCATCTTCTCTCTCTCTCTCTCTCTCTCTCTCTCTCTCCCCTCCACCTGACTGCAATGCAGCATCTCCACTATATTTCTGTCTTTCTCTTCCTTGCCAACCAGCATCATTCCATATCTCTCTCTCTCTCTCTTCCCTCTATCCAGCATCACACCTTCTCCTCATCCAGCATAATGCTGTCTCTCTTTCACTCTCTCCCCAATTCAGCATCACTCCTCTCTCTGTCTCTCCTCCCCATCAAGCATCATGATGTCTCTGTCTGGCTGTCCACAACCCCGGCCTCCAGTGCAGGAAGTTTACATCAGAGGGAACGTGACCAGCAGAGCAGCAGCAGTGCATGCCGGAAAATAGTCCCACATGCTTTCACTTTGTTTTTACAGTTGATACTGTTGATGCCTGCTGCTGAATTTGAAAGACTGTAAGAGGGTGATCAGGAAGCGAGGGGGGGGGGGGGGGGAGAGACCTGAGAAGGGAGTGGGGCCAGCAACAGTGACCTGCTTCTCTCCTCTACTGCTGGCCCCACTCCCTTCTCAGGTCTCCCCCCCCCCCCCTCGCTTCCTGATCACCCTCTTACAGTCTTTCAAACTGACCAGGTGCAGTTTTTGTTCAAAATCTGGGAAAATGACTGCTCCCCTTGCACCCCCCCCCCAGGTTACAGTTGCCCCCCCCCCCCAATCAATAATACGAGAACTCCCCTCTCAGGTTAGAGTTGCCCCCCCCCCCCCCCCCACACCAATCAATAATACGAACCTATTTCAAAGACCTGATATTTAGCCAGCAATGGGCAGTGCTTTTATAGGTCGGCAGCAGTGTTAAATCTGGATATTGAATATCAAATTTTTTTAACAGAAATAAGTTAACCGGCTATGCCAATATTCAGAGCGAACTAGTTAACTTTTTAGCAGTTAAAGAAGGATGCTATTTATGCAGTCCTATTTGACCACTAAACTTATCTGGTTAAGTGCTGAATAATCAGCGCCTAACTGGATAAATCGAGTGATATAGCCAGTTATGCGCTAGGTACTCACTGGCAATATTCAACGGAGATAACCAGTTATCTCCCGCTGAATATTAGTAGTCAGGTGCCAATACGCTATTTAACTGGTCAGCAGCCACGTCTGGCCAATTAAACAGCTTTGAATATCAGGAGAAAAGTGTCCAGCAGTGTTCTCTCACCACCGCATCTTATAAAAATGACAGCACCTGACTCTAATGATGTATCAGTCTGTCAATTAGGGCAATGCCTCTTTGGACCAAATAGCCTCGGTGTGGGACTGGTTATTGGGCCCATTTGGGACAGGTGTTACACTGCACCTCAGATTACTCTTCTGCTCTTTTATAGAATCTTTATATCATCCTCAAGCTGCTCAGGCCCTAGAAAGAAAGAAACATCCACATCACAATTCCATGTGCTTTTTGTTGTTGTTTTTTTTTACATCAGAAGCCATTCTCGATGCAGTAGGTTTGCATGAGATTTGCTTGCATGCCAACTGTGCTACCCTTTAACATAATAGTTTCACTGTGGCTTTTCCTTGCTAAAACCCTTATTGCACTGGGAATAGGGTTAGCGCAGGAAAGTAAACTAACGACGTGCAAATTACCATAGTGTGATGCCAGAAAAAACTGTGCACATCACCACAGTAATCTGCAGGGATTGGCTTACCCACTGACAGGAAAGGGGACATTAGAAAAAAAGACTGGACTGACACCATAACACCTAAAGTCTTTTCATATGCAACAGAAAGTACATTTTCAGTATGACCCCCCTCTCCTTTCCCAACTCACTCTACAACAAGCTTGATTCCCTCCTAATTAAGTTTTTATGGAGGCAAAAGCCTTCCCGCATTGTGCTCAAGAAGCTTAAATTACCGAAAAACTTGGGAGGTCTTAATGTTCCTGATTTTAAACACTATCACAAGGCTTGCCCAGTCTTTACGGTGGTTCCAAAGGGAATTATCTCATCTCACGCCTCAATGGCAGATTTTTGAGGCAGCGTTGGTGCACCCTTGCCCTTTATCTCTTCTCCCGTATGCAGATTTGTACCCCTATACTAGACGCATTCGGCTGTTAAAAGCCTCTGCCTCTGATATCCGTACGTTTAGGGCTGGCCTTGGAATCCGTGCTGTCTCTTTGGAGGATATATCTCTCTGGTATAACTCTGGTTTTCCAGCTGGTCTCCTGCAGTCTCAAACAGTGGAATGGCAAGAGAGGGGTGTATGGCAGCTGTCGCAACTGTATATTGCTGGTACTCTGTTATCGCCTGCTGCTCTGTCTGCATTGTATAATGTTTCTTTGCTAGATTCTGGCACATGGAAGGACATCTCCACGTATATTTCAACCTTTCAGGTCTCCAATTCACTTATCTTGAATCCTTCAGAGTTTATCTCCTTTTGTCACACCATTACATCAGGTCGTAAGAAGGCTTCTCTGCTATATAAAAAACTTCAGGATCTATATGCCGATGCAGTTGCTCCATTGAGGATGACTTGGGAAGCGGAATTTGATTGGTCTACTTTCTGGGTTAACTCCATACGTCCCATGAAGTCAGCAGCAATATCTCAATCCTCATATTTCATCTTCCACAAAGCCTATTGGACTCCTGCTCGAGTGGCCAGAATCACTAAGAGTGTCAACTTCAACTGCTGGTCTTGTCAGGAAAGAGATGGTTCACTGGCACATATGGTTTTCTACTGCAAAAACGTCAGAGCTTAATGGCAACTAATTTGGTCAAAAATGTGTCTTATCTTTCACTTGCCTGAGTCCACTGCGCTCTCTTATGAGGTTGTGATCTTACAAGCTTCTTGTCCTACTATCCCTCTTTTGGAGTCTGATAAGAAATTGTATAACATACTGCTAGCTGTTGCCTTGCATTTAATTGTCTCCAATTGGAAAAATAATGTGTACCTGAATTATAATGAATGGTGGAGTTATGTATGTGTGATCAGAAAATATGAAACAATTTTGGCCCATAGGCGTCGAAACATTAGGTCTGTTTTGAGGACCTGGGCTCGTTTAGACCTTTTTTGTCAGGAGCCACATAGCACTCCTTGACCTTGTGTAACCCTGCAATTTGTCTCCAGGTATTGCCATGGAACTTTGACTTTGATTATGCTTATGATTTTTTTTGGGGGGGAGGGGGGTTAATTTCCGGGGGGGGGGGGGGGGTTGTTTCATTTTGTGTTTACTTTTGTATTCTCTGTATGACAAAACCTTTAATAAAAATATAATAAAAAAAAAAGTAGGCCCTTCCCATCAAGTTCTCCCAGACAAAAATCTTTTTGGAGACACACAGATACACTTTCATGCACTCCTCTATTGGGTTCATTTCCTTACAAAACCTCAACCCTATAACACTCAGGCCCAGATGCACAAAACCTAACGAGCCAGCAACTTGAGTTTTACACTGGTTCTAGCTGGTTTAGCGAGCATGGAGTTCACAAGACATGCACAAAAGGGTTCTGCGAGCTTTTATTCTGTCACGGTAGCAACTAACGAAAATTGCATGCAAAGCTAATATAATGAGCTAATTACTATACAAATGTACATGCAAAGTGATGCACAGCCGTTTTCCGAGCGATACACAGAAGCAGCCCCTAACTTTACCATGGAAACTTTAATGGGAGGTCTGGAGCTGTCGGTCCTGACAGTTCTTGTCGCAAGTGAGCTTTACCCTTTTTAAAAGTTTGTAATTTACTCCTTCCATGCTTCCTGGCAAAAGTAGTGCATTTAGGAGGTTGTTTTGAGAGAGGCAGGGAAAACACTGGAGCCCCAACACGACAGTCTGCCCATCAGCCACTGCTCCAGCCCTGGAAGCACACCCCTAAGCACTCCCCACAGCAGTTTTGAGAGAGAGAGAGAAAAAAAGCTACACCGGCTTTCATACACGCATTTTCTTTGTGTGTATGAAAGCTGTACACAAGCGCCGCTCTGAGCATGCGCAGAGCAGTCATGCTTAGCGATTGGCTGTTCTATACATGCTCAGCTGACCAACTGAATTCCCCCCCCCCCCCCCCCCCATCGAGCTGCTCACTGCTTTGGCAAAGAGCTCATTTGCATGCGATTCACATTGGGAATCCCTCTGTACATCCAAATTGGTAAATTTTACCAAGGTGGAGCTACAGAGCAATTCTTTATGGGGACCTTTGTGCATCTGGACCTCAGAGGACTTAGAATATTCATATCAAGGTTGTTGCTACTTTACCCATCTCTGGGTGCCTTGGTGTTTTCCTGCCAATGTTGGTGCTGATTTGCCCTTCCCATGGTGGCTTTCAGTTTTCATGCCACTGTTAGTGCCCTCTGCCACCATTTTGGTGCCATGGGGTTTTTCTTCCACTCTTGATGATTTGAAGTGCTTTTACTCTGTAGCAAATCCTTGACAGCAAGTTTTAAGCATAACTGATCAAAAATGGATGTAAAATCTTACTGTTAAGAGTGGGAAATTACTTGCCCCATTAACTTGAATAGAACTGAATGAGACAAATGATCCAAATAATTTGGATTCTGAAAACAAATTGAATGGGTGACTGATCTGAAAATGAACTGACCCAAATTTGTTTTCCACTTTGCATATATAAAAAAGTGTTCACTGGCCAATGGCACACTGGTCCCTTTCTCAGATGGCCCTTCAAATCAGCTTTCAAGAATGATTTGTATAGAAGATTGTACTATCTTTTCTAGGATCAAAGCACAACAGCAATCATTTTGATCTTCTAAATATTGGACAACTAATCCCACCCTGCACATTCACATAGGCAGATTTTAATATATAAAGGAATAGAGAATTATTCTTTATAATAATGTCACTTCTATTTCTTTTTACAGACTTTTCATTTATTACATTTTCTAATGCTCAAATATATCACCTGTCAAAAAAAACACTCTAGTACAGAAACACAATTTCTGGGTTTTGAGCCAATACCTCTTAAACAGTGCCTAAGATACATCAATTTAAACAAAAAAAAAAAACAGTGGTGCCATTCCAGTGTCTCAGCCTGTGCACGGAATAATAATTCATGACTCTGAAAAAAGCAATCCACTAAAACCTTATCTTCTAATATTTGTTTGCTTCCCCTCGCTTAGCCTGTTAATACTCTGTTGCCAAATTCATAATGTTCTCTGAATCCTGACATATTGTGGTCATACCCTACTTACTAGATGAAATATTATCTGAACCAGGAAGTCTGTAATAATAAATGACAGCCATTTATAGCCCTCTAACTAGCTATCACTTTCAAACTAATTATTGTTCAGTTCTGATTCCAGAACTAAAGACCAATGATAAATTAGCCTTCAATTATAGAACTAGGGATAAGTTCAGTGCTTTTATTGTAGGAAAAAAGGTACCGGTACTCATACAGGGCAACCTTAGGGGTGGGGTCACTATGGCTCCACCCCTACAGTAGCCACACCTCCTTTACCAGGCATGGAACATTAAAAAAGGGTATTGCTGAAAATATTACACCAGTTCCAAGAATACCAACATATCTCTTACTGGGAAAACATAACAAATAGGATTTTCTCCACAGAAACTACATATCAGCAGAATACTGCACCGCAGTCATATATACACAGTACACGGATAGAGCCTCACCAAATACAAAATAAGTGACCACAAATTACTTTATGTTGCTGTTGCCATTATGGATACATTGTTCAATGCATCCCATTACATATCAGAAATAATAGGGCAGGTATAAAGGGGGAAGCATGGAACTACAATGACTACATATAAATCCGGAGTAATTTTGATGGAGTGGAGTCAAAGTGACATTTTCACACATTATACCTTTCTGCCCTACTCCCTTTTAAATTAGCATGATAATTGATAGTATCATTCATAAAGCCTTCTGTATGAGAGTGTTCTGTATTCTCTACAGGACTGGTCAGAATCTTTATATAAATTCTGAAGGTCTAGTTCTATATCACAAACTTCATATTCCCCAACAATGGAATTATCCTTAGAACATGCCATACAAAAAATATTCAAATTGTGATTATCCCCTTTTGAACAGCACAAGCGCCTTCCATTGCCAGACATGTTGTATAAAGCAGATGGGTTTTACTTTGTGTGGTGACTCTATAGGATGCGGAGACCACTAGTCCCTTGCATTTTTATTTTGTGTGACAAGGGACCTTTGGCAGCTCTTTTCCCAGAGCCTGTTTTCAAACAGACCAGACACTTTGCAAAATAACACCCTGCAAAAAGACATTCAAAACCTATACAGGAAGAACTTGCCAAACCATAACAGCCCTGACCCACCTATGAAAAGACAGTGTTATAAATATTAGACTGGGCCCTAGAGCACCAGTAAACCTGCTACTGGGAAACTGGAACAAGCTGGATTGTTACACAGCCCTCTACAGACACTACATTTTAGCAGAATCCTTCACCTGCCTGGGTTACCCCAGAGCCAATTAGTGAATCTATCCCCAGCACAGCTCAGGTCCACCTGCACCTGCTGCTTGTGCTCTATACTAGTACACTCCTCCACCGACTAGGTCACAACTGCCTCTGGGCAAGTCTCCCACTCTCCAATTATCCCCAGTGATTTCTAGGTTACTGAAGCCACACTCCCAGTGGTCCCACAGTTCCCAGAAAGCACTAACAGACCCAACACACAAACCACCAGGATTCTTTATCAGTCCAGACAAACACGGCAAACAAACAATTATGTTCATTCTCTTAAAAAATATTGAACGGTGGAACAAAATTGTGCAATTGGCAAACAATAACAGGTAACTGAAATATGGATCAATTATAACACTAACTAAACACTTGCATACTTCCTAGAAAGTACCTGGGGAGATCAGAGCATAAATCTGTTCACAGAGCTTAAGCAAAGATCTCTCTCTCTCTCTCTCTCTCTCTCTCTCTCTCTCTCTCTCTCTCTCTCTCTCTCAGGCTGAAACTGAAGCAACAGCCAGCATCTCTTGGGTAATTTCAAACTCCAGGACCATCAGAGCCCAGAACAGTCAGGTTTCAAATAAAAACTGGTTACATCACTACAGGCACTTCCTGTTATCTGTGTGCCAACTAAAAGAAAGAGAAGCCAGTCCTCTGTAACAGCTTTAATCATAAACATGCACCATCTGCTGGCCAAACAGGAGAAATACACTTCAGACATATTTAAGACAGGAAAATATCCAATACATTTTACAGGCTTAAAACACACTGGGGGGTCTTTTACTAAAGCTTAGCACGCATTATCTCCAGCAGGGCTCATAGGAATTAAAATGGGCCATGCTGCAGATTACTCAAGCTAAGCTTTAGTAAAAGACCCCCACTGTTTCTTCACAGACCCTCACCTGGTACAAAATAGGGGACCACAAAAAAAATACAGACAAAAACAGAAATGGGGACCCCCAAGTAAGACAGACTTTATAAGCTGTGAAAATACTGGTAAAAGAGAAACAGAAATGCATTTTCTCTTGCATGCTGCTAAATACAAAAATAGAAAAGATGTATATTTCCCAAAGCAGCCAAAATACCAATTCTTAAAAAGTATTAAATAAAAAAAAATATTTTTTTTCTTTTTTATCTTTGTTGAATCGGTACTTTTCTAACTGGGTTTGTCCCAGTCTGTTCCACTATTTGTAGTCTTCTAAATTTTTTCCAGATTTGCCTTTCCATTTCTTCTCTACATCCGTCTAGCACTGATCTTTCTTCTTTATGTTTCTTTTTCATCTTTCTCTTTTCTGCCTCTATATCCACCCATGTATGGTTTTTACCTCTCATTTTCCCTTTCTTTCACCCTCTAGTACTTAGTTGCCTTCTTTTGACTTCTTGTCTCCCTCTCATTCTCTCTCCAGCAATTACATTGCCCCCTCTGTCTTTCTCCTTCACCAGTCTGCTAATCCCTACTCTTTCACCCTAAATCACCATTGCCATTCTCTGTACTCACCCTCTCAGCCCTCATGTACCCTCTACTGCTTCTCATTCCATCATCAGCCCCACCTCCATCCCTGACTCTCCTTCATTTGCTTGTCTCCAGACTATTCTGTCTCTTACCTTCTACCTATTGCCTCTCTTTGACAATATTAAACTACATTTCTACCCTCATTCAACCCTTTGGCACCTATCTCCTTCCTTTCTCATACTCTTCCACAGCACCCCATCCTGGCTTCGATCACACATGCAGAACACAGAAAGCCCCTGTTCAAATACAGGATAATCAACCACAAACTAGCCCCTATGTTTACAAAGCTGTGCTAGCGGATGCCGTGTGGCACTGTCGACAAGGTCCATTCAAAGTGAATGGATTGTGTTGGCATTACCGCATTGGCAGCCGATAGCGTGGCTTTGTAAACAGGGGCCTAAAAGTATTAATCTAGACAAATATTATACTGAAACCCGAGATGCCAGACTCTGCATGCACTGCAACACCATATAGAAAGAAATGCATTTCCTCCTGTACAGTGTAAAATAAAGCTGGTAGATGTAAATTCTCAAAACTGACATAATTCAATTACTAACTGAAAATAAAATCATTTTTCATACCTTGGTTGTCTAGTGATTTTATTTTTCCAGTCATCTTGTTCCCAGTCTCTGGTTCTGTTTCCCTACCTCTGTGCACTTAAATACCTCCATCACCTCCTGTCTACATGCTATTTCTTTTCTCACCTCTTTTCTTCTTCACTTCCTGCCCTACATCCATCTTTAGCACTGATCTTTCAAATTTCTTCCATTTTTCTGCCTCCTTCCAAACCTATCTACTTGTCCACCTCTTCCCCTTTCTTCAATCCATGTGCATGATTTTTTTTCCTCTCTCCCTTCTATCCATGGGCAGCATGTCCCCCTCTTCCTTCCCTTCCATCCATGGGCAGCATGTCCTCCTTTACTCTCCCTTCCCTTCCATCCATCAATCCATGTGCACCATGTTCCCCTCCCCTCTTCTATGTGCAGCATGTCCCCTTCACTTCTTCCCTTCTATCTATATGCAACATGTCCCCCCTTCCTTCCCTTTTAATTCCTGTGCATGTCCCCTTTCCTCTTCCTTCTATCCATGTGCAGCATGTCCCCTCTCTTCTCCTCTCCTCTCCCTTCTATCCATATACCAGCATGTTCCCCTCCTCTCTCTCTCCTTCCATCCAGTATGCAACTTCTCCTCTCTCTCTTCCATCTATGGGCATCATGTTATGTTCTCTTCTCTTCTCCCTTTCCCTTCCCTTGTATCCATGGGCAGCTTCTCCCCTCTCCTCTCTTCCCTTCATGTGAAAGTAGCTTTCCCCTCTACCTCCCCCTGCATGACCAGTATCACCTCCTTACCTCCCTGTCTGTCCTCCTTCCCCACAGGCCCTACAGACTTACAGAGTTTGACGGCATGGCCGGCAGTGATTACAACAGACTCCCTCCAACGGCTCCAAGGTTTCCCTCTGCCACATCTTTCCAATGCAGCAACAGGAAGTTGCAACAGAGGGAAGGACCCAGGGGCTGGCTGGAGAGAGCCTGCTGTAATCGCTGCTAGGCTGGCAGTGCGGGTGAACTCTAAGTTTGTAGGGCCCATGGGAAGAGAAGGAGGAAAGGAGATATGCAGCTCTGGAACTAACTGTCACTGGAGGGTGCAAAGGGGGGGCAACTAAGATTTTTTGGGGGGAGGGGACATATATGCCGCCCCTTAGCGACACATATTCCTTTGGCTAAGTTTCAGAAGCAGCTCCAAATCTGACTATTACCATGAGTTGGTTCAGGTTCAGTGTCTGAATTTTGCTAGTCTGGTTTGTGTCATCCCTTTCCTTTACTCCATGATCCAGCATGTTTCTCTCTCTTTCTTCCCACCCCCTTCACCGCCCGAACCAGCATGTTTCTTTCTCTTTCTTTCCTCCCCTTCACCCAATGATCCAGCATGTTTCCCTCTCTCTTTCCTCCCTCCCCTTCATCCTATGATCCAGCATGTTGCCCTCTCTCTTTCCATCCTCCCCTTCACCCCATGATCCAGCATCTCACCATCCTACCCTCCCATTTTCCAGTATCTCATCTCACCTTCCCTTCCACCTCAGCCCCGGGTGCAATATCTCTCACTATTCTTCGCTCCCCTTCCCACCATTGTCCAGCATGTTTCTCTCCTGCATCCCCTTATGCCCAGATCAGGTAAACATTTCCCCATGCAACATTCCCCAACCTCCCAAGAGAATATCAGGACAGCTGCCGTTGGAGGTAGAGGAGGAGGATGTGGTGGCGGCAAGAGAGAGAGAGAGAGAGCAGCTCAAGACAACTGCCGTTGGAGGCATGCTTGTAGGGAGCAGGTGAGAAAAGGTCCTGGTACGCTGTACCGACATGTACTGACACAAAAAAAGTCCCAGATAAGCTGGTGTATTTAATTCTAAATAACTGGTGGAACTGTTAATTCCTTGGCTATCACTAGGATGTATGATGTTCCTTCTGAGGACTGGCACCCATATGGACTTTAGGAGGAACAGTATGGGGGTAATTTTATGAAGCTTTTCCATGTGTTAAGCATACTCTACATGCAGAAGAATGGCTGTCAAGAAATTGTGTTGAAGTACACATGCATAAAATCTAGGTGCACTAAAGGATTATCCCCCGATATTGAAAAGCATTTCACCGGCCAGGATTGGCACCTGGCTGGTTACATGCCCCACAACTGGTTATCCGCAAATTTTCAGCGGGACACAGCTGGCCATGACCAGCTGAAAATTCGCGGTTAGCGGCAAGCTGGCTATATCACATGATATAACCGGCTATCCGCTGATTTTTCGGCATGTTTGGCAGCCATATTTGGCCGTGTGAATACCTGGCTGCTTCAAACTTAACCAGACAGTGCTTCCTTATCCTTTGGCTAAATCTTTAAAGTTTAAGAAATAATATACTGCCACATTCACATTGGTCTGACCATTGCCAACTTCAATTTAATTTATATCTTAGTATGGGTTAGATTTCTCATACCCAAAGCAGACATAGGATCACTTCTAGAGGAGGATAGATAGTGATTCTTTTTGGGTTAGAGTCTCTGCTCACATTAATGACTCCAACTGATCCAATTACTATGAAATCAGATTGGGACCATATTGTTAGTACTACCTAAGATTCCATTGCTCTTTTAAAAGAAAAAAAAAGTGCAATCTCATAAGCCTTCACCTTGGTTTACTGATTCTTTAAGAGAGCAGAAACAAAACTGTAGATGGCTCAAAAGAAACTGGCATAAAAGTTCAAATCTTTCTACTAAACTAGCTTGGAAACAGGCATTTAAAGCTTATGGATATAATGTCGTAGAAGCTAAAAAAAAATATATACTATTCCAATGAAATTGATAATAGCCTATACAATACTAAAAACTTATTTCAGCTTGTAGAAAATATTACAGCATCACCAGCCCCTGGAAATTTGTCTCTAAGCTCTCAACCATCTGCTCAGGATTTACCTGATTTCTTTTTTAGTAAGATTGAGGTTATTCGTGTTGATTTTAAAAGAGATCAGTCATCACTCACCTTGACTAGTCCATTCTCAGTTGAAACCAGTTCAGAAATTAAAGCGAATCAACTGTGGGATACATTTGTCCCTATCACTCCAAATGATGTGTCTTCCCTGTTACAAACACTTTCTTCTTGTCATTGTGTATTGGATAAATGTCCCTCAAATTTATTTTCTAATCCTCCAGTTTCAATTGTTTACTTTACTTTAATTTTTATTTCATTTTATTTTAATAAACTCTTGGAGCTAGGAATGCTACCGTTAGAAATGGGATACATAGCACTTACTCCCATACCTCAGGGTTCAGATTTATCTTCTCCTTCTAATTTCAAACCAATTGGGGGCACACCTTTAGCTTTTGGAAAAACAAGTAGGCAGATATCTGAATATATAGATAGATTTTCATGTTTACATAATTCACAATTTGGTTTTAGAGATAGACATAGCACTGAAATCTTGCTATTGACAATGATTACAGAGATAAGGAAATCTTTATGTCAGAGTAAATAGAACATTCGATTACAATATGACATGGCTGCTGCATTTGATTCTGTGGATCATGATCTTTTATTGTAGAGACTGAGTGAGATTGCGATGGTAGGTTCTGTTTTGGGATGGTTTAAGGATTTTGTGCTCAACTGCTGTTATTGAAGGTCTTAGTTTTACTAAAGCTTAGCTCGAGTTATCTGCAGCAGGGCCCATAGGAATAAAATGGGCCCTGCTGCAGAGAACCTGAGCTAAGCTTTAGTAAAAGACCCCCACTGTGTCTGGAAAGATGGTAAATTTTCTCAAAGCTGGTGTCTGTCCTGTGGTGTACTCTACAAACAAAAAACAAAAATTTGGATGTTATAATGCCTTTGTATCTCTCTATGGTGTGACCGCACCTTGAATATTGTGCTCAATTCTGGTCGCCGCATCTCAAAAAAGATATAGTGGAATTAGAAAAGGTACAGAGAAGGGCGATAAAAATGATAAAGAGGATGGGAAGATTTGTGGGTGGGCACCTTCCTCCTTCACTCAGCAGGCAGGCAAGAAAGAACATGGTGGTCACAAAACCTCTTCACTCTGCACATCACAAGCTACTAGCCAATAAAGGAGAGAGAGAGAGGAAAGAGGGAGAACTGCCAATCCAACCTCATTGGTTCAGGCCTTATGATACAGTATTCAACTGCTGTGCCATACAGCGACTGGACATCACGAACCAGCGAGCCAATGAGGTTGGATGGATCACTCACACGGCATTAGGATTTTACAAGCCCCGGATCCAATAAGGAAAATTGCAATTAAAAGAAGTGAAGTTGTAAAAAATGTGGTTCAAGGCATTGCACTTAAGTGGAGTGTGCTCTTATCGCTGAGAAGAATTTGGGACTGTAAGTTTCGTTGCAGATAGGTGAAGTGTGCACTTATCCGACATGCACTTAAGTGAAGTGAACTGTATATGGGTTTAAATTCTAAGCTCTTAAGAAAAACTCCAGCTAATACAAAATACAGTAGTTTGATTGATTTTCCGGATCAAGAAATATGATAGCATTTCTGGGTATCTCTGCAGGTTTCACTGGCTTCACCTAAAATCTCAAATTATTTTCAAAATTGCATATACTGTTTTTTTTATATGT
Organism: Microcaecilia unicolor; assembly: GCF_901765095.1. Taxonomy (NCBI): domain Eukaryota; kingdom Metazoa; phylum Chordata; class Amphibia; order Gymnophiona; family Siphonopidae; genus Microcaecilia; species Microcaecilia unicolor. Next base: position 235,394,818 of record NC_044031.1, read on the forward strand.
TATATACTAATTTATTGGATCTCTTAATCCAACTTTTTTGTCTCTTGTTTTTTTTTTCTTCATTTCAGGTATTTAATGCATTTTTACTAAGGTATCCTATTGTTAAAGGTTTATGATGTAAATCCATGTTACCTCAATATGGAATGATCTACCACAATATATCAGAACTGAATCTAATTATCTTCAGTTTCAAAAGAAGCTGAAAACCTTTTTAATTGATAAGGTGAGAGTATTATTTTGTTAATTTGAAGCAATTCTGGTTCCTTAGCTAATGTATTGTGAAGATTTAATTCCCTATACACTGTTTTTGGTGTTTCTTATGTTGTAAACCGCCTAGAACCACCAGTTGGGATTTGTGCGGTGAACAAGTTCCGCATTAGATTAGATTATAATCTAAAGACTTGAAATACAGCAACACATATCAGGGTAGGAATAGCTCCTACCCACATTAGTTCTGCTCACTGAGGCCATATCTGGATTTTCAATGGAATTATTCAGATAATACCACTAAAAATGCCACTTTTGGTTTTGTGTAATAAAGATTATTTAAACCTGAAATTTAGAAATATTGAATAACTTAGTTACAGAAGGAAAGATTTGTATATACAAATAAAGCATGTTGAATCGAGTGGCCTAGTGGTTAGGGTGGTGGACTTTGGTCCTGAGGAACTGAGTTCAATTCCCACTTCAGGCACAGGCAGCTCCTTGTGACTCTGGGCAAGCCACTTAACCCTCCACTGCCCCATGTAAGCCGCATTGAGCCTGCCATGAGTGGGAAAGTGCGGGGTACAAATGTAACAAAAAAAACCCTCAATACCTTCCAAAGCCTCCCCTGTTCTCACTTCTCCCCATCTCCATCTCCCCCTTACCCCTCCACCCTAGTTGCTATTGCTCCCTGTTTTCCCATCACGGATGCTTCTGCCTCAACCTTAGATAGTTACTTCTGCACAGTTTTCATGTTACTTTGAGTTGTGCCTACATACTTTGGTTTCTTGCAATCATCCTGAGAACAGCTTGTTGTGCATAAGAGAACCACATGGCTCAACTGTTTGAGAACTACAGTGCTTCTCAATTGTCTCTTGGAGACACACCTAGCCAGTCAGGTTTTCAGGATTGCCACAATGAATATGTATAAGATAAATTTGTATGCACTACCTCCATTGGTCTGGCCCAGTATGTTCTCATATTCTTGTACCAACTCTGAGAAGAAACTCTAGAAAGTACATTGCAAACCGCCTTTCGCACATTCCTTAATTTACATCCTCCCAAATGCAAGGGTCTGAAATACAAATCAATGCATGCATCTACCTTTTCCTATACGAGCAAGCAACTCTGGAACGCGCTGCCATGTAGCCTGAAAACGGTCTATGAATTGACCAATTTCCGCAAACTATTGAAAACCTATCTCTTCGACAAGATATATCACAAAGATCAACATGTGTAACTGTATAATTTAACATGTGTAACTGTATAGTCTTAAAACTTCCAGACTGTCTTATAATGTTTTATAATGTCTTTCTGCTCTAATGCCCTCATCTATCTTACTACCATGTAACACAAAACCCTCTGTAAACCAAATGTATATTCAATGCTATTTCCAGTATCCATGACGAAATGTAAGCCACATTGAGCCTGCAAAGAGGTGGGATAATGTGGGATACTAATGTAACATATAAATAAATAAAAACCATCTGTAACTGCCTTGGTACCACCGAAGTAGTCCCCAAGGGCTAGCTAAGAAGTAGAGCTAAGGCGGAAGGCACTGATCACAAGCAGGAGAGAGGGAAAGCGACTCTATATCAGGTCATGTCCTCCTCCTCTGCCGTTTAGGTACTGAATGCAAAATTTGAAATGTAGAACTCTCACAATTCAAATTAAGTACTCAACATCCTGCAGCAGATGAGGAGGATGCAGCCTGATGCACAGCCATTCTCCTCTTTCTCCACTTCTCATTCAGGCAGGCTGTGGACCGAGGGGAAAGAGTGTGTGCATCGGACGTGCCATGGGCTGGGGGAGTAGGGGGGTGGAAATGGAAAGCAGGCGAGGAAAACAATGGGTGCCACCACTGCTTTCTTGTACCTGTGCATAATTCTGCACTGGAGAACATTCTGCATAATTTCTGCAATGCACAGTACAGCAGATTTCCCCCAGCAGTGCAATATGTAAAGAAATAAGAAGGACTAGACGAAAATGAGGATGTTCTCAATGATAGTTCCTGCTTTATGGAACATGGAACAAACTTCCAGTGGATATTAGGTAGGGATGTCTATTTGTTTGAAACAACATGGGAAATATTATTCCCCGTGTCATTTCATGTCATCTGTGGCCTGAAAAAAAACAGGAAAAATAAAATTTCTCTTTCCAAAGAGTGTGTCCCCTTTAACTATTTTCTGGGGACATTAATAGTATGTTCTGTATTATGAGGAAGCTTTGTATGTGTTTGCTTATGCAATGTTACTTTGTATCGTGGTACAGGCAGATCATTTATTACTGTCATATTGTTTTTGGACAACAGTTTTGAGCAAATATGAAGGCTCTTGCTTGTACAGTATACAACATGTTGTGCCTGTATAGGGTATAGATACTTAAGGGTAAATATACAGCCGTCAGCAATGAGCATTTTGCAGACGGCTGACAGTGTTATTCCTGGATATTCAATACCGGGCCATGTCTGGCTTTTGGCATTGAATATCCGGTTTATGCAGCGCTGGCTAACACACAGCTACTTAAGGTGATGCACATTGGAAAGAATAATCTGAATCATGTTTACCTGACGCTAGCGTCCACCATGGGGGTCACAGATCCAGAAAAAGATATGGGTGTCACTGTAGATAATACACTGAAATCTGCTCAGTGTGCGGCGGTGGCCAAAAAAGCAAACAGGATGCTAGGAATTATTAGAAAAGGGATGGTGAATAAGTGCAAATGTCTTTGTGTCGCTCCATGGTGCGTCTGCACCTTGAGTACTGCGTTCAATTCTGGTCGCCGTACCTCAAAAAAGATATAGTGGAATTAGAAAAGGTTCAAAGAAGAGCGACCAAAATGATAACGGGGATGGAACTCCTCTCTTATGAGGAAAGGCTAAAGAGGTTAGGGCTCTTCAGCTTGGAAAAGAGACAGATGAGGGGAGATATGATTGAGGTCTACAAAATCCTGATTGGCGTAGAACATGTAGAAGTAAATCAATTTTCTACTCGTTCCAAAAGTACAAAGACTAGGGGACACTCAAGGAAGTTATATGGAAATACTTTTAAAACTAATAGGAGGGAATATTTTTTCACTCAAAGAATTGTTAAGCTCTGGAATTCTTTGCCGGAGGATGTGGTAAGAGTGGTTAGTGTATCTTGGTTCAAAAAAGGTTTGGACAAATTCCTGGAGGAAAAGTCCACAGTCTCCTATTGAGACAGACATGGGAAGCGACTGCTTGCCCTGGGATTTGTACTACAGAGTGTTGCCACGATTTGGGTTTCTGCCAGGTGCTTGTGACCTGGCTTGGCCACTTTTTGGAAAACAGGATACTAGGCTAGATGAACCATTGGTCTGACCCAGTATGTGTACTCTTATGTTCTGAGGTAAGTTGATATTCAGAGCTAAGTTGCTATGGGTTACCATATAAAGATAGGACTGTGTTTTATACAGTCCCATTTATGCAGTTACCCTGGTTGGTTAAGTGCTGAATATCAGCTGACTCAGCCCTAGTAACGCCCCCAAAATAGCCAGTTTTCACTTAGGCACTATGCTAATTTTCAGTGCTGATAACCGGTTATGTGCTGCTGAAAATTAGTAGATAGCCCCGAACAAGCAATTTAACCAGTCAGCGGCCGTTTCTGGCGGTTACATCATTTTGAATATCAATCAATTAGATTTCAGTTTATGTTTTGTTATTTTGATGTTCTGTTTTTTGTTCTTTTCTTTTATACTGATAATTTACTCTGTATCTCAGAAAATTTAATAATAAAGATTATTGAACCAAAGAGTGTGCTCCTGACATGAAAAAAATGTTAAAAAGGGCACAACAAAATGAAAATTCCCATAAACAATATGGGAAACTAAATAAAACATAAACTTTTTGGCTGCACATCCCTAATATTAAGTATGAAGAAAACAATCTCGGTTGTCGGAAGAAGGCAGTCCATGATAAAGATTGTTACAATAATCTATTCATGTTTCCCTAGGGCTTCCTGTCATCATGAATTCCATGGCTTTTGGCTCATCCACTCCCATGTGCATTAATAACTGGATGTCATCTGCACAAACAACAAACCTAGATTGCTCAGTGTCTCCAGTAATGGAACTCAAATGGATGTAAAATAATTGGGGTGAGAGTACTTATCCCTGTGGAAGTTCATCTGGCATAATGATGGACCCTGCCAAATCGCTGATTTCTTTCTGGTCTCTAAGAAAAGATTTGATCAACACAGTTCTGTGTACTCCCGACTTCTAACAGTCGGCATAGCAACAAATCATGATCCACTAAGCCCAAATGCTGACAAAAGATCCAAGAACAGAAACACGAAATTCACATCTCTGTCAGCAAGCAAGAGAACCTCAGCACAAGAACAGCTTCCTGGAAGTGATATGAGTTGCCAGTGCACAATCTTCTCTGTAAACCTCTACTACTACTATTTAGCATTTCTATAGCGCTACAAGGCGTAGGCAGCGCTGCACAAACATAGAAGAAAGACAGTCCCTGTCAAAAAGCTTACAATCTAATAGACAAAAAATAAAGTAAGCAAATCAAATCAATTAATGTGTACAGGAAGGAGGAGAGGAGGGTAGGTGGAGGCGAGTGGTTACAAGTGGTTACGAGTCAAAAGCAATGTTAAAGAGGTGGTTTTTCAGTCTAGATTTAAAGGTGGCCAAGGATGGGGCAAGACGTAGGGGCTCAGGAAGTTTATTCCAGGTGTAGGGTGCAGCGAGACAGAAGGCGCGATCTGGAGTTGGCAGTAGTGGAGAAGGGAACAGATAAGAAGGATTTATCCATGGAGTGGAGTGCACGGGAAGGGGTGTAGGGAAGGATGAGTGTGGAGAGATACTGGGGAGCAGCAGAGTGAGTACATTTATAGGTTAGTAGAAGTTTGAACAGGATGCGAAAATGGATAGGGAGCCAGTGAAGCAACTTGAGGAGAGGGGTAGTATGAGTAAAGCGACCCTGGCGGAAGACGAGACGGGCAGCAGAGTTTTGAACCGTTTGGAGAAGGGAGAGGTGACTAAGTGGGAGGCCAGCAAGAAGCAGATTGCAGTAGTCTAAACGAGAGGTGACAAGGGTGTGGATGAGGGTTTTGGTAGAGTGCTTGGAAAGAAAGGGGCTGATTTTATGGATGTTGTAAAGAAAGAAACGACAGGTCTTGGCGATCTGCTGGATATGAGCAGAGAAGGAGAGAGAAGAGTCAAAGATGACCCCAAGGTTTCGAGCTGAGGAGAAAGGGAGAATGAGAGAGCCATCAACAGAAATAGAAAACGGGGGGAGTGGTTATGTTATAAAGCATATGATAAGATTACTTGTTGACAGCTTCCAGTTTCCCTTTTTTAGATGAGTTTTGCTTAGTGGTCATGCTTATTGTGGAGGCTCCATCCATGTGTCTATCTGTTTGGCTGTCCATCTGTAAGCATCTGTTTGTGCATGTGCAAACAGATGCATATGGGCTTACTTCCCATGTAAAACAGCAGCCTGAAGAGCTGATGGGAGTTCCCAGATCCCTCCAGCAGGAAGAAAGGAGTCCCCAGATCTGACTGGCAGAGCTGCACAGTGAAGGAAAGGGGCAGGTGAGGAAATGGAGCATAAGGGAAGGGCGGGGCTAGAGGGGAGACTATGAGAAAGGATCAAGGATCATGAATTTGATAATACCGCTTTTCTGTGGTACAACCAAAGTGGTTTAAATATTCTATGTAGGTACTTTCTCTGTCCCTCTTGGGCTTACAATCTAAGCTTTTGTACCTAGGTCAATGGAGGGTTAAGTGATTTCCCCAGGGTCACAAGGAGCTGCAGTGGGAATTGAACTCAGTTCCCCAGGTTCTCAGCCCACTGCACTAATCATTAGGGGCTCAAGAGGAGGCAATGAGAAGAGGGATGGAGCCTAAGGGAAGGGGAAGGACTAGGAGAACAGGTCAAGAGAGAGATGGAATGTAAGGGAAGAAGGAGAATTAATAAGGAGGGACTGGGTTATGGAGGAGTAAAGAAGACAGAGCAGGGTAAGGGGGGGAAGCTAAAGGGATAGAAATCAGGGAATGGGACTTGATATACTGCCTTTCTGTGGTTTACATATTATATATAGGTACTTATTTTGTACATGGGGCAATGGAGGATTAAGTGACTTGTCCAGAGTCACAAGAAGATGTACTAACCACTAGGCTACTCCTCCACTTCCCATCTGTCTGGTGGTATATGGCGAGAAAAGAGTAGAGGGGAAGAAGGAAAATTGGGAGACTACTTGGGAAAAGGGAAGGTTAGAAACAGTGTATGAAGGAAGTGGTGAAGGTAGCAAGGGAGCGAAAAGGGGTAGCAGAGAAAGTGGACAGAGTGAAAGGTTGGATGGCAGGGGAAAGAGGAGAGGGAGAGTGCATGGATAAGTAGCAGAGAAAGAGGAAGACTGGCAAAGGATAGGGAAAGGGACAAAGAATGAATGCAGGAGATCAGGGGAAATAGATGGGAAAGAGAAACCTGCATACTCCCAGACAAACGTACACCACACAGGCTGCTTGTACACGCTTCCCCCAGCATAAACACATACACACACACACACACACACACACACACACATCAGCCAACACATACATATCTGTTGTCCCTCCTACACACCCACACACACATGTGCGTGCATGCTGCACCCAACACCTACTCACATACACTGCCCTCAATGTACACACAGGCCAATATGTACACACCCCTATGACAGAAGAGTACAAGAAGGGAGAAGGAAGTAATGACAGGAAGGGGACAATGAAGGGATGGGAACACAACAAGAGTGGGTGGCAAGGGAGTGAGGGGGAGAATGCAAGGGGGCAGAAGGGAAAGATGGGGAGTGCAGGAGGAAGACTGGCACAAAGTAGAAAGAGGAAAGAGGATGGGAAGGAGGGAGGGAGGGAGCAGCAGCAGTGAGACGGAGGACAGGAGAAATAAGCCAATATCTCTCCATCCTCAAATCTGTCCCTACATACCCATCCCTGAACACCCCCTCACATACCAAACCCGTACACTCCTCCATTCCCCAACATACCCATACCTCCCCATACCTCCAAACATACCAATATCCTCACACCCCTAATATTATCCCACATACATACCCATATCTCTCCACAAGCATCCCCACATAGCCACCCACCCACATACTGCCCCTCATACACACACACTCCCAACAGACCCATCCCCCTGTGCAGACATTCAAATCCCAACATATCCATCCCCCCATGCACAAACTTTTAGTTCCCAACTTACTAATCCCCCATGCACATACTCATACCCTTAAAAATACCCATCCCCCTTCACGCATATCCACCTATTCCTAATATAACCATTCCCCCTCAGGCACTCATTCACCCAACCACAACATACCCATACCCACTCATGCATACACTCATACTCCCACACTATACACATTCCCCCACAGACATACTCACATACATCCCCTGATACATACACCCCCCCCCCCACACACACACATACACCCATAAATATCGAACCACACCTGACATGTAATCCACACCCTCTGTGTGGTAAATATATGGGGCATGTTCAGCATCTACCCTGTATTTACCCTACAGGTCAAAGCTTTACCACACAGCATGGTGTTATGTGGAGTGCCACTGCATGTACTATGGTGGTGGGGGCACACATAAAGAAATAAAGAAATGGTAGCTGTGGTGTCAACCCCCCCCCCCCCGTCACCTTTGTCTTGATTCCACCCCTTCACTCCTATCCTCTTGCAGTAAAAATCCAATCCCCTTGATACCCCTTTGTTCTGACCCATAATTCTCCTGCCCTACACATCTGATTCCTCCCTCCCTCAAGAAGACATCTTTAAGTTCTGATCCCACCCCCATGCAGAAACCCCACCTTCAAAAAAACATAATTCTCCTTAGGCTGACACTCTCCCACCACTTTAATTCCTCCCCCCCCCCCCCCTTGGACTTACCCGGGGTGGTTCATGAGGTTCAGAGATGGCCAGCGGGAGCTGTCCCCCTCTGTTCCCAACTGGGTTTCAGCCAGGCTCCAAAATCCCTGCTAGGATCCAAAGATTTATCCCTCTATGGTAAGATGCTCCTTTGTGATAGCATTGAGACACTTCCTCTAGGAGTCAGGGTGGTGTGATAGGGGTGGCCTCAGGGGAAGGAGGTTTTTTGGGGGGACAGTTTTATTGGATTGGGGGAGTTCTGCCTGAGGCTAAAATCAGAGCTTTAGGGTGCCTTCATGGGAGGAATCAGATGTGTGTGTGTGTGGGGGGGGGGGGGGAGCGCAGAATTGGGGATGTCAGGGAGATGGGGTATGACTTCAGGGTGGATTGAAGTGAGATTGTGTCAGTGGCAGATATGGGATGTAGATAGGGAGAACACCAGACCAGACCAACTTTTGACAGCAGCCATTCTTACCAGACTGCTGATAGTGGAGTTGCACTTAGCACCTTCTTTTGAGGTAGCGTAAATTGCAACCTATCAACATTCATGATAGCTGTGTGTGTTACACATTCGTCACAGCCAACTATGCCTCTGACCCATTCAAGTCATGCTCAATTCAAACCCCTACCAATGATAATCAGCTAGCATGGAAGTTTTACTGAGCTGGCTGTTTTAATGTGCAGTAGATGTTAGCACAGGTCACGCTAATGTCTACCACATGGTAATCCCATGCTAGCTGTTTAATGCAGCCTAGTAAAGGATACTCTTAGTAAAACCCTCAGTCTATCTGGGCAAAAGAAATTCTGTCTGGGGGAAAAATATCATATAAAAAGCCAAACTATACAATATCTATCAACATACATTGTTGCCTCTGTGGAGGAGCTGTGAACATACTGTCTCTCTCTAGCATTCCTAAAGAGTCATAGTCTGGAAACTGAACTAGGGTCTGACAATGAGCCAACATGACTTTCAGGCTACATCACAATTCTCCCCACACAATGCTTTTACCCTCAGTCTTCTTGAACTTGAGCATTATTTTTGTAGTTTTTATGTATAAGGTATCTATGTCAGAGAAGAAAATGAACATTTAGGCCCATGCTTTGAAAACCATGATAATGTTTTACAAAAGGCTTGCTGAACATGGAGCTTTCCATAAAATATATATATGCCACCAAATACATACAAATGAAAATTTGTATGTATCTGGTGGCATACACAGCAAAGAAAGCCATTGTAGAAAAAGAAAACCCACATAAACAAAAAGAGTGGCATCCTTCAGTGACTTTGAATATTGAGCAGCAGTACTTAAGTAGAGAAGTATCAATATTGCCATTCACACTGTCACTTATACATGCATATGGTGGGTTTTACAGACCTCAACATCCAAGAGAAGTCACGCTCTGGCAATCAAACCTCTGCAATGTCCAGATAGTTTTTATCCCCAGAGAGCTAAGTCCTAATTTCTTCTTCAAGCTCTCCACCCATGCCAGGAACTGGGAGCGGAGGAGAGGGAGACAGATGCAGGACAAAAAAGGGGGGAGTTTTGGAAGGCCCACTCATCTTAACTATGGGCCTGCCCAAAATGAGAGGTCTGGCTACACCACTGGTTTGTTGGTCTTTGATATTTAAATCATGTATATTTTATTGTTACCTGCCTAGAACAGGCTATCGCAGACTATACATTTTTTTTTTAATAAATTCATTTTTATTGTTTATGTAGCTGTGTTTAAAAAAAAAAAGGTTTGGTCAAATTCCTAGAGGAAAAGTCCATATCTGAATGATCCAACTTAAATGCCTAAACCCTGCAACACAACGAATCTAACACTCGAAATGGACATAACATAACTCTTCTCCTTTCCTATTCCATAATGTGTCTGTCACACATGATCTCTACCATAATATCACTATGTACTTGTCATACCGGAACTGGCGATCGCCAGCACGGTGCTATGTAAGCCACATTGAGCCTGCAAATAGGTGGGAAAATGTGGGATACAAATGCAAAATAAATATAAGTCGTTAACCAATACTAGCACATGATGCCAATCAAACATAAATGCCGATAGGGAAACTTTCAGATATATACATCTACTGCAATTCTGAAATATCGAATACATTTTTATTTTGAATGACCATTCTAACCACACCCAAAAAAGCCTCCTTCAAAACTGTGCATGCCAAGATCATATGCACATACAGGGTAATGTTCTGAGATCACCACTTATACAAGTAAAAAGATTTACGAATCACAACTAACCCTTCTAAACCACCTTCAAAAGGCAAAATGAAAACATTTTAATCTAAGGCTTGAGTAGGTATCACAGGTCTCTGGCAAACTGCTCAAACCATGCGACCAAGGTCTCCCGGATTATAATTATTTCAGGGCCCCTTTGATTCTAATTACTGCCTGATTATGTGTGGTCAGGGACAGTTTTATCCTTAATATTGCAATATGTAATTGGACTCAGACCAAAATGTTAATGAATATTAATACTGAACTGCAGCACATGGCATGCCCAATTTATTAATGATAGCAGCAGGCTGGCCATCACTAAACAGCAGTTAGAAACATTTCCACAGGGAGAAAAGGCAGCAGCAATGGCATTAAACATTTATATGAAATCATACTTTCGTTTCTGCTAGGGGATGGGCACTGTGGATGCTGCCTCTTGCATGCTTGTTTTTAACCATTCTGCTTCTCAGTGTGAAAATTTGACTCTGACATCCCTCTTGGGTTCCATGTAAACCATTAGCCTCTCCCCAACTCTACAGGACCATACACTTATTTATTCAATAGGGTTTTTTACACAGTCTCACCCAAAGAAAGCACAAAACAGTTTACAAATTTAACAAAATAAACCATTGTTTCAAAACAATCAACATTAAAATCAGCATAAAACCTTTCTAAGCACTTCATTACCCAAATGTATGGGGATTATTAATCATATGAGGGATGATTAAACAGTCACTGGGGGACGGAAGAAGGTTGGAAAAGGGAGAGTGAGAAGCCCAGCCCCAAGGGGAGTGTTTATGGGAAAGTGCTGAGGGAAATGTTTCTGGTTATTGAATGACAGTAGGGGTGGAGTTTGGAGTTAATAATATTGTGGATAGTACCAGTCCTTGGCTGCCTCTACCCCCCCCCCCCCCCACTCCCGTCAGGACCCTTGAGGACAATGGCGTAGCTACGTGGGGCCACAGGGGCCTGGGCCCCCGTAGATTTGGCCCTGTACCCCCCTGCCGACGACCCTCTTGACCCCCCCTCCCGCTGCCGCCGTCGCCTACCTTTGCTGGCGGAGGACCCCAACCCCGAGGTACTCTTCTTCTGGTGCAAGGCTTCGTTCTGTTTCTGTGAGTCTGACGTCCTGCACATACAACGTGCAGGAGGTCAGACTCACAGAAACAGAACAAAGCCTTGCAGATCAGCCAGCGGCCACGTTGCTGGCTGATCTGCAAGGCTTTGTTCTGTTTCTGTGAGTCTGACATCCTGCACGTTAGCCTTGCACCGGAAGAAGAGGACCTTGGCTGGTGGGGGTTGGGGTCCCCCGCCAGCAAAGACAGGCGGCGGGAGGTGGGGTCGAGAGGGTCGGCGGCAGGGGGGGGGGGGTCAAAGTTGGTGGTGGTGGTGGCAGCGGCAGCGGGGCTTGGCAATGGCGGGGGGGGGGGGTGGCGGCACCAGGGGGGCTAAAATATTCCCCCTTACCTTGGCCTCTGGACCCCCCCTTCCGCCGAAGTCTGGCTATGCCCTTGCTTGAGGAGAGGGGGTGGCCTGGCTAGATGGGCTCGATAAACTAAGGCTGACCTAAGTGGAGGTTTCTGCATTAACCATGAAGTGGAGCAGTGCTCAGGTTGAAAGCAGTAGAACCCAGCTTGGGAGCAAGAAAAGGGAAGAGCCTGTTCAGAGCCAGTAGCCCTGAAAGGTACACCTTTGGGAGAGAGTGGACAGACAGGGAAGTCTGATCCATAGTGGAGATCGCTTGCTGTGTCTGTGCCACATGCACAGCCTTTGGTTGTTCACCCCAAAAGGATGGGTAACGGACAGGAGGAGTTGTAAATATGTATATACCATAGGATTTACAAATGGACAATTGAACTGACACCAAAGTACTGAAGCTGGCACTTAACCTCAGTTTGATTAAGTTAACCATTTGGAATACAAATTGATTAGTTGATACTAAAAAGGATTTGTTTGCCTCCAGAATTCCTGGATAAACTGCTTGTTGCAGAGTTTTCAGTACAGTTCATGTTGGTTTATAAAACCTGGACTGGAGTATTTCTTTGAGTGAGAGTGAAGTTTATTTTCTCCTGGACTAACAAAGAAAGGTGAATAAAAAGATAAAAGAGAACCCCCCCCCCAGCTTAACACCCAGCTCAGTGATGAAGAAACTTTAAAACTTTGTTTTGTGGCCCTGATCTTGGGTGCTGGCCTGTGAAGAGAAGCTGGTGCCTGAACGGTGTGGTAAGACCAGGGTTATATAAACAACCGAGGCTCTTATTTTGTACAAAACAAGAAAACATCATCTGTTGATTTTCAGATTTTTAGGATGTGTGTTCCAACAAGTTGGATCAGCTTATGAGAAAGAACACCTCTTAGTTCCATTTAACTTCACACTCGAAGCAATAATCTTTTTTGTGAAGCGTGAAGAGCTCTTGCTGGGATGTACTGTGCCATATCATACAAACTGCGTATGGACTAGCAAGATAATTTTGTTTGCTCCTTTGCTGCTAGCACCCAACGAAGTGCTCTTTGCACTTCCCACCTAGGACACTTCTTCCCGGGACAATTCCCACTTAAAGGGGAGAATTCCCACCAAGGACTTTTCCCCCCTGGACATTTCCCACCCTCCCTAGCCTTTTTTTTTTTTAAACATAGCTTTTACTGTAGCTTTCTTGTATCAGGTCCCGTAAGTCCTGGCAGTGAATAGGAGAGATTTTATTTCATTCAGAGTTTCTACTATTTATTTATTTATTTATGACATTAAACATGAATTTGGTTGAAATCTAGTTGGAGGTCTGGGGGAGGCATTGCCCTCCAAAACGATCTGGAAGGGGAAAAGGAAGGAGATTATTTGTCCTAGTGTGTTTTGCTTTCTTTGGGGTTATGGGTAGGAACTGTCCCTCCTGGTGTGGTGGGAATTGGTTCAGTGGGAATTGTCCTGATGGGAATTGGTGGGTAGGAACTGTCCAGGTGGGAATTGACCTAGAATCATCTAGATATCCCCTCTAACTGCAAAAATGGAAACCAGCTATTTTGTTGGTGGTTTGGGGGCGGAGTCAACACTTATTCTGAGTGCTGAAATTCAGCACAACTAGATAAGTTAATCGACCAAATCGGACTGCATAAAAAGCAGTCCTGTCTTTGTCCAGTTTAACTTATCCGGTTAAGAACTGAATATTGGGCCTTACCCGGATAACTGCTCACTGGCCGCACATACTCAGCATATAGCCGGTGGCAGGGAAAAAAATCACTGACCGCCTTCAGCTAAATATTTACCCCTTAGACTGTGCTAATAAAAAAAAGATTTCATCCCCTATTTGCTAAGAATATTCAGTGGAGACTTCTGTGCATAAAAAATATTGGATTAAAATTATTCATGAGTGTCCCAGCTCAGGGATATATGTATATTTTTATTCATATATTGTTAGATGTGCTATTACTGTGGCAGGGATATATGGATGAAATTAGCAGGATGTTAACGTTTCCTTATAAGAACACATGACCCTCCTCCCTCTCCCACATGGACAAAGGCTACCTTTCAATGCATTGGTGGTCCATGTTTGGTCTTCAGGCAGGGGCGATGCCCAGACATTCCTGCTCAGTCCTGTGCCTTCAGGAAAATGGCACCTCTAGAAGCAGTTGCATGAGACTACCACTAGAGGTGCCATTTTCCTGAAGGCTCAGGACTGGGCATCACTCCTACCCGAAGACCAAACATGGACCACCAATGCATTGAAAGGTAGTCTATGCCAATGTGGGAGAGGGAGGGGGGGCTTCAGCTGGGGGGCCTCTTCTGAGGGTATTGTGCTAAGGAGGGCTTGTGCTGAGGGGGGGGAGGGGTCATGTGCAGGGGGACCCTGCTCTGCCAGCCTAGGAGCATCAAGCTGTGGCTTTACAGATTGATACTCCCAGGCGGTGAAATAACCCCAGCAAAAAAAATGGGGGTTATTTTAACATGATTTTAAGGCCCTAAAGTGACTTGTGGTATATCATCGCAAGCTGAGTTAGGCTATTTGCATAGCTAACCCCCCCCCCCCCCCCCACACACACACAGATATTCAACACCGGTATCTGGATTACAATGAGTGCTGAATACTGGTGCTGAATCTCTATGCTGTGCAGTCGGTGCTGATATTATCCAGATAATGGCGATATTCAAACTGCTACCCAGACAGTTAACCACATAAAGTTAGGACAGCAAATTTCCTGACTTAACTTTGGGTAGTTATCCAGACAGCAACCTGAATATTACCACTTTCTGAAAACTACCAGCTCTAACCTTACCCTGCCCATGACCTGCCCCACCATGATCCACGGTAGTCTGTAAGGATGTTTAACGACATTATCTAGAAAGTGCCACTAAATATCTAAGGCTGACACTAACTAACCCATTTCTCTGGCTAATGGTGGTGGTCATGTGGATAAATGGCTTTGAATATTGATTTGCTGGTCTTTTAGATGGAGAAGTGAACCTTAGGTACTTTCCCTTCTGCAAGGAAACTCTTCCTTCGTACAGCAATAACCCATCCTGCATACTCTCAATGAGATCTAAACTGTCTTGTTTTATAATGCAGACTTGACACATAAGTACCACGATCCAGAGGTAATTAATATTGACTCTTCAATAAAACACTTCTGAAAACTGATTTGACAACACTTTGTGCATGACATTTAAGCCCAGTACTTAATGTCGATTGCCACTTAATTCTTCCGCTCTCCTTGCTGAATATTTCATGCCCCACTGGAGCATTAAATGGCCCACAGTACTCATATATCAGGATGTTATATTTGAGGCCTCCAGGTTATCTGTCAGGTACTAGTCTAGAACTTGAACTTGGTCTACAGAGAAGTGGATTCCCTGGACTGGAATCACTAGAACAGTGATTCCCAAACCTGTTCTGGGCGAACCCTGACCAGTCAGGACTTCCGGATATCCACAATATGCATGAGATAGATTTGCATACCAAGGAGGCAGTGTATACATATCAATCTAGTGAATATTAATTGTAGGGCTGCATTTTGATTAACATTTTAATCACGATTAATCATGCGATTAAAGGCATATTATTTATTTAGTTTTGTTCCCACTGTAGCTCCTTGTGACTCTGGACAAGTCACTTAGAGGCCCTTTTACAGAGCGGCGGTAAGCCCAATGCGGCCTTACTGCTTGCTATTCTGGGACTACCGCCGGCCCAACGTGGCTGCTGATGGTAGTTACAGGTTGAGCATGCGCCATTTCTAGGGGAGGAAAAACCCTGGAAATGTGTAGCATGTAATTGGGCATCGCCACGCACTACCTGGTTACTGCTAGGTTACCACGGGAACTCTTACTGCCACCTGAATGGGTGGCGGTAAGGGCTGCCTGCCACATGGCCACACAATATGAGTTTTCCTACCGCAGGGCCATTTGGTTTGGGGGCTTTTTACCTGTTGTGGTAAAAGGGCTCTGACACGCGGGAAAAACAGCCCCCACTGCTACCACAGGGCCCTTTTTCCCGTAGCTTGGTAAAAGGACCCCTTAATCTCCATTGCCGAGTCACAAGGAGCTGCAGCGGGAAAACAACATACCGTCAATTGCGCAATTAATCATGATTACAAATTTTAATCAAAATTCAGCACTAAAAAAATTAAACAATAAAAAGTAATGAAAAGATAAGAAATATAAAATACAAACTGAAAAATAATAAATTTAAAAATGTAAAACAGGAATTAAAGAGATCCAAGATGGCCGACTGAATCGGTAGTGAGATTCCTCGCTTTGTTTGAATTCCGCAATGCCGAAGCGTCGCGGGAAAGCGGCGGCCATAGCTCCCCCGGACCGGCGTACCTCAATGATAAGTGGTCCTATTGATACCTTTTTACGGGGACTCCAGGTTCCTGAAGGGTCGGTGAGCGGTGGATTGGCGGTGCCCGGGGTAGCTGGAGAGCCTGGGATGCTGCCCCTGCTAGATGTGACACTCAGCCTCGACCGGCGAACTCCGCCCCCGCAACCCCTGAGCGTTTCCCCTCCATTGATGGCGTCTTCCCCGCAGCTTCTGGAAAGTGCTACGAGGGAATCGACGGGAGCTGGGATTTCGACCTTGGAGAGCGGAAAAATACAAGGTGGGATTTCCCCTTTGCCCACTCAGGAGTTTTCATCTCAGCTTGTGGGAGGAACAAAGGCAACTGTGAACTCGGGAGCAGAAGGAACTCAATCCAACGATACACGAGTTCAAGGTACTTTGAATTTTCTTGAAGAGAAACCTACTGATATTACCTTAGAAAGCCTTTGGGCTTTAATTGCAAACTTGGGGAAAGTGTTATGCCCACAAATACAGCTCATTGAAACTCGGGTTAAACAATTAGAAGATACTGTTGTAGCTGCAGAGTCAGAAAGGAAGGATATGATTTCTAAGACTAAATCTTTATCTGAGAAATTTGAGAAAGCTCAAGACTTGCAAATAGTCACTATTAAAGATGTAACAAATATGAGAAGAAAAATTGAAAACTTGGAGAACGCTCAGAGATCTAACAACTTAAGATTTTTAAATTTTCCGAGAACTATAACAACTACTCCAAGAGAAATGTTAAATAGATATTTAAAAGAAATATTAGGATTCTCAGATAATACTTTACCTCCTATTGTACAATCTTACTATTTACTGACTAAAATGGTGGATACCTCTTTACAACAACCTGAGCAACTTCATGATGTCTCTGCACTGTTAGAAACCCCAACAGAGGACCTAGTAACTGCTTCAA
Source organism: Microcaecilia unicolor (assembly GCF_901765095.1). Classification (NCBI taxonomy): domain Eukaryota; kingdom Metazoa; phylum Chordata; class Amphibia; order Gymnophiona; family Siphonopidae; genus Microcaecilia; species Microcaecilia unicolor. Next base: position 235,411,886 of record NC_044031.1, read on the forward strand.
CCTTGTTAGTTACTTTAGCTCTATCTTTGGACAAAGCTTTAATAATGAAAAAAAATTTTAGAAGCAGAGACAATGACTTCCTGGGTTTCAAAGTACGAATATTCCCGGATGTGTCTAAAGATACCCAAAAAAGACGCAGACAATTTCTTTTGTTAAAACCAGAGGTTCTCCGTATGGGAGCCACTTTTCTCCTACGATATCCTTGCAAGTGTATTGTAAATTATCAGTCAGCTAAATATGTTTTTCTTGATTCCTTGCAGCTTTCCGAATTTATAGTTGCCAGAAGTTCTCAACGGTAAAGCTTTGAATGTATATGAGAACCATAGAAAACCGGTTTATAATTTCTTGTAAAATTTCTTAGTTAATTCTCCTTAATTGTTAATCTTGGATCCCATTTGTGGACTGGAAGTACTAACTCAATTAATATTAATATGTTTATATTTCTTCATTAGTAATTTCTGAGGAATGTACTTTTTCTTTTTCAAATATGGTGTTTATGATATTTGAAATTAATAAATATATTAAACATAAAAATGTAAAACAGCATGCAGAATAGCTATAAACAGTCTTACAGTTTTCAAAGCCTACTTCAGAAATGCAGCTATTTGTGGATATCCTGAAAACCTGACTGGCTAGGGTTGCCCTGGGACAGGTTTAGGAATCACTGTGCTAGAATCACTAGAAGAAAGCCCACAGCCCACATCCAACTCCTTCACTTCTCAGCTAAATACTCTACTAGGGACTAGCTCCCTCCACCAGTATGCTTTATACACACCTGGCCAGACCATGACTGCCTTCTGCACAGTGTCACTGGAACATAATTGTTTAACCTTTAACAGGGCATTATATAGGCATGGAATGAATCTATTATTGAGCTTAACAACCCCTATAAAGAGTATGCTACCTACATATTCAGCACCTCAAAGTACCATGAGGCTGTCACGACAGGTTGTGGTAGCCATTTTTGGGAGGCTGCTGCAATGGGCAGTAGCAAGTGAGCATTGCTTCTGCCCATTTCCCATTTGAAACACCAGGGAACAGACAGGCAAGCTTGAAAACATGGGGGGGGGGGGGGGGGGGGGCCTTCCATTTCCAGAGGGTAGGGGTGGAGGGAGGCTGAGGAGGGGATCTTGCCAGGGGCATGAGTCTGTCATTGCTCCCAGGGGGTGGGAGGGACAGCAGGCACTGTAAAGGGTCCATATACTTATGCAGATCCTGGATTAATATCAGCTGGGGTCTGCATAAGCTCCGGCAGCTAGCATATGCCGAATTAGCCTTGGATATTCAATGCCAGTGGCCAGATATAGCCAGGCATTGAATATCTGGGGCTTATTCTGCCCATTGTGGTCAGTGCTGACCACTATGAGCCGACTATTGACCACGACCAGCATGTTTACGTTTTTTGGTCTACTACAATCTACCTCAGTTCTCTTTTTTTCAAGCTTTCTCTTTCTTTTCTTTTTCTTTTTTTTTAATTTTCTCTGACTATTGAATCTAAATGTGCTATTGATCTTGGTATATAAATGACTGGCATTATTACTACTACTACTACTAATCATTTCTATAGCGCTACAAGGCATACGCAGCGCTGTACACCATACACACAAAAGACAGTCCCTGCTCAAAGAGCTTACAATCTAGAAAATTACTGCAACATAATTTACTTGGGGTTACTGAAATATCTGTTGAAAAAGGTCCAAACTATTCAGAATGTTGCCATTCGTCTAACTTTTTCGCTTAAGAAATCAGACAAAATTATGGACTATTTTGTCAAGTTTCATTGGGGCCAGGATTATTTCTACATTAGGATGTCTTGCGGAAGATAATTCAGGGTATAGTACCACTATATATGATTCCCCTTGTGCATTATTCATTAATGGGACAATTTTATACTTGTAATCTGTTTTCATTTGATTATGCAAGTCCCCGGGGCATCACGTCCAAAAAACATTTTATTTGCATATCAGGTTGCTACATTTTTGGAATTTTTACCGCCTAAATTAAGATCATCATATCCTTGTATACTTCTTGTACATGCCATACTAGACTTAATAATAATTTTAAAAAAGCTGATTAGGGTTCAAAATGATCTTAACATGAAATATTTTTGTGTTATCATTCTTTAGTGAATAAGTGATCAATTTAGTGTGTAATATAATTGGCTTTATCATATAGAAAACAGAGAAACAGAAAAACGTAGGCAGATAAAGATCATATGGCCTATCCAGTCTGCTTATCCATGCTTTCTACTCTCCCTGTCACTCCATTAGAGATCCTACGCACTTGTCTAAAGCTAACTTGAATTCAGATAGTATTGCTACTATTTTGGTTTCTGCCAGGTACTTGTGACCTGCATTGGCCACTGTTAGAAACAGAATAGCTAGACAAAGGGTGTGCTAGTAAATTTTTAACAATGGGCTCTCTCTCTGGGCATAGCCAGCTGTGTAATTTGGGGGGGGCCAGGGGTGGACTGGGGGCAGGGCCACCAAGAGACTGAACCAGACACAGGGTAGGACTGCCGCCCACCCTACGATCGTTGTCCCTGCTGCTTCCACCCCACGAACATCGCTCCTGCCACCCCCTCCCCACAATGTCATCTGCTGCCACTCCCCCACTGCGATCGTCGCCTTTGCCACCCCCTCTGGATCGCTGCTGCTGCCACAACTGCAATTGAAATACCTTGGCTGGCGGAGATCCTGAGGCCCTGCCAGCAGAAGAGGTCTTCCTCCAGCGCTGCTCTTCACTCTGCCGATTGCCAGTCCCTACGGCTGCTTTTGCTCTCAGGGCATGCTCGGTTTCAAAAACGAGCATGCACGCCTGAGAGGAAAAGCAGCTGCTTAGCAAGCAATGGGCAGAGTGAAGAGCAGCGCTGGAGGAAGACCTGCAGTTTCTGCTCCTCCAGGTCCTCCCCAGCCTCCAAGGGGGGCCCGGTGCTGGAATTTTCTCTATCCTGCTCCTGTCGGGACACAATCACCCAGGTCCTGTCAGGAACAGGAGACAGAGAGAGAGAGAGAGACCCCAGCGCTGGGCTTCCCTTGGAGGCCCGGGCCCGAGGAATTTTGCCCCCCCCCCTTCTTGGTGGCCCTGACTGGGGGGCAACGCATGCCTCTCTCTCCCCTCCTCGTGTGGGCACATCGGGCATATCTTTGCTGGCAGGGATGCTGAGCCCCACCAGCCAACAGATGGATTGCCACCACTCCCCCCTGCTTGTTTCTGGCTCTGAGCAGCCACTTCTTGCGCATGCATGAGAAGTTCCAGCCTGCTGCTCAGAGCTGGAAACAACGAGCAGGGAGCAGCAGCAGTCTATTTATTTGGCTGGCAGGCCTCAGCATCCCCACCAGCAAAGTAAAAGAGAATTCAGGAGGAGACCCAAGCCCACATTTTGGGAGACAGTTGTTAAAGTAGCCATTGGGGGGAGGGGGGCTACTTTAACAACCAGCTCCCAAAATTCTTTAAAAAATTAACAAACAGCTCTCACGAACCCATGGGAACCTGCTCCAGTACACCACTGGCTAGATGGAACATTGGTCTGATCCAGTATGGCTATTCTTATGTTTCGTCTCCACCACCTCCACCAGGAGGCCGTTCCATGAATTCACCACCATTTGCATGTTGAAGTATTTCCTCAGGTTACTTCTGAGTATATCCCCTTTCACCTTTATTCTATGCCCCCTCATTCCAGAGCTCCCTTTCAACTCAAAGAGACTCACCTCCTGTGCATTTATGCCACATAGGTATTTAACATCTCTATCACAGCTCCCATCTCCTGCCTTTGTTCTGCCTTTGCCCAGCGAAGTAGTGTTGCAAGCTTTGAATATTGACCTTTATAAGAAGACTAGTAAAAAAGCCCCGTTTCTGATGCAAATGAAACGGGGGCTAGCAATGTTTTCTTCTGTGTGCATGTGGGAGTGTGTGTGTCCCTGCCCTCTGGCCTCTCTCCCCTCCCCCCTCTGAGTCCTTCACTGTTACAGAGCCAGCGATTTGATTTCGTGCTCTGCTGTTTTCCTTCACTGACTGTGTTACAGAGAGGGCGGGGCAGACACTCATAGGGAAACCGGATATCTCGCCCCCTTCACACTTCCGGCTGGAGGCTTCATAGAACGTTGGTGTTGCTTTTTATATAGAGAGATTTGTTCTAAAGTATAACATATTGAGATCATTTTTTAATAATCTCTGTGAACATGTACAGTGCCATTGACCAAGCACTGACCACAGAAGGTGGCTGTTAAAGTAGTTTTAGAAATATCTGAAATATGTTCTAAGAGTAATTAAAGTTTGGTGGAAAACCACCTTGAGCTGCATTTAGTCCTGACCTCCTTTCTCTCCTTCTCAGATTATGACTGATCCCATTAGGTTGCCAGGCAAAACACTATGGAAACCATGAACGATACTCTAAATTATTATTTTTTTAATATGACTTGGGGCTCAGAAGCTCCTAGCACTTAACTTATGTGGAAAGACGCTTAAAAGGATGTTGTTTTATGCAGTGCAAATTCCATGTCTCTTTGACTGTAATTAGAGGAGAATTACCTCTGCTCACATAACCAGGTTGGAAGCACATTATCACAGAGCAATTCCTTAGATAATTAAGTAACATTAGATGCTATAAACAAATATGTAATATCATCTGGCAACTGAATGTAAGATTAAAAAAAATATTCACATGCTGTAACTAAAAAAAATTCAATAAATACTAAACCAAAATTCTCAACAAGCAAACTTCATATATTCAAATCTATTTCAATTAGATAAAACAATATAGTTTAATGACTTACCCCCTTCTCCTGATCCAGAACCGTTATCTATGGAGTAAATAAACATAATTCTATTAATAATTATTCAAAAAGCAATGTTATATATTTTTATTTTAGTGATGGAATTGTAAATTAAATTATGCACCGCTAAAGGCTTGTAGTCTAAAATGTGGAAGGGTGCAAAAATGTATTCACAGAGGTAAATCTTTCAGAGATACATTCTGCTATCTTCTGAGGTGAACTGAGAAAGACCGCGGGTCACATATATATATTTATGTATTTAAAAATATGTATACACCACCAATCACATTCTTAGAGGTTAACATAAATTAAAATATATTATATATATTAAACAAGACAATACAATGATAACATATATCAAAATAGTATGTATATATACATACATAGATCATGGTTCTCAATCCAGTCCTCAGGACACACCTAACCAGTCAGGTTTTCAGGATACCCACGATGAATATGTATGAGATAAATTTGCATACGCAAAAAAACCAGAAGAAACCAGTCTTCGCAAAAAAACAACACTGGACAAAACAGCGAAGATGATTAAAAAAATAAAAAATAATAAAAAATGAAAAATAAAATAAAAGAGCGGTGACACTTTGGTTATTGAAGTTAAAAAGTAGGCTTTATTTATCAATAGATAGCAGGGAGAAAGGGACTCGACACAGCTGTGTTTCGGCCGTACAGGCCTGCGTCAGGAGTCTTCTCACTGTATGCTGATTTCCTATATTATCCAAATTATGGAGAAAATATGTGTGTCTCTCTCTTATATGATGGCGTTAAACAATACTTGAAATGAAGTCAAGCGAAAAGATCAGAGCAGCGTCTCGTCTCTCTGAGGTTAAACCTGTTCTGGGGCAGAGGGAGCACAGAACGAACGTAGCGGACAGGCGCGCGGCACCCCCTCAGCGAGGTGCACCCGGGGCGGACCGCATCCACCGCCCCCCCCCCCCCTTGGTATGCCACTGGTCCCAGGGACTGGGTGGAGAACCTCTGTCATAGATATAAATACAGATATACAAGACAAATGGCAATTTATAAACACCCCTAATCATATTATCATCATATTTCAGAAAGTTTCTTTCTGGATGAGAAATATTTGTCCTTGCCACATATGCCCACTGGAAATGTATTCCAAAGTGAAGGAGGGCCTGCAAAAGTAAAGATCTGCTCTCTAGTTTTTCAGGTTTTTACCGCACCTTGATTTACCTAGGCAATCAGCAACCCACAGTTACTTTGGTAACGCAGCATACTGAATCCTGTGGTTTTTCAATAGCCCTCCATATGATTCACATCACGAGCAATGTTATTCTACCACCCCTACAGGGGTCAGCCAGTATGCTCTCCCAAGATGCCTCTACCAATAAATTTGCCCAATCCAGAATTACCTCCCCCACCATATATGCCTCCTGATCCAGACAGCACCCCCATAAAAGCCCCCTGATCTGGGCACCACCTAAAAAAACTCCGTAACTCAGTTGGCACTCCCACTAAGCCTCCCTGATCTATATTCCACCCTACAATCAAGGCCCCCTGACCTGGATGGCACTCTACCAATTAAGGCTCTGTGACTCAGAAGGCCTCCCTCCCAATCAAGGCCCCTAACTCAGAACTCTCCCCCCATGTCTTCCTTGAAGATCCCTGTTGTCTAGTTGGGTCTGGGCAGGAACGATCCACAGTTGATCCTGTCCTTTCTAGCACCAGGTTTAAAATTATACCAGTGACCAGCCTCTTAGTCCGTCTAGAGGCTGGGCCAGCTCTGAAAGTTTAAAGGTCCAATGCAAACCAGCTGTGACACAATTTCTATCAGACCAAGCATTAGTCTGGAAGTACCTCTGTAACTCTGACCTTCACATTTTCACTCAAGGTTCCTTGTAGTGCTCTATTTTGGGAGGAATAATTGCTATGCTTTACACAGACGGGATAAATACTGTGAGCACCATATGTTCATTAAAATGCAGTTGGTTTTACCTCCACTAGACCTGTAGTTTGTAACCTATTATTTATCAACCCAAGAACACGTTGCATTTTATTATCCTGAACATGTAGAAACATAACCTTATGTAACAGACTAAACGTGGCCTATGTCCTCATTCCTTAAAACTAAACAAGATATGATTTGGCCCATTAATTTAGGAGGCAGGAAGGTCGAGGTCTTACACTGAAAACGGATAAAGGACGCATAATTTAGCATTTAAAAAATAAAGATGAAAGATGAACTAAACCTATGCTATGAAGAGCTCAAAAATAACAAAAAGATCTTTGCTTCATATGTAAATGCCTGATTGACATACTGTGCGTTTGCTTTCAAGGTTTCTTTCAGTCTGATTGATCTGTGCTGGTAAGGTTACCATGCCAAGCTGACCTACAGAAGAGAAACTGAGGCTGTGCATTCATTAGCAGGCATTCTGGTCATTAGTGTGCCTTAGAAAATATAAAGGACAATTCCATAGTCTAGGCACCTGCATCAACTCACCCACTTAAGTGCCAGCAGGGCGCCTAAGCTCTATTCTGCAAATGCCCACTTAACTTACATACAGGCCCTTTTACAAAGCTGCAGTAAAATGTGGCCTTAGCATATACGCAGGTCTTTCCCGCAAACTAAGACCACTTTTTTTCCACAGATGGAAAATGGCCGATTTTCTATTTTCGCCATTAATGGCCACATGTTAATGTTCGTAGAGATAAATTAAACAGTAGTATCGGGGGGGGGGGGGGGGGGGGGGGTTGAGATACCCACATCTGCCAACATGCACAATCAGTATATGGGGTTCTCTTAATAAACAATGGATGCACAGTTAGCTACTGGAGGAAAAGCCTCGAGAAGCTCCTAGACTTCTAAAATGTCTTCCAGGAGCAGGATTTCCGTTCAACAAAGGGATTTCTGTTCAACAAAGCCACCGTCGGTCTGTGATCATGAAGCAGAAACAGAGATTCGAAACGCTGGCCACCACTGATCACAGTCAGGACCCTGGGAAGAATGCAGAGACCTGTCAATTTAAGATAAGTTTATTACTAAGCTAAGTTCTTTACTCTGATAGCAGTAAGCTACACGGAGGTTTTTGCCGATGATGAGGAAGTCCTGCTCCTGGAAGACATTTTAGAAGTCTAAGAGCTTCTCGAGGCTTTTCCTTCAGTAACTAACTGTGCGTCCATTGTTTATTAAGAGAACCCCATATATTGATTGAACATGTTAATGTTGCCATTAGCCTGGGCGCCCTTACCGCCATGCATTTGATAGGTGCTGAGGGCTCATATGCTGATCACATGCTAATCAGTTAGCATACAACAATGTGGCTGCGCTGATTAGCGCAGAAACGCCCACTCTCCACTGCCCAGACACACCCACTTCTCAGAAAAATAACATATTCTTTCTGTGCGGTTTGTGCATGCAGCTTGCAGATTTATGGCGGGACGTCTGAGCATAAGCCCTTTTAAGCACGTGCTAGTGCTTATTGCAGCTTGGTAAAAGGACCTCCAAGACTCTATTTGCAAAAGTGCCCTTTTTGTACAGCATCTGCGCTTTGGAGTTCTTTACCATTGTCATTGTATTCAGAGTCTTCACTCTCCAAATTTAAAGTAGCTCTTAAGACTCGGGGCCCCTTTTACCAAACTGAGGCAAAAGGGGGCCAGTGCTGACATCGGCATGTACTTTACACACGCGCCGAGGCCCCCTTTTACCACAGCTGGTAAAAGGGCAGTTTCGACTTCCTACAGGAAATGGTCGGGTGGCAAGTAAAGCACTTGCTGTGTGGCCATTTTGGGGGGGTGCCCTTACCGCCACCCATTGAGGTGGCCTCCCTTGTTGACCCAGCGGTAACCGGGCCTCATGCAGCACTGCCTGATTACCGCTGGGTACATTCTGGCGCTATAAAAATAAAATTTTGTAGCACTGGAAATGACGGCATGCTAGGGGTGAGAAGCACTGCCAGGTGCTGCAGTAGCCCGGTGGTACTTTCTGTACAGCAAGCAGTAAGCCCGCATTGGGCTTACCACCGTTTAGTAAAAGGAGCCCTCAGCCTAATGGCCTGGTACGCGCCCAAAACATGTGCGTACACTACTGCAGGCCACTTTTTACCGTGGCTTAGTAAAAGGCTCCCATAAGAACCTAAAGACATGACTACCTCTGGCAGTCAAATCAAACAAAATGTGACTGGTGCAGGAGTGCAGCACAGCTTACTGGTTCAAACTGCTGTACAAAAAAGGGAAATATATATAGATAAATAGATATAGTGTGTTTTTTCTAGCAAAAAAGGTGCCGGTACTCAAATGCTAGGGCAGCCTTCAGTTTCTGTGAGACTGACGTCCTGCACGTACAACGTGCAGGACGTCAGAAACAGAACAAAGCCTTCGCAGGAAGAAGAGGACCTTGGCTGGCGGGGATTGGGGTCCCCCGCCAGCAAAGGTAGGCGACGGCGGGGAAGGGTTGGCGGCGGGAGGGGGGTCGAGAGGGTCGTCGGCAGGTGTCGGCAATGGCGATGGGGGGGAGGGGTCGGTGGCGCCGGGGGGGGCTAAAATGTGCCCCCTCACCTCGGCTCTGGACCCCCCTCCTGAGGGTCTGGCTACGCCCCCGTCGGGGACTTTCCCAGCACTAATCAGGCAGCACCATGCACTGCCCAGTTTCCACCGGGTTAGCGCGGCAGCCCTTACCGTCTCTTAAATAGGAAGCATTAAGGGCTCCATGAGTAAAGGCCATGTGCCAATGTGTTGACTTAGCGCACAGCCATTTACTTCCCTTTTGAAAAAAAAAACATTTTACCAACTGTGGTAAAATGGGGTCTCGGTGCGTGGCAAACCGCACACCAACACCACCGCAGACCCCTTTTTACCAGAGCTTGGTAAAATGGCCACCAAATGAATGCTAACAAATGTACATTCCTGTAGCTTATGCATTTTTGAAGCTTAGCAATTATTTCCTTTGTGAAAGTAAATTGGGGAAAATGTTATATTTATTCCCAGTAATTCTGTTCTTTCTGATCTATAATGTCGTTGCCCATCTAAATATTCTATCATTACTTTGTTTTCTTTTGGTGGCTTAACATTTTTTGATTATTTTTTTTCTTTTAACTCCCCCTCATACTGTGGGCTTGTATAACAGAAGGAATTCTATTTCTTTATTTTTAATTTCAATTCTTTATATTGTAAACTGATCAATAATTACAGATTTTCACTAAATGCCAATAAACAGCATGTCAAAAGAGAACATAAACAGATCTAAATAAGAATTTGACTCAATCTCACTGTCAAAACAGTAACTGTTTAATAATATTAATCAATATAGGAAAAAAAAGATTTATAAATGTGTGTTATTATTCTTCATGAAAGTTATTGTGAACTAACTGAAAACCGTGGCTTTATACTAAGGGGCCCTTTTATTAAGCCACGTTAAAAAATGTCTGGTGCTGTTGTTAGCATGTGGGTTTCCCACGTGCTGTGGCCACTTTTAACATGGCAGTAAAATGGCCACATTTGTATATTTATCTTTAATGGCCACACGCTAATTTGAGAATTAGCACAAGGCCATTACCGCGTGATCCTTACTGCCACCTATTTTGTAGGCTTTAGGGGCTCATGGCAATATGCCCACACTACCCGATTAGCACAGGGCACACCTACTTTCCACCAATTGATATGCCTCCCAAACTACAAAAAAATGTATATTTTATAGAGCAGGATTAGTGTGCGCTGACTGCCGCACTACCACGTGATGCCTTAGCGCGTCCCACGGCAGTGCTTTTTGGTGCTACCGCAGCTTAGTAAAAGGGTCCCTAACTGTCGACAAAACATCTCCCCAAGAAGAACACAAATTAGTATATGTGTGAATTTAATTCATCTTGTTGCCAATAGAAATATTATATTGCAAATCTATCAATAAGATAAAAAGCATGTATAAATACTATGTTATTATTTTTCTAAAGGAGCATAAAGAAATGACTAACTTTATAAAAGAAAAAGAGGAACAGACAGGAGGAAGAAATCAATGATTAAGTTAGTTCGCCAAAGCTAAAGGAGCAACCTAAGAGTGTTTTGTGATAGGTTTTAAATTGGAAATAGGGAATTTTTTAAATTGGAAATAGGGAATTTATTAGCTTATCAATAATACAATGTACTGCTGTTAAACAAAAAAACAAATGATTGTATGGCATTAGTGCTGCCAAAAAACAGTGGAGAAAAAGAACTACAAAAAATCCAACAAGAATGCAAGTCCCTAATCGTACAAAATATCAGGGAAGCAAATTTCAATCACTGGACAAAAAACTCCACTGAATCATAGAAATTAATAATAATGCAAACACTGGGAATAAACCAATCATCCATGCAATCAAAAAGTGAAGATAAAGAATGATCCCAGAGTTATCAAAAAGATTTTGGAGCTCATTATTGAAAGAGAAAAACATCCAAAAGGTGGCACAAAGTGGCAGATGGATGTTTCTTTTGCCAAACATCCACATCGCTATTTTGAAATCCATTATAAAGGCATTTTTCTATGCAGTTCATATTCAATGCATCCAAATCACAATGGGGTGTGCCGGGGGCATGTTGGGGTGGGATTTGGGTATTTCCCAAACCTGGACATTTTTCTGCCGTAATAGAACAAAGCAAAAACGTTCAGGGCTAAAAGTTAGATATTTTGGTCTAGACCTGGTTCAATCATGACTAAGTGACAAAAAGGAGCGTGCCGGATGTGAGGGGAAGAGAGAGCAGGGCAGGCAATACGGTGGTGCTGCCGCAGACCAGTGCTGGATGAAGTTCTCATCTGGTGGGGGTTGGGGACCCCCACCAGCCAAGGTATTTGTGGCAGCGGTGCTTCAGATGGTGGGGGCTGGGGACCCCTGCCAGCCAAGATGTACAGCAGCGGTAGTGGGCAGCGGCGAGGCAGAGGACGGGGAGCAGCAGTAACCAAAATGTCCCCCGCCCACCTTGAGGTCTGGCTATGCCCCTGGTGCACACACCCCTCTGGGCCTGCCATGCCTACTTGTCCTGCTTCTCTCACTGTGAACGACAAAATTCCCCAGGGCCTGGCGCTAGAATGTCTCTCCTGTTTCTGTGCGTGGCCGTGCCACAGAACAGAGTTCTCTCTTCCTTCCTGCTGCATCCAAAGAGGCTGTTTGGATCCAGGAGGAAAGAAGTACTCTGCTCTGTGGCGCTGCTGCACACAGGGACAGGAGAACAATGCTAGCTCTGGGAAGGCCCCCCTTGGATGCCTGGTTCTGGGGAATTTTGTTTTCAGCAAAACATCCAAAATCAGATTTAGATATGACAAGTCAATTCTTCACATAAAGCTCAAAACACATATCTTTCAATGGATTTTCAATGAATGGGTTTATAGATTCCAATGACCTTATCCTATATAATAATTTGCACCTCCAACGTTCCATGTCTGGCTGCCTGGGTTCGTAACATGTCCTGCCTGCCTGGGTTCATAACATCTCCTGATGTCAGCTCACCTCCAGCGTTCCATTCCCCCTCATTGTCCCGCCCTCACGTCAAGACGTAATGACGTCAGAGGGCGGAACAGTGAGAGGGAAGGGAATGCTGGAGGCAAGCTGATGTCAGGAGGGATGTTATGAACGGGACGGAAGTCAGCACCAGCCAGCCAGAGAATGTTCAGGTACAAATCGAGGGGAGGAGAGAATCGCGGGAAATCGAGGGAGGGAGGGAGGAAGGGAAGGGGAGGGCAGGGCAGAGGAGAATTGATGGATATGGATGGGCTGGGAAGACAGAAGAGGAGAATCGCTGGACATGGAGGGGAGAGGAGGGGAGGGCAGGGGAGAGAGAAAAAAAAAAGCTTACATGACAGCCTTCCTAGTGCCCGTTTCATTGTTGAGGAAACGGGCATGGTTCCACTAGTATAAAATAAGGTGCTCAGTCTTTGTCAAAAACATCCTTTTTATCTTATAATGCATACATTATTTGCTCCGCAATGACATTTTGTAAAAATGTTGTTGGTATTCTAAAAAAGTAGGGGTTGTCATTTGAAATTCTCATGCATTGAAGAGCCATTTTACAAAGGCGCATTTGGGCCTAAGCATGTGCAGCATGCGTCAAATCAGCATTACTACCCAGCTAGCTTTGCGCCTGGCAGTAATTCCGAGATTGGCACGTGCCAAAACCCGTAGTAGAAAATAATTTTCTATTTTCTACTGTGGGAGTGTTCCCGGTGCTCACTGGACATCTACCAAACGGGTAATGCGCAAGCCCTTACTGCTAAGTCAATGGGTGACGTTAAGGGCTCAGGCCATAAATAGATGCATGCTGGTTTTAATTTTGCCGCACATCCATTTCTCAGCCAAAAAACTCCCTTTTTTCCAGATGCAGTGGAGAAATGGTCCAGTGTGTGTCCAAAACATGCGCCCACACTACTGCAGGTCACTTTTTGGTGCGCCTTTGCAAAAGGGTCCCTGAATGCAATATTAAACTTCTTAAACAAGATATTGAGAAATATACAGAAGAGAAAAGGCTGTACACATGGATGTTCAGTTCTGGTCACCGTATCTCAAAAAAAGATATAGCGGAATTAGAAAAGGTTCAAAGAAGAGAAACCAAAATGATAAAGGGGACGGAACTCCTCTCGTATGAGGAAAGGCTAAAGAGGTTAGGGCTGTTCAGCTTGGAAAAGAGACGGATGAGAAGAGATATGATTGAGGTCTACAAAATCCTGAGTTGTGTAGAAAGAGCAGAAGTAAATCGATTTTCTACTCATTCCAAAGACTAGGGGAC